>NW_027529428.1:12976314-13180325 GCF_008692635.1 Crocuta crocuta | reverse complement strand
TAAGGGGTCTAAATCTTGGTCAACATGCCCTGTCCAGGCTGTAGCTGCAGTACTTGTCCATTTATTATCAAAACTGCACAAAAGAGAACCAAGGAATGTCCCCATTAGATTACCTTGGAATCAAAGGCACTCTTCCCTGCCCCCTGTTATATAAGAGCAGCCCTATCTTCTCTTAACATCAAGGTCAATTACTCCTGCTGGGATGATGACTCATTTCCTGGTCTGCAATATCTTGGCAATCAGAGCCCAAAGTGGCTAGGTGACAGTCATAGCTTACAACATAATAAGATTCTTGCTGTGTCCCCTGTGGAAGTATTCTGCCTCTGGGAACCTCTTTAGAAAAAAAAAAAAGAGCTTAGAGTTGCAGAAATACAAAGTACAAATTCCCCCAAGTAGGTCACTGTGAGTGATGATAAGCAGGGCTACTTCTATTTCCAACCCTTGGTGTCTACACTCAAATCTTCTACCTACTAAGAACAGTTATGTCAATGAATTTACAATGTGTACCACAACCTATGAAATAATCTTCATGGTCACAGGTTTACTACCTCCAAAATGACACCTTAGCCATACCTTCAAAAGGCTTCTCCACTTCCTTGTCAGCTGATGGCTTCTGAGTAGTGTGGTATGTGATAGGAAAAGTGGGTCCTTGGTCATGTGCTCACTGCCATACCCTCTTTGATATGAGTCCCTTATCTCAGGCAGCATTTTGTGGTATTCTGTTTCAGTGAATAAAACACTCTTTAAGATATCCAATAGTATGGTACCCATGTCCCTGCCATGAGGAAAGGAAACCCATACCTGGGATATGTGTCAATTCCACTTAAAATGAAGTGCTGCCCCCTTTAGAGTGAAGAGATGTCCACAGTGGCTAGTTGGTTTGAAGAACAGTGCTGTATCAGAGGCTCACGGTGGATAGGTTAGTAGGTGGGCCATTCAGCAGCAGCAAGAGCTACATCAGCATTGGTGAGTGAGAGCCCATGCTGTTGGGTCCAGGCAGTGTTTCCCATCCCTGTCACCAAGGATTCTCTATTCAGGAGCCCGCATGCTAAAAACGCAGTGACCAATTAGTCTGCCTGATATCAGCTGTTCAAGCCATTCTGCCTAATGCCTCCTCCATGAAGATTTTCTTATGAGAAATAAAAAGTGATACAAAGGACTTCAAACTTCATGCCTACTCTCATAGGTCCATCCTCATGACTATTACTTCCCTCAATCTCTCTGTTTCTATTATTTTCCTCCTTCAAGCTCCTGAAAAACCACCAGCCATCCACCACTACCCATATCCATTTATAGTCTTATATCCAAGTCTCTTTTCATACTATGTGGATACCAGATCCACCTTTCAAAGCTTTGTCCATTGGAATGATTTCCCCCACATCTTTTTCCAGGCCACTTAAGAGCAGGACTGCAGTGCAGCAGCAAATCTTTTTCAGCTTGTGCCCATCCACAAATCAAGTTCAGACTTGTCTCTCCTGTCAGTTGGACATATGGACCCTCGCTATGCAGATATGAACTGAGGCAGAGAAAATGGGATAGTGGTAGATAATGGTGGTCTAGGAGTTGCTGGAGCCTCTTACTGCACCCTTTTGGCCATGTTCATGTTTAATCTTGAATGTATAACTTCCAGCTTACAATGAATTTTTGCTGGGCCCACCTGACATTATGACTCAGTAGCTCTAACATAAGTGACCTCAGGATGGTCACTTGATATCCCATGTTCAGGTGCTTGATCTCTACTAGGGCTCGGTAGTACACCAGGAACCATTTTTTTAAAGTGTGTAATATTCTACTACAGATAGCATGGCCTTACTCAAGAGCTCTTGTGGTTTCCACAAGTTCTTCAGGGCCTCTTTCTCATAATACAGTTACCTCTGACACCACAAGGCCTACTAGGTTGTTCGATCTGAGAGGCACCCTTGACTTGCTTAACCCCTCGCTACTCAGAGCCCCCACTTAAAGCTGACAACCTTGTCAGTTAGTAAATGGGTGTAAGCAGTATTCCTAAATGTGGAATGTGCTACTTGCAGAACCTAAAGAGGTTACAATATGTTCTATTTCCTTCCTAATAATGAGAAGAATACGATGCAATATTTTTCCCTTTATTGAAGTGACTGCCCTTGCATGCATGAAACCATGGGACCCCTAAAATTTCACTGATGTTGCAGGACCCTGAGTCTTGTCTCTCACTCTCTGGACTGCATATGTTTTACAATGGCCTCCAGTGTATCTTCTGCATTTTTTTCATATGGTCCAAATACCAAAATGTCATCAAGAATGCGGACCAGTGTGATATTCCACAAAATATTCAAATGGTCCAGCTCTCTTGGAAGAGTGAGTTGTCAGACTCTGTTGAGAGTAGGAGAGTAAACATAGCTTTGGGACAGGACCGTGAACTTATATTGTTGGCCATTCCATGTAAATGCAAACATATCTGGTCTTCTTTCTTCATAGAAACAGAAAAAAGACTATTTGCCAGATCTGTAATCTTTTACAAGTTTTTGCCAAATCATTAGTTTCTTTACATTAATCTGTAAAGATTTCCACACTTGACATAGCAGTTAAAATTTGGGAAACTACCTGGTTGAACATGATGCATAAGACAGATTCAGAGGCCTCCATTTGTTTCATTCATTATAAAATCTCTTACCACACAGTCTAAGGAACTGATGATAGAGTTCTTCCAATGATCAAAGATGTCCATTCCAATTATACATTCTGGGACCATGGAAATGATCACTGGATGGGCTCTGAACCCAGTGGACCCCCTATAATCCAAACCTGGCCAGGACATCATTTATGACTTGGCCACTATAAGTCCCCACTTTAACAGGAGAATGATGATGATGTTTGGGGGTCATATAAATCAATATCAATATGAACTCCATGTCCATAAAACCACATATATATTGGGTTTATGCCCTTTCCCCAATATATGGTTTCCCAAGTAACTGGCCATGTTCCCTATGAAGAATGACTGACTGAGAGTATATTTAATATATACCGTTGTCATGGTGTCCAAAGGTCTCTCTTTCTGGATACTCAGCCTCTACTTTATCACATTTCAGGTCTGAAAACTGGCTCAGGTCCTAATGCAGGGCTAATTTTCTATTAGAGCAACTGCCCTCAGATACCTAATCAATCATTAAGTCTTTTGATTAAGTAATACTACCATTGGCTGCCCATATATCTGATTCCTAAGAATACTTACTGTATTTTAATATCTCCATCTCTCTGTGGGTCAAGTTGAGTAGCTGCCATTTCGATCTTGTTGTACATCACCATCATTGCTCCCACCTTGCTTTTGACGGGCAAGTGCTTCTACCCAGCCTATATTATCATGCTCTAGTCAGTCCCACTGCATCAGAGCCCAGTTTTGTAGCAGCACCCATTCATTCTATCAGCCCTGGCCTCACAGGACAGCCACCACTGAGGCTCTTGACAATGCTGTGACCCCTCTAGCAATTGGTTAGTGGAGTGTCACTTAAACACTGACAAAGAATATAGCTGATTGACAGGCCTTGCAGACTAGCATGCCCTCTTCTCTGAGTGTTCGGATGCATTCATCATCTGCCATGACAGTTCTGGTGATTCTACATAACTCAGTGTGGACCATCACTTTCTCCAAGCTTTGATAGTATTTAGCAGCATGTTAGCATTAGATTCTTGGATTCTTTACAAGTGTTAAATCCTATATCACAGCAGTATACTCCCACATCAACATATCCAACTATATCTCCTTGTTCCTATTTGATTCATACCCACAGAATCCATATTTTCCTAGCTCCTGCTGGTATAAACTGAGTCCTGCAGCTTCTTGGGGATATAGTTCCTTTCCTCCCTTAGCATAAGAGCACTTCCTCTGCTAGGTTATGTTGTTATCTGACACTAATTGTTGGTCTGCTGGCCAGGAAGGCAGTGAAGCTAGATCCTAAGAGGGCTACATATTGTCATACAAGACAAATACTTCTGCATCTTCGTCCAAAGAAGGGGCATTCTAGACTATACAGGAAGAGATAAGCCTACTGTAGCCTAGAGGGCTCAGGAGAAAAGGAAACATTTTGAGGATACAAAATGTCACCATGTGAAATCTCCAAGTCCGACTTTTTTTTTTTTTTTTTCCAATTTGTGTCCTAATCTTGCCAGGGCAGACTTGTCAGAATGGACATTTTAGTCTTCCGTGGGACTCTGCTACCTGTATGATTGAGGGTTAAGTTAGGATCCTCTGCTTTTTCTGTTTTCCTACTGCAGCAGATGAGAATCTTTTTATATGCTGCCATGAGTTTTCTGACTTTCACACTTAGGATTAAATTGGTCATTAATCACCCTCAGCCTATTGTCTTTTTCCAGTTCCTCAATAGGCCCTAGCAAGAGTTATCCAATTCTATAATCCTTCTTATTACATGAACCCCTCAGAAGCTTGAAATACTGCTCACTACGCTGCATTCTCATCCACCTGTGTCTCATTCAAGTTCAACACCAGTAACAACTGCGCTTCAAATACATGCCAGGTGTTATCTATACTCCATCTACCACCAATGATTAGGGCTTCAGTCCCAGCTAGCTGACAGGTGATCCAGGTTCAAAATCCCATTTTGGAATCCTCTGCCCAGGACAGTTCCTCTTACTAGCTGTCATAGGTTAGCTTCCTAGAAACAGACTCTAATATGTAGATTTGCATGAAAGAAGTTTATTGGTCAGTTGTCCTGGAAACCATAACTGTGCAGAAGCGAATGAAATAGGACTATGGTATATTTGCAACTGAGTTCTCAGCTGAGACCTCATGGGAAGGTCTGAAGTTGAACTCTCTCTTGAGGGACATCCTTAATTGAGGCAGAGGCACTCCTATACCCATCTGGAGCAGCCATTGGATATGGGCTTCCCTCAGGGAAGAATGTCACCTTCAGTAAGACAGCACCCATTGGCTAAAGGCAAATTTCAGAGAGGAAATCAGACAGAAGTCTTCCACAGCCAAAACTTCTGGCAAGTGCAAGAATGAATGCCTCAGTTTGGAAAAAGAATGTGAATATACACCACAGCATTCACTACATTGTCTAAAAAACTAAACTTCCTGGAAATTAAAATAAATTATAACTTTAGGAAGTGTAAAATGCCATTCAGGAGGTACTGTATTTGGAGAAGCATTCATGAATAACTGAATAAAAAGAAACTACGAATTTTTCGATGTGTGTCATGCATTATAGCAGGAAATGGGTGCCTTGATTCATGTAACAACAAAATTTACCTTTCATTTAAGGTGCACAAGAGCTTAATAAATATTAACTCATTTAATGCACATATAACCCTGTAAGTTATATATTATTGCTATTCCCATTTTATATGAGAAAAACAAGACCCAAAGAGGGTAAATTATTTGCCCAATTAACAATACCTAGTAACTTGTCAGAGTTGGGATTTGACTCCTACCAATCAGCTCTTAACCATTCTGTAAGCTACTTCCCTTACTTAATACATGTCAGATCTTGCTGTAAGCACTTTACCAGATTAGTCATTTAATGATTATAACAATGCTATTATGAGGTTGGTTCTATATTAACCACATTTACAGAGGAGGAAATGAAGGCTAAATGTTTGTTTTATTCAGTAAAATGCCATCTGATCTTCATTTAAATTATCAAATAATCACATTTGGAACAAGGAATCCTCATTCTATCACTTACTAGCTCTGTGACCTTAGCCAAGTTATTTACCTCTCCAGGCCTACTCCCTCATATGTAAACCAGGGACCCATGCATTGTGTTATTGACATATAATGCTCCCCTACACCCATGGGAAGAACTCAGTAACTGGGGACCATCATCAACCTCATCATCACTATGAAGAGAAGCCATCAAATGCCCAAATAAGCATTTCTATTCATTTGGCAGTTCTACTTAGAGTGTATATGAATTACTTTTCATTCTGACTTATTAACTATGGTCTTGTAAGGTCAATTCCTTGTTAGTAGGTCAAAATACCTCATGGTGGGCTGATAAAAGATTAATGAGCTCCTAAACACTGAGGCAGGATTTAGCCTTACATTGCAGAAGTAGGCTTTATGGGAGCAAGCTTCCCTCTTTCCACTGAAATCCATGCACTTTCAAAACTAAACAGTCTCACATACCCTAGAAATCACACCTGGAAACCACCATACTTATCACAGGTCAGGGATAAGAGTAAGAAGACTAAGTCATTCTGGGAACCTTGTCATATGAATAATATATTTCATTTAGTTAGGAGATTTGATTTTTCTTAAAAGCATATAAGGTTAAATAAGGCTTGGAACCTATCAACAAGCCTGCAAAATCATCTTAATAAGTTTAAGGACAGTGATACATAGCAGAAGGGATCACAGAAGCAGGTTAAGGAACACTCTCAGAGATGGCCTTTCAGGACTGTTTCCAAAGCCTGGTAATATTAGTACACGTTATTGTCTTGGGGGAGTGGGGGGGGAGGCTTCTCAAGGAACAGATCTATTTAGGCAATACATCAATATGCAGTTTACAAAAAATTTGTCACAACCACTCAAGTCCCCTGTCCTGGATATCTTTCATTCACCACTTCACACCCTTTCTGCCCTCCGCCATGCGCCATGCTGGGAGGCTGACTCAATCAACAGTAGCAGTGAACTCCAATGCCCTCCAGCTCCCTGATGGGATGGTAAAGGGAGGCACCAGTAGATCAGAGCACTGGAGAAGAATGACTTGAGGGGCCTGTCCCCACTGCCTCCTTTCCCATCAGATCACATGATTTGGTGACATCGTCATACCTGTTATCTCCAGCCAGTAACCCTCTCCTAAAGCTGGAGCTACTCTCTCCCAGATTTCCTCCTCCTCTCACTCTTTCTAGCCTATGGTGGCGAGAGCTCCAAGGCTTCCAGCTCCAAGAAGTAGTGATATAAGTGCTTCCTTCCCTAAGTCTTGGCCACACTTTTGCAACACGTCCATTAAATTCTCAACCATCCAGTCTGCGTGTGTCACCTATTTCCTGCTGGGACCCTGACTCATATAATCCACTAAGCAAATTCTAGCCCCTTCCACTCAAAGCCTACCTGTTTCCTCTCCCTATCCGGACCCCTGCCACTCAGTCTCTGCTCCATGCTTATTCATCAGCCAGTCTTCACACTCCCAGTCAGTTCTTGAAAGCAATACCCACTCACTGCAATGTCATTATTTCTGAGATCTAAAAAAGTGATCAGAAAAAGTGTGACCCATCCATTTCATCTCAAACCCCCACTTGGTGAGAGTTAACTATAATACTGGTGTATCCAAGACAAACTTCTTTATAACTTCAGCCCTCTCTGAACTATTTAGCTTCTCAGCATAAGTTCTGGTGGACAGCAGGTCATTTCTGCAGGGATTATCAATGCCTAACTTTTCCACCCTGACCCCATGTCAACTCTGCCCATGTTACAGTGACAGGGAAGCCTGACCTAGCCTCTTCATGTCCTGAATTCCATGGTCACAATCTAAGACTCCTCTCACCATTTGATTGCTCAAGCAACAGAGTCAACTCTAAAGCCTACTGGACCAAAGATTAGACAAATCATGGTCTAGTTATAACTCTACCGCTATTTAGCTATGTGACTTGAAAGTGCCAATTCCTTCCACCTGGGCAGCTGCTTTATAAGCAGCAGGCAGTTGAACAAAATCTCTTCCAGATCCACAAAAAGACTCCCCTTTTTGTCTTTTAGCATGGATCACCTAACTTCCTCTCATCTCCTTCCCTCGCTGCATTCCTTAAGCTCCCACCCTTGATTCACCCCAACGAGGTTATGCCCTTCCTTCTCAACCATGGCTTTATATTTGCCATATGTGTGTGTACTTTTACTCTTAAACATATGTGTGTATGAGTGTGCACACACTTTTACACACCCACACATGGGAGATCACAACATTGCCCTCCTTTCCACATCTCTGAACTAGAATTTATGGTGAAATAGGAACCACCAGGCTACATGGTATATCCAACCAGACTCCCCAGCTACCCTATCAATTACACAAACACTTTCCAAAAACATAACACTTCAGACTACAAAACATGTCAGCTTTTCACTCTTTATCATATATATACAAGGTGTCCAGAAATATATTGTGGGGCCCACTTGTAAGAGCCGAGTGTAACATCTTGCAAAGAACAGACCTGTTAAAAGAATCAAGTTTCTTTTCCTCAAATGATATCATATGTAATAATAAAAAAAAAACATAAAATGGGCATGTTGATTTAAAAGGGGCACAGGGAGATAAGAATGCTCACTCAGGTTATGAGTTTAACAGGTCTCTGGTTTCCATACATACTCTATATCATGACAGCGATTTTCCTCTTAGATGAGAGGTGAATCACTACCCCTAAAGAACTCAATCATCTGGCTACCTCATGCACCCCGGGATATGGAGGTATATCTTTTTTGTTTGAAGTCAGTTGCAATGTTGAGGGGACTGAAGCTCAAGTATGTGGGTTAGGCCAGGGTAGAGTGAAGACTGGAAACAAATTTCGCTTTGACGTTCACACCAACAGTTAGTTCTGTTACTTCCATTTAAAAATGCTAAGAGCTTGCTGTCAGAGGAACTTCTGAAAGTCTTATAAACCAGGACAAATGTCTGAATTCCAAAGAATTTTTTTAAAAAATCATTATTTGCCACTATGCCTTTCATGTGAAAATACCCCGCAGATCTTCTGGTGAGTATGGGGATATACATTACTTCTTGCCTTTGATTCAGAGAGAGGAGGACACACATCACTGTTGAGCATGATGAGATCAAGTAGCCACGGTGAAGGAAGAAGTAAACTGTAGGGCGCCTGGGTGGATCAGTCAGTTAAGTGTCCGACTTCGGCTCAGATCATGATCTCATGGTTTGTGGGTTGGAACCCTGCATCAGGATCTGTGCTGAGAGCTTGGAGTTGGAGCCTGGAGCTTGGAGCCTGGGGCCTGAAGCTTGGAGCCTGCTTTGGATTCTGTGTCTCTCTGCCCCTCCCCCACTCTCACTCTGTCTCTTTCTCTCTCAAAAATAAATAAATGTTAAAAAAAATTAATTAAAAAAAAAGAAGTAAACTGCAACCAGAGGTACCAACCCTGGGTGAGCTGACATGGTACCTTCCAGAAAGCAGATGCTCTTTCTTTCTCCTCACTCCCATACCAAGATAGACAGAGATCCCATGAACTCTCTGCTCTCTCGCTCTCTCTCTCTCTCTCAACCCATTTGGTCATTTTTGGTTTTTCTGAAGTTCCTGTCTACTTATCAGTCACAAATATACATAGGTTTTAGAAATAATAATGTAACAAAGAAATACAGTCCTGACTCACTACCATCTTTTATCCCCAAAACAACCACTTCTAGCTATTTTAGTTGTTCTGATCCGAAGCTATTTTAAATTATTGTCCTTATAATATTCTTCCCCAATTTCAGTTTTAACCACTATGTACTGATTTCTTACTGAGGGAGAGAATACTTTAGCTCACTGATATCCCCATTCCCTATACCTCCACTGTCCTTTGCCACAACCTACTGATAAAATTCATGTACTGCTAAGGTTTACACCATCATCATCATTTAATATGTATACATTGTTATACTGATATGACAAGTAGGAAGCATAATTACATTTCCTTTCTTAAAGAATCTTTTGTGGGGTGCCTGGGCAGCTCAGTCAGTTGAGCCTCCGACTTCAGCTCAGGTCACGATCTCGCCTTTTGTGAGTTCAAGCCCCACGTTGGGCTCTGCTGACAGCTGAGAGCCTGGAGCCTGCTTCAGATTCTGCATCTCCCTCTCTCTCTGTTCCTCCCTTGCTCGTGCTCTGTCTCTCTCTCTCAAAAAATTAAATAAACATAATAAGAATTTTCTTAAGTTTTTTTTTAATGTTTTATTTATTTCTAAGAGAGAGAGAGAGAGCGTGAGCAGGGGAGGGTCAGAGAGAGAGGGAGTCACAGACTGAAACAGGCTCCAGGCTCTAGAGAGAGAGAGAGAGCGTGAGCAGGGGAGGGTCAGAGAGAGAGGGAGTCACAGACTGAAACAGGCTCCAGGCTCTGAGCTGGCAGTCAGCACAGAGCCCGACGTGGGGCTCGAACCCACGAACTGCGAAATCATGACCCAAGCGAAAGTCGGACGCTTAACCGATTAAGCCACCCAGGCGCCCCAAGAATTTTCTTAAAAAAGAAACTTTTGCTTTTTCGGGGATTTGCTGAGTTTTCTAGACACTGTGACCAGATCTCCCAACCTTCTCTCAAAGCCCATCAATAAAATATTCCATAATTTCAATTATGTAAATTTAGTGATTAATCATTTTTTTCTTGCCCCTCTTCTTGCTCCAAAATAAACTGTCACTCTTGAATCCTGCTACAGAGCTGATGGCCTAGGGTCTTCCTTCCTGTCATTCTGGAAATTCCCCTTACCACTTTCCCATGTTGCATTTCCTATTTCCTGGATCTTACAACCTCTTCCAGTAGCTTCTAAGAAGCATGGGAAGACTGTTCCATGAAGACCTGCATATCTGAAAATGCCCATCTTTATTGTACCCTCATACTCAATTATGAGTCTCTCTGGGTATATAAGTCTGTGTTGGAAATCACTTTCTCTCCAAATTTTGAAGGCTTTCTTTGTTATCTTCTGGACTGACTCCAGAAGTGAACAATGGCATCTTAGTTTCTCTCATCTTTCCTAAGTGAGTTGTGTTTTGCTTTCTAGAAGGTTTTATGATTTCCTCTTCATTCCTGTCACAAGAACATGCCCTGGTTCTGGTCATGGTTTTAGGGGGAAAATGTTTTTTGCAGTATGGAAATTCATGTTACTTTCATGAAGGAAAATTTTTCTCGTATCATTTCTTTCAAATGTTTCCCTCTCCCATTTCTGTTACTGGAAATCCTACTACCCTGGGTCATTCTCTAATATCTGTGCCAATTCTAATTGCTTAAGTATTCTCTCCCATGGATATCTCTTCATCTTTTTTTTTCTGTTTTCTACAATCTTTGCCTTCCTCTTTCATGCCTATCCCTCCCTTCTATTAAATTTTAATATTGCTTGTCATGAATTTACTTTCCAAAATTTATTTCTTATAGCTCCTTTTGAAAGCACTGTTTTCTCATTGTATAGATGCAGTATCTTCCCTTACCTCTTCTAATCCCTGAATCATGTTTCGCCCCCCATTCCTATTACTTGTATTTTTTACAGTCTCAACATCATCAGGTTATCCATTGCTTTCTGACCCTTTACTTATACTGACAAGTCAAGAATAAAACTTTTTACTTCTTTGTTGGCTTAAGCTAGGCTTGAAGGCCATAGAGCTTCACTTAAGCATGATGGGACTTTCACAATGGTCCCCCTCACAGGACTATATCTCTATATCTTTTCTCATAGGCCAGTTCTTCCAGAGAAAAATCTTCCAATTTTCTACCCAGAAGGCTGTAAGCCTGGTTTCTCATACTCTAGGAGCCTTTTGGGATTATTTGGAGAGGAATGGCTAGTTGCTTGTCAGAATTTTCCTCTATAAAGAGGTATTACCAATCCTCCATCTGTTTTTATGACAGGTTGTATCTCCTTTCACCTTCTCAATGAAATCACTCCAACAACTTTCCCCTTCAGTTTGTGTCCATTTTTGTCCCTCCATGTGATCACCATCATCATCATCACCATCAAAATGCTCTAGAATCTCTCATCTTTAAAAGAATAAGTAAAACCTTCCTTGGTTCAAAAGCTCTCTCAATTAACTTATAAATTTCCTACTTGCACTTTTCAGCAAGATCCTCAGAAGAGTTATCCAACACCAATGTGTCTCCTCCCTTTTCCCCTGAAACTGATTCCATTATCATGGCAACCAACAACCTCCACACTGATATGGGCAAAAGTCAGTTTCTTAGTCTCTATCTCACTTGATACACCAGCAGCATCTGAAACAGCCCATCGAATCCTTTCACTGGCTACTGCCTTTGTTGCTTCCTTATCTTTACACGCTCTAAATGCTAGAGTATCCCATGGCTCAGATTTATCTCCCCTGCACTATATATATATATAACCTGACATTTCCTAAAATTATATCCTCAGCTTTGACCTCTTCCATGATCTTCCTATTTTTGAATGTCTATTAGGCATCTCCAACAACATGATTAAAACCAATTTCTATTATCTCACTACTGAAATGTTTTGTTCCTATGATATCTCAGCAAAAGGCAAGCTCATTCTTCTGCTGCTCAGGTGAAAAACCTGGCATCATCCTTGACAAGGTTATTCCTCTCACTGTATCTAATCCATCAGCAAATACTATTTTCTCAGCCTTCAAGGTATTTCCAGAATCCAGAAATTCTTCCTAACTTCACCATTACCATCCTTGTCCAAGATACTGTTAACTTGCGCCTGGCAAGAGCCTCTACCCTGCTTCCTTTCTTATACCTCTACCATTTTTTTCTGAACACAACAGGCAAAGTAATACCCTAACAATATAAATTATATCATTTCTCATCTCTGGGAAAAAAAAAACAAACCTCTAATAGCTTCCAAGTCCTTTAGAGCAAAAGCTAAAGTCCTGGAATTTGCCCTCAAGACTCTACAGCCTCTACTCCCCCCTCTGACATTATCTCCAGCTGTTACCCACCCTCACTCCACTCCAGCCACCACAAACCTCCTTGCTGATCCTTACATGCTCTGAGTGAACTCTCTACTCAGGCAACTTGAACTTGCTGTTTCTTCTGGCTAAAGAGCTTTTCTCCCAGGTCTCCAAGTGGTAACTGCCGCAACGTTACCTCATCCCAGAAGACTTCACTGACAACCCTATTCAAAACTGCAACATTCTCCCCTACTGGCACATCTTACCTCCTTATAATTGCATTTCTCTCCTTAAAACTTATCACCATCTAATATGTTCTATACATTGTTCAATTGCTTAATGTGCTGTCTTCTGCCTTCCTTGAGGGCACACATCTTGTCTTTCTGTTTTCCTATCATAGTCCCAGATGCTAAGGCAATGCCTGAGATAAGTAGACTATCAATATATATTTGTGTAATGAATTAATGAACAAATGAACAGAGTCACAGGGTCAGATCTCAAGTGGCAGCAAAAGGCTTTATTTTGAAAAATGTGAGCTAAATCAGTGTTTCTACAATTGCTCCAATCAAAGACTGGGTTGCTTCCAGAGCCTAGGATAAACCTGCATAGGGATCAGGCATAGGGATCAAGTAGTTAGATAGCTAAAATTCAGTTAAAATGATCATCAAAAGAGGTCACAGGCAACAGAGCCTTGTGCTACAGAAGAAAGGAGACAAATGGCTTCAAAGAATTATAGGAGGAGGGTAGGAGGCTTGCACAAATGAAATGCAATAGCATTTCAATCCCTCTTACACCATCAAGAAAGGACTCCAAAACACAAGGCTAGGAAGACTGCCCTGATTTGAAATACAAATAGGGTGGTCCAAAGACGGATTTTAAGGGCCCAAAAACAAAGACAATAGGTTCTAAAGAGAATGCACAAAGATGGCTCCCAGAAAATGAGGGACAAACAGAGAGAAAGAGGGAAAGAGAGAGGGAGGGAGGGAGAGAGGAGAATGCAAACCACATACCTTACTTGGCTAGCAAAGATCAGAGGGGGAACCTGAGCTCTATAAGAGCCTCACCCTTCTCGTGCTCTTTCCTGACCACTTTCTTCCTCAGATCCAATAAACCTTTTCATCTCTTTTCAAGCAGTCTGGAGGGAGTCATAAAAAGGCAGGCCTGACAGATGCTCATGTCAGCTCGAAACTGCCAAAAACACACATCCGGGCCCACCGCTCCTTGGCATGCCACTTGAAGTTTCACTTGGGTGTCCTGGGAGGACAAGCAAAGGGGGCCTTCTGAACCCACTGGTGTCACATAAAAGAGGAGCCCCCGGGAGCTTGCCCATTCAGAGAAGCAGCCCTGTCACCGAGTTAGCTAGGTACTCAAGGGCGTACAATGGAAATCATAAGGTGGATAAAACAAAGCAGAAGAAGGCAAAGCCTCAGAGACCACAAGATTAGATGCTTTCAGGGAAAATAATCTATTCTGACATTTATTTTTTTTTATTTTTTAAAAATGTTTCTTATTTATTTCTAGGAGAGAGAGAGAGACAGCGTGAACAGGGGAGGGTCAGAGAGAGAGGGAGTCATAGACTGAAACAGGCTCCAGGCTCTGAGCTGGCAGTCAGCACAGAGCCCGACACGGGGCTTGAACCCACGAACCGCGAGGTCATGACCTAAGCGAAAGTCGGACGCTTAACCGACTAAGCCACCCAGGCGCCCCTCTATTCTGACGTTTATAAGGCACTGGTTGGTTGCCCCTCCCTTTTTAAGGGAGACTTAAAGGTTCAAATGATAAGTATTTTTTTTTTAAACAGCCAATCAATTTGTTTTCTGGTTTCTTCTTTACTGATGTCTAATAAAAATGCCAAAAATCAGGAAAATAAGAGGGAGGGAAAATGTGAAAAACTATTCTTTTAGTGCAAGAGTTAGGAGAAGTGCTAATGGGGTCACAAGCAGGGACAACCCTGTTATCATCTTGTCTGAGAGTCTGGCTTCCAGACAGAAGATAGAAGTGATTTTGTTTACACAGCCCTCTTCATCTAGATGCTTCATCCTCCTGAACATCTTACTGGTCTTCTAAGGCCCAGATCAGAACCTCAACTGTAAAACCAAACTCTCCTTCTCATTTGTGCTAAACACATTAAATACTTAAAAAATTAGTGTTATATGTTCAATATTACTAAACTATTCCTTAGGTTTAGTAATTTCTAATTCATATGTCATTCCTACAGCATTCGTCATGGTCCTTTGCCTAAAATAGGTGAATGACTTCACTTAAAATAGGAACTCAATGAAGGTACTCAGTAAAGAATAGGTACTCCATAAAAACCCTCATCAATATATTAACTAGCTAACTAAATAAATAAAAACCAAATAAAGAGCTCAAGGGTAACTTGATGGGTGCACTGGCGAACAGTGACTGTATTTGGGGAGGTCATCCAGACATCACTTGATAAAAATGGAGATAATAGCTTTCCAGATGAAAAACCAATATATTCCCATGTTGTCAAACCATTGAGGGAGGCTTCTAGCACCACTGCTATCATGGTATTATTCCACTTGAAAATAAGAAAAATATGCCCAAAGGTGAATTTCAAAAAAGAGCCCTGCAGAAATGCAAGGTAGTTGATCATCAGGCAGGGCAGTGGCTCAAACACTTAGCACCAGAGGGGTCTTACTGTGGAGCAGCAGACATTTAAGAACAGAGCCCTACATAGAAGGCAGGAATGTGGGTCTCCAGGCCCCCTTTAACACAAACTCTGTAACTTTGGGAAGGTCCAGTGACCCAGTGGACACACAAGGCCTTCAGAGACTTGCCTGTCAATGAAGAACTGGGATGGATGACTCTAAAATCCCTTCCAGGTCTAGAGTTCAATGATTTTCCATCTGTTCCACATCAGAAAAGCATTTTCACTTTGTCCAAAATGCGATCATCCTCGGAACAATTTTTTTTTATATCCATGTCTTCAAAGTTCTACACTCTCTGAAGATTTAGCAGTGCCAAGCCACATATGACTGTGCAGGTGGCTCAACGTCATCTCTATATACCACCTTCTGGGTCCCTCGGTCTCATTCCCTTCGTCCCAACAGCCCTTGTAGGTCCTGCAGCATCACTGCCACATTATGTCCCTCCCAGCCCCTCGTTAACATATGGACTCCCTAACTCACACAATTGTCTGCCACACTTTTGGTAAAGCTACCAGTAAAAAGTTCTGAAATGGAAACCAGATGCACACTCGCACCTTGGGATGTATGTATTATAAAGATGAAACTGCCACCCTCTTCCCAGTTGGCTTCACCTCTTTTTTTCCCCTACCTGGTCATGTGGTGTGCACCTGCAATGCACTGACAAGGCTTTAGATTACAACGTGAACGGTTAGATCAGGTTCCAGGATGGCCTTTGGCTTTAATCCCAGGTGAGTTGTGCATGCATCAAGGGTTTTTATTCCCACCTCACCTTTATGGTTCTCATAGTTTCCTCTTGCACACAAACTAATATTTCATGTGGACAAACAAGCCTCTTAGTCCCCCTTCCATCTTCCAAACTTTTTTTTCTTTTGGCCAATAGGTTTCCCCTTCTTGCTAATGGTTGGTAGAAATACCGTGGTGTGAGGCAAACAAGTACCATGGCTGGGGATACCTCTCCTACTGGAAGATGCTTACATTTGCCTCAGACTAGAAGTGCCTCCAAGCCTAGAGTCTAGAAGGAAACCTCATCCTTAGAATTCATGTCTCCTGTCACTGCACAAAAATGCCTATTAAGAAAAGAAAAGAGGAAAAGAAAACATCAGGGCTCTAAATAATCCCACAAAGCCCAAATGCCAGAGAGCTATCCAGTGTTATGGATAATGGAAATGCTTTATTACGTAATTTGTTTCTTCCATACTCAGTCTTTGCTGTTTATAAATAAGCATATATATACTTGGCTAAAACAGTTCCTCACTTCCAGACCTACCTTTTATTGACATAGAAGAACTGAAACATGCTTTGAAATTTATATCTGTCCCTGGCACTCTATCCCCAGGTGTCTCTATGAAAAGGGAGCAGGATAGAAATTTGTTTCCCCACTGATATTAATTAGGTCACCACCCTTAAAAGACACACATATCTACGGCTGGTTCAAGTTTTAAGCAGAGGGAAACTTACCCAGCAGCAAACGAAACGTAAGCTCACTTGCCCAGACCCCATCCACAGGCCCAGGAGGAGTCCTGCCTTTGTGTGCGCATGTCCTAAAACAGTGAAAGTTTGCCAAAGCACAATATGTTGTTTGTAATATAATACCTGTCTCTATCCTAGCTACGTCTCTGTAATACTTCCCTTCTAAAAACATGGCTCTGAATGGCCAGAGATATTCTGCGAATCTGATGAAAGCGAAGAGGATGGGGCGCCTGGGTGGCTCAGGTGGTTTAGTGTCTGACTTCAGTTCAGGTCATGATCTCACAGTTCATGAGTTTG
Organism: Crocuta crocuta; assembly: GCF_008692635.1. Taxonomy (NCBI): domain Eukaryota; kingdom Metazoa; phylum Chordata; class Mammalia; order Carnivora; family Hyaenidae; genus Crocuta; species Crocuta crocuta. The sequence continues at coordinate 13,163,349 of NW_027529428.1, read as the reverse complement.
AGCTTTGTGATAGGCTCTGTGCTGACAGCTCAGAGCCTGGAGCCGACTTTTGATTCTGTCTCCCTCTCTGTGTCCCTCCTCCATTCACACTTGGTGTGTCTGTGTGTCTGTGTGTCTGTCTCTCTCTCTCTCTCTCAAAAATAAATTTAAAAAAAATTTTTTTAAAGAAAGAAATGGAAGAGGAAATGAGCATACGTGTTGTTAGGGTTCAAGGACATAGATTTATGTGATTTACAGCAACTTCCGCACCTGGTTATTACTTGCCATCTTAGTATAGCAGCAATGGGCATGAATTATCCCACAGTCTAAAATGTAAATTCAGGAGCACCTGGGTGGCTCAGTCAGTTCAAAGTCCAACTCTTGATTTTGGCTCATATTATGATCCCAGGGTCACGGGCTGGAGCCCTGCATCAGGCTCTGTGCTGAACATGGAGTCTGCTTGAGACTCCCTCTTTCTCTTTCTACCTCTCTCCCCTGCTCACAGACTCTCTCTCTAACGTAATAAAAGAAATAAAATAAAATAAAATAAATCTTTAAAAAAATACAATGTAAATTCACCCAACTTTGGAATAGGGAGATGTGGGGTCAAAGATCACAACAAAACACAAATGTGTCTTATGGTACCCAGCACTGGATGAATCACAGAGTAAAAGAGAGACGTGGTTTGAAATGTCCACCATCAGATGTTGGTCTGTGGAATATTCTGCCAGTCATCAAATCTATAAAATTTTAAGGAGAGGATTAGAGGGTTAGGTTCTCACTAAAAACAGTCAAAATTGAGGTTCTCCCCTTTCGGAAACAAATTTCATAACTCCCTGATGCCACCATAAGCACATCATGTTTTTGTTGTTGTTGTTCTTATCTGATGGCAATTACGTGAAATTGAATCTAATATAATTTCTGAGTTTAACATAATCTTGCTCACTACAGGGAGAAGGGCATCTCTGCATCAAGTCATGGAAATCTGTATTTATTGTTCCTACTTACTAATAGTCAAATTGTGGCCAACCATTGTATAAATGAGACTGAAAACCTTCTATTCTTCCTATGAAAAGTAATATTACAAAATCAGAGTCACAAGGAAAGGCAAACCAAAAGACACAGCCAAACAATGGAGAAAAACAAGGATCAGAGAGGCACAGCAGACAATAAAGTGATAAAAATTTTAAGTCAGTATTGGGTACATTTTCTCCACAAGAAGAGAAAGAAGATGAAAGGCAAAGAATGCACGTCAAGCGAATCTGTCCCTTTTCAAACACCTTTTCTAGAAGCTTCATTCAGCCATTTCTTCAGACTTCTTTTTGGCCAGAAGCAAGTCACAGTGACACTCGAGTGAGGGGCAAGAAGTAGAAGTGTTTCTTTTGTCGAGTTTTTATTCCTTTTCTAGACACATGGCTATTCTCCCCACTCAAAAGCCTGATTCTGTACAAAAGAAGAATGGGAAAATGGATACTGAGGGTGCAACCAGCCAGCTCTACCTCAGACAACTGAACTATTTCTGTTTACTGATGGTTACTGGCTTGAGAGGAACAACCCTTTACTTCAGCTAGCAGCCTTCCCTGCCAATGATCACAAGCAAACGTCTTGCTTTATTTCCAGTTCACAGGATGGATCCACCATTCCCTGACCAATAATGGACTGAAATACTTAGAGAAGATGGCTCAGAAGTCATCATTTAAGTCCAAAAAGAACTTTCAAAAAAATCCAGCCATCAGCACTGTTTTTTGGCTTCTCCCTCGCTCTCTTTCCCTTCCCAATTATAACTATCCATATGGAGGTATTTGAGAAGTTAACATGGGCAGCCCTACTAATATAGTAACTATCTTTCTGATTTCCTTAGTTTCAATGAGCCAAGAATATTGCTTGATGAGATACTTTTAAGTTTACTTTCTGTGCGGAAATAGTTGCTCCTTCACTCTGCTCAAGTTTTAATTTGGCTTCGAAATTGAGAATTAAGTTGGTATCTGCACACAGCACAGGCACAACATGGAGGCCCAAGGTAATCCACCGACATATCTTATTTGGTCCACAGAGTGTTTTAATTGGAGTAGGCATCAACATTTAAGAACCGAACTAATAATCAAACTTCTTGGGGTCTACTTTTACTTGGATGGTCATAAGGTATGGCAACCTGGGCTTGCTTTTGTGCATAACTGCTATCAAGTGTGGCCAGTTGTGGTTTACCACTTTTCTTCTTCATACAGCCCTAGCTTCACCCACCAACTTGCTTGCCACCTGGCCTCTGCTTTGGGGGGGGGGGGGGCTCTAGATTTATGAACTTCCACCTAATTCCCATGTTCATAGCTGATAGAAAAATACTCTTAATTGTTAGGATTCTTTTGGGAATTTACATGAACCCATTAATCAAGGGCTTCTCTATGAAAGATGAACAGTAGTGTAAAAAAATAGTTCGTACTCTGGAAAGATCATAAAATCTAAGTGTCTGAAACATAAAACAAAAACTTCAAAGGAGCAGTTATTCTAAGTATAAGGATGTATACATTTAGTGGGACAGACAGTAAGTGCTGGGTGATAATTCCATGATAGCCAGGAATAAATATATTTCGTTTGTTATAAGAAAAAAAATAACAACAACAATAAAATGTATGCCCCAAGAGAGATCTTATTTCTTCACTCAATCTTATGCAGTATCTATCTTTCCTTTCAGCCAAATTCTGAAGCATTCTATTATATTAGTAGACTGGACCCTCTTCAATAGGCTAGTAGGGCAAAGTTTCCAATATTAAGCTACAGAAAAAGCCCTGGGCATATGAGGACATGAGGCCACAGTGGGGGTTAATAGAAAACTGTCCAATTCTACACTGGGAAGTACCGTGAGCCACCATCTTCTCTGCTGCCAAAATGTCACCATTTCTTTAGAGAAATGCATGCAAGAGAGTGGGGATATGTTGTTGTTGTTGTTTTTATTTCTTTGTCATTACTTGCCAAACTGAGTGATAACATATATATTTTTTTAATTATCATAATGAGACACATAACAATGACTGAGCACCTCAATGTGCCAGGTACCAGCTAAGAAGATTGTAGATACTATCTCATTCCCTTAAATCTTCAAAGAAGATACCATCATAGAAATGAGAAGAAAAAAATCGAGGCAAGTAAGGTGAAATAATTTGTTGTAAAAGCTTTGACACCTTCCATAGAACACCTAGGAAATGGAGTCATAATAGAGTTTAAGTCTCTGTGACAAGAGTATCTGTTTTACCACTTTAACTACAGTGATTGACACCACTTGGAAAATACTGTGAGGGTGATGACGTATCTTAATATACATTAGTTCATTTGATCCTAAAACTCCTGAGAAAGGTGTAACGTATTAATACACAGGTGAAGTATTTTTCTTTTCTCCATAGGAAAGACAGACTAATGAGCAATAGTTGAATGTGTGCCATTTGCAAACACTGCGACATAAAGGTAGACAACAGATGAGAAAAGTAAGACATAGTCCTGAATGGGTATCATCAAAAACACAAGAAATAACAAGTGCTGGTGAGGATGTGGAGAAAGGGAGCCCTCGTGCAATGTTGGGGGGAATGTAAATTGGTGTAGCCACTGTGGAAAACTTTAGGGGGCTTCCTCAAAAGATTAAAAATAGAAATACCGTATGATCCAGCAATTTTACTTGCGATATATCCAAGAAAATAAAAGCAACTAACTCGAAAGGGTACCAGCACCTTCATGTTCATTATAACATTATTTACAGTAGCCAAGACATGGAAACGACCCAAGTGTCCACTGACAGATAAATTGATAAAACAAAGCACGGCACCCATTTATATAATGGATACTAGTCAGCCATAAAAAAGAAGGAAATCCTTCCATTTGCAACATAATGGGCCTTGAAGGAAATATGTTAAGCAAAGTAAGTCAGACAGAGAAAGACGAACACTGTTTGATCTCACATATATGTGAATCTAGAAAGAAAGCAAGCAAGAAAGAAAGAAAATCAAAATCATAGAAAAAGAAATGCAATTTGGAGTTATCAGAGGCAGTGGTAGAGGGTAGAGGTAGAGGAAATTGGACCAAGGTGGCCAAAAGGTACAAAGTTGCAGGTATAAGTAAGTACTACAGATGTAATGTACAACATGATGACTATAGATACTACTGCTGTGTGGTATATATGAGAGCTGCTAAGAGAGTAGATTTTAAAAGCTCTCAAAGGCAAGGGAATCAAGAGCAAAAATGAACTACTCAACAAGAGAAAAAGCTTCTGCATGGCAAAGGAAATAATAAAATTGATAGGCAAATGACGGAATGGGAAAAGATAGTTGCAAATGACATATCAGATAAAGGGCTAGTATCCAAAATCTATAAGGAACTCATCAAACTCCATGCCAGAAAAACAAACAACCCAGTGAAGAAATGGGCAGAAAACATGAACAGACACTTCTCCAAAGAGGACACCCAGATGGCCAACAGACACATGAAACAATGCTCAGCGTCCCTCATCATCAGGGAAATACAAATCAAAACCACATGAGATACCACCTCACATCAGTCAGAGTGGCTAAAATGAACAAATCAGGAGACTCTAGATGCTGGTGAGGATGTGGAGAAACAGGCACCCTCCTACACTGTTGGTGGGAATCTAAGCTGGTGCAGCTCCTCTGGAAAACAGTGTGGAGATTCCTCAAAAAATTAACAATAGAACTCCCCTATGACCCAGCAGTAGCACCGAGAGGAATTTACCCACGGGATAGAGGAGTGCTGATGCATAGGGGCACATGTACCCCAATGTTCATAGCAGCACTCTCAACAGTCAAAACATGGAAAGAGCCTAAGTGTCCATCAACGGACGAATGGATCAAGAAGATGTGGTTTATCTATACAATGGAATACTACATGGCAATGAGAAAGAATGACATCTGGCCATGTGTAGCAACGTGGATGGAAGTAGAGGGTGTTACGCTGAGCTAAATAAGTCAGGCGCCGAAGGGCAAATACCTATGTTTGCACATATGGGTGGATTAGGAGAAAGTTAATGGAGGACGATACGGGAGAAGAAGGGGAAAAATAGTTGGGGAGAGGGAGGGAGGCAAACCATGAGAGACTCTTGAATGCTGAGAACAAACTGAGGGCTGATGGGGATAGCGGAGAGGGGAAGGGGGGTGATGGGCATGGAGAGGGGCACTTGTTGGGATGAGCACTGGGTGTTATATGGAAACCAACTTGACAATAAACTATTTAAGAAAAAAATAAAAATAAAAGTTCTCATCACATAGAAATAAATTCTTGGTAACTTTAAGAAGTGATGGATGTAAACTAAACTGGCTGGAGTAATCATTTTGCAGTACGTGTATGTCAAGTCACTATGCTGTATACGTTAAGCACATACAGTACTGTATGTTCATTATAGTCCAATGAAACTGAATTTAAAAAGAAGGCCCTCTAGTCAGATGCCTTTGGTTAAAGATAACTATGCACCAACTTCAAAATATGACCATGAGCTTTAAAAAACAAACAAACAAAAAAAGACAGAGTCCTAACCTGATTTAGATCATCATTCAGGCAAGAATGAAGAGCTCCCATAATTTCTGGGTGAATTAAATACAACTAAAATTACAGTGGGATCATTGAGGGCCAAGTGATTTCAAACACAAAAAGGGAAAGTTCAGAGAAGTAATGGTGAGATTTCCAGAGCCTGGGATGGGAATGCAGCAGATTTCTAGGCTCAGAGAACACCACAAGTGAGCCCTAACACATGCATGCATGAAAAATAAAGGGCATGCTTAACAAACGGTTCAGTATAACTGGAGAAAGTCAGTAAAGGAACAAGATGGGGGAAAACTAAAAAAGTGAGACAGCCTTGAATCAGAGAGGCACTGAACAGAACAGTGAGAGACTGGAGAGCCATTAATAATGCTTGCAGTGGGTGTTAGCACAATCCAATTTATATTTAAGGGAGATGCACAAGTTACGAGTATACTGGATGGACCAGATTAGTAGTGAGTACCCTGGACCCTAGGGCTGCACATGGCTACCTTAGTTTGTTAATAAAGTCTCTGATCTAATTTAAGAATGAGAGAATAGAAAGCCACTTGCATGTGATCATTCTTAAACACACAGAACTATAATGTGCTAGCAGCAAAACAAAACAAAAAACTCAAATTTTCTCATTGACATTATTCAACTATATAAAGAAACTCATCTAACTTAGAAGAATCCATGTGCTTTCTCTTGAAACATAGTAAGTTGCATTTTTCTCTCTGAATGAGAAATCCAAACTTTTACCAATACATTTTTCATTTAGCTTTCCCTCAGTTAGTCTTCATGAAAAAGTATATGGACCACTGTCTTAGACTGTTCTAAGGGAAGAAACGGTCCAGTCATGAAATTACTGCATTAGCTTTGGTTTGAAGAGACTAGCATCTCAGCAGATAAAATCGTGCTTAACATTCATGTGGCATCCAGAAAGCACACGAGGTGTTATCCCATACAACTCCATGATGTTCTAGAACAATCTTGATTTTATGGACAGGAGAATAGAGGTTACAGAGCTGCTAAATAGAGGATCCAGAAGGTGACCCCGCCACCCCAGATGTGTCTATTTAAAAGCTCTTGTTCTTCACCGTGATACTAGAGCATCATCCACTAGGGTGATGGCAATGGAGATACATAACACAGGCAGTACCAACCTGTCTCGACGCTGAAATGAGTGTGGAGGTTTGAGGGGAAGTCATTCTAGTTGTCATGCTAAGGGAATCTGGACTGCACACTGTGCAGGACATAAGACCATTAGAGGATTTTAAGCAAAAGTGTGACATGATCAAATTACTGAAAATTGGAAATTAAAAAAATTTTTTAATAGTTTATTTATTTTTGAGACAGAGAGAGATAGAACATGAGCAGGGGAGGGGCAGACAGAGAGGGAGACACAGAATCTGGAACAGGCTTCAGGCTCTGAGCTGCCAGCACAGAACCTGATGTGGGGCTCAGACCCACGAACAACAAGATCATGACCTGAGCTGAAGTCGGATGCTTAACCGACTGAGCCACCCAGGTGCCCCTAAAAATTGGAAATTATTGGAACAGTCTACTTCAGACATGATGGATACCTGGCCAAAGGCAGAGACAATTTGGGACTTTTTTTCCCCTGAAACAAAAGTTACCAACAGCATCACACTGGCAGTGTCTCTTGACCTTGGCACCACTGAATATCCAGGCCTGGATAATTCTTTGTTGTGGGGGACTGTCCTGTACACTGTAGCAGCATCTCTGATAGCTACCCATTAAACACCTGTATCACCCCTGCCCCCTGCAGTTGTGACAACCAAAAATGCCTCCAAAAATTCACCCCGGGTGGAAAGCCACTACAAGGAAAATGACTTTTAACTGTAAAATGCTTAATCAAAAACTAAACATAGTGGGGCACCTGGCTGATTCAGTCAGTAAAGCATGTGACTCTTAATCTCAGGGTAGTGAGGTCCAGCCCCACGCTAGGCATGGAGCCTACCTATAATGAGAAAAGGTGTTATAGGTAAGTGATGAATCACTAAATTCTACTCCTGGAAACAATACTACGCTATACATTAACTAGTTGGTTCTTTGAAAAAATGGAAAAACAAAGTAAATAAAACTTAAAAAAAAAACTAAACATAGGAATACTTATAAATGAAAAAAAGTAAGAAAGAAACAAATTACAGGAATACTGAAAATCAGAATGCCACTCTATGGATACTCTTTGCTGATATTTGTGAAAAATGGAGCAAAGTTTGGTCTTGAGAGGAGCATTTGAGGGTCAGAGCAACATGAGCATCTCAGATGAGTGCCTCTGATAAATCACAGAGCACTCAATCTATTTTTGTGTCTGAGACTGCATGAAGTTCTCATCTGCTTAGCTCTGATTGGATGGCCCTTTGATTGCTCTATTCATCTGTTCATCTAAAGTCTCTTTCATGCAGGGTTTTCTGACTACCCAGCAATCATCCCAGCTATATCAAGCAGGATAATGTGGCTTTGCGCTAAGCTGAGATACTCCACAAAGCATAAACAGGAGATTTAGATTCAGCTGAGGTTTCTGAAAGTTAAGAACGCAGCAGGCGTTACCATTTAGGCAACAAACACCACAAGGTCCTGGTTTAGCTTTGCTTCTAGTTGCAAACAAAATACATTCCCATTTCCTTAGATTCTTTTCATTAAGTCAGACCTTTCGTGCCAAGCTTCCCCTGGACTCATCCCTGCTTTCTGTGTGGGGTGGCATTTGGTGGCTGACAGATGAAATACTTTAATGTACCTCATCTGCAGCCACAGCGCCCCCAGGAATGAGCCCCCCATTAAGTCTCCCAGCAGCACCACGCTATGCATTGCTAAAAATTAACTTGTTTCCAGAAGGAAGACATATCCTCCTATCATAAGCAATGGAAGAGAGATCATCATTCTACTCAGGATTTTTGCTGCTTCCAGACAAAAGCCATTCCTGAGATGCGCCACTTACCCCATGCTTGCTGAAGAACTGCAAATGATCTTTTATCCCTATCAGTACCCCAGTCACTCTCGCACCCTCACAGAGACACCTCAGCTGGCTACCACCCCCATCCAGGCACGGAGTGATGGCAGAAGCATATGAGGAAGTCAGTTGACTTCTTGACCCTACCCAATCATTTGGTGGCTGTCACAGGGATACCAAATGTGAAGCAGAAGGTTGTCAGAGATGAGCTGGGCTCGGAAAGAAGTTCTGAGGGCACAGAAAGCCTAAAGAGCCTCCAGGGATCCATCCATCTTCCCAAAGAGCCTTGTGATCTGCACTTTAGAATCAGGTGCGCCATCTTGAGAAGCCATCCCACATTCCAAGCAAAATTAGTTTAATGTTCCCACGTAAAAAAGGCCCAAGCCAGGTGGAGGATCATTATATGAGCACACACCGTGGAACTAAAAAGGTTTGCATGCTGCTGGAAGGAATTTATGGGGAAATTTATTACAGATCCACTACTTATGTAAATCGTGTCACCATATGATGATGAGCTCAGTCAGAGTTGCAAGGGCAGGAAAGGTTATTTGGGCCAAATATCATTAGGGCTCTGCCTTTGAGAAATAAGATATTCTTCATCCAGATAGTCTTATGAAGTCCAAGAAAGGGAAAGAGGGCAAAAGAAAAAAAATCCTTCTGTAAGGGTAACTCTTTCACCTTTTTTGGGAAGTCCATGTATTTCTAAGTTCTTCCTGCAAAGGATGCTAAACTGAAAAACAGGAGGGTAGAGGGAGTTTAAAAAAATGCCACAGGTTGGCAAATACAGCATAGCTGGGAGGTAAGCAAGAATTGTAAATTCTTGGAGATTTTGGGTCCTTTTATACCACAAAAAATCTCGGCCAGGGACAGGTGAAGTAAAAGGACAGCTTAGCAAAATGCCAGAGCTTGGACTTGGAAGATGAACAAGTCCAGAGTCAAATTCTAGCAATGTCATTTCTCATTTGCACTTCAATTAATAGAAAGTAACAAAAAATAACAGCATCAAGATTAGGTGACTCCTGTACTCCATGCCTCCAGTGACACCCATTTCACCCAAAGGAGAAGCCACGGCATTCACAAGACGCTAGAAGGCCTAGTCCAAACACACCAGTGCAAATCTCCTTGCACTCTACTCTGACCATATTGGCCTCTGTATTATTCCTGGAATGTGCAGAGCACACTCTCTTTTTTCAGTTTTAAGTTCATTTATTTATTTTGAGGGAGAGGGTGAGCAAGGGGTGTGAGGAGGGGACACAGAGAGAATACAGAGAGAAACCCAAGCAGGTTCTGTCTTCTGCCGATGCCGAGCCTGACACTGGGTTCGATCCCACAAAGCATGAGATCGTGTCCTGAGCTCAAATCAAGAGTCGGACACTTAACAAAATGAGCCACTCAATGTGTCCCATGCAGAGAACACTCTTGCCTCACGGCTTTTGCACTAGCTGCTCCCCTCTCTAAAATGCTCCATCCCAGATCCTCATACTTTCCTCTGACCTTTGCTTACATGCCAGCTTATTAGTGAAGGTCTTGCCGACCAAAAATGCCAAGCACCTCCACTCACCCCTCTCAAGCATGACTCAGGATTTCCTATTCTCCCTGTCCTGTTTCATTTTTCTCTGTAGCACTAATAACCAACTAAAAAAAATACAATCATTTGTTATATATTGTGTCATCTCACAAAGATGTATACTTCATAAGAACAAAGCTTTTATCTAGTATATTCACTGCCATATTTCTAGAACCTAAAACAATGCCTGGCAAAAGGCAGTGTCTATGCGAATGGACACAAGCCACCACGTACTATATGCCAGGCACTTTCCATAGGCAAGTTTCTCTGAATTTCATTGCCAAATACAAATGAACAATAAATCAATTAAACCCAGGTCTTGACTGAGGGAAATCCAACCTTAAATAAACTTACATTTCTTCATATTCAGGTAATCACAGCCTTCTAATAATACATGATATTTACATAAGAAAACAGAAAATAAACTTCTAGCAATTATTTGTTTTCCAGAATACTCTCATAGTTATTTATTTCTGCATAAGAAACTTCCCCAAATCTTAGTGGCTTATCACAACAACCATTTAACTTGATTTCTCACTTTTGTGGGTCATAAATTCCAGCAGGTCTCTGTGAGGTGATTCTTCTGTTCCAAGTGTCATGAAGGGAAGTTACTCAGTGATATTCAGAAGTGAGATGGGCTCGTGGGGAGACTGGTTCTGCTTCATTCACATATTTGACAGGGAGAGCAGGTGGGGAGGGTTGGAAAGAACTACCTACCAAGCTGATGCTACAAAACCAATGTTCTGTCTTAAAGGTTAGTAAATTGGACCAGAAAGCAATTCCAAAAAAGAATCCCAAAAAACTTTGAGTACTGGTAGTATTCCTGAAATGGCATGTGGCTTCCAACAAATCTAACATCTTCATGTCCAAATTCAATATGCCTCTTGAAACTGTAACCTCATACCTCAATGTCACACTTCACATACTAAATACTCAGCCCCTTGAAATAACTGACATGGAAAAAGAAAAACTATCTCAGAGGAGGGACTAAGATGGCAGAACAGCATGGAAGGTTTTTGTTGCATCCCTCATCCCTGAAATGCAGCCAGATCAACGCTAAACCACCCTGCACAGCTGGAAAACTGATTTGAGAGTTAACACAACAATCTGCACAACCTGAACCATAGAACTTGGCAGGTACGTGGCACAGAGAGGTGAACTGGGAGAGAGAGATGTTGTGAAGGGCAGGGAGGTGTTCTTGTTTGCAGAGAGAGGACAGAGATGGTGGGGGGTATGGGAAATGCAGCCCCCCAAAAAAGCAGCTGGAAAGAAAGTGGAAAAGTGGAAGCAGCCACAGAAACTGATCAGAAACAGGGAGAAAGGAGAGGGTTTAAATTCCATTAAGACTCTATAAACACGGGGAACACAGAGTCTGAAACTCTGCAGGTCAATACCTGGCAGTGTTCTGGTGGGAAGGGCGAATCCCCAGGAGTGGAGAGCGAGGTCCAAGGGGTCCTTCCACCACACAGAGAAATGTGGTTCCCCTGTGGGGAGGACATTCGGTAGAAGCTGTGTGGCCACTCCACAGGCAAACGGTCCCAGAGGGCCCCAGGGAACAACCCCATCTCCTGGTGCTGGAACAAGGATGTTAAGGGGGAAGCCTGGTACCAGATGTGTGCTATGATTTACCATAATCCCTGAAACACTGATGCTACCCAATCGTGCAAACTTTTTGGGGGGTGGGGTGGGGTTAGCGCCTAACCGCAGTCTCTGAGCATCGGCAGCAGCGCGGTCTCACGAACGTTGCTGTGGGTTGGTTGGCCCCTGGCCACTGTTCAACAAGACCCTCCCACAGAAGGTCTAAGCTGGTCAAAACTGCAGTCCCTCAGAAGTGAAGGGTTGGGAAACGCAGCCGCATCAGAGATAAAACTCAGGATGGAGTTGCAACCTGGCAGACTGATGGCGTGGTCACAGACAGTGTAGAAGTGGGGAGTGGACGGAGGCCAGAGACAGAATAGAAGTGCTTGATTGCTGGTCCTGGAGAGCACAGAGTTCTGATACTAGACACTGGGTAGTTGAGTGACGCCATTTTCACTTCTCACTTGCTTGTACATACATGCCTACACCCGCCACAGGAATCCACCCCAGTAAGCTAAGCAGCGCCATCTAGTGGAGAACTGAGCGATTACACTAAACCCCACCCAACTGGGCCAACAGTGCTCTTGACAAATAGAGGTCTCTCTGCCTGCTTAGTTTACAGGCTATAAAGTGCTTCAAGCTTGACTTCTATGGGAAACCAGATGTAATTTCAACCGTAATTCATTCTGCTCACTGGTCCTTTTATTCAATTTTTTTCTTTTTCTTTTCTTTTCTCATATTTGAATACAGAAAGAAAAATCTATTTTTATTTTCTGTTTTTATCAAAAAGTTTTTCTTTAAGATTTTTCTACTATATTTTTTACTTTTTTGCAAATATTTAAAATTCTATTTTACTTTGATTATTTATTTCTATTTTATTATATTCATTTTCTCAAATTTTCAAATGTTTTCTTTTTTCCCCTTTTTTCTTTTTATCTTATCTTTCCCTTTTTTCTCTAATCTATCAAGCTTCTTTCAACAACCAGAACAAAACACACCTAGGATCTAATATACTTTATTTGATTTCTTTGTGTTGTTTTAATTTTTTTAATTTGAATATTTTTGTACTTTATTAATTCCTTTTTTTCCTCCAAATATTGAAATGAAAGAATTCACCCCAAAAGAAAGAACAGGAAGAGATTACCCAGGGACTTAATCAAAAGAGATACAAGCAAGATGTCTGAGCCAGAATTTAGAATCACAATAGTAAGAATAGCTGAGGTTGAAAACAGATTAGAATCCCTTTCTGTGGAGATAAAAGAAGTAAAAATTAGTTAGGATGAAGTTTAAAAGGCTATAACAGAGCTGTAATTTCGAATGGATGCCACGGTGGCAAGGATGGAAAAGGCGGAGCAGTGAATCAGTGATATAGAGGACAACTTATAGAGAATAATGAAGTTGAAAAAAGGGGGAAGACTAAGGCAAAAGAGCACGAAATAAAAATTAGATAACTCAGTGATTCATTAAAAAGTAGTAACATTAGATCATAGGGGTCCCAGAAGATGAAGACAGAGAAAAAGGAGTAGAAAATTTATGTAAGCAAATCATAACAGAAAACTTTCCTAACCTGGGGAAAGACAAAGACGTCAAAATCCAGGAAGCACAGAGGACTCTCATTAGATTCATAAAAACTGACCATCAATAACACATATCATAGTCAAATACACGAAATACTCAGGCAAAGAAAGAACCATGAAAGAAGCAAGGAAAAAGAAGTCCTTAACCTACAAGGGAAGAGAGATCAGGTTTGCAGCAGACTATCCAGAGAAATTTTGCAGGCCAGAAAGAAGTGGCAGGACATATTCAATGTACTAAATCAGAAAAATATGCAGCCAAGAATTCTTTACCCAGCAAGGGTGTCATTCAAAACAGAAGGAGAGATGAAAAGTTTCCCAAATAAAACTTAAAGGAGTTCATGACCACTAAACCAGCCCTGCAAGAAATTTCAAGGGGGACTCTCTGAGGGGAGAAAAGATGGGGAAAAAAAACCAAAACAACACCCAAAAAGACCAAAAGTAACAAAGACTAGAAAGGACCAGAGTACACAAACTCCAACTCTACAGGTGACATAATGTCAATAAATTCATATATTTCAGTACTCACTCTGGTCTAAACACTCCAACCAAAAGACATAGGGTAACAGAATGGATAAGAAAATAAGATCCATCTATATGCTGTTTACAAGAGACCAATTTTAGACCTAAAGACACCTTCAGATTGAAAATAAGGGGATGGAGAAACATCTATCATGCTAATGGTCACCAAAAGAAAACTGTAGTAGCCATATTATATCAGACGATCTAGATTTTAAAATAAAGACTGTAACAAGTGATGAAGAACAGCATTTTATCATAATTAAAGGGTCCGTCCACCAAGAAGACCTAACCATTGTAAACATTTATGTTCCAAATATGAGAGTACCCAAATATATAAATCAATTAATCATAAACAGAAAGAAACCCATTGACAATAATACTATAATAGGACTTCAACACCCCACTTGCAGCAATGGTCAGGTTAAACATTAAATCAACAAGGAAACAATGAGTTTGAATGACACACTGGACCAGAAGGAATTAACAGATATATTCAAAACATGTCATCCAAAAGCAGCAGCATACACATCCTTCTCCAGTGTGCATGGAACATTCTCCAGAACAGATCACATACTGGGACACAAATCAGCCCTCAACAAATACAAAAACACTGAGATCATACTGTGCATATTTTCAGACCACAATTCTATGAAACTCTAAATCAACCACAAGAAAAAATTTGGAAAGATAACAATTACTTGGAGACTAATGAACATCCTACTCAAGAATTAATGGACTAACCAAGAAATTAAAGAGGAAATTAAAAAGCACATGGAAGCCAATGAAAATGATAACACCACAGCCCAAAACCTCTGGGACATAGCAAAGGCAATCATAAGAGGGAAGTATATAGCAATCCAGGCCTTCCTAAAGAAGGAAGAAAGGTCTCAGATACACAACCTAACCTTACACCTTAAAGAGCTGGAAAAAGAACAGCAAATAAAACCTAAAACCAGCAGAAGACAGGAAATAATAAAGATTAGAGCAGGAATCAATGCTATCAAAAACAAAAACAAAAACAAAAAAATCCAGAACAGATCAATGAAACCAGGAGCTGGTTCTTTGAAAGAATTAACAAAATTCATAAACCCCTAGCCAGTGTGATTAAACTGAAAAAGGAAGGGACCAAATAAATAAAATCAAGAATTAAAGAGATCACAACCAACACAGCACAAATACAAATGATAAGACAATATTATGAGCAATTATACACCAATAAAATGGGCAATCTGGAAGAAATGGACCAATTCCTAGAAACATATAAACTACCAAAAGTGAAACAAGGAAAATAGAAAATTTGAACAGACCCATAACCAGTAAAAAAAACAAACCAAAAAAAAAAGAATTAGTAATCAAAACTCTCCCAAAAAACAAGAGTCCAGGGCCAGATGGCTTTATAGGGAATTATACCAAACATTTCAGAAAGAATTAACACCTATTCTCTCTTTTTTTCTTAAATAGTTTATTGTCAAGTTGGTTTCCATATAACACCGAGGGCTCATCCTCACAAGTGCCCTCCCCCATGTCCATCACCCCCCTTCCCCTCTCCCCCATCCCCATCAGCCCTCAGCTTGTTCTCAGCATTCAAGAGTCTCTCATGGTTTGTCTCCCTCCCTCTCCCCAACTATTTTTCCCCTTCTTCTCCCTCATCATCCTCCATTAACTTCCTCCTAATCCACCCATATGTGCAAACATAAGGTACTTGTCCTTCTCTGCCTGACTTATTTCACTCAGCATAACACCCTCTAGTTCCATTCATGTTGCTACACATGGCCAGATGTCATTCTTTCTCATTGCCATGTAGTATTCCATTGTAGAAAAGTACCACATCTTCTTGATTCATTCATCCGTTGATGGACACTTAGGTTCTTTCTATGTTTTGGCTATTGTTGAGAGTGCTACTGTGAACATTGGGGTACATGTGCCCCTTATGCCTCAGCACTCCTGTATCCTTGGGTAAATTCCTCTCAGTGCTACTTCTGGGTCATAGGGGAGTTCTACTGTTAATTTTTTGGAGGACTCTCCATACTGTTTTCCAGGGGGGTTGCACCAGCTTACATTCCCACCAACAGTGTAGGAGGGTGCCCATTTATCCACATCCTTGCCAGCATCTAGAGTCTCCTGATTTGTTCATTTTAGCCACTCTGATCGGCGTGAGGCATCACCATCCCAGACTTTAGCCTCTACTACAAAGCTGTAATCATCAAGACAGTATGATATTGGCACAAAAACAGACACATAGACCAATGGAATAGAATACTCAGAATTGGACCCACAAATGTATGGCCAACTAATCTTTGACAAAGTGGGGAAAAGTATCCAATGGAAAAAGATAGCCTCTTTAACAGATGGTGCTGGGAGAACAGGACAGCAACATGCAGAAGAATGAAACTAGATCATTTTCTCACACCATACACAAAAATAAACTCAAAATGGATAAAGGACCTGCATATGAGACAGGAAACCATCAAAACCCCAGAAGAGAAAGCAGGAAATAACCTCCTCGACCTCAACCGCAGCAATTTCTTACTTGACACATCTCCAAAGGCAAGGGAATCAAGAACAAAAATGAACTACTGGGACCTCATCAAGATAAAAAGCTTCTGCATGGCAAAGGAAACAATCAATAAAACTAAAGGGCAACTGACGGAGTAGGAAAAGATTGTTGCAAATAACACGTATTCTCTTAAAGCTGTTTCAAAAAATAGAAATGGAAGGAAAACTTAAAAACTCTTTCTATGAAGCCAACATTACCTTGATTCCAAAACCAGACAAAGACCCCACTGCAAAGGAGAACTATAGACCAATTTCCCTGATGAACATGGATGCAAAAATCCTCAACAAGATACTAGCCAATCAGATCCAACAATACATTAAGAGAATTATTAACCACGACCGAGTGGGATTTATACCTGGGATATAGGGCTGGCTCAATATCCCCAAAACAATCAATGTGATACATCACATCAATAAAAGAAAGGATAAGAACCATATGATCCTCTTAACAGATAAAAAGAAAGCAAGAAAGGACAAGAACCACATGATCCTCTTTAATAGAGAGAAAGCATTTGACAAAATACAACAACCTTTCTTGACAAAAATCCTTAAGAAAGTAGGGGTAGAAGGATCATACCTCAAGATCATAAAAGCCATATATGAAAGACCCAACGCTAATATCATCTTCAGTGGGGAAAAACTGAGAGCTTTCCCCCTAAGGTCAGGAATAAGATAGGAATGTCTACTCTCCCCTCTGTTATTCAACATACTATTGGAAGGCTTAGCCTCAGCAATCAGAGAACACAAAGAAATAAAAGGCATCCAAATTGGCCAGGAGGAGGTCAAACTTTCACTCTTTGCAGATGACATGATACTCTATATGGAAAACCCAAAAGATTGCACCAAGAAATTGCTAGAACTGATCCATGATTTCAGCAAAGTCGCAGGATATAAAATCAATCCACAGAAATCGGTTGCATTCTTATACATCAAAAATGAAGCAACAGAAAGAGAAATCAAGGAATCGGTCCCATTTACACCTGCAACAGAAATGATAAAATACCTAGGAATAAACATAACCAAAGAGATGAAAAATCTATACACTGAAACTATAGAAAGCTTATGAAAGAAATTAAAGAAGACACACACACACACACGGAAAAATATTCCATGCTCCTGTATTGGAAGAACAAACATTGCTAAAATATCGATATTGTCCAAAGCAATCTACATATATTCAATTCAATCCCTATCAAAATAAGACCAGGGGCGCCTGGGTGGCTCAGTAAGTTGGGTGGCCAACTTTGGATCAGGTCATGATCTCACAGTTCATGGGTTCGAGCCCCTCATCGGGCTCTGTGCTGGCAGCTGGCTCAGAGCCTGGAGCCTGTTTCGGATTCTGTGTCTCCCTCTCTCTCTGACCCTCCCCTGCTCGCACTGTCTCTCTCTCTCTCTCAGAAATAAATAAAACGTTAAAAATTTTTTGTAAAAAATAAGACCAGTGATCTCCACGGTGCTAAAACAAACAAACCTAAAATTTGTATGGAAAAGATCCTGAAAAGCCAAGTCGACCTTGAAAAAGAAAACCAAAGTTGGTGACATCATACTCCCAGCCTTCAAGATGTATTACAAAGCTGTAATCATCAAGACAGTATGGTACTGGCAAAAAAAAAACAAAAAAACCAGACACTCAGATCAATAGAACAGAATAGAGAACCCAGAAATGGACCCATAAACGTATGGCCAACTAATTTTTGACAAAGCAGGAAAGAATATCCAGTGAAATAAATATAGTCTCTTCAGCAAATAGTGTTGGAAAAACTGTACAGCGACATATAGAAAAATGAAACTGGACCACTCTCTTACAGCATACACAAAAATAAACCCAAAATGGATAAAAGACCTAAATATAAGACAGGAAACCATTAAAATCCTATAGGAGAAAGCAGGCAAAAACCTCTTTAATCTCGGCTATAGCAACTTCTTATTTAACACGTCTGGGGAGGCAAGGGAAACAAAAGCAAAAATGAACTATTGGGACCTAATCAAAATAAAAACTTATGCACAGTGAAGGAAACAAGCAGCCAAACTAAAAGGCAGTCAACTGAATGGGAGAAGATATTCACAAATGACATATTAGCTAAAGGTTATTATCTAAAATCTATAAAGAACGTATCAAACTCAACACCCAAAAAACAAATAATCCAGTGAAGAAATGGGAAAAAGACATAAATAGACACTTCTCCAAAGAAGACATCCAGATGGTCAACCGACACATGAAAAAATGTTCAACATCACTCATCCTCAGGGAAATACAAATCAAAACCACAAAGAGATACCACCTCACACCTTTCAGAACAGCTAAAATTAATAACTCAGGCAAAAACAGATGTTGGCAAGGAAGCAGAGAAAGAGGATCTCTTTTGCACTGCTGGTGGGAATGCAAACTGGTGCAGCCACTCTGGAAAACAGTATGGAGGTTCCTCAAAAAATTAAAAATAGAACCACCCTATGACCCATCAATTGCACTACTAGGTATTTATCCAAGGGATACAGGTGTGCTGTTTCAAAGGGCCACATGCACCTCAATGTTTAGAGCAGAGCTACTGACAATAGTCAAAGTATAGAAAGAGCCCAAATGTCCATCGACAGATGAATGAATGGATAAAGAAGAAGTTGTGTATATACACACACACACACACACACACACACACACACATACATACACACCATGGAGTATTACTTGGCAATCATAAAGAATGAAATCTTGCCATTTGCAACTACGTGGATGGAACTAGAGGTTATTATCCTAAGCAAAATTAGTCAATGAAAGACAAATATCATAAGACTTCACTCATATGAGGAATTTAAGATACAAAACAGATGAACATAAGGATAGGGAAGCAAAAATAATATAAAAACATGGAGGGGGACAAAATATAAAAAGACTCTTAAATATAGAGAACAAACAGGATTGCTGAAGGGGCTGTGGGAGGCAGGCTGGTCTAAATGGGTAAGGGGCATTAAGGAATCTACTCCTGAAATCACTGTTGTACCATATGCTAACTAACTTGGATGTAAATTTAAAAATAAATAATTTTTTTAAAAAAGAACAGAAAAAACACATCCAGGCAAAAATACAATGAAAACTTAATTTTCTGGCCTGGAAGTCAAACTCAGCTAGAGATACCTTTCAGTTCAGCCCCTTTTTAAGCCAGGGCACTAAGGTTTCATGACTCAAAAACAACAACATAATGAAAACTAAGAACACAAAGCAGTAAGTGCCATCCGAGCTGTTTTCTAGATTTTAAAAGTGGGTACTTTGTTTATCTCAGGTTGAAGTGAAAAATAGATGTGACAGTTTCTTAAGGAAACAATAAGAATTATTTTGAAGAGCAGATCTACCACCTCATCTTTCACACCTTGCCTTGCAATCGTGGGTGAGGGGGGTGATTTGAAAAAGGGCAGACAAGCAGAACTCCCTTTAACTGTTTTATTTAAAAAACAAAATCCTTACCCACCTTTATGTACCGTCAGAAATGCCAACCAGAACCTTCCCCTAGCACAAAGTCTTCTGTCCAAGTAGCATCGAGACATGCTCTTTCATTTGCTCCGATGCAATAAGATAGTGCTTGCAACATGACAGGATGCAAGGGTGACTCCAACAATATGCATTTGCTTCGTCTCTTGGAGCTCTGAGGAGGGCAAGGGGAGAGCGCCAGTGCACTGGCCAGGGCAGAGCTGGCCCAGGAAGGCGTGCCACCTGCAGCCCACATGCCTGGATCACTCGCTCTTCTGTGTCTTTGAACAGCACTCCTAACCTTCTCTTTCCTCCTCCAGGTCCTCATGTGTGGATTGAGATTTTTAGTGAAATCTGCATTCCTGTCAAAAAGTTTACATACTTTCCCAGGTTAGAATAGGAGTTCTTCCAATTACCTCCACTTGATGTAACGGTATGTGTCATCATGGAATTTGTCCTACCTGTGGATGCTGAGTCTTAGCAGCAATATTTGTAATAATGACCATCAAAATTAACTGAGCAGTGTCTAAGTGTCAGAACTCTTCTAAAAGTGTTACGTGGGGGCTCCTGGGTGGCTCAGTCAGTCAGGCGTCTGACTCTTGATTTCAGCTCAGGTCATGATCTCACATTCTTGAGTTTGAGCCCCATGTCATACTCTGTGCTGACATTGCAGAGCCTGCTTGGGATTCTGTCTCACTTCTTCTCTCTGCCCCTATGCCATTCATGCACATGCATGTGCTGTCTATCTGTCTATCTCTCAAAATAAACAAATTTAAAAAAATGAAGGTCTTACATGTACTAATTCATTTAATCCCTAGGTAACTTTAAAATATAAGTCCCATTACTATTTCCATTTTTCAGTGAGAAGATTGGAGTTCAAGAGCTGGGAAATCTACTTATGATTACTCAGATGATAAGGATAAAGCTGGTAATTAAGTGCAGACATTCTGGTCCAGTGCTACCATTCTTGATACTATGCTGAGCCATATCCATAAAGACACCTAGCCTTTGAAGCATGAATTTGTTTTAATCTGAGGTAATAAATTATGCATCTGGTAATGATTCTGTGCACAGACCATACCATCCAATGAAACACAGACTCCATTACCACTCTCATTTCTAAGAATCCCCAGCACCTGTGAGGATGTCTGGTCCACCTGCCTAGGTATGACTTCTAAATTCCTATTTCCACCCTTGACCTTAGTACTGTATTCCACATTCCTCTATCTCATGGCAAACTCAATATAAATTTCAAGAATTAAGGATCTTTGTCTTTTTTGTTCACTGATACACATGAATCGTACTTGGTACACATCAGGCACTCACTAAGAATTTGTTCAGTGAATCAATTGACATCTAAATGGCATCTTACATACAAGAAGGCCAAAATAAAGCTTTTATCTCCCCTAAAAATGTGTTCCTCCTCCATCATTGACCCATGTTCCCAGGTGCTAGGCCCAAACCTTCAGAATCATTCACAATTGTTCTATGTCACCCCTACAGCCAACCCACCAGCAAAAAGTGTTTTCTCCATTTCCAAAGGGAACCCCCCAGCTTTTCCACTGCTCTCCATCTCCCCAACTGGCCTCAGTTCTAAGCCAACCACCTCTCCCCTCTTCATGGGCCCCTGCTTTCATTCTCTCCCAGTCCGGCTTCTAAAATCTACCCACTACTCAGACATCTCTTCCTGCTTAAATGGCTGGTTGTTACACTTTGGACCAAACCCAGACTCCTTACTTGCCTTGTAAAGGCTGTGTGATCTGGTACCTCCCACCTCCCTCAACTTCTTCACTGTGCTCCCTAAACACTAGCAACTCTCTCCCTCCTTCTACTGTCTGCACTGTCTGCACATGCCAGGACATTCCTATTGTTGCACTATACAGGAGGCTGTTGTGTAAAATGTGACATGTTTATGCATATGTTTACATGTGTGATAAAAGAGACAAAATCTGTATGTGTATGTGTGTGTATACACATTAATTCTAATTTATACTCTAGAGGAAGTTAGCATTTAAAGCCCTCATATCAGAAAGAGCCTAAGTGTCCATCAACTGACGAATGGATCAAGAAGATGTGGTTTATCTATACGATGGAATACTACATGGCAATGAGAAAGAATGACATCTGGCCATGTGTAGCAACATGGATGGAACTTGAGGGTGTTATGCTGAGTGAACTAAGTCAGGCAGAGAAGGACAGATACCATATGTTTGCACGTATAGGTGGATTAGGAGGAACTTAATGGAGGACCATGGGGGTGAAAAGGGGAAAAATAGATGGGAAGAGGGAGGGAGACAAACCATGAGAGACTCTTGAATGCTGAGAACAAACTGAGGGCTGATGGGGATGGGGGGAGAGGGGAAGGGGGGTGATGGGCATGGAGGAGGGCACTTGTTGGGATGAGCACTGGGTGTTATATGGAAACCAACTTGACAATAAACTATTAAAAAATAATAATAAAGTCCTTATATTAGATCACAATGCCCCAGAGGTGGTTAAATATAGAATAGGAGAAATCTTAATCAAGTATTAATACCACAAGTGTTGGTTGAAAAAAAAAATACTGTTATCTAGAAGCCAAATTAATGACCAAAAGAGATGTATGATTATTAGTGGAAAAATTAGAGGAATTCGACAGAGGTGAATGTTCAGAAATATTGTCAAAGTTCCACTTCGCTGAAGTAAATAAAGTAAAAAGATCTGGCTAGCGCCATTGCTCAAGGTTCTAGCTTGCTTGCCTTGGATCCCTCCACACATAGATGCCCTGTAGCCTGACCAGCCATAAGGCTGCCCGGTCTGGCTGTGAGCCTGTTTTTGCATCTGCAGAATACAACGTCTAGTTGGAGCACAAAGGGAGAACTTCTAGAACTGGTTGTAAACTTGTTTTGTGCAAGTTTGGCTAAATGTTTGGCCAACTTGTTGGAAGCTGACCTTGCTTTGACTGTAACAGTCTTCTTTGAGTTCGCCTAGCAGGAGACCCTGAGATGAGAATTCAAGTTGCGAGTAATTTATCTGGGAGGTCCAGGGAAGACATGGGCAGCAGTGTGGGAATTAAAGAAAGGGAAAGAACCAATAAGAACCCTATCAAGCCAGCTACCCCTGTGAACTCCGGCACAAAAATGCAGAGAATGACAGGAGAACCTTGGCAGAATACACTGAGATGTGCCCTAAGTTCTGAGGGCTATGAACAAAGCAGTGTCCATGCCTGTGTGCAAGATCCCAGCTTCCTAAACAGTCGTGAGTAAAGACTCTTGACCCTAGCTTACTTCTATCTCCCTTGATGACCAATGCACAGCACAAGAATTTGCTGCATGTTTTTCATTTGCTGATATGGGGCATAGGCCAGTTTGAAACACTCTCCTTAAGGTTTTTGCATGTGCTGTTTCCTCTGCCTAGAATGCCTGCAGGCCATTCTTGACAAGAGGCTCTATTAAAAACTTGGTAGCAAGAAGCTTTACGCAGCTCATCACTGACTTCCTTTCCCTCAGGCCTTTCTCTGAACCACAGCTCTCTGGAAGTTCCTCCAATGGAAAAGCACACCCAAGACAAGCCCCAAGCCTTTCCACCCCAGTAGTAGCAGCCCTGAAGAAGCAGAATTTTCAAACTGCTTTCTAAGGGAGAAGAAACTGTGCTGCTCCACGCAAAGGCTCCACTTCAGTAGGGGGGCGGGGAGGGGAGGGGATAGAAGACAGGGTAGGTTATAACTCTATGATGCCTATCAGGTGCCCATCCAGAGTAGGGTAGAGTCAAAGAGAGGAACAGGTGTGAATACCTATCATACCTGAGTATGCTGCTATTAAGTATTATCAGTTATCTACTGCTGCTATAATCCTGTGTAACAACCACAGAGCTCAGTGACATATAATAGTTATGTTTATGACTTGTGCATCGGAGGTCAGCTGGGGGTCAGCTGGCTATTGGCTGGGCAACTGGGGATCTCTGCTACATATGTCTCTCATCTTTCAAGAGGCGTATCCAGGCAATTCTCAGGGCAACAGCTAAGCAGCAAGAGGGAGCAAGCCCAATCTCACAAGCACTATTTAAACTTTTATTTGCATTATATTTGCTAATGTTCCACTGGCCCAGAGCAGCAGTTTGCTGGAGCTGCGTCCTCCAGCCTGCAAGAGCCAACTGTTAAACACAGGATTCCCCTGCTACCTCAAAGTCGGTTCCTAGGAAACCTTTTCAAGCCAAGATGGCATAAAGCAATGAAGCGGTCATCATCAATTTTTTTTAGCATTTCCACACCCAAAAATAACTTCTCTTAGGAATTTTCTAATACCTTAGGACACATCTTGCTAACACAGATGAATAGACTAAGCAGAGGTAAAAGCGCAGATCATCACAAACACAGCTCGAAGCTCTGAGGGCTTGCTGCTGAGATGCTAAGTGCAGCTCCCAAGGAGGGAGCGTGGCCAGGCCACTTGTGCTGCCCTGGCCACACTGCCTCTGGAAGGACCTGGCTTGGTGCAAAACAAACACTGGACGCTAATTTGTGCTTTTCACCTATTTTTCTTTTTTAATTAAAAAAAATTTTTTATGTGTATTTTCTTTTTTTAAGAGAAAGAAAAACAGCACAAGCGGGGAAGGGGCAGAGAGAGAGGGAGACACAGAATCCAAAGCAGACTCCAGGCTCTGAGATCATGACACGAGCCAAAGTCAGATGCTGAACTGAATGAGCCACCTAGATACCCCTTGCCTCTTTTCTTAAAAATGAAAATCCTCTTTACATGTATTTCCGTTCGTGAAAGTGGGTACTAAAGTAGGTCTTATTAAAAGTGAAGTGGCAGAAAGTAAACTTCTGAAGAGCAGGGATACCTGCATTGTGAGTCAGCGACAATACTGCTAGTAGAGATAATTTTTTTTTTAATCAGGAAACACTATACATATCAGGACCTTTTTTTGTTTGTTTGTTTCCAAAATGCTGGTACACATGGCTGAGCCACATGCCTGAGGTCAGAGTGAACGGGTGAGCCAGACCCACCCGCCCAGAAGGATAGCTCTGTGAAGGTACCAGCATAAGGAGTGGGTTTGGGGGGAGGTGAGGGATGGGGGCCAATTTTGGCATTTATCACAGATACGCAACAATGCCAGAAGAACTGAGTTTTCTCCAGGCTCCACTAAGTGTGGGACCAATCAAATCACTTTTTATTGTTACTTATTTTTTATTTATTTTTTATTAGTCAGGTCATGTAAGTCTCATGCTGATTCATTTTGGCAACCTTTCTTCTTCTCCATAAAGATTCATGTGGTCTTGGATGTTAAAAGAGCACTTTAAGTCTTTCCAAGGACTATGGGTAATAAAAAGCTGGGACCTGATTCTTCAGGCCTGGAGCTCCAAGAGCTCGAGGGGTGGGATCTCAACCATGGAAGAAATGGGAAAATATCTGGGGAAAAAGAGCAGTGGAATTCATCCAAAAATCAAACAAGAATTGGGAGGGGGTCTCACAAGCTTAAGGCCATGGCCACGTCCTTCAGACCATCAGACTTTTGAGCAGGCCCACGGGGTGATACAGAAAACATGAAAACATCAGGTGAACCTCCCCATCACTGTCCCTGAAGCCTGCCTCCCTCTCTCATTTGTCAGGTAAAATTTACCTGCAATTTGCCAGCTTAAGTATTAAACTGCTTCTTGAACAACTTATTGGGCCCACTACCTTTTGAACAGGGAGTTGTTTTAAAACTATCCTACCTTATGCTGTCCCTGGATTAACTGGGTGAGAAAATGCAAGATGCTAACGAATGACACACAAAGTGTCATGGTCCAACGCCACGGGAACTGCTTTCACCTTGATGTGACCTGCACTTCCACAAAGAGCTTTCAAACAGTGCATACCTGTCTTAGTTGGGGCTACTATAACCAAAATACTATATCCTGGAGGCCTGGACAAGGGGAAGTTTATTTCTCACAGTTACAGAGGCCGGAAGCATAGAATCTGGTTGTCAGCGTGGTTCAGCATGGCTGGTTTCTGGTGAGGCTCCTCTTCCTGGTCTACAGATGACCTTCTGCTTCTTCTGTCTTCACATTTAAGAGACAGAGACAGACAGACAGGCAGACAGGAGAGAAGCAAGCTAGCTCTCTGGCCTTTTATTATAAGGACACTAATCCCATGAGGGCTCCACCCCCATGATCTAATCACCTCCCCAAGGCCTCCACCTCCAAATACCATCACACTGAGGGGTTAGAATTTCAACAAATCAAGATAGAAGGATACATTTAGTCCCTAAAAATACCACTTCTTTGTCTTAGAAAGTCACACCGCACATTAGAGCATATGGAAGCCACCGAGAAGTCTTGCGGTAAGAGAAACTATTTCACCTTGCATAACCCAACTTTTCTCCTCTTATTCTGACCACAGAACCTTAATAGGCATCACCATTGCATGGAACACCACTGATGTAGAGGACATGGTTTGAGACTGTCCTGGCCTCGGAGGGATGCTGAAGAAGGGGTTCCAGGGACCCAGAGGACCACTGAGGAGCAAAGGTTTACCAGGAATATTTCATAGCATCGAACCAGGCTCCTTGACTCCAGTCAAGAGGGGCTAACAGAGTAATCCCCAAGTCTCAGGAGTATTAAACAACAAAATAACTTTTCAGTTGTACTCATGTCCTTTATGGATCAAAACAGGAGCTCTGTTCAACACAGTCACTCAGAGACCCAGGCTAACAAGCAGCCACCATCTTCAAACCTGCCCATCACCGAACAGGAAAAAAGGGCACGACAAAGCACACAGTGGCCCCCAGAGACACACATCAGCTCCAGTCACACGTCATCAGCTGGAGCAGCCACCTGGCCACATCTAACTTCAAGCAGTCGGGGAAGTGAAGTACAACCCTACTGTATTTGTTTCCTGAAGCTGCTGTAACAAATTACCACAGACTTGGTGGTTTAGAACAACCCAGAATTATTCTCTTCCAGTTCTGCAGGCGAGAAGCACACAGTCAATACCTCCATACTGAAACCAAGGCACCGGCAGGGCCACATTCCCTAAGGGGGCTCTAGTGTCTTGCCTCTTTCCTGCATTTGGTGGCTGCTAGCTTTCCTTAGCTTGTGCCCACTCACCCTAGGCTTCAGGGCTGGCATCTCCCCATCTCGGTCTGCTCTGCTTCTCCTCAACTTATGTCAGATCTCCATGTGTCCATCCATGACAAGCATATATGTGACAGCACTACGGCCTGACAAGATAATCTCCCCATCTCAAGAGCCTTCTTTTTTTGTTTTTTTAAGTTTCTTTATTTTGAGGGGGGAGGGGTTGAGAGGTAGAATTTCTGCTGACAGTGCAGAGCCCAATATGGGACTCAGTTCCATGAACCGTGGGATCATGACCTGAGCCGAAATCCAGAATCAGATGCTCAACTGACTCAGCCACCCAGGCGCCCCTTGAGATTCTTCATTTAATCACATCTGCAAAGACCCTTTCTTCAAATATGGTAACATGTACAGGTTCCAGGGATTAGGAGCTGGTATCTCTGGGGGCCATTACTCAGTCTAAGGAAAGGGAACTGGAATACTGGATTTATGAGCAGCTCTGACTATCATATTCTAGTTTTAGTCTTCCCTCCCACCACACTAAGTACACAGGGCTCTCAATACTCTGTTCACCTACAGCTAAGCATTCATTCCATTTCAGACAGAGCCAGAAATGTATGTCCAGAGAGGTCCTCAAAGACCCAGTTGTCCACCCCTCTCCTTTTACAATTGAATAAATTGGGGCTCAGAAAATATCACATAGCCAGAGTCACACATTGAACTTGAGATGAAAATAGAAGAGAGGTCACCAGGCTTGTGAGCCAGCAACTACATCACCACACTCGGCTAGCCTCTGCTTAGCCATCGCATGGGTAACCTGATTTACCCTCCGATATATTCCTTCCATGTCAACATCCTCCTCAACTTTCATCACTTGTCACCTAGTCATTTTCTTAGGAATTACCACCGTCTGACATTTTACACATATTTATGTTTATCGGTTTGCTTATTGTCTGTTTCTGCTCACAAGAACATAAACTCCACATCAGCAAAAGCTTTATATTGCTCAGGGCTGTATCCCTAGTGTCTATATTGGTACCTGGCACATAACTGGCATTTGCTATTTGTGAAATGAATGAATAAATCAGCCTGGAGGACTTGCCAATGGTTTACATAAAAATTCTGCCATAGTGTTAATTTTGTGAATGCCTGCTAATACCTTATGGAAACTAACAGTGGATTATGTTTTTCACTTATTGTGAATATGGTTGGAATTTTGTAAACCTTTTGTATTTATTATGTGATATTTTATATTTTAATATTTATAGATTTGCAAACTGTGTAAGACAGTGGGCTTTTACTCTGTGAGAGGTAGGAAACCAGTTAAGGGCTCTGATCAGAGGAGAGGCAAGATCTGAATTAGGTTCAGAAGATGTAAGCATGGCTTGGAATGAACCTAGTAGAAATCCAGCTCTCCCAGCAAACCAGAGGTTTATGAATGGTGAGCAGTCCTGCTATGGAATGAATTGTGTCCATAATATAACTAATTTGATTTTTCAGGGATTCAGATACTTATCTCAAAGGGTCACTGCAGGAAGACCATCTAAGTTCTAGGAGGCTGGATGGGAATATGTTTCTGGAACATGGGGATTGTTTCAACAACAACAAAGGCTCTTTTAGAGACAGAGCAATTGACAAGACATCAAATGCTATGCAAACAATCAGAAGTAAAATTAAATGTAATCGCTGTGATAGTTAATTTTATATGTCATCTTGACTAAAAAGTGGGTGCCTTAATTAAATATTAAACCCACTGGAATCACGTGGAGAACTTTAAAAATTATTAACCTGATGGAGGGTCCCCTGGGTGGTTCAGTTGGTTAAGCATCCAACTTCAGCTCAGATCATGATCTCATGGTTCACAAGTTTGAGCCCCACATCAGACGCTATGCAGACATTGCAGAGCCTGGAGCCTGCTTCAGATTCTGTGTCTCCCTCTCTCTCTGCCCGCCCCCCACTCATGCTCTCTCTCTGTCTCTCTCCTTCTCTCTCTCAAAAATAAACAAACATTTAAAAAATCTATTTTAACTATTAAGTGGGTCCTACCCAGAGACTCTTATTTAATTGGCTTGGGCCTAATCTGGACATTAAGATTTGTCTAAGGTCCCTAGGGGCAGCAAGATTGAGAATCACTGATGGACAATAAGAGTTGGCATCTTCAGAGCAGAATATCTGATCCGTTAACAACTAAAACCCCATTTGGTCATAATCTCAAACCCTTTTTCTAATCTGCCATGTTTGAACACAGAATCCAGAAACCTATAGGTGGTGTTTATAGTTCTTATTCAACAGAATATAATGAAATCTTGGAATAATTAAGATAGTAAAATAAGTGGAAAAGCCTTGAAACCCCAGTGGCCCATCGGCATTAGTACTGTTTTCTCAATTATCATCAATCAAAATCATGATCACTAGCACCTGGAGCTGTGCCATAACCCTGTAAACAGCCATTATTTTAGGAAGTACTTGAAAGGAGGCAGAGATGGGCCACTATCTGGGCTGTCCGTCAAAGCTCTCTGACAGCTCAGGCTGGTGGCACCATTTTCTGTTAAAGAGTCTACTCCAATGTACCAAACGACACATATCTGCCTGCAGAGCATGAAAATTCACAAAATGATGGAGCTTTCACCTGCTTTCTTGACACCCATTTTACTGTTTCCTAATCTTCCATTGCAATTTCATTAAAATGACCGCCTTGAGTGTGAATGTGGAGGAGGGAAAAGAACCCAGGCCTTGTATTTTTAAGCAATTTGATGACTCATTAGCTATGTGATTACAGGAAAATTACTCAGCCTCTCTGAGCCTCATCTGCCTCACTGGTAAAACTGGACCAGTAATGCCAACAGTCCAGGCATGCTGTGATGATACAGTGAGATCTTGTGGCTAATGTCCTCCAGAAGGGCCTGGCACACAGTAGGTACTCCAGAACAGTAAGTAAGGATTTGCTGTGGTCGTTATGTTTTCCATGCTGGCATTATTCTCCAGGGTACAAACGGGTACAAGCCACAGATAAATCTTGTCTGCCTCATAAAGGAAGAAGATTAAGAATTCTTTGTCTCTTCCCTCCTAGCCAATCTCAAGTTTATTTGGGAGAAAAGATTCAGGTCAGTGATCTGCATGAGGGCTAAAAAGTGCTGAAATTTGCAACTCCTGACTTTGTCAGCTCTGGGTCCTGGCATCATCGTATGCTTTTCTCACATAGATGCTCAGAGCCAGAAAGGATCTTGAAGATCATGAAGCCCAGCACATTTGAATAAGAAAGAAACGGGGTCCCAGGATAAAATGCTCAGCACATGTTGAATACTATCTACTTACAGGGTCAGAATTAGCCACCAATCTAAAAGCATCTGCAGTAACACTTTATCTTCATACAGCTCCACACAATTTATAATAATTTTTTAATGTTTATTTATCTATGAAAGAGAAAGACAGATCATGAATGGGGGAGGGGCAGAGAGAGAGGGAGACACAGAATCTGAAGCAGCTCCAGGCTCTGAGCTGTCAGCACAGAGCCCAACACAGGGCTCGAACTCACAGACTGTGAGATCATGACCTGAGCCGAAGTCAGACACTTAAATGACTGAGCCACCCAGGCATCCCCTACACAATTCATAAAACACTTGACTCTAACATTCGTCCTCACCACAACCTCTAAAACAAGGCTGCTCAACCTTGGTGCTCCTGACACTTGGTGCCAGATCATTCTTTGTTGCAGGAGCTGCCCTGTGCAGTACAGGAAGTTTGCCAACACCACTGGCCTCTTCTCACTAGATGCCAGTAGCAACCACCCCACCTCCTCGGCGCTCCCCACACCGCCTACCAACCAGCGGTAACGATCAAAAATATGTGTAGGCATTGCCAAATGTCCCTGGGGGACAACACTGACTTCCACATGAGAACCACTGCTCTTGAGATAACACAAGAGGCACAAAACTAAGTTCAGAGAGGTTAAGCAACTCACCCAAGAACACACAAAATAGGAATGAGCAGAAGTGGGGGAAGTGAGGGCGAGCACAAGGAGGTAAAACACAGAGCAAAGAGAAAACACACGTATGGGCTATTAGTCTGGGGAGTTTCCCATGCTCCCCTCTGCTGAGTGAAGGTGAATTGCATTCGTTCTTATTCTCTCTTGGAAAAAAACAATATACATATAAACAAGAACTTGAAAAGCCTGTTGAGGCCAACTGTTTGAAATATGTTATGCACGGATTATCACTATTTTCATCAGAAGATACAGAAAGTATGAGTTTACTGTAATTATTTTTAGATGAGACCACTTGAAAGCACATACCCCACAGGGTATTTCCTTGTATACATTGAAGTCAAATTCTCCCAGGGCCCAGTTTTCACCCAGATCAACGAGAGATGATTCCATTTTAGCACTGGAGATACAAAAATTCTAGTACAAATGGCCCATAATTCCCCTAAGAAGTGGTTATAAATGTTCAATTCATCTGTTCAAATTAAAGTAGCCAGAAACGACTTCAACAACCAGTAGGTTAAGGAACTAGTAACAATGTCTTAAGTGTGGATAAGAATGTGAAGGCTGAGAGAAAATGGAAATAAGAGATTTGACTTTGTCAAGGTGAATGATGTTATCTTGAGTAAAAAGCTACCATGGTCTGCCCACTGGAGGTGGAGAAGGTATTGGATTACTGGCAGAGTGGCTTTGGACATGACCCATACAGCAAAAGACATTTTTCCTCTGAGTTCCCTCCACAAAGAGGCAATTGCATACGGTCACAGCCTTGCATCGTTGAGAAACGTCCACTATCTTGTTTCTCTAGCTCCCTGGCTATGCTCTAGTACAGCAATTTCTGAATAAGCACAGAAGACAGCCAATAAGCAGAGAAATACAACCTGCACAAGACCAGAAGTAAAATAAAATTTAAAACTGAAAAGAGTAAGCAAACCTTGACAAAAGCCGATCCAAAGAAAAGGGTAAGTGAAATATTGCCTCTGTCTTAAGCCTGGGAAGTTTGGAAGTGATTTTAAGAATCAAACTAGGGGCACCTGGGTGGCTCCGTGGCTTAAGCATCAGACTCTTTATTTTGGCTTATATCACGATCCCAGGGTTGTGAGATCGAGCCCCATGTTGGGCTCTGTGCTAAACATGGAACCTGCTTAATATTCCCTCTCCCTCTCTCTGCCCTTGCCCTGCTCAAGCTCTCTCTCTCTCTCTCTCTCAAAAAAAGATTCATACAAACTGAAAACGTTAGACCGAATCCTTTGGCACAGCCACATTATCTTTCAGCTATGTGTCCCTCTGCAATATACCATTTTCTTCTGAGCCTCAGTTTTACCATCTGTACATTGGGGATAATATGGCTACTGCAAAGATGAGATGAAATTACATATATAAGTTGTTCAGCACACTGCCTGACAGAGTGGAATCATTCTATAATCCTCTTCCTTCTTTTTCCAAACCCACACTGGAACAAGGAAAACCAGCAGTGTTGCTTTTACTCCATAACATCTTCCTTTAGCCTTGTCTCAGGACTCTGTGAATTTGGCCCTGAAGTCAGACCCTAATCTCAGGAAAGGGAAGGGTCCTCCCTGCTCCAGTGGGGTATCCAGGACAAAGCCTAGCATCCAGCCTGGACTCATCAACCTGGGGGAAACATGTGCAGCAGAGAAATCAGATCAGATACAGATACAGGGGTGCCCCGGAAACATCAGGGGACGAAATCAGGGGAAGTGCCCGGGGCAGCCTTCACCTGTTGCCCAGAAAGGAAGATCCTCCGCCAATTCTCAGTGTTCCAGACGGTTTCCCCTTGGCTGACATTTACCTTTTCAGAGCTAAGGCAGCTGTAAATGTCATAAAGTCAGTAGCTTCATAATTTTCAATAAGAAACAGCAGAGAGTTATGATTTCCCCACAAGTCACATGGCTAGAACATCTTTTAAAAATTGAAACACTAATTTTAAAAAAATTGAGAGATTAAAAAAGTAAACAGTTAGACCTCCGAGGCAGAGCTCGTGATAAGAGAACCTTCTCCATGAGCCGTGCTCTTCGTGGGACCCTGAGAAAGAACCCAGCCCTGTGTCTAACCGTGAGAAGACCGCCAAGTACTTGCAGACACAATCATCCTTCCAAATTTCATCTTGTCACCCAAGCAGGAGAAGAATTATGCTTGTAAAGGTGAGGACGAGGTGGCCTTTCAATTCTAGCCATACAAGTCTGTAGGGTTCCGCAGGGCATAGAATTCACATCACTGAAATGTAGAGACATTGATAAGGGTCTGTGCATAAATATGTGGGCAGGGTTGAGGGTCACCCAGAGACTAGCAGGCATTAGTCCCTCACTGCCTAAGAGGGCCGGGAAGGAGAGAGTGTCACTGGAGTCCCTTGAGATTAGAGCCTTTCATGGAGGGGTGGCAGATGCTGCTCCTTCCCCATCTGCTGCTGGTGCGTCCTCTTGACTGAATCCATTTGGAGGTCAAAAAGCATACAGGCAATACAGTTAGTTACCAATGGAAATGACCCAGGATAAGTCCTCCCTGAGATAGCAATGGAGACCTCCTGGCTACGGAACTTAGGAGGGACCCTTCTCTACAGGATTCTCATTCGCTGAAGGAGCTCCTGGGGCATAATGAGGGCAGGCCCAAATGTAGACTGCAGGTAGCACAACAGAAGTGGGAATGGGGCACTAGGAAAAGATGTGGGAAGGGAATGTCACTAACGGAGAAATTAGCAAGGAGCCCTACAAACAGCGATGCCCCTTCGAGAAGTAACCCACCCCATAGCAGGATGTCGAGAAGCATTACCCAGGAGATCAAGGTGACTTCTAGACACGCCCAGGAAGTGGCTGGCTGGAAACGAGGTTGGGTAAAGTAAGCTTCACACTCAGGAACTGGAAAGTGTGGGCATGTAGAGCAATGAGGCGGTGGTGCTGAGGCTGTGAGTGTGAAAGGAAGCGTAGCAGGGAGCTCGGGAAAAGGAGAGCGGGGCACACACTCAGGAGCCCCCAACTCTGCCCAGAAAAGGGAGGGCGCCTGCAGATCTTACAGAGGGAAGATAGGACTTAAAGCTGCTGAGCTGAGCGCCTGTTCTGACCCGCCCAAGCAAAGATGAATGCTTCATCTATGAGCATCTCATTTAATTTCATCTTCACATTACTGAGGTAGCTATTTTTGCCCTTGTTTTACAGATAAGGAAACAGAAGTAGGACAGCTTACTGGTTAAGAGCACAGGTGCTGCAGGCACATTTCCTGGTTCCAATCTTTGCTGTGCAACCTCGAGCAAGTTCTTAAGCCCTCTGTACCTAAATTTCCTCATTTGTGAAACATCCACCTCCTAACATATTTTTATATACTTAAAAGTACTTGTAAGTTAATACCTACAAGGTGTTGATACCTGGACAGTGTCTGACATGCAGAAGACATGCAACAAATACTAGTTTTAGGGACTGGGTACTGCCTAAATGCATACTGCTCATAAACAGAGAGGCTTGGATTGGTTCCAGATTTGACTCCAAAACTCTTTTTTTTTTTTTTAATAGTTTATTGTCAAATTAGTTTCCACATAACACTCAGTGCTCATCCCCACAAGTGTCCTCCTCCATGCCCATCCCCCCCTCCCCCCACATCCATCAGTCCTCAGTTTTTGTCAGCATTCAAAAGTCTCTCATGGTTTGCTTCTCTCCCTTTCCCCCACCATTTCCGCCCTTCTTCTCCCCCTTGTTCCTCCGTCAAGTTCCTCCTAATCCTCCTATACGTGCAAACATATGGTATTTGTCCTTCTCTGCCTGACTTATTTCGCTCAGCATAACACCCTCAAGGTCCATCCATGTTGCTACACATGGCCAGATTTCATTGTTTCTCATTGCCATGTAGTATTCCATGGTATAGATAAACCACATCTTCTTGATCCATTCATCTGTTGATGGACACTTAGGCTCTTTCCATGTTTTAGCTATTGTGGAGAGTGCTGCTATGAACATTGGGGTACATGTGCTCCTATGCCTCAGCATTTCTGTATCCCCTGGGTAAATTCCTAGCAGTGCTATTGCTTGACTCCAAAACTCTTACTACTCTACCATGCCTGCATCCTGTTCCAAGTGGCACAGATGTCCCAAGGAACAGAAATGTCTGAGCCCTTTGGTGTCACTGGATCTCTTTCAGACCTTGCAGCCCTCCATTCCAATTCCATATCCCTAAGGAACCTTGAGATTGCTCATTCTGGTTCCCAGAATCCTCAGTTATGGAGAGAAGGGGTCTCAATGACTAGCACAACCAGGGGAAGCTCAAAGTCAAAAAAAAAAGTGCAGGTACCTGGCTTGGAGCCAACGTTCCATTAGCCTCTGTAGGGTATGAATCCGTCTGTGTACACTCTGACGCCCTACACATCAGCGCCTTACATGAAACTTAGAAGCGCCATCCTCCAGCAGGAGTGGCCAGACCAAGGTGCTCCCTCTCATCCTCACAGAGCGTACTGTCTCCTGGCTTCTCTGTCCAAGGTCATGTGTCACACTCATGATGTCCTCCACTGCCCCATGACAATGCTCCCATCAGTGAGTGATTCCCAGGCTGCAGGGGTGATCTGCTCTTTCGGCCTAATCAGGACCCAGAGTCTCAAGTTGGCCTTTTTATCATAAACCAAACTATGAGTCTCCAAGTGCTGATTTTGCAAGTTGTGCAAGGAGAGTCTCTGATAAACTCTCACAGTAGCTACAGCATGTGCAATAGCCTGTGTGCCCCCCAAATTCTGATGTTGATGCCTAAACCCCCAGTGCGATGGTGTTAGGAGGCAGGGCCTCTGGGAGGGGATGAGGTCACAAGGGTGGAGCCTCCTGAATGGGATTAGTGCCCTTATGAGAAGAGCTAGGAGAGGAATGATATCTTTGCCAGTCTCTTCCTCTCCCTCTGCCTTGTGAGGAAATAGCCATCTGCAAACCCGGAAGAGGGTCCTCACCAGACACTGAATCTTGGACCTGCCGGCCTCCATAACTGTGGGAAATTAATCTTTGTTGTTTCTGCCACCCTGCCTGTGGGACGCGGTCACAGCAGTCCAAACTGACAAAACTAGCTTAGGAGGAGGAACAGAAGGAGGGAGGGAGGGAGGGAGAAAGGAGGGAAGCCATTTGCCCTACAGGATGTATCACAAATGGTGAAGGTTTGGGGACTATGGCAGTTTCCCTGGGTCCCCTCCCAGTTCATCCCATAACAATCCCCTGACATACAAAGCCACTGCTGAACGTCGGGCAGTTTTCCTTGAGAATTGCTGACCGTTAAAACCCTGGTTCTTCAACATTAATCATTAGAACATGCTTAGATACGGCATCAGAAAGACCCAAATTTTACCTCAAGCCCACTTGCTAGCTGATGGTAACTTGGGAAAGTTACCAAACCTCTCAGCCTCTGAGACTCTGACTATTAGATAAGAATGACATCTTCTGGGGCGCCTGGGGGACTCAGTCAGTTATGCATTCTACCCTTGGTTTCAGCTCAGGTCATGATCTCACAGTCCGTGAGTTCGAGCCACACGTGGGGTTCTGCGCTGCCAGTGTGGAGTCTGCTGGGGATTTTCTCTCTCTCTCTCTCTCTCTCTGTCTCTGTCTCTGTCTCTCTGTCTCTCTCTCTGCCCCACCCTCTCTTTCTCTCTCTCAAAAGAGAAAACTCTGCCCACAGGGTTGCTCAAGGTTTAGACATGATGGGGCAGCATACTCACACAGGCAACTCAGTGCCGACCCCTTTCCCTTTCTTTGCCAACAAGATGCAGCAGCCAAGGAGGGCCATCCTCCTAAGATTGCCAGCCTCCTCCCTTAGGGGGACTTTGCCCACAGAGACTTGGACAAGCCCCGTACACTAACAGCAGTGGATCACCTGGGGGTAAAGAAAGGCCAGGGAGGGGAAATGGCTGAGAAAGCATGTTGGCCCACCCATGCCTCTTCCTTCTCTGCATCCCGGATGCTTCAGCGCTTACTCACATCTTCATCTAACCTGGTGCAACAGCTGCTTCACCTTCCAGCCCCAGCTCCTTCACTGGGATGCACTCTCCTAGAAGGTGGGGGTCCTTTGGTAACCCCCCCCCCCAAGCCTGGCTTAGTGCCGTGGCCAGAAGGAAAATGCTGACTATTGGAGTTCCTACTAACCTTGATGGTTTCCAGCTTACATCACATGTACAGAGCTGCCAGAGGTACCTTTAAAAAAATACAATTATCACATATCATACTTCTTGGGCCTGAAACATTTGGATTTTTCCTAAAATATATTCTGGAAAGGAGTCAAATGAATGATGGCTCAAGAACCTTTCCAGATCTCAGAATCAGTGATACTTTGCTTTTAAAAGAGCCCCTAAAACCCACCAAATTTAAAATAATGCGGCAGTTAAGAAAACTAGCCATGGGAAGAAGGGAGTTCACTTGCTATTTGGTGATGCTGTGCAGAAAACACCACCCTACTTACAATGAGGAGCCCCTCTGCTGTTCAAATGGCCATGGAAAGTGATTCATCCCACCAAATCACAGAACGTGGGGACTCTGTAACTGCAGCAGAGAGGCTGAGGGCCAGAGAAAGTTGAGCATAGCAGAAAAAGGATGCAGGCTGGGACAGGGGAGGGACCGGAGGGAAACAGCTGCATGGCCTTGTGCTCAAAGGCCACCAGGGTTAACAAGTAAGGAAAATGACAGCATTTGCAGGGCACGCTGGAGAGCATCAAAGCCCTCTTTGTAAATCATCGGCTAAAGACTCTCCTTGGAACTGGTTCAAAAGCAGAAACTCAGGAATGATGGCCTTAAAACAAATAAAGAGGGTTATATCCTTGCCTCTGAGGGACAAGAACCATGCAGAGCAGCCCAAGAGTGCATCAGCACCATCTGGGACAAGAAAAATAGAGGCAAGGCTTAGGAAGTGACCATTGCTTTAAGGCACTTAGTAAAGAGGCACTATAATTTAGTATCAGAATCCACTATATAGTTTGTATCCCTTCCTTTCAACATATATTTTATACTGGTCTCAAATCAGAGAGGAGATTCTGATATCCTTCATAAAACTTTTATAGTGATACAAATAACCTCACGAACTTAGAAGTGTTTCCTATGAACCAGACACTGGGGTAAGTGCTCCACAGCATTATCTCATAAATCCTCCACATGACCCGAGCTGGTGGGTACCATAGTTATTCCTATTTCACAGAGAAAAAAAGTGGGACACCGAGAGCTTAAGCAGCTTTTCCAGGTCACCCAGGAAAAAAGGGAAGACCAGGATTTGAATCCAGAGATAGTAAAACTAAGTATAAGAGCAAAGACTTTCAAAATGTAGTGGGGGTTGTCTGGGGATCTTGTTAAAATTGCAGGCTCTCAGAGCACACCCCCAGAGTTTCAGATTCAGTGAGACTGTGGTGGAGTTCAGGATCTCAAGCACCCCCCAGATAATACTGATGGGTGTGGCCTGGAAGCACACTTTGCTCGATGCTTCCTTATATCATAAGTCCTCTTTTGCTAATCCTCAAAAGTCCCGTGCTAAACATACTATTCCAGGTGTCATGCATGGATACCTGGACTGGGCAGCCCCAAACTCACAATCAAGATTCGATATCCTAGAATGGACCAAAATAGGTCAACTGCTGCTATTCCTTAGAGAATTTTCTCTCCTTATAGTCTTTCTCCTTGGGTTCTCCACACAGATGATAGCATGTTCTCTTTTATTTCAAAAGAAAGTGTAGCCTAAGAGCATTACAGACGAGGTAGCTACTAAAGCCACAAAAAGTATCAAGAAAGCCTAGAGGCGTGCTCTAACCTGTTCTGTTAATCTTCACCGAGATGAATCCAAGCACTGAAAGATTCAACTGAAAGACTTCAAGCGACTCTCAACACCATGTTTTATTTTACAGGTAGTAAGATTTTTAAATTAGAAGTCTAAGAAATGGTGGGATGTAAAATCCTATGGAAATGTAGGAGACTTGATCAATACGGCCAGTTCTAAAAATTATTTCCATGTCACATGGAGACTGTTTTAAGTTACTGGGAATAGGGTGGTTTGATTTTTTCGGTTTTTGGTCTTTAGCTTGGTTTTCGGTTTGGTTCTGGCTTGAGATGATATCTAAGGGTCAGTTATATTTTTCCTAATAGGGCTGTATTTCTTACCAGGTTTCTTATACCAACATTACCATTGGTTTTGTTCTTTTAAAATGGATTTTCTGAGTAAAGTTCCATCTGGAATTCGCTATTGCCTTTTGATGTTTTTATCCATTAAAAAAGTCACAACTGCCAAAACTAGCATGACTTTACTGAAATGATACATTGACTAACTTCCTTCACAATGAACATGATGACACGCTTTCAAAATGCTAACCTAATGTGTTCATACTGCTAGCTTACCAGCTCCACAATTATTACAGAGTTTGAAAATGAGTTTATTAAACACTCTTCTGAGAGAGGCAACAATTTTGATTAGTCATAAAGAGTTCTGCGTTTTCATGCTGCATAATAAGGATATTATGAGGCCACAGAGTTACAAGCCGCTCTCTACAGACATTCTCCAATCAGCAAAGCATGCTACAGTCACTTCTGCGTTTCTAGAATGATTTTAAAGTCTCTTCTCTGCTACTCTTCAAAAGGTGATGCCTAGTTGCAGAGGATGGCATGAAAAAGTCATTTTTCTCTATCCATTCTGCAGTATTGGAGCCAATAGTATTACCATCACAGACTGCAATTTTCACTTTGTGAAATCTGTGATCTCTCCAAATTCAACATCATTCACAAGTCCACACATTATCACAGGGTCTGCTTGTACGTAGAGAGCCTCTGAATGTTGACTCTATCCCTGAGTATCTGTGCCCCTGCCCAATTTATAGCCTCCTCAAACTGAAGTGGGACTTGAAGGCAAGAGGGAAAAGATGTGTTCAGACTGTCTGAACTCACGTGGGCCCTCCTGAAGACTGTTTCCTAATGTGTGTTTCTGGGTAACTGATATGCTATGGCTTACGAGGGAGAAACTGAGGATCTCCTCTGAGGAAGGCCTGTGGGACAGAAGCCACAGGGCCAGAAATGCTCACAGAACCTGGAAATGAAACCAGACCAGGAGATAAGGAGACCCCCACAATCATCTTTAAAACCAAGGCTCTGGAAATCACACCTTACAGTTCCTAAGCACTGGAATGTACAAAGTCTGTGAGGTCCTTCTCCTCTTCAGTGGCGGAAAGATCACTTTATATTAAAAAAACAATTAAAAATACTTTTTCAGATTTTTAACATGTTTAAAATAATACGGATTAGGTAAACTATCTTTTTTTAAGTTTTTATTTATATAAGTAATCTTTACACCAAACATGGGGATCAAACTTATGACCCTGACATCCAGAGTCACTTGCTCCTCCAAAAGGGCCACCCCCCAGGCACCACCTCCCAACCTTTTTATAAAATAACAATGTGTATCAAACGCCACATTACAGAAGTTTGATGGGCCTGATGAGGGCTAACACCTCTCTGTAAATTTCTAGATAACAGATTGGAGAAGAAATGCGGAGAACTTTTTTTAATTGTATTTTTACAGGGTAGGGGGAAAAGGGGAAAGGAGCAGAGGGAGATAGAGGATCTCAAGCAGGGTTCACACTCAGCACAGAGCCCAATTAGGGGCTTAATCCCATGACCCCAAGATCATGACCTGAGCTGAAATCAAGAGTCAGATGCCCAACTGAATGAGCCACCCAGGTGCCCCCAAATACAGAGAATTTTAAAAGCTGGTGATTTAGGTGAAAAAAGAAAAAAGAAATCAAACTATTCAAATCTAAGAACATCATCATGCTACTTGAAATGACTTAGAATTCTAAAACTAAAAAGGTCTTAAAAGAACAGATAAGGAAAAGCTCTTTATTTCACAAAGAAACTAGTTGGCCCAAAGTCTTATCGTTCCTTTTCTGATTTAATGTTAAGCAAGATTTAAATCCAAGTAAAACAAAGACCTTACCAGAGATTTTTCCTTTGATAAGGTGGGACCTTGAAACCAAGAGGGAGGAATCAGACTTCAACAGAGAAGACAAGCCAAGGCCAGCCGACTGAGAAAATGGGTACTGTGCAGCCTGAGGACAGGGTGGCTATTCCAAAGCCACTGCACATAGACTGGCTGGAAACAGGCAGTTTGGTGACAAAGAAAATCCTCCCTAGAACTGCACAGAAGGCTGGACCAGAGGGAAACCTGAGAGCTCATCTCATTTGAGCCCTACTTTGCACAGATGAGGAAACTGAGGGTCAGAGAGTGAAAGGTGCCTGCTTCCCAAGTTCATGCAGCTGTTCATGGCACAGGGAGAACAGGCCTTCCAGTCCCCTGATGCCGGGGCCTGGAACCATCCCACCAAGTTGCTCTGCAGAGGCCCCATCAGTGCTGTTTCCAACACAGAAGAGCTCAGACCCCAAGGATGCAAATAAAGAAACAAGTAGAAGGCGCCTTTGGTTTTCATATATATTTTCCAGGTCTTTAAATGTGCAGAAGCCAGGTCAGTGAGTCGCTGGTTAATAAGAGGTCTGGACCTCTGTGAAAGGGAAGAGAAGGCAATACCAAATTGGGAAGATAAAAAATCTCACCTTCCCATTCTTCGCTTGACAGAGTGATAAAGCTCCAGGCAGAAGAAGCGTATTCACTAGGAAGTTGTCACAGTAAAGCTGTGAGTGCAAGAACTACCCCGTTTCTATTTACTTAAAGTCAAAAATCAATCCAAACACACGACCCCAATTTTTACCATTATTGGGACTCTTGTGCATAGCTAGGCAAAGGTCTCTAGAAGTTTTTCTACATCAAAGAAGGTTCATAGATGACTCTCTGTCCATCTCTCCATTCTGGTTACTGTGGAGCTGCCTCCTCTCTGATCTCACAGGATCCAAAGAAAATGAGGGATGCTGCTACATCAATGCCCTTGGAGCCCAGGAAACACTGCTAAGAGGTCTGGAGTCAATACTTGGAACACACCATCCACCATCCT
Organism: Crocuta crocuta; assembly: GCF_008692635.1. NCBI lineage: Eukaryota > Metazoa > Chordata > Mammalia > Carnivora > Hyaenidae > Crocuta > Crocuta crocuta. Next base: position 13,121,677 of record NW_027529428.1, on the reverse strand, counting down.
CTAGAGTTCCAGCCCCTTCTGAATCTTTTATTTAAGACAGGGAGGGGCTCCTGGGTAGCTCAGGTGATTAAGCATCGGACTCTTGGTTTTGTCTTAGGTCAGGATCTCACTGTTCATGAAGTCAAGCCCCACATTAGGCTCTGTGCTGACAGTGCAAAGCCTGCTTGGGATTCTCTCTCCTTCTCTCTCTACCTCTTCCTCCTCACTCTCTCTTTCTCTCTCAAAATAAATAAACTACAAAAATTTTGTTTGTCATGGATTTTTTTGCAATGATTTTTATTTATTTAAATATGTCAATATCATTTATGTTGCTTCTAGAGATTTTTGAAGTCCTCTGAAATTTTGTTTTATTTATTTTTTTAATTTTTAAAAATGTTTTTATTTTTGAGGGAGGGAGAGAGAGAGAGAGAGAGAGAGAGAGAGACAGCACGAGCAGGGGAGGGCCTGAGAGAGAGAGGGAGACAGAATCTGAAGCAGGCTTTCAGTGAGCTTTCAGCACAAAGCCCGACGTGGGGCTCGAACCTGTGAAGTGTGAGATAATGACCTGAGCTGAAGTTGGATGCTTAACTGACAGAGTCACCCAGGTGCCCCTGGAGTCCTCTGAAATTTTAATCCTGAGTCAGACATCTCACTTGCCTCATGCTGGTCATTGCCCTGGTCCATGCCTCGTTTCAGGCATGTGAGAAAACGGGCCACAAATCACCACCTCTGTTGAAGCCACATACCATGAGCCTCCATTTCTCCCCTTAACACCCTCTCCCCACAGCACAATGCTGAGAGCGGAAGCCAGGAAACTGGTGTGGGGAGGGGAGCCCCTTCAAACAGTTCATCTTCAGGCCCATCCACCACCCTCCTCAATGCCAGAAAGTCAAAGTGAGGCTTAGATGGATTTGGGGGAAGAAAACACAGGGAGGCAAATGGAGAAGAGTCACAAACACCAAAGAATGTCTGTCACCTAACTGAATGTCTGTCACCAAGAGTAGCAAAAAGAAAAGGGATTTGGAAAGCTACATATCAAAAGCAATTGGTCTCCCTGGAGAAAATCGACTCTGAGTACATGATCTCTCCTAGTGGTACTGATAACAATATGCGTTTTAATAAAGGAAATACAAGAGTGATGGGGTGAGAAGGGAGACAGCAAAAGAAACACAACTATTAAAAGCTGACCAGCACAGTTCCAAGCTTTGGGGCCCAAACAAAACTTTTGGATCTGCTATGAAGACAATGCAGTTAGAAGAGCTACGATCCGGGAGGAAACTGATGCTGACTGAAGAGCCCCAAAATGCTGGTGAGCAGGTAAGAGGAGCCATGAGGGAGAAAACTGAGAAAATATAGGGGCAGTTACGTGAAAAGAAAAAGAAAGTGAGAATAAGGTCTCAGGTATTGGAACTGGAGAGGGTGAGAGAGGAGAGGAACCCAGTTAGCCAAGGAGGCACATGAGCGCTGCACAATTCAGAGCATAATGGGTAGGCTGTCTGAAGAGACCAGCTAAGGACAGGAAGGGTCCCAAAAAGGCGTGGCTAAGTGAGGGTTCTCAAGGAGAGAAACAGAAGTGCTTGAATCTGGAGAGAAACCCCTCCTAAGAGGGTGTAGAGGAGGAGCAGAAAAAGCAGAGAGAAAAAGAGAAGAAAATGAGAATGAAGAGAGAGAAAAGATATGCATGAGAAAGAGAATAAAACAGCCTGATGGTTTTAACCACCACTCCTTTGAAAACCTGTTAGAAGAGCAGAACTTAGGGGCACCTGGGTGACTCACTCTTTTAAGTGTCTGACTTCGGCTCAGGTCGTGATGTAATGGCTCTTGAGTTGGAGCCCCACCTTGGGCTCTGTGCTGACAGCTCAGAGCCTGGAGCCTGCTTCAGATTCTGTGTCTCCCTCTCTCTCTCTCTGCCCTGCCCCTACTCACTCACTCTCTCCCTGTCAAAAATGAATAAACATTTAAAAAAAAAAATTAAAGAAGGGTGAAGCTTACATCAACTCTCCTCCAGCCAAGCACCAGCTCTAGAATGCAGACACCCATGCCTGAGCTTCTCTTCTGTTCCACCGTCACAAGAGCCCCCCGGGCACTGGGTGTCAGGGCACATATGCCCCAGAAGCCCAAGCCTTGCTGTGATCTGCTATCTCAGTAAAGCCATGTCCCCACTTTGCTTCTAGAATGGCCTATTGTACTATTTGTCATGGAGACAATTCTAAAGGCTCTTGCAAGCAGGTATGCCAGCTCCTGGCAGTCATCTGATACAATTCGTGACATGAAAATATGATACTTCAACAGTCTCCCTGTAGTTTTAAATCAGAAATAGTCATCGGAGCACTTGGGTGGCTCAGTCCATTAAGTGCCCAACTTTGGCTCAGGTCATAATCTCATGGTTCATGAGTTCGAGCCCTATGTGGCACTCTGTGCTGACAGCTCAGGGCCTGGAGACTGCTTCGGATTCTGTGTCTCCCTCTCTCTCTCTCTGCCCCTCCCTTGCTTTCTCTCTGTCTCCCTCTGTGTCCCAAAAATAAACATTAAAAAATTTTTAATATTTCAATCAGAAATAGTTCTCTGTGATAACTCAGTCAAAATAATAATCAAATAATTCCTTACTATACTTTCAGTTCTACTTTTTATACAGAGCCTATTTTTGTAAAGCAAGATTATAAAATCAGTAAACTCTCCTACACACAGCCTGTATTTCCATCATCTCTAACATCTTAGAGAAAGGAGACAGAGTCTCCTAAGATGTTCGACTTCTTTCCAAAAATGCATCAGATGCATTTTTGTGACATGTCTACTAAGAAAATACTGACTTCACATGATTCCTAGTGGTTTTGTGGTTTGTTTCTTGAACTTTCTTCCTCTCCACTACACAAGTTTAATAATATTTTCACTGATAGTTGAGAGAGGAAAAGGGTAGGTATAGTGTTTGTATCACATAGTTTCCCAAGCTAGCAGACTGAATTTCTCCATTTATACTGACATAAACATCTTTGATCATATAAGAGAAAGTTATGAATAAATAGAAAAACTGAAAACACAGTCTCCACACTGTGGTCACTTCAGTATTATTTTATGGTGGGAACTCATAAGAGAGTCTGAAACAATATAAATATAATAGGCAACTTATTTCTGCTTTTATTAAGACTAGTTTTAGAGCAGTTTAAGTTTCACAGCAAAACTGAAGGAATGGTACAGAGATTTCCCATATGCTGCCCCCACCTGCCTAGAAACACGCACGGCCTCATCCATTATCAACACCTGCCACCAGAGCAATACATGAACCTACACTGATCTATCATGATCATCCCAAATCCATAGTTTACATTATAGTTTACTCTTGATATTGTACCATCCTATGGGTTTAGACCAGTGTTTAGTGACATGTATTCATTATTGTGGTATCATACAGAATATCTTCACTGCCCAAAAACTCCTCTGTACTCTGCCTATTCATTCCTGCACCCTAAGCCCCCTCTAACCAACCCCTCGCAACCACTCATCTTTTTACTCTCTATAGTTTTGGAATAAGAATGTCATATAGTTAGAATCATTCATTATATAGTCTCTGCAGACAGACTTCTTTTACTTAGTATTATGCATTTAACTTTCCTCCATGTCTCTTCAAGGCTTGACAGCTCATTTATTTTTGGTATTGAATGATATTTCATTGTCTGGATGTACCACACTTGCTTCATCCATCACCGACTGAAGGGTATCTTGGCTGCTTCCACGTCTGGGCAACTGTGAATAAAGTTTTTATAAACATCTGTGTGCAGCCTTTTGTGGGGAAATAATTTCTCAGCACCTCTGAGTAAATTCTGAAGAGTATGACTGCTAGATCAGATCAATAGTAACAGAATTTTAGCTTTTAAAGAAACTGCCAGACTGCCTTCTAAAGTGGCTGTTCCATTTTGCATTCCCACCAGCAAAGAACGAAAGTTCTTGTTGCTCTGTATCCTCTTTGGTGTGCAAACAACATATTTAATGAAAAAAAAAAAAAGAATATAATCCTGAAAAGGTGGTTTTGCTGAATGAAGGATCCCTTTAAAGGAATTAAGTAACAGTTAAATCCTACTACCCAGTTTGGATCCAAATATGGCAATAGATAAATTAGAATACACTTCACAGATTAATATCAAGAGATGTAAGAAGAGTCTGAGGTATAGACATTGAGCATCTAGATGTGTCAGCAATTGTTGAGACCTTCAGTTCTCTCATTGCCATACCATAATACAGTATACTTGTCCAATCTCTGTGGAAATACTATTGGATCTGAAGTCAGAGAAGCAGATTTGAATTCCATCTCACTATGCCCCTCTCTTTCCTCCCGAATAAAATGAAAGGTGTGGACTAATCAGGCTTAAAGGGGTTGAGTAGTTTCATTTAAACATGTGAAGCAAGCCAGGTGGCAACCACAAGAAACTCGAGGATGTGGAGAAACGGGTTCCCTCCTACACTGTTGGTGGGAATGTAAACTGGTACAGCCCCTCTGGAAAAGAGTGTNTTCATTTAAAAAAAAATATAAAAAAAACATAATTGAAAAAAAAAAAAAAAAAAAAAAAAAAAAAAAAAAGAAACTAAGGATCCCCTAACTCAAAGACTTGCTGTGTGGAGTATGCATCTCCTTTTGCCAAATCTGCAGATTCTTCACGAGAAGGTGGAAATCTCTCTTTGAATATGATACCTCCTGATTTTTATCTGTTGGAAACAAATTACCGTAAAAACACAGTAAGTGGGACACTTATGCTTCTGGACAAGATGAGGTAGCAGCAGGGCATACGGAGGGCTCAGTCAAAGTGTCTGACTCCTGGGGCGCCTGGGTGGCTTAGTCGGTTAAGCGTCCGACTTTCGCTTAGGTCATGATCTCGCGGTTCGTGGGTTCGAGCCCCGCGTCGGGCTCTGTGCTGACTGCCAGCTCAGAGCCTGGAGCCTGTTTCAGTCTGTGACTCCCTCTCTCTCTGACCCTCCCCTGCTCACGCTGTCTCTCTCTCTCTCTCTCTCTCTCCTAGAAATGAATAAAAATTTTAAAAAAAAAATGTTTTTAATTCTAGAAAATGCCAACTGTCTATAATAACCAAAAGCAGATCAGGGATTGCGTGGAGGGAATAGGAACAGGAAGAAGGGATTACAAAAGAATTTAAGGAAAGGTTAGCTGGTGACGATTATGTTAACTATCTTTATTGTAATGATGGTGCCACAGGTATACACCTTTACCTAAGCAAATCAAACTGAATAGATATGTACAGTTTATTGTGTGTCATTTCAGCCTCAATAAGACTATTAAATACATAAACACACACAAAGTGGTCAAACAAAACCCAAATGCAGGCAGTTTGGTGTGCTGGCTGCCAGTTTTCAATTCCTATATTCAGTGACATCTGCAGTCACTTCCAGGGCTCTGTGATTTCTTTGAAATTTTTTTTAATGTTTTATTTATTTCTAGGAGAGAGAGAGAGACAGCGTGAGCAGGGGAGGGTCAGAGAGAGAGGGAGTCACAGAATCTGAAGCAGCTACAGGCTCCGGGCTGTCAGCACAGAGCCCGACGCGGGGCTCGAACCCACGAACCACGAGATCATGACCTGAGCGAAAGTCGGATGCTTAACTGACTAAGCCACTCAGGTGCCCCGATTTCTTTGAAATTTACTCAAGCCTGCAGCTAAGATATAATTTCCATAGGCATTAGATGTGACCATGGAAAATCATTCCAGAAAATATTCACAGTTGAAAATTTGGATATACTGAATGTGTATACACATCTTAGCATACACAAGAAGTTTCCTGATGATAGTCTGACTTAACAATTCTCTGACTGATGGTGTGACAGCTATACGCATTCAGTAGAAACCATACTTTGAATTGTGATCTTTTCCTAGGCTAGCCACATGGAATACCATCATCTCTCATGATGCTGGGCCACCTCAGTGAGCCAGAGCTCCTAATCAGCCCTGCAACCATAGGGTTAACAACACATTTACCCAGAATCATTCTATACCCACACAATGATCCTGTTCCACTTTAAGTTAAGTATCCAATAAACTACATAAGATATTCAACACTTCATTCTAAAATAGGTTTTATGTTGCCCAACTGTTGGCTAATGTAAGTGTTTTGAGTATATTTAAGGTAGGCTGGGCTAAGCTATGGTGTTCGATAGGTTCAGTGTATTGAAGCCATTTTCAACTTAGAGACTTTCAACTTAAAATGGCTTTGCTGGGACTTAACCCCATCATAAGTCAAGAAAAATATGGGTAATTACCAGATAGTTATAAACTTTGTGTCATTGCTCATAAAATAAGTAAAATAAACTGTTCATCTTCAACAGATCTGTGTTTCCTCATCACTTGGCAGATCCTTTCATGTTCTCAGTGTTCAAGGTGAGGAAAGGTGCAAATGTATCTCATGCTGTATTCCAGGACAATTAAATCGCGATATCATGAGGAACGTTGTAGAAGACACTCCAAGAATGCCTCACATTTCCAGCAATCTTGATATTTAGGACTAGTGTAGGATTTACATATTACATGAGTAGCATTTACACAGTCAGTGGCTTTGGGGAGGCCACTAACACACACTTGTGTATATACCTATGAGATAACGTCTTATCTCAACACACCTTCATATATCATAACACAAATACACAAATACATATTTTCTCCTATCAAAATATTCATGGATACACAGGTATATCATTACTTATATGAACATATTCACTGATACATGGGTTTGTCATTACTTTTTCCAGATTTAAACTAAAACTGCTCAAAGAACTGAAGAACAAGAGATGAATGGCAGTCTGGTAACCAAGTTGTCATTATTCTCCCCACCAGTATCAGCTTTCATTTGCCATCAGATAAGGCTGAAAGTGTTAGAACTGATCTAACCCAGTTCTGCAGGTAAGAAGAGTCCCGATGTATTTTGTGGCAGATGGTTACATGAATGGAGCCTGAGGAATGTCACTTGTCCCTCACCAAAGGAAGACAATAATGGGCTCTCTTGTCATTTGGGTCACTCCATTTTGGTCTGCTTAATGCAGGTGGAGCCCCATAAAACCCCATTTGGAATGTTGTCCATTCACGAAGAGAGGAACTTGCAGACTGGGTTTTTTGTTGTTGTTCTCCTTTAAATTCTTTAAATTGTGGTTTTGAAAAAATTTGGTGGCGTTAAGAACACTCAGACCCGGGACAACTCACAGCTCAAGTTGCAGGTAACGTAAGTGTCTCCCACACCTTGTTGGTGAAGTCCAGAAAAGTTGTTTTTTTTTTAATTCTTTTAATCTTTAAAAGAAAATTTAAAAGAAAAAATAAACCTTATTCATTTTTGAGAGACAGAGCATGAATAGGGGAGGGACAGAGAGAGAGGGAGACACAGAGTGCGAAGCAGGCTCCCAGCTCTGAGCTGTCAGCACAGAGCCTAATGCAGGGCTCAAACTCACAAGCCATGAGATCATGACCTGAGCTGAAGCTGGACGCTTAACTAACTGAGCCACCCAGGCGCTCCTTGAAAATTCTTCATAGCAAAGGTTAGTAACACTTCCTCATGATGCTGCACAAGCTCCGTCTCCTGCTTCCACTAAATAATGAATGCTCGTCTTTTGTTTTGAAAAATTCATTTGGCCTGTGACCACTGAAAACTTATCATCTCCATCTTTAGAACAGATAGTTAGGAAAAAGGCCACTTTCTTGCCTAAGACACACCGAAGACAAGTGTTCAAAGGACACTTGTGCAGCTCAGGGCAGTTTGAGGATCCTTCCAGTGAAACATTCTGCACGTGCATTGTAGGTAGGTTTTCTCCTTTCAGTTCGTAAGAGGGAATGTACATTCTTAAAATACATATATGATTTAAAATGCACTCAGTATTTAATCAAAAGTCCTAAGAAGTAACTAAAACACTTACATGAAAACATGGCAACAACCCCTGTGTATTACTTGATAGGACTGAGAGTGCCAGACAGGCTCTAAAGTGGACAATCTCTCTTAAAAAAAAAGTTTTAAAAAATCAAACTTTACATAGAATCCAACTTGACAATTAACTATGAAAGAAAAAAAATCAAACTTTAATAAATGTTTCTGTTGCAAAGATGGTAGCAGGAATTTAATGAACATTCTGATTTTAAAAATACCTTTAGTCTCCTGAGATAATACAAATAGCAAATGGTGATGTTCTACTTATGTGCCAGATGCTATTTAAACTCACTGAGTTCTCAAAAAATGCTCTGAGGTAGCCACTATTGTTGACCCTATGTTATAGATGGGAAATGTGAGGTAGGCTGCAGTTGAGAAATTTGCCCATCACAAAGCTATTAAGTGACAGAGATAAGCTACTGACGTGGCTTCAAAATCAAAGTCCTTAAACACCATGGTCTCTTGCCTTTTGAACGTAGAGGACACCACCTACCGCACCAAGGCCACTGTCCTCCACTAACCACGTGCAAGACCAAGCTGTTTGCATGTGGTCAGTTCCCTGCTCTGCTGCAGAACTAAAAAATTCTACCACTCCAGCTTGTCCATCTAGTTTCCTGCTAATAATCTTTAAAAAGGCAAAGAGTTAGTTATGACTGTACATTTACCTTTTAGAGTGAACAAAGCTAGAGGAGCAAATTTTGGCAGGAAGAGGACATTTGAAAGATGGCAGCTGCAGAGATAACAAGAAGGACATCACTTGGCCAGTCTTGGCTGACTTGGCATCTTCGGGGACTTACTCTTCGAGGTCTAGCACAACTTCAGTTACTCATCTGCTGACGGCTATTGAGCCCTGCTCTGAGGGACTATGGAGCCCTGCACTAAAACCAAGGGGTCAGAGAGGCAAAGCTGGTGCATGGCACACCTCCATGCAGCCTCGAACAAGCTTCCCATAATGCCAGATCTTCCTAAAATCTCCAGAATGAGAGAGAAGGGTTTTCAGAAGGGCAGCCTGAGATTTCCACAGGGGAGAGCTGAGAAGAGGAAGAAGACTGCTTCTCAGGAATGGTCTCATTTGGGGACACCTTGGTGGTTCAGTTGACTTTGGCTCAGGTAGCGATCTCACCAGTCATGGGTTTGAGCCCCTTGCTGGGCTCTGTGCTGACAGCTCAGAGCCTGGAGCCTGCTTCAAATTCTATGTCTCCCTTTCTCTCTGCCCCTCCCCTGCTTGCGCTCTCTCTCCCTCTCTCTCTCTCAAAAATAAATAAACATTAAAAAATTTAAAGAAAAAAAAGAATGGTCTCTTGTGGGAGGTAACGTGCAAAGGTTGTCTTTGTGGGGGACTCTTCTTTGACAGCATCAGAGAGACAGACCTGCTCCCCGTGAAAGAGCACAAGAAAACAAGTGAGTTTTGCCAGATCTTTTTCCTACCCTCACCCAGATTTGGAAGTCTGGGTCTGGCTGGACCATCCACAGGATGGATGGTCTTCACTTTCCCATTCTACCCTGACACCTATATCCCCGGGGAAAGTTGTTCCCAAAGGCTTAAAGTGATTACAAAAGCAACTCAGTATCCACATACACTATACATTACAGTATATGAAATAATGAAACTGGGTAATGAACCGTGTCACTGGGCCCGGTTCTGGTTTTTTTCTCAGTAAGACCTGTTGAGCCCCACTCATGTAAAACTGGACAGATCAGTACATTCTTAACACAGAATGTCTGAGCTATGCTTAATTAAACACCTGCCACTCTCATGAACACACAATAGCAAGTTATACAACAACGCGTGGACTTTTTACATGTTTCAACATGGTGTTATATTTAGATAGTTTTGCCATGTATAATTTGAGGCTGCTTATCTTTTATAATTACATGGGGAAATTTCACCATTGAATTTTGTAAAGAAGCTATTGAATAGTTCTCCTGCAAAGTTCTAAATCAGTTTAAAAAGAAACTTGAAATTGCAAAGTAAACCATTTAAAATTGTATTATTTGAAGCCACTTATCATTTTAAGTAAGGATTTTCTTGATGCTGTGCAATCAAAACACAAAGGGGTTATCATTTAAAACCTATAACCCTATTTCTGATTTCTGTGCCCCTAAAAATGGATTTCTTTATTTCACTGAGTGAAATGAAATATTTCACTTTATTTCACTCACTACCAAATGAGTAGAAGTGTAAGTCTGAGTTTATAAAGTAAATTTGTACTAGTAAAATGCTCTGAAAATTCTTCTTTGAGATCCCATTCCCTTTCTTTTCTTCTTTTTTTTTTTTTTTTTTTTTTTTTTTTTTTTTTTTGCTTCTTACCAGATTTGGCATTGACTTCCTTCCCCAATGGCTCATCTTGCCCCTGCCAGCCTTCTGCTGTTCTGTCCTGAGACACTTAGAACCACCTCCTCCTCACCCCTCTCTCATCAGACTTTTGGGTTGTTTTGAGTTGTTTGGTGTCATTCACCCGCTGCTTTGTGTGATCCTTGAGTCATATCTTTCATGCCTGGGTAAAGAGAAAGAGAATGGCAGGTTAAGCCAGCCTCTGTAGATAAGAGGATCTAGTCTGACTTTTACAATTCCTGGGGTGGAACAGGCCACGGCGCAGCAGATGCAGAAGTCAAATGCACCCCACTAAATGAGCGTTTGTTAGAGCTTTGGGTAGGATGATGTTGGCAGAACCCAGAAGCATGTGCCATCCAACGTGGTAGCCCAAAGGACTCTCTGGAGGAAGGCTGTCTCCTCTCCTCCTTTCAGTGTCTGGACCGTCATTGGTCTAAGATGCCCTGGAAGTACCAGCAGCTCACGACAGCAATGGGGGAAAGCTGGGGTCTGATGGAGCTCCCAGTTCATGCCGCGAGGCAGGTAGGCTGGGAGGAGGGGAGGAGGGTGGTCAGCAGATCCTTTCCAAGCCAAAGAGTGCCTCCTCTCCCTAACCTCCAGGGAGAAGTCACAAGAGATTATTTTGGTTTCTGAGTAAACAAAACCTGTTCTGGAAAAACATGCTTGGGAATGGGAAGGCCTAAATCCGAAATCCTCAACAGGGCTATGCACGTTTCTCTATAACCAGGCAACTGATGATTACTTGCATAATATTTAGCTCTTTGTTGGTGCTGCATTTCAGGCTTTAGGCTGCCTGACCCAACAGCTGCTTAACTTGGCTCCAGGCATTTATGACTTTATTTTGAACAAATCTTGAACGTTTTCATTTGATTTTTCCCAACTCGACTATGCAATTCAAAATTTGTTTTAAATTTTACGGTTCTTCTCCTCCCCCCGCCCCCCACCCCTTGTTCTCCTTCCCCTTCTTACAGCTGTAGCTTTGGAATCTGAGTTTTCTTTCCAGCCACAGATTTTGTGATGCAAAAGAAAGGAAGTTTGTAGAAGGGAAGGGGGCAAAACAGGGGAGAAGGGGAAGGTGGCTTTACTAACTCTTTGGATCCTTTGGAACAAGTGAAAACCTAATACTATATAAATATTGAAGTGCACAGAAGAGTCAGAGTATTCAATAAACATTTACTGTGAATGGAGGCATTAGGATCGGCTTAGGCCCCGCCTGAATTCCCATGAAATTTGTAAATATTTCTTTCATTTGTTCTCCATTTACAATTAGTTGCGGTCAAGCCGATCAAAGCCAGGAGAGGCCTGTTGCATGTGAACCCGCGTCCCTCACAATGACATCCACGAAGCAGAATGAAATATGGAATATCAGGTTTCCACGGATGTATGAACTTGTAAAAAATCTGAAAGAATAGGAGGTTTTTCACACTGAGTAATGTGAAACATTTGGTGCGGAGTGTAGGCCTCTGCAGAGGGAAAGGGAGAGCCCTAAGCCATCAGGCTGTAAAACAGAAGCGGGGCCCAGGCAGACATGAGGGCCTTCTCCCCACCTCCAGGGATTTATCTGGCACAGGCTCTCCGTCCTCCAGAGGTCCAAGCAGAGAAGCCCCTCGGGCAAGGAAAGAGGAAACACCCAGCGTTCCACTGGATACGGGTTCTCCAGGGATCCACGCTCAGCTCCATCCCACCCCCATTCCTTCTGCTTCGGGATTCATGAATTACGGTCCCCCCCACCCCACCCAAATACACGCACACCTTTTAATTGATGCATTCACAAACCATTTCCAATCAGACACATGTTAAAGTACTTGGATAAGCACTTGGGCCAGCTTGACCCATTTTTATACACACTTTAAAAAGATAAATAACCCCAAGTGCATCCGGAAGTATACACTACCACAAAGTCTCAAAAAAAATGCTGTGTGAATTCAGCATTACCCTGATACCAAAACCAGATAAAGATACCACAAAAAAAGAAAACTACAGGTCAGCATTTCTGATGAACATAGATGTAAAAATCCTCAACAAAATATTAGCAAACTGAATCCAGCAATACATTGAAAATAGTCATTCAACACAATCAAGTGGGATATTTTCCCAAGATGCAAGAGTGGTTCAGTATTCACAAACCAATCAATGTGATATATCACATCAATAAAAGGAAGAATAAAAATCATATTTCCCTAAATGAAGAAAAATAGTATGTTTTTAATAAATGATGTTGAGACAATTGGCTATACATTTGGAAAATAAATGACACTTGATTCCTACCTCACATGACACTTAAAGATTAATTTCATGTACACTAAACCTCTATGCAAAAGGCAAGACTACAATATGTTTTTGAAATTAATATAGGAGAATGTCATTGTGACATTAAGGTAGAGAAAGAATATTTAAACAACACAGAAAAGCACAAAAAAGGGAAATACTGATTAAAATAGTCTACAGTAAAACTAAGAATTCCTGTTCATTAAAAGGTATCACAAATTGTATAAAAATATTATTCACAACATATGAATTCCTGCTAGTGAATAAGAAAATGAAACAACTTTTTAATAAGAAATGGGCAAATGAAACAAAAATTTTACAGAATCATTTTCACATCACAAAATGGATAAATGATGGTGAATTTCATTACTGGTCAGAAAAATGCAAACTGAAATAACAGTAAGCTTCATTTCATACTTGATTGTTGGACAATGCCAACTATTAACTTGGATAGGAATTCTTATCCACTTCTGTTAGAAGTAGAAATGTATATAGCCATTTTGGAGATGAGTTTGACAGTGTTGAAGCATGAATGAACCTGTCCTATGAACTTCGAGTTACATGACCAAGAATGTGTCTTAGAGAAAATCATATGTAATCCAGGAAACACGTACAGAGATATTTATGATGGTATTTTTTATGAGCAAGAATACGTAACACATATGTTTATATAAGTTGTATACATGAATATATAATAATGTCTAAATAACCCAGTGGTTTATTATAATGGTTAATCTTGTGACTACAGCATGGAGTACCTAGATTAAACCATGATTCATTCTGAGTGTTTCTATGAGAGTGGTTCTAGATAAGAATAGCATTTGAAATGAAGGACTCAGTAACTTAGATTGCTCTGCCCAATGAGCTTGAGCATTATCCAATTCATTCAAAGACTAACTAGAACAAAAGACAGAGGAAGGAGGAATTCACACCTTTTGCGCCCTCCCTGCCAATTTGAGCTGGGACATTGATCTCCTATCCTTGGACTGGGACTTCTGTGATTGGCTCTCCTGGTTTTTAGGCCTTCGGATTTAGACTGTAATTATACTATTAGCTTTTCTGGGTCTCTGGTTTGCAGATTGCTGATCATGGAACTTTAAGCCACCAAAATTGCATGGGTTAACGCCTCACTTTATATCTATGTATTATCTATCTATCAGTCCCAGAATTAATAGGATATACACTGGTTCCATTTCTCCGGAAAACTCTAATAGATTTATCTGAAGACAGAGGTATACCTATACAATGGAATTCTGTACAGCAGAGAAGTTTAAATCTACTTATGTGCATCAACAATGATAATCTCATAAACACAATATTGAATACAAAAAGCAGGTTCAGTAGAGAAGAATATATTGGTATAATTCCATGATTGTAAAGTTCAAATACAGACAAACTACATATTGTTTTAGAATACCTGTATAGGTAGTAAACACTATATATGACCAATGTGGTTCCCTCCAAGGAGGAAGGAATGGGTGCACTCAGTGATGTATAGAAGTGGGTTCTGGGGTGGTGTTGAAATGGGTGGTGGTTGTTCATTTAGAAAAAATACTGTAGCAGCTTCTCTCTGCTGTGCCAGGCTGGGTGATATTGCCCAGTTAGTCTGCAATCACCCACATCCTGGCAAACCATGAATGAGCTAAACATCCCAAGTAGATTTTGCTTTCAGCCCAGTTGTAAATTTGCTTTCAACCTCCAGTTGTAAATTTCCTTTGTGTGGTCTCTTCCTAAAAACTATCAACTCACGGTCATTTGAAAACAAACCCAATCCCATCAGATTTCAAATAATTTGTAACCAAATTGCCAAAATAGTATTTGGGTGCAGCTCCTTGTTTTTATGAGTTCTTTGGAGACTCTTTGGGACACTGTTTAAAACTTGTTCTCCTTCTGATCTGCCCAACAAATTCTGAAAAGTTTGGGATGATTCACTTTTTCTAAGCCAGAGGCCTCCAGGCAAGGTCAAATGATGATTCTGTTTCCATTGCATGCACATTAAGGTCTCACTCTCCTCCTCTGGGTCTTGTACATCAGTTCTCCCAAGAGAACTTTCCACTGAGACACAGCTTTCTTTCTGTAGAGCAGCAGGAGCCCAGGTCACTTCCAAACCCACGCTTTGGAAAACCCTCTCGAAAGAAGAGCTTGGTGTTGCACGTGGCTTTCCGTTCACAGGTGACACTTTCTCCCTCACCCGTCAACGTCATCCGTTGTTTGTACAGGCTACTGCACCGTCTTTTGTTTGGAGTACAAGGAGGGCAGAAAGTGGGCTGTGAGCAAGGCTGAGCTTTCATGAAGGCTGAGCTCTTTTTCTAATTGTTTACCTGCTCCCAGGCTTAATCCTCACAAGCCTTTCGCCAACCTGGTAAAACACAGGGGCCTGTAGCCTTGCTCTCCTCCCCGGTGTTTGATGCCAAGATTTACCTTGAATGTTGTATCTTGCCTAAAACAACCAGCCCCCCTCAAATATATGGGGAGGAGAGAAAGGGAATTACAGCCCCCTTGGGTGAGGGAGGACTGTGCGTTTTCCAAGGAGGGCTGCCTAGGCTTCAAGTCTGCTGGCCTTTGCCAGTTGGAAATCTTTGGCAGTAACCCTTCCTTATTCCCTTCTGCACATTTGTGAATTGCCACGACGTCTTTGATTAAGCTAGCAGTAGTGGTTGCTCAGTTTTCTAATCAGGGAGGAGATGTTGCCTCATGGCCTTAGGCATTTGAGGAGGCCAAAGAATATAAACTGCTAAAGCACACCCCCCCATCCCTGCCTCAGACTCTGTTATGGCCTGACAGCTGGAAAAAACATAGGAAGCAACTAAAATGCTCTGAATTGTTGAGAAAAAAAACAAACAACACCAAAAAAAAGAAAGAAAGGAAGGAAGGAAGGAAGGAAGGNAAGCCTTTCGCCAACCTGGTAAAACACAGGGGCCTGTAGCCTTGCTCTCCTCCCCGGTGTTTGATGCCAAGATTTACCTTGAATGTTGTATCTTGCCTAAAACAACCAGCCCCCCTCAAATATATGGGGAGGAGAGAAAGGGAATTACAGCCCCCTTGGGTGAGGGAGGACTGTGCGTTTTCCAAGGAGGGCTGCCTAGGCTTCAAGTCTGCTGGCCTTTGCCAGTTGGAAATCTTTGGCAGTAACCCTTCCTTATTCCCTTCTGCACATTTGTGAATTGCCACGACGTCTTTGATTAAGCTAGCAGTAGTGGTTGCTCAGTTTTCTAATCAGGGAGGAGATGTTGCCTCATGGCCTTAGGCATTTGAGGAGGCCAAAGAATATAAACTGCTAAAGCACACCCCCCCATCCCTGCCTCAGACTCTGTTATGGCCTGACAGCTGGAAAAAACATAGGAAGCAACTAAAATGCTCTGAATTGTTGAGAAAAAAAACAAACAACACCAAAAAAAAGAAAGAAAGGAAGGAAGGAAGGAAGGAAGGAAGGAAGGAAGGAAGGAAGGAAGGAAGGAAGAAAGAAAGAAAAGGAGAGCCCAGCAGACAGTTTGATAAGCTTTGTGAAAGGAAAAAGTTTGCAGAAGACGACTAAGCATGAGTGAGTCGGGGCTGGAGGGGGGCACAGCTAACATCATCCTCAATGGGGAAAACCTGAGAGCTCTTCCCCTAAGGTCAGGAACAAAACAATGATGTCTACTCTCACCACTTTTATTCAGCATAGTACTGGACATCCTGCTTACAGCAATCAAACAGAAAAAAAATAAAAGACATCTAAATTGGTAATGAAGAAGTACAACTTTCACTATTTTCAGAAGGTATGTAAAGACCACCAAAAAATTACTAGAACTGATACATGAAGTGAGTAAGGTCATAGGATACAAAATCAATACACAGAAATCCGCTGCATTTCTATACACTCATAATGAAGCGGTGGAAAGATAAACAATCCTATTTACAATTGTACCAAAATTAATAAAATGCCAAGGAATAAGCTTAACCAAAGAGGTGAAAGCTATAAAACACTGAAGAAAGAAACTGAAGATAACACAAAAGGATGGAAAGACATTCCATGTTCATGTCCAGGAAGAACAAGTATTTTTAAAATGTCTATACTACCCAAAGCAGTCTACATATTTAATGCAATCCCCATAAAAAAAAAACCAATAGCACTTTTCACAGAACTAGAACAAGGAATCCTAAAATGTGTATGAAATCACAAAAGGCCCCTGAATAGCCAAAGGAATCTTGAAAAAGAAAAGCAAAACTAGAGGCATCACATTTCCAGACTTCAAGTTAAATTACAAAGCTATAGTGATCAAAATAGTATGGTACTGGCACAGAAATAGACACAAAGATCAATAACACAAAATAGAAAATCCATAAATGAACCCACAATTATATAGTCACTTAATCTTTCACAAACAGGAAAGAATATCCAATCGGGAAGAGAGGGCATCTTCAACAAATGATGTTGCAAAAACTGGACAGCTACATGCAAAAGAGTGAAACCAAACCTCTTTCTACACCATACACAAAAATAAACTCAAAGTGGATTAAGGACCTAAATGAGAGACATAATAAAACCATAAAAATCCTAGAAGAGAGCACAGGCAGTAATTTCTCTGACATTGGCTACAGCAACATCTTTTCTACATAAGTCTCCTGAGGCAAAGGAAACAAAAGCAAAAATATACCCCTGGGACTCTACCAAAATAAAAAGCTTCTGCATAGTGAAGGAAACAACACAACTAAGAGAGAACTTTTAGTTATTCCTACTGAATTATTAGGGAGAAGATATTTACAAAAAATGTATCATAAGGTATAGTATCTAAAATATATAAAAACCTTATACGACTCCAACACATACTCATAAAAATGAATAATCCAACTAAGAAATAGGCAGAAGACATGAGGAGACATTTCTCCAAAGAAGACAGACCTCCAATAGACACATGAAAAAATGCTTAACACCACTGAGCATCCAGGAAATGCAAATCAAAAATATAATGAGATACCACCTCACACCAGTGAGAATGGCTAAAATCAAAAATACAAGAAACACGTTTGTAAGGATGTGCAGAAATGGGACCCCGCGTGCACTGTTGGTGAGAATGCAAACGCGCACAGCCATTGTACAAAATCAGTATGAAGGTTCCTCAAAAGTTAAAAATAGAGGCCCCTGGGTAGCTCTGTTGGTTAAGCATCTGACTGGCTCACGGTTCATGAGTGCAAGCCCTGCATCAGACCCTTTGCTGTCCATGAAGAGCCCACTTTAAATCCTCTGTCTCCCTCTCTCTCTCTGCCCCTCTCCCGCTCATACTCTCTCTCTCAAAACTAAATAAAACTTTTTTAAAGTTAAAAATAGAACTACTCTATGATCCAGTAATCACACTACTGGGTATTTACCCAAGAAATACAAAAACACGAATTCATAAGGGATACATGTGCCCCTATGATTATTACAGCATTATTTACAATAGCCAAATTATGGAAGTAGCCCAAAGTCCATCCACTGATGAATGGAGTGTTACTGAGTGATAAAAAGAATGAAATCTTGCCATTTGCAACAACATGGATGGATCTAGAGTATTATGCTTAGTGAAATAAGTGAGAGAAAGACAAACAGCGTATGATTCCACTCCTATGTGGAATTTAAGAAACAAAACAAACCAAAGGAAAAGAGGGAGAGACAAACCAAGCAACAGACTCTTAACGATGGAGAACAAACTGATGGTTCCCAGAGGGGAGGTGAGTGGAGGGATGAGTTAAGCAGGTAAAGGGGATTAAGGAGTACACATATTATGATGATCACTGAGGAATGCACAGAATTGTTGAATCACTATACTGTACACTTGAAACAAATAGAACATTATAGGTTAACTATATTGGAATTAAAATTAAAAACTTAATAGAAGAATAAAAACAATGACTCCAAACAAAACAACTTTTTTCTTTCACTCTCCCAAATCATTGTAGCAAACGTCCTTATATTGATGGATCCATTTTATATTCAGGGGGTCTATTTTCTACTTCTCTGCCAATAATCACCTACTGGATAGTGCAAGTCAGAGAAAAAAAGATGCATAAGCCTCACAGGAGTGATAGCAAGATCGACAGCTAATCTAAAAGAAACACCAGAATCAAGCAAACAAGGGGAAATAATGTGCCCACAGGTGATTTTCTTATTTTTCTTGTTCAGAAAAATTACAGCACTCCTTGAATCTATGGCTTGAAGTCTTTCATCTGTTATAAAAAATTCCAGCCATCGCTTCTCTAAACACTGCATCTGCCACATTCCTTCTTGTCCACTTTTGGTCTGTGACATGTTCACTCTGCCCCATATATCTATGCTCTTTCTAAACCTGTCCATCCTTTTCAGCCTCATTCTTCGCTATCCTCTATCCGCATTGTATTCTGATTGATCTGTTTACCTACGCTCTCATCTGCTGTGTCTAATCTGAAGTTAAGCCCGTTCACTGGTTTCTTAATTTTAGTATTGCAGTTTTTCCCCTTTAGAATATCCATTTGATTTTTCTTAGTTTCTCATTCTTTGGCAACATTCTCCATATCTTAACTATTTTAATGCACTAATCATAATTATTTTAACATCTATATGTGATAACTTAAACAACTGGACCTACCTCCCTGAAGGTCTGCTTTCATTGTAATTTTTTCCCTTATTTTCCCTTATATAAGTCAAGTCTTATCTTGTCATATATCTAATTTTTTTGATAGCATGCAGGACAATTTTTCTGCTGCTCTGACTGTTGTTATTATCCTCAAGAGGGGATTTAACTGCAGTTAATTCCACAGGCAGCTAAGGTCCAGTGGGGATTAAAATGATTTGATCTTTCGTCCTAAGAGGATTTGCTTGGTTCTGGTTCACTCTTACTCCTACTATATGGCCTCTTGGGTCTTAACTGAAAGCTTGGAGTATTCATCAGGGCACCCTCTTCTTACTAAGTCCTGAACTCTGCCTTTTATCCCTCTGTCTCTGTATGACTGCTGAAAGCTCTAGTCAGTTTCTAGATCTCTTGGCCATTGCTTCTGTTTTCAGAATTCGTAAGTGATTGAAAGGTAACCTAAAAGCAACCTCCAAATGTTGTGCTCATTCTCTTGCAGTTTCCTCTTATTTCAGATTTGAGCTGAAAAATTCTCACTGCCGACACAGCTCTCTATACCTTCAAACACTAATTTTTTTTTTTTGGATATGTGTAGCTTTTCTCTGAAAGGTGGTCTGAAATATCCTTGTCCGCCTTAACTACAAGTAAAACTCTGTTCCTTTGATTATTTTTTTATCGTATTACAAATGTTATCTTTTGAAAACTAATTTCCAATTGTAGTTGATATGCAGAAATGTGACTGGTTCTACCAAACTGATATTTACACCTAGCAGCATAATCAAATTCTGAGTAAGTCCAATCATTTACTTACAGATTCTTTCGCTTTCTAATAAATCCTAATTACTCCTATCGTCTGTGAATTAAAACGTTTGTTCTTCCTTTCCAACATTCAAATAAGTTTATTTTTCCTTGCTGTCTTACATGTTGTTTGGGAACTCCAAAACAATGTTGAATCAAAGTGGATAGGGCGGGCACCACTGTCTTGTTTGCAATCTTAAAGATAATGTTTAGACACATTTTCCATCAAGTCTGTTGTTTGCTGAAGGTAATTTGTAGATGCCCTTTATCAGAAAAAGTTTTCCATTAGACCTAGTAGGCTAAGGCTGAGCGTACAGACGTCAACAGTAGCTCAGGTGTTTAGCTAACTCAAGGATCACCAACTTTGTCAATGTGTGACCACTTATGGAATTCCAGGACAATGTCTCCCTCCCTATGTAGAGAGGGCAACTTATGAGAGGATCTTATTTACCCTTTCCGGGGGACCTTGCATTCCAGATATATTATTAAGTTCCTGTTTTTGGTTCTGGGGCCCCAAAGCAATGTTAGCATATATAGATTCCTTTCCTCATACCCCTTTTCACAGTCTCCTCACATTTTTTTTCATCAGATTTTATCACATTTTTTATCTAACCTCTATTCTCTATCTTAATCTCCTACTGCTGAAAGAGATCAGCTCATCATCATCTTTCATATAAAAGCACTTTTTCGTACAACTGAAAACTGTTAAGCTCTCCCCTTTTCTTTTCAAATGTTTTTGTTTGTTTGTTTGTTTGTTCTGAGAGAGAGAGAAAGAGACAGCATGAGCAGGGGAGGGTCAGAGAGAGAGGGAGATACAGAATCTGAAACAGGCTCCAGGATAGAGCTGGATGTCATCAGCACAGAACTTGATGTGGGGCTCGAACCTACAGAACCGTGTGATCATGAACTGAGCTGAAGTCAGACGCTTAACCGACTGAGCCACCCAGGCGTCCCACCCATCATTTTCGTTTCAACATACTAGATAAAATCAACCTTTTTTTTTTTTTACTTTACTCCACGCCTGACATTTATTAGTCACCTGTGAAAGTTAATTATAATTGCAGTTCATCACCCGCATCCTAACTCGGACAAATCTATATGAAGTCCTCACCATATCAAGTACCAGGGAAGGGGGACACCATGATTTCTTGCTCCTGCATTTCACGTGCTCAGACTCTTTGTCTTCTAATCGCAGCCTTCCTTTGCTGGATCACTGTTCACAGGCAGTTCACTGACCCCTGCATAGGTCTGATGTGTGAGGATGGAGGTTCCCTCAGATTAGCAGGACTGTGGCATGCGCCCACACTTTCTCCTTCTGGTGACAGTCACTTAACATTTTCATCCTGATGGGTTTCAAGGGATTGGCGAGCAATTTTGTGCAACTCTCCATCACTGGCACACAGAATCTGTACCTCCTATAGTCACTCCTCTAAACCGCTAACAAGAGTGTTAGTGTGCTGCCTACACTCCCACACTTACACAGAGTTAGAGCCAACCATGCTGAACTACTACCAATAAAGCAACATTGCCACATTCACATGGGGCACGCACCATCTAGGAGCACATTATGAAGCTTTTTGAAAATGCCAATACCGGGGGGAGGGGCAAGATGGCGGAGAAGTAGGGAGCTCCGTACCTGCACTCGCGCCCAGGCATCACACGGAAAAGATCTGAAGCCATAGGAAACCGTACCACACCCAAGAGATTGGGAGAGAAAGGACGCAGACTCCGCTGAGAAAGACTTCTGACGTGAGTGCGAACTGGNACCCTTTACCTCTTTGAAAAAAGCTTCGTATCACTTCTGCCTGTTCATTCTATTTCCAATTTTACCTCATCCCGCCCGGTCTTCTCTCTCCNGCCTGACTCATTGGATCACACCACGCCCATCCCTGCTTGAGAGCTGCCCTCCTCCCTTCCCCCCCTTTTTTGGTTTTTTTGTTTGTTTTGTTTTGTTTTGTTTTTTGGTTTTGGGGTTGTTGTTTTTTTCTTTTTTTTTTCTTTTTTTCTGCAAAACACTGACCTGATTACCTCTGGTCACCGGCGTGCTTAAACAATCAAATTTAGTCCATTCTGTAGATGTAAATTCTACACCTCCCGACCTTTTCATCTCTTTCTCTCAGGAGTAATTAGACTATACAGTTTCTCTGGATAATNCCATTCATCTGTTGATGGACACTTAGGCTCCTTCCGTGTTTTAGCTATTGTGGAGAGTGCTGCTATGAACATTGGGGCACATGTGCTCCTGTGCATCAGCATTTCTGTATCCCTTGGGTAAATTCCTAGCAGTGCTATTGCTGGGTCATAGGGGAGTTCTAGTGTTAGTTTCCTGAGGAACCTCCACACTGTTTTCCAGAGGGGCTGTACCAGTTTACATTTCCACCAACAGTGTAGGAGGGTGCCTGTTTCTCCACATCCTCGCCACCATCACATTTGTTCTTACTCAGGCTCATACAGAGCAAGAAAAGGGGAGCTATTTCTTGGGTTCTTTTACAAAAAAAAAAAAATAATGCATCCGATTCTTTTCTCACCGTGAGCTTTCACAAGATCCGTAAACAGACTATTGACAGAAAGCAAGCCCATGGTTGGGACTTTACGCTACCTCCCTTCTGGTATACTTGGCCACACAAACTGTAAAAGTTGGTAACTGTTGTTTCCAGAATTCAAGCGCTGGTCAGGGTAAATATTAACTGTGCTGAAATAGTACTGAGAATTATCGATGGACATTTAGATTCTACCCTTGCCTTTTTTGTTTAAACCAAAATTCAGGATTCATGGTTTGACAAAAACTGTATTTTCATTTGTGAAAAGACAAAAGATTTTAAAATAAACTGTATTTAGTTGCCTATTTAATGGATGGATCCTCCCCTCTCCCCCTCAAAAAAAACTTACATGGAATGGTCACTGGCCCAATCCTAAAAAATAAGTGGCACTGGTACTTCTGTGTGGCTCAGAGAGCAGGTGCTTTGCAAATACACTGCCACACTCAGAGGGGACAAGGACCCCAAGTCTTTCTAATGCCACAAAATCACCATCAGGCTAAGTAACTCTACAGGAGGTGGGAAGAAACCCAGATTGTGAATTCAGCTGCCTATGCCCTCAAGGCTGTGTGGCTTAGACATAAGACATATACGTGATTTCACAGTGGTCTTCAAGTACATGAAGTAACTCCACCACATACACCCTCATTCTTCATAGAGGGCCACGCAACAGGTGTCAGGAATAGTTAGGAACAGATTGCTGCTTTGGGGATCTACCCAATTAAACAGATATAAATACTTTTTTAAAAAGTAAGTTCTAATATGCTTTTTTCTTCAGACAAAAACTATGGCATCTGAAGTAGAAAATACTCAGCTTCACTCCCTACCTATATAACCTACGGATCCTCTGTTCCCTCATCTGAACAAATGGAAATAAAAATAATACAGTCCTCATAAATAAAATTTATACTTTGTCACTGGAGTTCTCTAGGTATTTTCTCCCTTGGGTCCTCAATGGTATTTTTTAGCTGAGAGAATGCTCCTCAGACTCCTCACATAGGCAATTTTTACTTCAAGGAGGCCTGGACCCTCTCAGTTTCCATTCATTCAAACCCCGTTGACCACTGCCTTCATTCTTCCGAGTGTGTCCCCCATCATATGTACACCTACAATCTACCTTCTGGGCCCCACAAGATCATATTTAATCATATATTCCTAGATATTCTATAGGATCCTGAGTATTTAGTTAAATCTCTGGGGCCATGAGTGGCTTTTCATAGTAAACACAACTAATTCAGGAAATAAGAAGACCAACATATAGCCTCCAAAGAACACATTCATCCTACCTGCTTTATCTCACAACTCATGTGCAATTAACACATTTCAAGTTTCTAAGATCACAAATAATAAATAATCGGTTATAGAATATTTGGAAAGACAATCCATATGGTTCTGAATTTTCTGTTTTCATCTAAATGTGGTCCCTTACTCTTATGACACTCTCCTCCAGCTAATAAGGTAAGGTTTTATGGTTTACCAATTGATCCGTCCATCATGGAGATGGATTTATTACAAGGGCTCTCCTAGGGAACACAGTTAATGGCAGAGAAGCCTGTCAAAGCTTCATTTTCAGCTGCCTGGTTGCTGTGTTTCCTGCCAGACATCTGAGGAATGCAAGACCAGGACAGACACGAGGGGGAAAGTCACTTAGTCTATTATAAGCCTACAAATCACTCAACTCTGTTCCTAGAACAAGTCACCTCAAATGTCACTCTTAAAGCTTGTAGAGCTCGGTCCAATTCAAGGGCCTGGTCCTTACCATTCTGTGTGCCATTGACCAAGGAACCAGAACTGTATCTCAGAGTCTTCTGCTGCAAAACACATCTGGTCACATGCATGGCTTTGAGGCCAATCTGTGCTTTGGTAGAGAACATCGGCCCAGTCTCCGATCTTAGGCATGGCCAGCAGCACCAGAATCTACTGAGGGACAAGAACTGAATGCTTGGAGTAAACCTGCTCCAGAAGAGCCAAAGAAAGGACAGAGTTGGGAAAGTACACGCTCAATAGCCTGCAGTTTCATGTTTGTAAATAAGGCTGCAAAGTTCAACTTTAATTAGGAACAGAAAAAGTTATTCTACCACATGGGCTCAGAGAGTTAAGAGTCCTGCTTCAGTGCATGTCATGATCTCATGGTTCATGAGTTCGAGCCCTGTGTCAGGCTCCCTGCTGGCAGCTCAGAGCCTGGAGCCTGCTTCGAATTCTGTGTCTCCCTCTCTGTGCCCCTCCCCTGCTCGTGTGCTATCTTTTTTCTCCCTCTCTGCATCTTTCCCTCTCTCTCTCTCTCTCTCTTAAAAATAAACTTTAAAAAATTTATTCCACACAAAAAAAAATCCAAATGAAAGATGCGTTATCCCCAGACCTAATCCTATCACAAGATACCAGTCATGTTTCCACTTTCGGGGTGGCCTCCATGGAGAAGATCATGAAAATGTTCCTGATGCCAAAGTCTCAGACGGCTTGAGGCGGATGCCTCTTCTCCTGACAAACATGGCTATGTCCCAAGGATGTTAAAACCATCAGTCATTTCGGTGAAAAATATTCTCCTCTAAGACAAAACAGATGTCTGACAGATATAACCATGTTTAAAAATATTACTAGTCATTCAATCAAAGCCAAATATTTGTATTAATTCACTCCTATGATACCCAATCTGGACTATCTCACAGGCCAGTGGGCAATGCCTCATTACTCTCAAGGCCTTTAACACTGATGCGAGGGAAATTAAGATGAAAAATATATAAATCTTGCCACTGTCACCCAGATGTAGTGCCCGGCTGGATGCTGTTGTACTGTTGCCGGTTTCGCTGTGTGTTTGCCCTTTTACTTGCTTATACTGCACTAGGCTTCATGATTCCAGGCCCCCCTGCTTTGGAGCCATCTGCTCTTCATGTCCCTCCTACTGGTCAAGTCGGCCTGTCACAGACACATCCTCTTACCCTGGAACCCCGCGGCTTCTTCCTCATGCCCTATTCTGTCCACTGCCCCGCCCGTCTCCCCAGCCATTTGCCTCAACCTCCAAATCCATGTTTACTCTTTCCTCCTTCTCACTTGTCCCACGTCCCTGTCCCCCTCCCTATTCAAGCCACTCAACGTCCCAGACTCGGATTATTCCGAAAGCTTCCTAAATTGCCTCTCCCACTCTCCACACATCCTCTGTATGCACTGCAGCCTGGTGAGTCTTTCTGAGGCCCTGTTCTGTCATGTCACGTTCCTGCTCAGCAATTTCTGATGGTTATTCATCTGTTCCCAGAGAATCATGACCGCATTCCGCAGCCTGAGTCCAGACCACCCTTCCCCCACGCTCCAGCAATGCCATGCTCTAATATGATCCAATCTATCTTCCCAACTTTACTTTCTACTGTTCCCTTTCCTTGGTCTGGTTTCCAGACAGTTTTGCCCTGTCTACTTCCCACCGTTCATTGAACACATGGGCCTATCCATGTTCTTTCTTTCTCCCAGAGCCCCTTTCTGAATCCAAATCCACATGTACCAACCATATCCCCTTCAAGGGTCTATCCGAAAGACACGTCCTCCACAAGACTTCTCTACAGATAGAAACATTTTTATCTCCCTTCTCTCAGTCTTGTAACTCATATGACACTTAACAGTTTCTTGCTCAAATTTTAATTTTTTATGTAGGTATCTTACCAGTTCTACTAGATTCTGAAATTTGATGGATAAAGAAGTATATTTAAATTATGTTTCAACCTCTAAGTGCCATACATAATGCCTCCCACATAGCACAGGCTCTATGAAGATTTTTGAGTGACTAAATGAACAAATATAGTAAGAAGATGAGATTAAAGACCATGCATTAGGGGTGACTGGATGGCTCTGTTGGTTAACCATCTGATTCTTGGTTTCAGCTCAGGTCATGATCTCATGGTTCATGAGTTTGAGCCCTGCTTCAGGCTCTCTGCTGACAGTGTGGAGCCTGCTTGGGATTCTCTCTCTCCTACTTCCTGCCTCTCTCTGTCCCTCTCTCCAGATAAATAAACTTAAAAAAAAAAAAAAACTAGTAAAAAAATAAAGACCTCAGATTAAAATGTGTATGGTTCAACAATGCTTCAAATAATTAAAGCTTAAGATGACTTTTGTTATGAGCAGCCACTTGGCATAATTAAAGATGAAAAGAAGTTGGAACCATTAATCAGCAATCCCTGGCCAGGTATAATAACTTTGGGGAAATGATTTAACCTTGCTAAGCCTGTTTCACATCCATACCACTTAATTACAGAGTTGTGGTAAGAGTTATAAGACAAATACCTAGGCCAGATTTTGGTACATAATAAGTGTTCAATAAATGTTAGCTGCTATGGTATTCAGGACTTACTCCCATACCACTTCCTTCCTTTCTGCTCATCAGCTCCAACTTGATATTGGCCAACGTGGATTTGCAGTAGAACTGGCTAGTATCAAACTTTCAGAATGGGAAGATTTAATCCCAAAGGTGGCCCAGACAACTTTCCATCTGTGAGAGACCTGGACCAAATCTGTGTGTTCACCCTGAACTAGGCAAGTTCCGGCATAAAGTTCTTACATTTACTATATTCATATACTTATGTCACCTTTTAATTAGAAAAAGACAATTTATGCCACCCCAAAAGAATTTTAGAATATGTAAAGGTACCCCCATCAAATACTGTCTGAATAGTTAGAACATACTCATCACTAACAATATTGCTCTCCACCTATCATAAAATAGGCTGTCAGGTGTTTTTCAAGCCTTTTTGTAGATTTCAAAGTTATCCATGGAAATTATTTTTCAATGGCTTCTTTTTCTATTAGTTTCAGATTTCAAGCCCTTTCTTAGTCATTCAAAGTGAACAGCCTCCCTGTACATTGTCCAATACAGTGGTTTTTCAACAATTTATTTTTGCAAAGGGAATCCCAATACATGAAACAGGCACAAATGTTTCAATACATGAAACAAGAGAGGTATTGTTGGATACCTAGCTGCTTTATCTACACCCCACCTCAGCACTGGTCCCAAGAAATACAATTTCTCTTGGTGAATCTATGGACCAAGGAGGAGAGGGAGAGAAAAAAGTTCTAAGGGAAGGATTCTCCTTCTACCATTCCATTTTGAAGCTGCTTAAGAGTCTTCATGGAGTCTGAAAGGACTCATATCACACACCATTGCTTCAGAACAGACATTAGAACTGCTATAGGCCAGAAGAAAATGAAACCTTTCCTCTTCCTTCTACAGGAAGAAAGCCAAAGTGACAGACTGCTCAATAAATCAACAATAGTTTGAGGGGCATCTAGCTGGTTCAGTCAGTAGAGCATGTGACTCCTGATCTCAGGTCATGAATTCAAGGCCCATGGTGAGCATGAAGCCTACATAAAACAAAACAAAACAAAAACTCAGCAGCACCTGGGTTGCTCAGTTGGTTGAGTGCCAACTTCAGCTGAAGTCATGATCTCTTAGTTCGTAGGTTCAAGTCCCACCTCGGGCTCTGTACTGACAGCTCAGAGTGTAGAGACTGCTTCAGATTCTGTGCCTCTCTCTCTGTCCCTCCCCCACTCATGTGCTATCTCTCTCTCTCATACTATCTCTCTCTTTCTTTCTCAAAACTAAATAAACATTAAAAATTTTTTTTAATTCACAGTAGTGGGGTGCCTGGTTGGCTCAGTCAGTTGAGTGTCAGACTCTTGACTTTGGCTCAGTTCATGATCCCAGGGTTGTGGGATTCAGCCCTGCACTGGGCTCCACACTGAGCATGGAACCTGCCTAAGATATTCCCTCTCTCTCAAAATAAATAATAAAAGTTCTTCAAAAAAAAAACTACAATAGTTTGAAAGAGGGCAAAACCAAATGATAATCCATGCCTCTGAAGGCCAAACCAACATGCCTTTCATTATTCCTAAATGCCACACATAACATACACTATAAGGTTTGGTACCATGTGAGCACCTGGCCATATACAGAAACAGATACAAGCATATACACATGCTTTTCTCTTCTCTGCAACTGAGTTATTACACCTGTCTGTGATCCACATTGGAATGGCAGGAGAAAAAAAAAAAAAAGCATGAATGGATGGGGAAAAACATGGGGTCCTAACCTCTTGGACATCTCTAAGTCACTAGCTTTACTAGAGGCACATTGTACTTCCAGATGTAGGTCAAGGTGACTTCAACCCTCATTTCCTCACATGTATTGGGAAACTAAGAATTCTTCCCCCCAAAACTGCAGGTGACCTCGGGTCCCAAATCCCTGCTCCTGCTCAAATCCTTCATTCTGTACTTGGTATTGTTGGATACCTTGCTGATTTTCTTACATCCCACCCCAGCACTGGCCCCATGCTGTACACCAAGATGACTGCACTGAAGATTTCTAGCAAAGGAGAGAGGGGAGGGATAAAAATATGGCACAGTGAGAAGTGTACAGTGAACAATATAATGCATGAACTAGACATTCCTATTATTTAAGTCCCTCAACCATTTCTTCCTCCTGGAAAACTATAGTCATTTTTTTTTCCCCACTCAGGGGTCAGTCTCTTGTCATGTAGCTAGAACCTCCTTGCTCTGTTTACTTCCTCCTCAATCTTCCCTAGGTTAACTCCCCTACCCACCTAAATATCTCAAACCCCTCTCTATTCCTTATGCAGGGTAAGTTAGAGATCTCTCAATCCTACTTCCCCAACATATCCACATCCTAAAGCAGTGGTTCTCAAACATTTTAGTGAAATTCATAGTGACAAACACATTTCATACTGTAAACACACACATATGTGTGCATACACATGTCATATATAGATGAAAAATTAAATATATGTGTGCACGTGTCCTATGTGTGTATGAATACACATGTATGCCAAAAGTTTCACTCAACAATAGTTCTCCCTACTACTGTGTATGCTGAAATGTTCAATTCTATTCTCTTCTATTTCCATTTTAAAAAAACATACTGCTCAGGGTGCCTGGGTGGCTCAGTCGGTTGAGCGTCCAGCTTCGGCTCAGGTTATGATCTCACGGTTCGTGGGTTCGAGCCCCATGTCAGGCTCTGTGCTGACAGCTAGCTCAGAGCCTGGAACCTGTTTCGGATTCTGTGTCTCCCTCTCTCTCTGACCCTCCCCTGCTCGCTCTCTCTCTCTCTCTTTCTCAGAAATAAATAAAAAACATTTTTTAAAAAAACATACTGCTCACAATATACTAATAATTGATTTCAGGACCCAAATCATTCAAAACCCACTGGTTTCTTTTATTTATTTCTGAGAGAGAGAGAGAGAGAGAGAGAGCGTGCGAGCGCAAGCAGGGGAGGGCCAGAGAGAGAGGGAAGATACAGAATCTGAAACAGGCTCCAGGCTCTGAGCTGTCAACACAGAGCCCAACATGGGGCTCGAACCCACGAACCATGAGATCATGACCTGAGCCAAAGTTGGAGGCTTAACCGACTGAGCCACCCAGGTGCCCCATAAAACCCACTGTCTTAATCAGCTTGGGCACCATAACAAAATACTATACACTGAGTGGCTTAAACAATAAGAATTTATTTCTCACAGTTCTGGAAGCTGGGAAGTCCAAGATCAAGGTGTCAGCCAGTTCAGAATCCCAGCAAGGGCTTTATACCTGCTGCGGGGAGGACTATGTTCTCTCTGTGTCCTCACACCGTGAGGAGAGAGGTACTTATCCTACCATATGGACCTCACCCTCACGACTTCACACAAATCTAATCCCCTCTCAGATTCCACCTCCAAAAACCATTACACTGGAGATAGGGCTCCAACATATGAACTTTGGGGAGATGCAAACATTTAGTCCATAACACCCCGTCTGGGAAACATTACTTTCTGCTATATCCTTCCATTTTACAGGGGTCCATCAAGGGGTTTTACTGAGAAGTACATTTCCAGTCTCATAAAACATGAAAATCACATCAGAAAACTTCACATACCCTACCAAAATTGCAGCAGAGTATAATAATAATAATAGTAATAAGGGATGGGCTGTGAATGAAAAATGGCTGGATTTAAGATCCCTGCTCTAACTCAGTTCATAATTTCTCTAAGCTTTACTTTTCTTTTAAGTAGACAGATACACTGATCTCTAATTCACAGGAATACTCTAAGGCTTACATTAAATGAAATAAACACATTGGCTGGGGGCCCTGGGTGGCTCAGTTGGAGTGTCCAATTCTTGATTTTGGCTCAGGTCATGATCTCTGAGTTCATGGGTTCAAGCCCCACATCAGGCTGTGAGCTGACAGTGCTGATCCTGCTTGGGATTCTTTATCTGTCTCTCTGCCCCTCTCACCTTTGTGCTCTATTTCTCTCAAACTACATAAATAAACATTTTTTAGGTATTTTTTTAAAAAGCACATTATTTAAAATATATAGCACAATATATCCCTACAAAGTACTGAACACATGGTGGCCATGATAATTATTATTAGTATTCACATAAGCAAACGATATTTGGATTATCTGCTTATTATAAGAAACTACTAATTCAATTGGTTGCCTGAGCAATTAAAATTTGGCCCCTGTGTGGTCTGCACCTCTCCAGCAAGATAGTCCCAAAGTGTATGTTACTAAGGGAGAAACAATAGTTAAATGTCAGAAGGGACTCATTGGGTTTTATGTTTATTTCTACAACGATCACAACATTTTATTGCTTAGTCAGAACGACTGTTTGGTATCCAGGCAAGTTCGAAACTGAAAATGGAGCCCTTTGGAAAGTAAATCAAAAAGGTTTTAAATAACCTCTTTTCACTTGATTTCCTTTGTTCCCCCATCACCTCCCAGAATTTTTTACCCTTTGTAAAGAGACAAAAGAATAGGATAAAAGCTACTTCCCTGACTGTATCACTAAATGTGCATATGAGTACAAAGACTGTGGGTCAGATATTTTAAAGCCAAGAACCCAAGGGATTATAAAAGTTTCCCAATCTCCTACACTGGGGTAACATGGTGCAGGGCAGGGACAGCCCAAGTGACATCCCAATGCCTAACATGCTATTCTGATAATGAGAGCGTATGGCCTTCCCCCCACTGAACTGGGGACCCATTATCAGGAAATAGCTGGGAAACTTGGAGGAGAAACCATTCTCCAATATCATCAATATCAATCACCTTCCCAGCAGCACCCTTTAGGACACGCTTGCCAATTCTTTGAGGCTTATTCATGTTTATCATTTCCTTTCGGAACATGGAGGGAGCCTCACATCCTGCTATGTATACATCATAGGCACAAATGCTTTATTTTTCACCTACAAAACCTATGATCTAATAGCCCTGTAAAAAGGAATATCAATAAAATGGGATGTTTAAAACTCTTGTTTGTCTTTCCTGATCATAAAACTCCTTGGATTGGCCCCTGTCACCATCCCTATTCCCACTAAGAAGTAGTAAGCACTTTTCATTAGGTAAACTATCCATCTAAAGCTACTTCAGTGAGAATTCACAGGTTAACGCAGCTGCTACTTGAAATTTAACCTAGGACAACACTAAAATGGCTCACTGGGGATACTGACCTCTACAGACCCAGGCCAACCCGCGCATCTCTAGCCCACTGGAATCAATGATCTAAATTCAGAACACTAACCAAGTCAGGGAAGGCAATGCTCTGATGTCAATCTGTGACGTTAACTCTCTCACACTGCTCTCTATGCCAGAGAAAGCTTCCCCAAACTACTCTCTTGATTTTGTAGCCCCCATGCCTATCGCAGTGCTTAACACATTGTACACTGTCAATAAATGTTGGTTGGATTGAATTACCTTGACTTGTGGAAGCCAATATAATAAAAACAGAGTAAGCTGGGTATTTCAATTCAGTGCCTTAACTTCCCATACTGATTTTTTTATTAAAATTTTAAATCAAAAGCAGGCATATACATCACCCTAAATTCTCTGATAACATTGCATCCTCCAAACCACCTAGCTCTCCCTGACTTTTATGAGCATCAATCAGAAACTGTGGTATTTGAATGGGGTTTTTGAAGGGTCTAATCTTATCTCATGACCACATTTAATCTGCATTTATTAAAACTATGTCACTTTACAGGCCGTTCTAGGCTCAGTCCAGCTTGTAGGAGGATGTTAAGAATGAGTTTATGATTAAAACCCTTTTGGAAAACATGAACAAATAATAACCAGTTGTGATACTTTTCCACATTTTTACAATATTTAAAAATATGTTCAGATATCCAAAACTGATCCCACAATTTGATTTATTCACAAGTTCCCTGAAGTGCTTAATAAGTACAATATGGTACAATGAAAATCATGGTTATTACTGTTATTGGGTTGGTAATTCTCCAGGATGAAATCATACTTTTCAGGTTATAAATATACATTTTATTGTTGATTTTATGCCGCATTTTGAAATACTGCTTCTCTGCTTTCATATTTTCAGGGCCTTACAAGGGCATCATAAATCAGCCCCAAACTAGAGGAATGCTAATTGATATCAGGTGATCTCAAAATGAAGACTAGGTTAAACTTGCTGTGTTTTTTCATGACTCCCAATTCTTTATGGAACTCTTTCAAAACCAAGACATGTAAAGAATTCATCTTCCAAAAGCAATTAAATAAGTGTAAGCATGTTAGATATTTTAATTCTCTAAAAGGGGGGTTCACTCACTCCAGTGTATGTGCAACTGCACTTCAAGACCAAAATATAGAGGAGATAGAAGCACATAAATGGTGTATTAGCATAGGCTACAATGGTTTCTTAGTAAAACAAACAAAAAAAGGAAATTCTATTACCCATAACTTGACCTGAATGATATTTCTAACCCTCCTCTTCCCCTTTCTCTGATCTTCTGATCTTATAATCTATGGTACATTTGTGTTTCACAGAATTTCAGGCATAGATCAACAGGTGTTACTGGTAAGATCAAGGTTGCCATTTCTCAAAGCTAGTTAGAGCAAAGCCAGTGATACACTTCATATTACCTTTGGGCTAATAGGAAATTAAATTGGCACATCAGATAAGCTAGTCAAGACAGAAAAATTCAATTTTTGAGCATTTGTATATTTATCTTTCTCCAGGAGCACCTGGGTGGCTCAGTGTCCAAATTTGGCTCAGGTCATAATCTCACAGTTTGTAGGATTAAGTCCCGCGTTGGGCTCTGTGCTGACATCTCAGAGCCCAGAGTCTGCCTTGGATTCTGTGTCTTCCTCTCTCTCTGCCCTTCCCCTACACGTGCTCTGTCTCTGCCTCTCTCAAAGGTAAATCAACATTTAAAAAACATACTACACCAGAATTTCACAAAATGTATTATTACATGGAAGAACAAAAAATGTAAATAGCTGGAGATTGTGTGTGTTTGTGTGCACATACACACACATGCAAATGTGCCATCAAGTGTGTAAAGTCATGAGTATTACTACTGAGGAAGATGTAAATTTAAAAAATGAAAAGAAAACTGATTGGTCTAGATAATGAAAAGGCAAAAATGTGAACTAGACATAAAAGTCAGTGAGACATATGCATCACAACACAATTCAGAAAAATCTTAGGTTTGGGACGTCAGGGTGGCTCAGTTTGTTGAGCATCTGACCCTTGATTTTGGCTCAAGTCATGATCCCAAGGTCGTGGGATCAAGCCCTGTGTTGGGTTCCCCACTGAGCATAGAGCCTGCTTGAGATTCTCTCTCTCTCTCCCTGCCCCTCTCCCCTATTCATAGTCTCTCTCTAAAATTAAAAAAAAAAAAAAAAAAAAAGAACACCAACATCTGTGTTCAAGTTATATAATGCCAGAACTAAAGATCTCAGAATTAAGGGATATCCAAAGCTTCCTAATTTTAAAAATGGGGAAATTGAGAGCTGGAAAATTAAAATACTAGCTGAAAGTTACAAGGTGATGAGTAGCAAAGCTAGGCCAAGAAAGGAGGTTACCTGCTCCTAGACTAGTTCTCCATCCATAAGATGATAGGAAGGACAACGAGGGGCACCTGTAATATCTCCCTTTCTGGGAAGTAACAAAGCAAAGAACTACACAGGAAACTCTTTCTCACCTTGCTCAGCTCACACATCACTTGGGACACTTCTTAGTCACACTAACAAAACTACTGCTGAAGGCAACAGTGGTGCTTTTGATCTTTTACAAGTTACTGAGAGAAACCAACACCCTAAAAAAGAAATTATCAGCCATGGACTGTGAAGACATTTCTCCATCATTGTTCTTTGGTGACTCTCTGGTGGATTTACTCTAACAATGTCTGAACGCCAGGCAACAAACACAAGAATCCCACTCCTTCTCACCTCTTCCCTCCAACTTTGGTAGCAGACAGGAGGGGCTAAGAGGATCAGAAAGGCACATGCAATGGCTGACTCGGTCTCACAAACACTGACTTCAAACTGTGTGTATACATGCACATCCCTGCTTGTGTACAGGAATGTGTGTTCACCTGGTATGGGCACTCACCATGAGTGTGATGTGTGCTCCGTGATGTCTCCAACACACCCTTTTCTAGGCACTTTTTCTTTGATCATAAAGAGGATAGGACAGAAGGGCACTTTTTTCTAGTAAATCTACCACAGCCTGACCACCAACGAGATAACCAAGGGTAGATTTCCACATTTGCTGTTCCTCTGAGAAGAAAGTGGTCAGCTCTCAAATATCCAGAGAACAGAGCAAGGAAAGCAAATATTTAAATACTGTGTATCAGAACTTGACACATGCCCCATTAATGCTCACCTTGGCCTTGACAGGGGAAGGGTAATGACCCCATGCTATAAACTTGGGAACTGAGGATCTGAGAGTCTAACAAATTTGTCCCAAGCCACCCAGGTCCATCTGACTGCAAAGTCCATTCTCTGAGTCTAATTTCATCTTATTGTTATGGAAATTAGGATCCAAAGAAGTGAGGTAATGTCTAGGGTCACAGGCCAAGGAGTGGCAGAGATGAAACCAAAATCGGTGACTTTACTCCAGGGCTTTTTCTATAGCTTTTAGAGAGTTCTAGAACTTGGAAATAGAATTAATGACAAAACAAAACAGGTTAGTCCATGACTGTCAGAATCTCCACAGGAGCAAAATAAAACAAACCATACACTGCTACCAACATGTAAGACCTGTTAGCACAGGGGAGTGTGTGTGTTGATATACTTGCATCTGGGTTATACACCCATGTCAGCTATAAGGGTGGCAGTGGAAAAACTTAACCATTAATGAATTGTGCTTCTATTTATATTTCCATTATGAAAAACCAACTGTTTGGCAGGTGAAAGAATTATTTATCCCAAGAAAATTTCTCCCTGAACTACATTAGTAAATAAAAGAGTACACTGTAGCTACCATTCTGAAAAAGACTTGAAACTAATGAAATTTAAACATTCTTGTGTAAAGCAAATGATTAATGCAGTCAAAAAATAAGTCAATAAGTAGATTACATGCCATCACTGAAGATTCAACATCTAGGTACATTAATGGATAGTTCATTTTTAAAGAATTTCTTTAGTGTCAGATTTACATATCCTCTTTGCTGATAATTTTCACTCTATTATAACCTTACAATTCTATCTTACAGATTTATGAACTTTTTATTAAAATATGCCACCATTTCTGCCATACTGCTAGGCGAGAAGACAGAAACTGAAGAAAAAAATAATTAATATTCTCAATATATGGGGAACAGCCATTACAATTAACACTAAAAACTCAGTGGCATTACCCATTTGTCACTCATGTCTTAACCGAATTGAAGTCCACAGAGGATCTCTGCTCCATGGAGTCATCTGAGAACACAAAATTTTCCATCCCATGGCTGAACCAACTTCTGTGGATTTGGAGTGCTTTACTGAGCTCTCAGGATTGAAACGGCAGGCAAGGGAAGAGTGATAGAACATGGAGACTGGGTAGGAAGATTTCAGGGTTCAAGGATGGAAGCATGCCAGTGTAGCATTGACCACAACCTAGTTAATGTGACCCGCAGGAAAGGCTGGGAATTGTAGTTTCCCTGTATGCTGAGGAAATAAATAAATGTGGAGTTTGGTGCCATGTTAACAGTCTCAAGTAATTAAATCTTAATTATAGAAGAATTATATGTAACAATTAAGCCACAGTCTATTTACAGAAGGTAGACAATAGAGCAGAACAAATTAGCTTACTGGTTCCAAATTTTAATTTAATTTTCTTCTGTAAGTTGCATCACACCAGCTTGTGTAGATGAAGTGTATGTGTGTACATACACGCGTGAACCTGTTATAAAAAATATCATATAAACATAAACTACATCTTCACAGCCATTATTCTTCCCCCTACAATATCTAACCTCTTCCTTCTCCATATTGGTTTTTTTTCCAGATCACATTTCAACCTTTGCTGTGATTCCTCCTATCCCAAGTACATTCTACTGTAATACCTTTTCTAAAGATGGTCTTGACTCTGTCCCCACCTATACATCTTCATTAGAGAAACTATGAGTACCCCTAAGATCCAAGAGAATAACGTCTACACCAGGCACATTTCAACTGACCAAAGATGAATGCATGACCCCTACTGGGCCAAGCAGCCATCATTCCAAAATTTTGTAATTGAGACTAAAGTCTGTAGTTATAGGGACCAGGGTGGACACAAAGTATCAAGTTGCTTGCTTAGGACATCCTTAAGTGCAACCCAAAGTTGCACTCAACCCAAAGTTGAGACTAAATGTCTTACAGAGGAAGATGCTGCAGAGAGCAGAGTGCAGCATAAATGCAGAAAAGTAGACAGGCAAGAACACGCCATCCAGAAAGAGGACAATGAAGACAGGAACTTCCTGAGACAACGAAGCCCAGATCTACCTCCTGCACTGCGTGCCATGAACAAACACCCTCTCCTTCTGTACAAGAAATCCCCCCTTTCTCATGCTGTTTCAAATGGGTTCATCTTTCTTACAATTTCTTACAACTCCTGCCTGAGATACCTGTTAGCTCACCATGCCTTCCCCTGGTTACTTAACTAAATCAAACTACTCCCCAAAACATTTTCCCTTGGGTTACAACTTAATAAATTCAATTTTCAGGAACCAAGGTTTACAGAAAGTGTAGAAGATTTATTAAATAGACGGACAGGTAGGGTGAGAAACTGGTCCAAAGAAGTCATTCAAGCAAAAGGCAAATGGAGAAATGGGGCCAGGGAGTGGGGGTGCCCTCAGGATTAACACCAGTATTCCAGGTGCTTTTATCATCTATCCATGCCCTCTTCTGATTGCCTCAACACGCCAAATTCCTGCCCTCCTTGAGGTGTTCATATTTTCAGTTTCTTCTGCGTGGAACACATTTCACACCTCAAAGCTCCCCATGTCTCATTCTCTTCATTCAAGTGTCTCCTCAAACACTACCTCTCAAACACGGCTCATTTGTCCCCACCATCCAAGGTCCCCATCTACATTTGTCACTCTACAGCACACCACCCCTGGCCCTCATCTCCTCAATTTATGTCTTTATATACCTATTTATTTCTCTTTTTTACTAAAATATAACTGGCATGCAATATTAGTTTCAGATATAAAACATGATGATTCAGCAATTATAAATACTGCAAGATCTTCATACCACAGTAAGGCTAGTTATCATCTGTCACCATAAACACCACAAAATGTCTTATAAGAACTTTTAGGATTTATTTTCTTAGCAACTTTCAAAATTGCAATACAGTATTATTGGCTACAGTCACTACGCTGGGCATTTATGCCCCATGACGTATTACTTTATAATACAAGTTTGTATCCTTTGATCTCCTTTCCCCATTTTACCCCCACCCCCCACCCTTCCTCCCTATGGCAACCACCAACCTATTCTGTACCTATGAGTTTTTACTTTTTTCATTCATTCATTTTGGTTTTTAGATTCTACAAAGTGAATCTAAGTGAAATCATAAGGTATTTGTCTTTCTCTAATTTATTTCATTTAGCATTATACCCTCCAGGTCCACCCATGTTGTCACAAATGAGAAGATCTCATTCTTTTTATGGCTGAGTAGTATTCCAGTGTGTGTGTGTGTGTGTGTATGTGTGTGTGTGTCTGTCTTTGTGTGTACCACAGACATTCATCCATCACTGGACACTTAGGTTGTTTCCTTATCTTGGCTGTTATAAATAGTGCTGCAATGAACAGAGGAGTGCATCTATCTTTTCACAGTATTGTTTTGTTTTCCTGAGATCAATTCTCTGAGGTAGAATAGTTGGATCATATGGTAGTTCTGTTTTTAATTTTTTGAGTAAATTTTGTTCAATTTTCCATAGTGACTGCACAAATTTATAGTCCTACCAATAATGCACGAGGGTTCCCTTTTCTCCCTTGTTATTTCTTATCCTTTTGATAATAGCCACTCTCACAGGTAGGACATGATATCTCACTGTGGTCTTAACTTGCACCTCCCTGAGGAATAATGATAAGTATCTTTTCATGTGTCTGTTGTCCATCTGTGTGTCTTTAGAAAAATATCCATTCAGATCCTCTGCTCATTTTTTTAAATTGAATTGTTTGTTGTTGTTGTTGTTGAGCTACAGGAGTTCCTTATATATTTTGGATATTAGTTCCTCATCAAACATATGATTTGCAAATAATTTCTCCCATTAAGTAGGTTGTCTTTTCATTTTGTTGATAGTTTCCTTTGCTGCACAAGAGCTTTTTACTTTGTTTTAGCACCATTTGTTTATTTTTGCTTTTGTTGGTAGTGCCTTTAGAGTCAGATCCAAAACAAACAACCTGCCAAGAGCTATGTCAAAGAGCTTACCACTTCAGTTTTCTTCTATGAGTTAGTTTTCTAGTTTCTGGTCTTCTATTCAAGTTGTTAATCCATTTTGAGTTACTTATTGTGTATGGTGTAACATAGTGGTCCAGTTTGTTCAACATGATTTAGTGAAGAGACTTCCTTTACCCAACATAAATTCTCATTTCCTTTGTTGTAACTGACCATACAGACTTGGGTTTATTTCTGGGCTCTCTGATCTGTGTGTCTATTTTTATACCAATACCACACTGTTCTGATTACTATAGCTTTGTAATATAGCTTGAAAGGGGGGTGATGATGCCTCCAGCTTTGTT
This sequence comes from Crocuta crocuta, assembly GCF_008692635.1. Classification (NCBI taxonomy): domain Eukaryota; kingdom Metazoa; phylum Chordata; class Mammalia; order Carnivora; family Hyaenidae; genus Crocuta; species Crocuta crocuta. Next base: position 13,082,310 of record NW_027529428.1, on the reverse strand, counting down.
CTTCTTTTATCTACCTTTATATATTCATTTCCCAGCAGAATGGAACTTTCAATGGGGATACTATACTTCCTTGACTTATTGCTACAGTATTCTCATCTCCCCTAAGGGAGCCAGGTATAGAGACTCTAAAAAATATTTTGGCTGGAGAAGTGAAATACTTCAAATCCAGTGTCCAGCTAGACTCAGACTGGTGTCCACTGCTGAGATTTGAAGCAGAGAGGCAGACCTCTCTGCCTAGATGAGAAAAGGGCAGACAGCCTCTGTCTCTAATAAATGGACTATCTGTGATGCAAAATACAACAAAAATGAAACGAAAACTGAAGAGGAGATGCCAACACACCTGACAATACCAATAGGAGTTATCAGAAACCATTGAAGAGGATATGCTCGCCCCACACCTTCAACAGCTGCATATTGTTAGTAAACCCAGAGATACACCAACAAAATGAAGCCAGGCTGAGCTAGAACATTTTGGAAGATAAAATTTTAATGAAATGTCACTGTTGGCCTATACAAAGGAATCCATAGCCAATTGCTTCCTTAGCTGTTGACAAAATAGCACAGCTTTGGAAATAGTCTCTTTCCAAAACCATCCCTTCTTGATCCCATCTTTACGTTTCTCCAAACTTTTGTTCCTCTAAGGGTAAGGAGAATAGGTCATCTAAGGGTGGAGATGGCCACTGTGGGATTTACTGAGAAGGAAAACTTTGTAGGAAAGAGTTCCTGGAAGACCAAGATGAAGTTACTCACTCTTCTAACCCTTGTGCCTTGCGCACAGCCTAGCACAGAGCAGACAATGTTTGTAGAATCAACAAATAGCTGATACTAATACCATGTAATCCCAGAGCTTGTGAGCTGGGAGGGGGCCTTAAAGTCACCTCAATTTACAGAAGACAAGACTGAGGCTGAAAAAAGTAAACAACTGTTTCAACGTCCCCCTGATGCCCAGATCAAAATTCAACATGTTCCCTTCTTTACACCCCCTCTGTGCATTAGTGTACTGCTCTCTAGATTAGGATCCCTTTTTGATCCACACAGCCCACTCTGAGGCAATGAGGCAGGATGGTTATTGCCCTTATTTTGCTATGAAGAAAGAAGACCCAAAGAGATGAAGACACTTGCCCATGTTTATACAACTCATTAATGATCGCTGCCAGGACTAGACCCAGAGTTTCTGTCACCTGGTCCAGGGCTCTTTATAATCCCCTGAAATTCACGTAAGAGGAAGGTTTTGAGCTGAACATAGATGATGGCTAATGTATCCACTTGCTAGGGCTGCCATGACAAAGCACCATTAAATGACGTACACAAAGAAATGTACTGTCTCACAGTGTTGGAGGCTAGAAGTACAAGATCAAGTTGTTGGCAAGGTCAGGTTTCTCAGAGCTGGAGGGAAGAATGTGTACCAGGCCTCTCTCTCTTTCTCCTGAAGATGGATACCTTCTCCCTGTGTTTCTTCACATTGTTATCTCTATACTTACCTGTCTCTGGGTCCAAATTTCCCATTTCTTAAAGACAGCATTCTAATTACATTAGGGCCACCTTGCTCCAGTAGGACTTTATCTTAACTAACCCTGTTTACAAACAAGGTCACATTCTGTGGTACTGAGGAGTCTGGACTTCATCATATAAATTTAAGGGTGAAGGACACGATTCAACTCATAACAGCTAACAAAGAGTATAAAAGTGGACAGACAGGTTTTCAGGCGAACTGACTGATGGATAGATAACCTCAATTAGCAAAGATACAGGCAGAAACAAGATTGATACACCAGGGCCAAGGCTCAGTGTAGGGAAGCATTGAGAAAGGGAGAAAGACAAGGTCAAATGGCCCCACCTTAGGATGGAAAGACCCTCTAGGAGTCTTTCCCCCATGAAGAGTATGGCCATGTGTAAGGATTACGAAGGCAGAATACATTTGCTGTCTTTCCATTATGCTTAGTGTCTCACTGTTACTCGGAAGAGGAAAATTAATCACTTGAAATAAAGGGTCAATATGCTTCTAGTTAAAAAGTATTCAAAGATATTATAAATACCATCCAGAACAGATCAAAGGAGGAAGAAGGGAAGGAAAGTCATCGCAGTAAGTAGGGAACAGGCGCTTGGTGCCCACATCACACCCTCTTGGCCCACCTCTGATTCCATTCCTCAGTGTGATTAACTCATGATAACAGCGCCCCACTTCAAGTGCATGTAGGCACTTCTCTCTGCCTTGAAGACCTCTGTCCATGTGAAGAAATTGACAGTGGATAAATACCCCAGCCACAGTCCTCAGAGTGGAAAATTCTGGGAAGCATTCCGTACCCTTCAAAGTCGAGTAAATTCCCTACCACTGCCTATGACAGAGGCCTTCGTCATTCTCCCTCATGTTTTCTTTTCCTCTGTCCCTATCTTGTTGTCCCCTCCCTCTCACTCCTACTTCTTGAGATTACCTCCAGAATATATTATCTGTACCCAAGTTCTTACTTGAGGCTCTGCTTTTGAGGAAATCCAAACTCAAACAGTAAAGAATGAAAGTGAGGTCAGCTACAGGGATCTCAGGGCTTAAAAGTTACCTACTGTGACTACTTGCTTACTTGCACAGGAGTGACTTCAGGCAATGGCTTGTTTGTCTGCTGCATGTGAGGCACGTGTTAGGTGCTGAGAATAGAAAGTGGGGAAAGACATGGCCTCTGCCCTCAGGAAGTTTAAAATCTGCTGGAAACAATTTATGGTGTGGAATATTCTCTAGCCCTTGCTGAAACACGAAGATCCATCTTCATTTGATATTTTTGATCCACAAGGGCCCCAATAATTGCCTCCAAAAATCCACTTCTCCTGCCTCAGAACATCCCATTCAGTTTATGACCCAGGTTCCCATGGCTCCAATTTACATGTGATTCACATAACATCTGTTTAATTTTAAAGTTTATATGGCAGCTTTTCATAATCCCAGGGACTTTTTCAACTTTCTCCCCCACTTCCCTCAAACACCAAGAGGATGGAGAAAATTAATTTCCTGTGTAAAAATGAGAGATGACAGCAGGTCTAAGGTTAAACCTATTTACAAAGGAAATTGTTGCCAATGTTTAGAAAAGCCTATTTTTATTTGAAAAATAAATGATCAGTGATCTACCTGATTTCTAGTGTCTCATGGCATTTTATTGGGAAAGAGTTTTCAACCTATAAATAACAATAGGGAAGAAAACAGTTTATATTTGTTTTTCCCCAATGTGTAGTGAACTGTTGGCTAATAGGCGGATCAATTTGTTTCCAGTCACCCTGGGAAGTTCCCCATTCTCCCTCCTCTGGCAGTGACTGAGAATACCACACCCCAGAACCTCAGGTGGGCTTGGCTGCCCCTGCTCTCTCAAGGCTCTTCTCTTTTAGTGCTGATGGCATGAACAGTGGTGGGCGTCACTTTGAGTCTGGCTTGGAGCAAGCCGGGGCTTGGCTCACTCCAGTGCACAATCCAGACACAACGCCTCTTCTAGAAAGAAGAAGGCAGGGTTGAGTCTTCTCCAGTCAGACAACTGAGGTTGCTTTCCTTCCTCCATCTTTCCATGTAAATGGCAGTTCCGTTCTTTTTCATTCCTGTCCGAAAAGATGCTTTTAGTTTGGACCTTGCTCTGAGTTTAGGGGGAAGCTTCTTGGTTCCTGAACACATTCCAGTGTTCTCGCATCATCATGGGGTTTCAGGAACCGTCGTAGTCCTGTAAAGCCATGTCTCTTCTAGGTCCCACTGAGCCACACAAAGCCATTCTGCCGCTCAGTCGTGTAAGCTGAGGCCTCTCTGTATGGACACAACACCTGGTCATTTCTACCTTGCAGTCCTGTCATCCCCTGGAGAAGTAAGGCCCAGGTCTCCTTGGATCTTAAATCCCCAACACATGCCAAGGAGTACACTATGGCTTGAACTGTGCCTTTCAAAACTCCACATGTTGAAATCTTAACCCCCCAGTACTTCAGAATGTGACCTTATTTGGAAATACAGTTATTACAGATATAATTAGTTGCGATGAGGTCATACTGAACAGGTAGGCCCCTAATTCAACATGAGGCATTCTTATAAAAAGGAAGAATTTGGGGGCACCTCAGTGGCTCAGTTGGTTAAGAGTATGACTCTTAATTTTGGCTCAGGTGGCTCAGGTTATGATCCCATGGTCATGAGAGGGAGCTCTACAGAGGGCTCCATGCTGAGCATGGACCCTGCTTGGGATTCTCTCTCTCTCCCTCTCTCTCTCTCTTCCCTGCCCCCAATCATGTGCTCACTCACTCCCTCTCTTTCTCAAAGTAAAGAAATAAACATTAAAAAAAAGAAAGGGGAGAATTTGGACACAGAGACACAAACACAGGGAGAAGGCCATGTGAAGATGATTTATCTACAAGCCAAGGAAGATCAAAGCTTGCCAGCCAACCACCAGAAGCTAGGCATGAGGCATGGAACAGATTCTTGCTCCAAGCCCTCAGAGGCAACCAATACTGCCAACACTTTGATCTTAAACTCCCAGCCTCCAGAACTGTGAGACAATAAAAATCTGTTATTTAAGCCATTTAGTTTGTGGTACTTTATTATGGCAGCCCTAGCAAACTAATACAGGTTTTTATTATTGGTACCATAATATTCCTTCCCTAAGGCAATCAATACTTCTAGTCCACTTGGCTGAACTGGAAGAGGGTCAAAGGAACAAATGCATTGGGGAAAAGTACCAAAAATGTTTTCCGGTCACTGTTTCATATAACTTAAGAGCTGTATGAAAAAGATTATTTTGTAATTCAACTGGGAAAAATGTTCACACTTTAGGATGCTATCAGCATTTTCCAATCTTGATAAAGTGACTCCTGAGTTGTTTTAATGCCCAAGATAATATTATAACAAAAACCATTAGTTTGGTGCATGCTTGGTGGAAGCAATGGAAAAGATCTATGGGCCTATGGAGACCCAAGGCTAGTTCCAACATCTGCTAACTGGATGACACAGACTTCAGGCCACACAAAATCCCTCTCAATGTTTTCTCATTTGTGAAAAGAGAACAATAACACCTCCTTGCTGGGTTACTCAGAAAACAATACAACAATTTACAGGAAGTGTGATGCCTAGTACTTGGACATTCTTCCCCTTCCTTCTTTTATACTCCTTACATTGAGTGTGCAACCATCTGAAAATGAAGAAGAGAAGTAAAAGGTGGGTGCCCAGATCAAGGGAAACGAAAACCCTTCCATTTCAACCAGAAGCAATGTGTATGTCCATCACTTGATGTCCTACATACTATCAACAAGAATAAGAGTCTTCGCAAATGCCCTGCTTTCTTGAAACCAACAAGTGGTTCAAATGAATTATCATCCTCTTTACACTGACAAAATGTAAAAAGAAGCTTTTTTAATTTAAAAAACCCATAGAAAAGAAAGAAAGAAAGAGAGAGAGAGAGAGAGAGAGAGAGAGAGAGAGAGAGAGAGAGAGAGAGAGAAGAGGCTCCTGGGTGGTTCAGTGAGTTGAGTGTCTGACTTTGGCTCAGGTCATGATCTCATGGGTCATGAGTTTGAGTCCCACATCGGGCTCTGTGCTGATGCCTCAGAGTCTGGAGTCTGCTGTGGATTCTGGGTCTCCCTCTCTCTTTGTCCCTCCCCCATTCGTTCTCTCTCTCTCATTCTCTCTCTCTCTCCCCCTCTCTCTCAAAAATAAACATTAAAAAATTTAAGAAAGTAAAAAGCCTATAAAGTAAGATTCATAGGATCAAAGAAATTTAAATATTATTTCCACTAGGAGAATAAGATCACCTCTTTGACTTTAAAAACATATTCCCAAATCTGATTCACCCATAAAGGAAGAGCAAAACAAAACAACAACAACAAAAAACTGCCTGGAAATAACTTTAGATACTATCTTTGAAACTAGAGCAAGAGGTTCCCATCATTCAAGGTGATCCCTAAACAAATTCAGTTGCTATCTTAAGATGGCCAGAGCAGTGGCTCTCTCTTCAGTTAACAATGGACACCGAGAGAATATCTCCTAGGAGACTCCAAGGATCATAGGCTTAACCTAAGAATGAGACTTTGGCAGCTCAACCATTGGTTCTCAGACATGCCTGATCAGCACGGAGAGGCTTAAGAAACACACTCAAAGTAAACAAATGCAAATGGTTAACAAATAGTAGATCCTTCTAGAAGGTAACTAAGTATATGTAGAGATATTCATGGGTGTTAATGTGTATGTACACATATACATGTGTGTGTGCTTACATGTCAGAATATGTGATTGTAGGTAGGTATTATACACATACAGACACACTGACACACAGACTCAAAGTAATCAAAGTATTCTGCAACTTATTTTCACTTAAAATATACATGCATACCTTTCCATATCAATATACATAGATCCCTCCCAAATGATCTAACTTATTAACTGTGTAGTACTCATTGTCTACATACGTTATCATTAATTTCACTCCATTAACAAATATTTAAGTTGTTTCCAGCTTTTTACCATCATAGGTTTGATACTTCTGCAAATATACTTCAAGGACGCAGTAGGACTGCTGGTTGATAGGAAAGAGTACTTTACATTTTGATAGAATCAAACTGCCCTCTAACACAAGGGTCTACCACCTTACAATCCTGCACACCATACATGTGAAGATGTACTGAGGATGAGCAGGGGTGATTTTTTTTAAATGCAGATATTCAGGCCCCATGCTCTCAGAAATGTTGATGCAGTGTATCTGAAGTGGGCCCAAAGTATCTGTACTTTTCCAAAGGGTCCAAAGAAAGACAATGATCAGCCAGGATTAGGAACCCTTGAGGTAAACCATCCATGCTTGCAGGAGGTACTCATTAGCTACATGATCATTTATTCATCGTACTGGGAATTACTCACACATGTGGCTCTGACCTGTGTAGGGGAAAGTAGCATTCGAAAACCAGCTACAGGGGCGCCTGGGTGGCTTAGTCGGTTAAGCGTCCGACTTTCGCTTAGGTCATGATCTCACGGTTCGTGGGTTTGAGCCCCTCATCGGGCTCTGTGCTGACTACCAGCTCAAAGCCTGGAGCCTATTTCAGAGTCTGTATCTCCCTCTCTCTCTGACCCTCCCCTGCTCACGCTGTCTCTCTCTTTCTCTCTCCTAGAAATATATAAAAATATTTTAAAGAAAAAGAAAACCAGCTAGAATTCATGCCAGAAAGACAAGCCCTGTCTACTGATCCTGTTTCCCCATGTCTAGCTGTAAAATTTCCTGCTCTGTATTGCTGGGATCTGTTTGGAAGCTAAAAGAGAATGTTTCATTTTATTCCAATACTTTGTTTAGGGACAAGGAAGGAGATATCCTTGTTATTACTGTACTGGCAATTCACTGTATGAGTTCAAGAGTCCTTAGTGCTTTGAAGAAGTTTTATGAACTTGGAGCAAGCATTTGGCCCGTGGATAGTGAAAATAAATAACATTTGCAGCTATATGCACCAGTTCCGCTGTGGTGGGACAACACCCCTTCCCTTGACAGGGAAGAAAACTGCCCTCCATCTTCCCATGCTAACCCTGGGAAGGAGAAGCAGGGTAGTGGGGAGCAAGACCTATTTAGGAGAAGAACTTGATGCACAGAGATACTAATAATGTTTATTATCTAAGACACATCTCTTCACCTGCCTCACAAGATAGCAATGAGCATTCTTTTTCTTTTTAAATGTTTATTCATATTTGAGAGAGAGTAAAAGCAGGGGAGGAGTGGGGGCGGGGGGGAGGCGGTGGGCAGAGGATCCGAAGCAGGCTCCACACTGACAGCAGAGAACCCAGTGCAGGGCTGGAACTCACAAACTGTGAGATCATGACCTGAGCTGAAGCCAGGCACTGAACTGACTGAGCCACCCAGGTGCCCCTGGTAATGAGCATTCTTAATTTCAAAGACCTGAAAGGCCCCCTATAAACCTCCTAAAAGACTGAACCCAGCAGTTTTCATGCCTGGTGTTAGAAAACCTGAGGAGCTTTAAATTTTACTGATATCCAGGCCTCATTCTCAGAGACCCCAGAACCCCCGGCCTGGGGCAGAGCCCAGGCCCTGGCATGTTCTACCTGCAGAGGATTTCATGTGAGACCAGCACTGGGAACCAGTGTTGGGACCTGTCATTTGCAGGACAAACCTAGACAGCCTCCAGCCCCTGCATGGTAACACTTAGGTGTGAACACAACTGCTGAGGAAAGAGGAGACTGGGAAGGAAACACGAAAAGCGAGATGAAGTCTTATGAGATTTCCTGGGCAACCCTTCCACTTTTGCCACCCTCCAGCCCTCATACCTCTGCTGATGCCAAGCTCAAAGAAAAGAGGTTGGGGGCAGGGTGTCTTTTATGCAGAAGGGTGGGAAATTCCAAGCGCAGCCAGGGGCAAGGGAGGCAGCCCAGGCGGCAGGTAGTGGCCCACAGGCCACTAGTTGTTTCCCACCAAACACTGACAAGTGATTATTCAACCCCGATGGCCCCAGACAAATTCATTCTCTAAATGAACCAGAAATACAACTGTACCTTAAATGTCACAATTTCTAAAAGTTGGAAATTTCTTTAAAAAAAAAAAAAAACTCTGAATGGACTAAATAAAACACACCTGCAAGCTAAATGAGGCCCCAAAGCCTATCAGCTTGTGACCTGTGATTTTTTTTTTAATGTTTTATTTATTTCTAGGAGAGAGAGAGAGAGAGACAGCGTGAGCAGGGGAGGGTCAGAGAGAGAGGGAGTCACAGACTGAAACAGGCAGTCAGCACAGAGCCCGACGCGGGGCCCGAACCCACGAACCGCGAGATCATGACCTAAGCGAAAGTCGGACGCTTAACCGACTAAGCCACCCAGGTGCCCCATTGTGACCTGTGATTTCAAGGAATCATCCACTCTTTTGTGGTTCAAACCCGGAAATATCGATCCTGAGAGTGAAAACAGTAAAATACAGATGGGACCCCAACAGTGACAGGTTTGGTTAACTTATGAAATGGCAGGTCCGTGTCTCTTAACCAGATGAAGTTTGCCAAAGTGTGGGTAGATGGTGTGGGACTTACCTTTAAGAGCCAACCCAGATAAACTGGATGGAGCTGAGTAGAGGTGCATCTTTTCTGGGAATCATTTCCCTTTCATCCACCCCTCATCCCAAATTAAAGACCAGGTACACCTCCATTTTGTTGCATGTCAAGGAAGAGACTCTTTCCATATCATCCCCATTTCCCTGGTCACTATCTGTGACTCCAAACCCTGCTTTCCAACAGGCATGTGGTTGTCCAAGCCATCAAAACACAAGTATTTTCCCTAATGAATTCAGAGTATTCTGCAGAATCCCCTTCCCTGAGATTAGGATGACAGGGTTTTGTCCTCTGGAGAATATACAGCTCCAGCAGACTGGAGTGCAGACAAACCTGAAAGGGAGAGGACAAATGAGCCATCGTGTTAATTAAACTAGTAAATAAAAGGTAGGTACTAGATAACAGGTAGTCCAAGGACTAGGGTCGGTGTACACTGGAGAGAGTCTCAGCTGGACATTCTGTGGCCAGTGAGAGAAAGGAAACCTCCTGCTTCTTCGATTTCCCTTCTTCCATCTCTGAAAGGGGAGATTCAGAACACTGCATCATTTTCCATGGTTGTTTTGAGTATCAAATTGTAATAGTGCATATGAAATTGGCTTGAAAACTGGGAATTCTGTGCACAGGTAAGAATTCCAAGGGTCTGGCTGGGTAGTAAAAGGACACCATAGGAGATGTGCTTTGAAAGCTCCTCTCCCCAGAAAAAGCAACTGTGTGAGCCCTGGTCAAGTCAGGGGACCCTATAGAGAAGACTGGGAGAGGAGGAGGAGACAGCAAAGCAAGGCGGTTGGGCCCAATTCCTATACCCCCCACCTGCCACTGGCCCCACAATCAGTGAGAGCTTTGACCAAGTGCCAGGTTGTGGAGGATTCAATATTATTCCCTTCACTCCCAAGAACTAGAATGTCTAACTTCATCTGTGTTAGAAATGTCAAGAGAGAAACTGAGAAAAAAGAGATGGGAAGGATACAAGGAACAGGTTGGAGAGCCGAGCACCTGTCTGTAGTGCACAGGGAGCTCTGAAAGGGGGGCAGAGCCACTGAGACCCTGTAAGAAGAGCAAACACTTTGGTCTGTTGTGCATTGCCAGACCCTTTGGGGTTTTCAGAAAGGTTGTAGTGAAGATCTAATAGATGTGCAACTTATTTTAGACCTCCAACTGATTATTTTCTGAATATAATGCTTCTGACTCTGACTCTGATCAGAAGTAGGATCCATTTATTATGAGTGACAAGCCGAAAAGTTAAACCAAACACAGAACTGCATTTCTTCAAGTGACAAAACATATTGTTACTAAAGGTAATAGTTGATCTGAACAATGAGAAACCAAGAGGAGCAGAGCACCTGGGTGAAGTGTTATGAAGAAGACAGAATCAAGAAGGACCCTGACGACAGGAAAGATTTTATGAGCAGAGGGGAAGGAGGAGATGAGCAGAGAAGTGGGCACAAAACATACGCAGGCATGTGTTTTCCTTGAAGCCACAGGAGCTATGAAAGCACTATGAAGGCTTTCCCAAGTGCAAAGGGCTTTCATAACCATTATTATTATCCAGATTAATCAGCCATTATTAACATCCAGATGTTACTGCCCCCTCTTACAGATTATAAAACTCAATGTTAGTGCTGAGGATTCCTCCATGGTCAGAGCCAGTAAGTGCAAGAATCAGGTCTCTGACTCATACTCACCCTTATCCCTAAAGAGGAATGATGGTCTGCTGAGCCTCTCATATGCTCCAGCACTGTGCTCCGTGACTTCCAGAGTTTGTCCATGAGGGAGGTCCATCAGCCAGCAGTGCTGGAAGAAAGAGAGATCTGTGGACACCCAAAGGAGGTGTGGTGATAAGGGGTGGCCAAGTGATGGAAGACCTTGAGAACACACTGAAGAGAATTTAGCCTTAATGCTGAAAGCAATTAACTGGCTGAGCACTAACTACATGGAGATAGCATCCCAAACACACAGAACATGTGCCCTATGGCTCATTCGGTCTTAAAGGAGAGATGTGCTCTCACAGGAGGGCCCTACCCTCAGCCTCCTGTGAAAAATGATGAAAACAATGACTCAAATGAATATCCATCTGTAGCAGCTAAAGCTTTTTTGAAGCAAGCAATCCATCCGTGCAAATGAAGGAAGCATAGGTGGAGATAGTTTTGCTACTGCTGGTGAGAGAGACGTCATCAAACCATCAGCTCAAAAACCAAGCTGAGAAGTGTAAGGAAATTTGAGAAGGTCTAACTGTGCACCATCTCAGAATGCGGTGCCACAGAGATAACAAAAAGTATTTGCATTTAGCACACAAAATTAACTCTCTTTCTCCTCTTTCCATTCGTAGGCCTTATCAGGTTGGGAAATCAGACACTCTACGTCTGGTCTATTCTGAAAGCTATTTTCTTTTTGTGTGTGTCATCACACACACACACGTTGTACAGAATTATTCCACCTGGTGATGAGGGGAAAACAAATCACTGCTTTTCTTGAAGGGTGACTAGGTACCCTTAGACCACTCTTCTCTGTTTTCTTTGAAAATGTTAAGTAAACATAAGGAGGAAAAGCAAGCTAAGCTTCAATCCTTGGTAACACAACCATGGCTGAGAGGGGCAGGTGAGAAGGAAAGAAGACATGGCAGAATGAAAATACTGCATTCAGTGTCTGCAGAGAGTCTGTTCGTTTTTTAGAAAGAAGCCATGATAATTATGTGCTAGTCCATGAACTCTGGCCCATTCCCTACTGTTTCCTGCCTGTCACTTCCCAAGAGGTGCTTTCTGTACCTCATGTAATGAAGAGCCCGTTATTTTTTATGTGTTAACTTTCCTAACCAAACATCACACAATGCTCCCCTGATTACCAGTGGACTTATGGTTATAAAAACAACCCCCATATTTATATTGAGGAGAAATTTGTATTATGGAGCTTTGATCAATACTTAGCATACTAATTTAGATAGCCCATTATCTTTTTTATAATTTTTTAAATGTTTTATTTATTTCTGAGAGAGAGAGAGAGAAAGAGAGAGAGAGAGAGAGCAGGGGAGGGTCAGAGAGAGAGAGGGAGATACAGAATCCGAGGCAGGCCCCAGGCTCTGAGCTAGCTGTCAGCACAGAGCCCGATGTGTGGCTCAAACCCTTGAACCATGAGATCATGACTCGAGCCTAAGTTGGATGCTTAACTGACTGAGCCACCCAGGTGCCCCAGATAGCCCATTATCTTGTGCAAAAAAAAGTATAACAGGACAGGTTGGGGACTACATGTTTGAAGGAAAAATCCTTGAGATATTCACAAGATGGCTGAATACTAAGACTACATTAATTTATAAATGTCTGTTGACCTCACTTGAATGTCCCTAAGAACCAGAGATTCCCAAAGTAAGATGACAGGATCAAGCACAAAATCACCACCGGGAAGAAACTAGGAAGACAACTGAGATACAGTGGTTTCCTCCTCTATTCTAGACATGGTGGTAAGGACTCTAGCACCTGTGTTATCCTCACAATACCCTGCAATGGAGAATTCAGATCCATTTCACCCAGGAAGAGCAGAGAGGTCAAGGAAGCTGCCCTTTACTTCCCTACGTCAGATTTTGCAGTTCTATTCACTCATTCCTTCACTTGCTCATTGATTTATCGAGCACCAATTCCGTGACAGGTTCTGTGTCAGGCAGCATAGATATAAAGCTAAATAAAACACATGATCTCACTCATGAACACTTAGATCCCTTGTCTCTTGCAATTTTCAAAATCAGAGAAAACCTCTTTGAATGACATGACCTAATGACAGCAAGAAAGGGACATTTCCTATGTTTGATACTCCCTCTTTTCTCTCTTTTTTCTTCCTTCCTTCCTTCCATTTCTTTCTTTCACAGAAAGGAATTTACAACACTCAGTACATTTGATCCTGTAGGGCAATGTACAGTTATGATCGATGAACATATCATCCCAAATCAGTGTTCCCCATGGGACTGTTCAAGGGGAGTCAACTCCAGGTATATCAGAAACAAAAGGGGTTCTATGGTCAAGTAAGTCCACAAAACTGGGTACACAACATTCCCTTTTGATGACTCATAACACACACCAGCATTTTAAAGGTTCCCAGAAGAACTTCTTTTAACACTGCTCAATGAAACACTCCCTAAACTTTTCCAAGCACTGGAATACTTAATTGGAACAACCTGACAGACAGTTTTCCAAATACTGGCACAAAGAGGGAGAACCGCACTAGGGAACAGATTAATATTTTGACTGAGGAAAAATGTATGGGCCTTTAATTCTAGTTACCGCCTTATAGAGGAGCACAGAAGGTGATAGCAGAAGACCTTGGTTCAAGCCCATACATTGCCACATACTAGCTAAGTAAACTCCAGTGGGTTACTTAACCTCTTTGAGCCTTCACTTCCTTTATGCAGTAAATGAGCTGGATAATACTTACCTGGCAATTACCATAAAGATTAGAGATAATGTGCATGTATTTTTTAAATGCCTGGCAAACAAATGAGAAATATGTGTATTCTAGTCTATGGTGTCATGATTTATGAATGTCTTTGAGCTGCCAGTCACCCACATTTTTACCAGAGATCCTTGGAGAAATGACATTAAAAAAAATTGACTGGAGTCACTCCTACATGAAACACTTTTAGAATAAGAATATCGGCTTTTACTGTGGTCAGCGTTGTGGTCTGATCAACTAATTTGCAAGAGACTGACAAGAAATTACACAAAAGGAAAAAGAAAACTTTGCAGAACAAATTGTTATTTCATCATTTATTTTGTCTTTGTGTTTTTTTCCATTGTGTTGTATTTGATTGATTGCTATTTCATTTTTCCCCACACTGTCTTTGCTTATGTCTTCATTCCATAAAGTAAATGATTTATTTTAAGCTTTAGTTTTCTCATTATCAAAATCAAGAATAAAATGGAGTTTCCTGACATCCATTATCTAAAACAAGGGATTTGGCACACTGTCCTCTCCAGTGCCCATTACCTTCATGTCCTAGTCTTATTACAGTTTGGTAGCTTAAAGTTAAAATATAGTTATGAGGCAATTATTCTTAGCTTATATATCTGTCAACAATTATGTTTGACACTTATAATCAGCATCAAAATCATATTTACAAAATTCTTTAGACATTTTTTTACTTGTTTCAATTAATAATATTATGAATAATTAAGTAAATTTATATTCACTTTCAGGTTAAGATGAGCTTGAATGAGGTCAGCAAAGGTCTGTGTATAATAATCCCATTTCCTTACAAGTAAATTCAGTAAATAAAAATGTATGTATCTTGAAAGCTCTTTGTCAAAATGATATTAACAATGAGTATGTCTGAAAAAAAGAAAAAAATGAGTATTTTTGGAAAGTGATTATGGGTGATTTTTCAATATTTCGCCTACCTTGTGAATTTCCAATTTTTCTCAGATGAGCGCCTCATCTAAGTTTTTTGAGAAACTCAAGAAAGTTTTTTTGTTTTTGTTATTGTTTTTTTAAATAAAGAAAAGCTAGGCTGCTGGATAAAAAAGGCAGAGAGAGTGTTTGCACCTTCATACACTACTTGCAACATTCCCTACTAAAATGATAATAAAGGGATTTCTATAAGGATAGAAACCCATTACAATAAAGAGAACAGGAGAAGAGACAAGAGCAACACAACTGTGGAAGCTGGAAAGCAGATGGCCCTTGGTAATTGACTTAGCAGACCCAAGAAAGCTGAATCCTAAGCTGACAGTGGGAAAACCCATGAAAAACCCAATTTACCCTGAAGAACACCCAAAAGACTCAGAAATTGGCAGCACCAGGTACCTCTGTAAGTGGGAGGTGAAGGTCAGACTAAAGAAGGATTTGTGCAAGTCTGTTTAAGAAGTAATGAGATCCCCAAATCCCCTCCAGTACTTCATGTGGCCAGGCGAATGCCCATCCGTCCCCCAAGGCTTCCTTCCAGCCCATGCATAACACTGGAAGCCTAAGCTCCAGACAAAGTACAACAGAAGAGCATGCACAAGAAGACATCAGATACAGGTGAGGATGAGGGTCCAGCCATACCGAAAATAGAGGGATTAAGCACACATTCTGAACACCACCACCCTTCTTTCCTTGAGCAGTTCCCACAATGCAGGCAACTGTGTCTTAAGCCACCTCCTAGCAGGAAATGAGAAGAGGCTTCTCTGCTGTTTCTGACCATTGCAAAAAAGAAAGACTTACACTAACAACAGGGGTTCCCCGGTGAAACAACCCAGCCAACTCAAAATGCAGTGACACCAACAATCAATAAACCCCATCTGAGTGTTCCTCGGCTGGGAACTAGATTGACATAGAAGTGAGAACATAAACACTGAACAAAAATCAAACCAAAATTACCCCGTAAATATATAAACATATCCTCAGGAAAATGGAGGGAGAGTGTATGTGTGTGTCTATGTGGGGGTGGGGAGGACCCTGAGAATGTCTGTGTGTCTGGATGTGTCTAGGTAAATCAGAAAGATAAATCCTCATCCTCCACTGTGGGAAGTAGCCATACAGACATGTCATGTGGAGCCATGGAGGTAAATGCCAGAAGAAGCTCCTTGAAAAGCCAGAAGTGGTGGCCTCTGGGAAGGCAGAGATGACTGGAAGCTGGGACCAGAAGGTGACCTCTGATCTTCTTAACAAGATTTACAGAACCATTGGATTCTTTCAATATGTTAAAAACAGAATGAGCAAGTGAGAACATTGTTTTGTTACATGATGAGACACAATGGAAATCTGAATGAATGGAAAATAAATGTACATAATGATGTATTGCAGTGTTAATTAGATATGAATCAACCAATGTTAAAAATACATTAAAAAAATGAGCAACCTAGCAAACAAGGTGGGACAAGGAGAGAATGTCACGAACAGTCCTTTATTTGTGTTCATGCAAAATCAGCCCTTCTCAGTCACCTCTGTGCAAAATGATTTAACAGCAGAAAGCAAAGTTTCTGGGAGCCCATCTTTTTTGCTATCTATGCAAACCTCAGCTGCAGAGCCTGGTTCTCTGCCACTCAACTCAGATAAAGTTAGAGTCTTATTTCATATCCTTATCTGCCAAAACAACATTCATAGAAGAGTCATATACTCTTTTTAAGTTTATTTATTTACTTTGAGATAGACAGAGTCTGTGAAAGAAAGAGAGGGTGGGTGGGGGAGGAGCAGGGAGAGAGATGGAGAGAGAATCCCAAGCAGGCTCCATGCTGTCAGCACAGAGCCCAAGGTGGGGCTCAATCCCACAAACCATGAGATCATGACCTGAGCCAAAATCAACTCAGATGCTTCATCAACTGAGCCACCCAGGTCCTCCAAGAGTCAAATACTTTTTGAAATATACCACAAGAGGGGCGCCTTGGTGGCTCAGTCAGTTAAGTATTTCAGCTCAGGACATCATCTCGTGTTCATGCATTGGAGCCCCTAGCTGGGCACTGAGCTGGCAGCACAAAGACTGCTTGGGATGCTCTCTCTCTCTCACTCTCTCTCTCTCTCTCTCTGCCCCTCCCCTCCTCATTTTCTCTCCCAAAATAAAGAGCCAACATTTAAATAAATAAATAAACAAAAACAAAATATAGCACAGGAAAACTAATTGAGGCTAAGGAAAGCCACTCAAACATAAAGCAATCAAATCACAAAGTAAAATTGACATACTTAAATACGATAATTTTTTTAAAGTTCCAAAAGTCTGAAAAAGAATCAAAACAAAAAACAAATGTTAAATGACTAATTAGGAAAAATTATTAGCTATAAATATGA
Organism: Crocuta crocuta; assembly: GCF_008692635.1. Classification (NCBI taxonomy): domain Eukaryota; kingdom Metazoa; phylum Chordata; class Mammalia; order Carnivora; family Hyaenidae; genus Crocuta; species Crocuta crocuta. Next base: position 13,065,537 of record NW_027529428.1, on the reverse strand, counting down.
AATAGGGATATCTGTACTCAATGAAAAATGTCTTCCAAATCAATAGAAAAAGAGAAAAACTAAAACGAGCAGAAAATTCATAAAAGAATAAAGAAGAAACTAAACATGTGAACGACAAAAAACATGTTCAGCTCTTTCTTTAAATACAAATTAAAATTCCTATCAGATGGAAATATACTTTTAAAGGTAATATGTAGTGAGAAAACCAAGTATTCTCATATATTGCTAAAGTATTCCCATATATTGCTATTGGAAATTTAACTTGGAAAGCTAGTTGGCAATATGCATTAAGAACCATAAAAGTGCTCATACTTTTGACTCAATACTACTACTTGTAGAAATCAATCCTAAGTAAATGAGAGACGGAGTAAAAGATTTATGTACAAAAATATTTATCACTCAGTTATAATCCCACAAAAGGGAAAAGATTCCGTAAATTACAGTGTGCCCTGTAATAGAATATTAGGTCGAAATTAAAAGCCATATTTTTGAAGAACATTTAATAGCATAGGTAAATGTTTATGACAAAATAGTAATGTTAAAAACACATGGTACAAGTTATATGCAGTAATAATTCCAATTTTGTAATATACACATATATCAAATTTTATTATATATGCATATTACTCTTCATGAGTATTCAAAAATACTTGAATATGTGAAAATTAGTAAGAGTTAACCTCCTGTAAAAGGATCATAGGAGAAGTCCAATTTCCTTTTACTCTTCTGAATTTTCCAAACATTTTAATAGTGAAAAGGATTACTTTCAAGTGATAAATGTAACAGAATTAAAGTAGTAATTAACCTTATCATAAAAAATATCAACATTGACAACACACATATAGAATCCAAATTCAAATTTTCATAATTCTGGATTTGTGAAAATCTGGACAAAGGATGAAGTTGGGCTTTGCTTAGCAAACCTTTCAGAAAAGACAGACTACATGAATATGACAAATACAATTATAAAAGGAAATATAAAGGTTAACACTTGTTGTTTACCAGGCATAATCAAATATGTACCAAGTGTCCTCTCCTCTAAGAGGCTGTCATTACAATGCCCCCACTGTATGGGTGAGGGAACGGAATTCATAGGCTAAGTAACTGGTGAAGGTCACTGTGCTAAGCAGTATGCCTGCGCAGACCCACAGGGACGTCCGACTCCAGCCACACAGCTTGGACCTCTTCATGTAGCTCAATCCTCTCAATCCTGACTACATATTACAATCATCAGGGAAGGACTTAAAAACAAAACAAAACAAAACAAAAAAAAAAACGCAAAAAGCCTGAAGCCTAGACTGCATCCCAGAGCAGTTAAATCTGAATCTCTGGCAATGAAGACAAATCTTAAAAGAACTCTCCACATAAAATTAAGGTGTAACCAGACTGAGAATCCGCAAGGCTAGCCAAAGCTTCTCAACTTGCAGCTATGAAAGCCAGGAGAATCCACCAGATTCTGACACAGCAAGCTTGGGGAGGGATCAGGGATCTGCATCCTGAACACGCACTTCCAGGTAGTTTAGTTCTGGAGCAGGTGGTCCACCCTCTGCCGTTGGATTTTATCAGGAAAAAAACAAAACAAAACCATGTGTAATATATATTTTTATATATACACATATGTTTGTGTGTACATATAAAATTGTTCCTATTTATCCCAGTGTGAAAAATGCCATGATTATTTTTCTATTCCTTGCTACTCAAAATGTGAAACATAAGCCAACAGCGTTTGCATCACCTGGGAGTTCGTTAGAATTGCAGAATTTCAGGCCCCATCCTCCGTCTACGAAATCAGAACCTGCATCTTAACAAAATCCCAGGAATATGCACACACGGTGAAGTTGCAGAGGCACTATTCTAAATCCAACTACAGTGAAAGACACCCAATTTGGGCAGTGTGAGTGGGAAACCCAATTTTATTAATTTGCTGTGGACTCTTCCTCTGCCCTTGGGATCCCAGGCCAACTTTGGGGTTTAAATAGTTAAGAAACTTGAAGAACATCTTCTGCTGTGTGAAAGATGCTCCTTGTTTCAACAAGCACAGCCCATTTGAAGGTGGTAGCTGTTCTGTTTGCAGTATCTCCTCTGTCTACACCTCCAGGTCCTTGGCCTAGGGATAAACATTCCTTAGTGTTCTCTCCTGGACACTCACACTGCCATCTCTCCCTCCTCCCAGTAGGCCTGCTGTTTTGGTAACATGGCCCAGGAGAGGGCTCAGGTCAGCTCCTAGAGATGACCACACTTTTTGTTCACCATGTCACAGAAATTCCATCCTCCTCCCTGAGAAAGCCCAAGGCTTCTAGCAAAGACTTGCTGGGGGCTTCCTCTAGCTGACCACAAAAATCTAAGGAGGCGCTTAATTCTCCAGGGACAAGGTGTGCCAGAATAGACACTGCCCACGGCTGCAAGAGGGTGGAATCCTAACTTTTGTACCTTTATCCAGTCTCTTAACCAAGGACAAAAAAAAAAAAAAAAAAGGGGCATAGAAATTAATTATCTAACATTATATTCATATGTATTATATATGTTCAGGGAAAAATTTTAAGCATCTTCAGGAAGTTCTAAGATTTCTACACACATAAGATCAATCAATGTTCCACTTACAAATTAGCACTTCATCTTACCATAAGCCTCCTGATGCTACAATCAAGATAGTTTGAATGAATAAGTGAATGAACAAGTGAATAAAGAAACAAATAAACTAATCAATATTTTCCAGCCATAATTATATCATTTTTAGTATTTCACTAAATACCTAAAAGGTACTCCTACTTCCCTTCTCTCAAACAACAATACAGCATATATATAGTCTTTCCTCCCCCCTACTTTCACTAGGGCAATTGTTAATGTTAATATTAGCAAGATTCAACAGCAAATGTGAGATCTAAGTGGCAGCAATACATGCCTCTCCAAACTGTGTCCATACCTGGCTCACTGTAAAACAGACCTTGACACATTTATAGGCATGTTAAAATGCTTTGTGGTTTTGTGATTCAGATAAAAAAGGTCCAGCTCTGAGAGACTAGAATCCATCAACAGTTGCTTCCACATGAAATACTACAGAGAAAACCTAAAACCCAGGTCTGCAGGGGAAAAGGCAAACTCTCTCGTCCAGCATACAGCCATCTTAAATGAGTATGTGTCTAAGGAAAGCTCACTGACTGCAGTAGCTTTGGGATTTGTACAGCGCACTGTCCTTTCTACAAACCAGAGTAACGATCTAAAGTGCTTTGACCCTAACACCTGCCGCACAAAGAACAGATGACTCAACCCAGAGGTCATGATTTTCACCAGAATGCTTGTGGCTCAAATTATTCATGGAGTGAGTCTGCTCGGGTGATTAAAGCAAAGTGGTAATACTTTGCATATGTCTGCACTACAGGCATTTTTCATGGCATGACTGCAAACTTCTTATAGGAAGATGCAGACTATTGTAGGCGAGAGGGACAAATCTTTCAACTTAAGAGGGTGAATTTGCAGGAAAACCTTGTTGGCTGCAAGCCAGAAGCTAAGAGTGGACAGAATCATAACAAAATTCTGCATGTAATGATACAGAAATGACAGAAAATAGAATATTTCCACTTAGCATGTCTCTTAATTAAGTCCATGTTCATACCTTCTACATAAATTTACATGTCATGAACTCACAGGAGTACCATGCTACCCTCAAATACAGTCTCCTCAGTGAAACAAAATTGAGAGCCGAGAAATGAACCTTCACATATAGAGTCAACTAATATTTGAAAAGGGAGCTAAGACCACTCAATGGGGAAATGATAGTCTCATAAATAAATGGTGGTGTGAAAACTGGGTAACCACATGCAAACCCTATCTTACACCAATCGCAAAAGTTAACTTGAGACAGCTTAAAGACTTAAACATAAAAAGTGAAATTGTAAAACCCTAGGGAAAAAAACACATGGAAAAATCTCCATGACAATCATCTTGGCAAGAGTTTCTCGGATGTAACACCAAAAACAAAAGGAACAAACCCAAAAATTAATAAGTGGGACTGCATCAAAGTAAAAAGCTTCTGCAAAGCAAAGGAAGCCATCAACAAAATGAAAAGGCAACCTCCAAAGGAAAAAAGTATTTGCAATTCATTTATCTGATAAGAGGTTAATATTCAAAACATATGAAGAACTCTTACAACTCAACAGCAAAAAAAAAAAAAAAATCCAATTTAAAAATGGACAAAGGAAGGAAGAGAGGGAATGAGGGGAAGAAAGGTTAATAGACATTTTTCCAAAGAATGGACATTTTTCCAAAGAGGATGTATCAATCAAAACTACAAGGAGGTCCCACTGCATACCTGCTGCAGTGGTTATTATCAAAAGACAAGAAACAAATGGTAGAATGTAAAAAACGGAACCCTTGAGCACTGATGGTGGAAATTTAAATGGTACAGCAACTTTGGAAAACAGGATGGAAGTTCTTCAAAGAATTAACAAGAGAAGTACCATATGATGCACCATTTCACTTCCAGGTATATATGCCAAGGAAAAAAAACAGGATCTCTAATAGATATCTGCATTGCCATGTACATTTGCACGCCATTATTCACAATGGCCAAGATATAGAAACAACATAGGTATCCATCAACAAATGAATGGATAAAGATGTGGGGTCTGTGTATGAGTCTGTGAGTGTGTGTATGATGGATTATTATTTAGCCACGAGAAGGAAGAAAATCGTGCCATTGCAACAAAATGAATGAAAATTGAGGGTAACATGCTAAGTCAAATAAGTCAGACAGGGAAAGACAAATATTATATGGTATCACTTTTATGTAGAATGAAAGAAAAACCAGGCTCATAGAAACAGAGAGAAGAATAGGGGTTCCTAAGAACTGATGGGTAGAAGAAATGGTACAGTATGGTGTTATATTTTATAATGCCATATACTTGAAAGTTGCTGAGAAAGGAGATCTTAAATGTTTTCACCATAGAAAAAGAGTAATGATGTGACATAATAGAGGTATTATTAGCTATGTTATGGGAGTAATCATTTTGTGATCTGTTAGTGTATCAAATCAATACACTTTACTCCTTAAACTTATACAATTTTACATGTCAATATCTCAATGAAGCTTGAAATAAATAGGCTATGAGAAAATTATCAAATAAAATGTATTCAAAGAGGGGAGAGGGATAGATGGATGGATAAATAAATAAATATGCACATGTGTGTATTCTCCTAAAAAGCTGGAGTTTATTCAGTTTTTTTTCTAAAATGAAGTAATGGCATATGTATTTAAAAGTTAATAATTTCATAGAAAAATTGCTTTCCATAAACTAAATGCATAGCCTTTAGTTGGTATGGTTTAGATATTTTGAGTTTTGTAATTTCCTTAAAAGAGTGCCTTTCCTAAAGAATTAGTGTGTGGAAAATTCATTTCATACACTATAAGCTTTCCAGCAATTGTGTTGGAGTGTAACTTTCCACTTCTCTACTTGGATATTGCAAACCATACAAAATATACCTAGGAAGGTACCTGGAAATTTTGAAGGTCTTGAGTTTTAAAGAAAAACAAGTGTTTTTCACAAGTCTTCAGCATTTTCTTCTCAGGAAAGGCAGAGCAATAGTGAGTTTGTAAACATCACTCAGAAAATTTCCTGAGAGTTCAAAAATATTAAGGAATTTTGAAATATCAGTAGAGACTTCACTGACCAAGGAATTCTTTAAAATACTACATTTTCAAAGTAGTTAGTATTTCCATTTTGTTTAAAGGAAATTGGAAATGACTCCCTGGCCAATTCACCCAAACTCCTGTCATACATACCATCATAGAGAAGAATCTCAAAAATGCAAACAATCAATTATGTGCTGCTTAAGGATCCCATAGATCCTTCTATCCACATAAATTTTCTAACTCTTGTCCATTTGTTACCAACAATCTATCCAAGCATCACAAAAATTCAATTTTACCATGAAGTCAGGAGAGAATGGTGACATATGCATAAATCCACTACCAGTCCTGGAAAAAAGGCCGGAGGACAATCCTTCCATATGGTAGACCAGTTGTCTGTCTACCAAGTACCAGGGTACACAGCTGGTTTGTAACCTGGAAGATGAGGCCTCTGCCTTACTTAACTCTGTATTCACAGCACCAAACAAAGGGCTTAGCATGGAGATGGTGCTCAATAAATGTTAAAATAAACAGAAAATAAGTTTCTATATACCCATGTTAAAACATGACCAACAAATACAAAATGCTAAATAAAGCTTACCACAGAACCTTTCAGGAATTTGCATCTACTCAACTGTATGCTGAATAACTTGAAACTCAAAGAGAAATAGACAATGCAGTGTCTGTCCTTGACAGACTGAACCCAGCAGTAGGAGCATAAGGACTGGAACCAGACGATCCTGGGTTCCAAGCCACTTTGGTAAGTTATTAACTACTGTGAGCCTCCACTTCCTCAACTCTAAAATGGGATAACTACATACTCTGCAGGGATATTGACAAACTTAAGGAGGAAGGATATGATTAACATGCTTAACACCTAATAAGTAATAATAGGTAACAACTAATTGGCCTCAGTAAATTGTCACTACTGTTACTAGATACAAAGGTTTGAAAAAAATTAATGTGAAACTATTACGGCACATGGAAGATCAACATTCAACTATGTAGAACTGACTACAAGTGCAGCCGGAGTCTAGGAAGAGAGTAAATCCGGTGGACTGGACAGTCAGGTAAGCCTTTATGGGGAAGGCAAGAAAGACAGCCCAATCTTGAAGAGAAGGCACGTTTTCACAGAGAATGACGGTGGGAGTAGAGGCCAGCACACCTGACAACAGGTGTCAGCTATGCAAGTGATGCAGACACTGGAGTGGAGCATGGATGTGAAGGAAAGCAGAGGAAAAGCCTTAGTGATACGTGGGAAGACATCAGAAGCAGTCCATCTGGTTTCTCAATGATAGGCTATAGGAAGGTTTTGTTTGATCTGTTGCTGAGTAATCATTTTCCTAAATCCATCAAAATTAGAGAATGAAGTTGGCAATTTGTCTAATAAAAGAAATTGTAATAAAGAAAAGCAATGGCAACGAGGGTAATGAGATTTTGTTGTCCTGTAATTCTTCAACACTAAAAACCGCTTTATTTTTGGGAACTTGATCTCTGAAGCAGTATGTTAATTATTATTGATAATTCTGCTTTATCATTGAGTAGGACTTCCATAACCATGTATTTGTACAGCATCTCAATACACCAGTGTCTCATAGCAAACAAAGATACTTCAGATGGCCAAGTATACCAAACACATCCACTCTGTACCCAAGTCCACCCAGGGATGGCCTGTAGGAGATGACTACAGCATATGTCCAGACCCAAAGAAAAACTCTAGAATGAGGCTTCCCGTGTCAGAGTCAACTGGGTCTAAAATATGAACAAAGGTTACAGAACCCTACATTCTGTTATTCATAAAAACCCACTTAGAAAAAAAAAAAACAGCAGCACAGAGTTTATACAAGGAGAAGGTTGATATTTAACTCATTCAGTTAAGGAGACCCAATCTCTGAAAAACCTTAAAAGGGAATAGAGGGTCTCAAAGACCTCCACTGGGATCTACAAAGGTGGATCTTAATTTTTTAAGACTTCTGGTCCCGAGGGGACAGGTGTATGAGAAAATAGCAGTGATCACTGCCAATACCAACATTGTTCTTCGCCAAACAAAAAGAAAGAAACTTAATCCTACTAGCGTTTTCAGCTGACCAGCCCTAGAAACACAAAGGAAGAATCTCCTAAAGGCAGAAGTTAGCCATCCTAATGCAATTTTCACTGGGCCATCATTTCGTATAAATCACAAGAGAGCGCATCATGCCCCAGCCAGCAATGTGAGCTGTGAAGTTTCAAAATACCAAACTCTGACCTAGACTGGAATAAAGCACTCTGTTCTTTCAGTAAATATGGTAGACTCTTAACAGAGAAATACAAGGTCCATTTTCACGAACAAGGGATTTTTTACAGTGTGCTTCTCGCCCACCCCAGATAAACTGATGAGACACAGGAAGGCTGAGGACTCCCTCCCAGGTAAGGATGTGGCATTCTCCATTGGGCTTTCTTGTCTCAGCTCCCACCACCTGCCATCTCATTCATTTTCCAAGTCACTTTTGCTAGAAACTTTGCCAAATCTTTAGTTGTTTCCCTTCAAGATCAGAGATGCATCTGCAGATGTCATTTTCGAATTACAGAAGCACCAGTATAATCTGTTGATGTTACTATTTTTCTTTTCACACACATGCTGAGAAATTGTAGAATACATGAAAACTCACACAGGATTTTACAAGGAGAGAAAGGAAAAGGGAGAGGAGAAAAGATGAAGGAGGAAAGGAGAGGTGGCTTAGGGGTGGTGGAAGGGGGGAGAGGGGAAGAGAAAGAGAGAAATAAAGAGAAAGAGAGAGAGAGAGAGAGAAACAAAGCTCAAGCAGGAAAAAAGTTACTATAAACCTTAACTGCCCTCATCAACTTTCACCTCTTGTCAAGAGCTCCTTATAAGTTCTTACACATGAAACCTAACTCCAGCCTGTTTAGTTAATTATGAAAAATCAACATGGAAACCATTATTTCAGTGTGTAAATTTATTCACCAGGTGTTATCCACCCACTGCCCTTCTGTTCTCAAGCTGACAAGAATAACCTGAGGCATCCGGCAGAGGGGGAATCCACAGGGACCTGTCACATTATTCCAGAAGATACCAGGTGGAGGAAGCAAGGCTCCATTTCCCCCAATTTACTGGGTTTAATTTTAAGAAGATAACTATTCAGTGAGAGCCGGACTGTACCCCAGGGTCAATGTTAAGAGGGAGTCTCCTGGTCTCAAGTCTGACTATGTGTTCTGCAGGCACTTATACACACACTTGCTTCACGGCCAAGACTCCTAGGAGCCTGCACAGAACTATCTGAGCTCACAGGAAAGGGCTGCCTGCCCCCCAAAATCTGTTCTATTGGCCCACTGTTCTGGATTGCGTTCCGTAAAAGAAGAAGGAATCGAGGGAGTGTTGTGGAGTCTCAGGAAAAGTCTCTAAAGGACTTGGAAGAGCAGAAAAGGGCAAGGGGAAGAAGCTAAACAAAGATGTGGTCTCAGCTAATGTCAGGTTTCAGCCTAATGCCCCCGGCAGCCCTGGAGCATGAATTATAATTCAGAATGCATTTGGGCTTGACACCAAAAACCACTACGACCATATATGCAGTCACTGGTTGTAGGTCAACGCTGCAGGAGAGGTGAGATGCATGAATTCCCATCTCATGAGGCGCTTCTCTGGACGTGAATGAAGCTGTGAGCTCTTGGCAGCCATCACTTAAGCAGCTGAGACAGTTGCATGATAGGCAGGGCACTGCCTGCTCCTCATGCTATCCCCTCTTACACAGCTCAGAGCCTCATGTTTCCCGTGGTAAGTTCATCCTTCTGGACACAGCTTCTTCAGGAGCTCTGGTTAGTCACCATTTCCAGAGAAACTTGTAAGAGGCAGATTTGTTTGAGGAATTACAGTCATGGCAGCTCAGTCAGTCCTGAGCCAGAAATGATACTCATCAATTCATCACCATTCCCTACCAGGGTCCTAGGTTCCTTCCCTGAGACGGGCACTTCTGCTGATCTAGGTGATTCGACTGATGGAAGGTTCAGATCTCACCCCTGAACAATCTGTGTCCCTGCTCATCATGTCTTGATCAGATCAGTGCTGCTATAACTGCTCTTTTACAGTTAGAATTGAACATGGCAAGGCTGCCACAGCCAATCATCTGAATGCAAAATGTCTTCCTCCTGGTAACGGTGACACAGCAATAGACCTACATCCTCAGGATCACCAAGGGTCAGTTACCCCGAATTCCTGTCTCTGCTTGCTCTTCTGGTATAAGGGATCCCAAGTGACAAGTCACAATGATACCTTTCAATGAGGCATGGTTCCCAAGACCCTCACGGAAGTATTCACCACTGGGAATCAGAACCTAGAGTTCCACAGAATCTAAAATTGAAGAAATAGGAAGCACAGTTTCCCCCAAGAGGATCACTGGAAGAGAGAGGGAGCAGGGCCATGCCTATGCCCCTGCCACGTCGCCACACCCATGTATGCAACCCAGTGGCCGCAGGTCAAGGTGTGTATCATCATGTCCTAAAGGTAACACCGAGCTCCACAGCGTATCATCTACAAGTTGCCTTTAAGAGGTCATTTCATCCTGTCAGACCTGCAGTTTCTAGATAGTAAGGCATGAGGTCGGACCAGTAGACTCCATGACCCTGTGCATGTGTCCTCTTTGCCACAGAGCGAGTCCCTTGGTGCAAGGTGGTGATTTTCAGGACCCTAACAGTGTTTCGGATACTCTGTGAGTGCTCAGAGAGCCATGCCAACAAAGTCGCTATGGCCAGGAAAGGAAAATCCGTACCTAGAGTATGTGTTAATCTTGTGCAGGGTGGTTTTTCTATTTTTTCAGATGGAAAGGTTCCAATGTAACCTACTTGCCAGTGAGTTGGCCAAGGACAGAGCTGGCTGTAATCCTGTCCACTTAATTATTTAGTGACACTTCTGCAGTGGATAGTCTCTAGTGGACATCGCTATGCGGTACAAAGTTTCTCACGCGTTGTTCCTGCTTCCAGAGGACCATCCACATTCTTCTTCTCCAGACCACCTTCTCCCAGTCTTTCAACCACGCTCTTTCCAGGCCCCTGACTACCTACTAAGCCATTCACCAATGCCCACCAGTCTGTGTTCACACTTACCCTGGACCACTTCTCCCTCCACATAAAGGGAATGACCAGATTGTCTGCCTGAAGTTCTTCCCTCCAGAGGTTTTCCCCTCGGCACTTATCACTCCTGGGTGGGGCTGTTTATTTTTGGTTTGCACCAAAATACTGCACCAACCCATCTGTGAACTAGCTCAGGGTCTTTCCTCATCTATCAGTTGATCATGGGGAAACTCTGTGGAACCATAAGACATCAGTGCAACAACAGAAAGGTAACATGAGATCTTTACCATCTATTTGTCCATCTACCTCTGAGCTCACTCAAGTCAACCCTAGATGTAACACATCCTTCTTTCTTACTGTGAGTCACAGTCTTAGCAGGTCTGACATGCCAAGCTCATAATGGACAGTTCTGACCACAAAGTCACTTGCTGTCCTGTAAATGGACTCTCAAGTCTCTTTTGTGGTCCTATTGCTTACCAATAGCTGCTGTACAAATAGTGACTGGTTCTCTGCTACAGATGATAGGGCTTTGCTCAAGGTGCTGGGCTGAGTCTCCACCTGGAGCTGGCCAACATCTTCACTTGACTCCTTTACCAACCACAGACTGCTCTAATACCAGAGGATCTGTCAAGCCATATGGCATATACTGCAACATAAGTCCCTGTGGAACTTTCTTTCTCTTTCTGAGACCTCCCAGCCTAGCAGCCTTCTGCCCACTGGATACAGGCAGACTGGTATTCCCAGGTGTGGAATGTTTCCACTCCTTCCTGCTCTCTCTCCCAAGCCTGTGAGAATGTCAGAAAATGGAGCGGACTCTTACAAGCACTCAGGGCTCAATTCATGAGGCTGTCCTGCCTCCAACTACTGCCTTAATGCTCTAGTGTTACAATAATTTCTCAGAATAATCACAAACTTCCCTTTGAAGTTCCACCATGGGCTTCCATGGTAGATGCAATCCAGATGAAACACAGCCACTCCAGGCCCAAAAAAGAAGCCCAATTACACAGAGCCACCCCAGTCAACATTCAAAGAGAGGTGTAGAAATAATTCAGATCATGTCCTCACTGTATTGCTTCACCACTTCAGTGGCTCCCCATGCTTTCCTAGGGGGCACTCAGGGCCCTTCCTGATCTGGCCCCTGCTTCCTTTTTCCCACCTTGCCTCCCACCACTCCCTCACCATGTGCCACATATCTGACCGCACTGACCTCATTATCGCTCCCCTTGCACAATATTGCAGTATATTTGCACTGCAGCATCCACTTCCTAAAATCACAGTGCCAACCAGCAGGACTAGTACACATCCCCCTAAACCAAGCAGACACACCCTCTTCCACATGGCAGAGTCAGGTGTCCCACTACACAGCCCTGATTATACTCTCTGGGGATCACTGGTTTGCAAGCCTGCCTTCCTCCTTCCCTGGCCTGTACGCCACTTCATGTCAGGCACTGAGACCTGGTTTTTTGGGGGTTGTTTTTGTTTTTGTTTTTTTGTTTTTCAAACTAAAATGATTATTTTGTTTGTTTGTTTTTCTTAAATAGTTTATTGTCAAGCTGGTTTTCATATAACACCCAGTGCTCATCCCAAGTCCCTCTCCCATGCCTATCACCCCTCTTCCCCTCCCCCGCACCTCCAACAGCCCTCAGCTTGTTCTTAGCATTCAAGAGTCTCTCATGGTTTGCCTCCCTCGCTCTCCCCAACTATTTTTCCCCTTCTTCTCCCCCATGGTCCTCCATTAAGTTCCTCCTAATACACCTATATTTGCAAATATATGGTATCTGTCGTTCTCTGCCTGACTTATTTTGCTCAGCCTAACACCCTCAAGATCCATCCATGTTGCTACACATGGCCAGATTTCATTCTTTCTCATTGCCATGTAGTATTCCATCATATAGATAACCCACATCTTCTTGATCCATTCGTCAGTTGATGGACACTTAGGCTCTTTCCAAGTTTTGGCTAATGTTGACAGTGCTGCTATGAACATTGGGGTACGTGTGCCCCTATGCATCAGCACTCCTGTACCCCTTGGATAAATTCCTAGCAGTCCGATTGCTGGGTCATAGGGGAGTTCTGTTAATTTTGGGGGGAACCTCCACACTGTTTTCCAGAGGGGCTGCACCAGCTTACATTCCCACCAACAGTGTAGGAGGGTGCCCATTTCTCCACATCCTCACCAGCATCTACAGCACTGAGACCTGTTTTAATCTTTTTATCCTCAACACCTACTCCCAAGTCTGGCACAAAAGAGATATTCAACGAATAGCAAATCAATAAATGAACAAATACATGTAGGTGAAAGTATATTATGCCTCACATGAGAAAAAAATCCACACTACGATGAAATAACTCATGAACATGTATGACTAAAACCCTCCATCCACCCCCGCTGCCCCACCCTCTCGTAAAAGAATCTAAGACATTTGCAGAAATGGAGTATTGTTAGGCATTTTTGATTACGTATAAGTTGTTGGAGTCATGTCCCCTGCCTTCAGGATTTCCTACTTGCAATAATTTTATAACTCATCCCCACTCTATTTTCCCTGTTGACCACTGCCTGCCTCACTCCACCAGCATCACCACAAAACCTGAAAAACATTCATTGCTCTTTGCTCCCAAAATCATGACTCCAGCTGGAAGAGAAGAACAAGCTGGAGATTTCTGGGCTCTACCCTTTTTCTGTTCTCAGGGGCATTCCTGCTGCCTCAATGCCCATGTCAGCCACTGTCCTCTCTGTTATTCTCAACCACACTGTACAGCTTAAACCATTCCTGATGGATGGGAAATTTCACAGCTATGGTTATTCCTCAGCCCTTTCTCTAGAGGGAAGTATCCCTGCCAAATCACTAGAGGCATCTACAGGGGTTTTTTAGTTCTTTTAAGAAATGGCACTCAAAAAATATGTAAACCTCACAAAATCATATTCTTAACTGACCACTGAGGCAGGGTGAAAGTTCTCTGTCTCTCTCTTGACCACAGGAGTCTGCCTATCCTCAGGACAACATCACAGCATCCTGGCATTGCCCAGATTCAGAATGCAGCCAGAATCCAAAATCTTCATGCATCTTTCTAAACAGGGGAGAAAGTCACATGTACAACCTAGATCTCACAAACACCCTCAGGTCTCCCCTAAGGTACTGAGACACCTCAGTTATTGAGGCTGACCAAGTTTATTGTTGACCAAAAGCTTACATGGTTTAATATGGTAATAATCATTCCTAATCTTATCAACATGGACTTATTATGTCTTAATCCTGGTTTTGAGAAATCCCAATGTTTCTACTTCTCCTGATGAGTATTTCAGAGTAACACATTTCTGATTAATATTGATTTATCAAATCTGATGTTTAAAAGGACCTCAGCTATGGGCCACTCATATGAGGCTATGTCCCTCCAGAGAGCCAGCCTGTTACCATCACTCTACTGCACATTGGTGAGACAACACTAGGGTCTGGCTTTAGTCTGGAGTACCACCTAGAGGGATAGAAAATACCAGAGAAGTCCAGTCACAACTGACCAGCATGGTGACTAGATCTGAACCCAGGTCTTAAGAGGAAGAGAGATTCATGAAATCAAATAAACAAACAACAATATGGGTCATGCCCCTGACAGGCAGTAAATTACTTGCCTAAAATCAATTTCAGCTTCCACATTAATTTCTTTTTGAGCTCGAAGTTTGCTGAAGAAATTCCGGAGACCATCCAACTGATTTGTTTCTCAATGGTTTCAAAGGCTTGCAAAACAAATGTGATTTTAATTTACAGCTTTTAAAACTCTCTATGCTTGAAGTGGTTTGCACATTAAGGTTGTGGCTACATGTCAACACAGCTTGTTGAAAAGTTTAAAATATCAGTCTTTAAACCTTGTTGGTGGTGGTTGTTGTTCCTTGATTGGTTGTACATAAGTCACATAACCAGTCTGACTAGTTTTCAGTCTGACTGATTTGAAGGCTGATCTTGGGATTTTTATTCAAACAAACTGAGAGCTGGTTTGGCTTCCAACTCCCTAAAAGTTAAACACTGAGGGTGAAGTTCACCACTCTCTAAGGCACCTTCAGGCCGATTCCTTGGACTCCATCAAGCTTTCACCAGCTCTCAAGATGGGCTCGTCAGAGAAGAATTACATGGTAACATTTCTATTCCTTGGTTGACATTACTCAACAGAAGATTTATCCCTGTCTGTATGCTCCCTTTGCTGTGAGGGGAGTTCATGAGATGGGAAATGGAATGCGTAAACCAGGGTCAAACTTCAGCTAAACATTGGGTTTAAGTCTATCTGTAGTAGAATCACCTGCAGCTCTTACCCCCAACGTCTCTCCACCCCAAGGTCAGCCAACTGTACTCTTCCATTGTCTACTTCCCAGGTTTTATTCTCTCCTCACTACAGTAATTCTCATATTGACAAAGGAATGCAAAAGGGAAAAAACAGTCCCCCTTCCGTCTTCTGTTAGCTTCTTCCTTGTTCTTCTCTCTCTAAACACAACAAAAAGAACCTTTTCTCTAAATTAGTAATTATTCACAAACGTCCTCTGTTGGACATTTGCCTCCCTGGTATGTTGTTTCACCCCGTCTAGCCCCACGTGTTGTCAGTATGTGTGTCTAACACGGGATGGACTGCCTTGGNTCATCTCTCAATAGAGGTGTTCAAACTGGTGTTGAGCATCACCTATCTGTGTTACTACGGAGTAAAGGGTTGTGTTACATGGATCAAAAGTCCTTTTTGACTGTGAAATTCTACATGTTGTTACTGAAATCCGTGTTTCCCTGGACCAGTGTCACTCTACTAGGATACATGGTGCTGCATTATCATCAGTTAACCCCCTCAACCACTAGTGCGGCTACCCAGTCACTCTTTACTGATGCCTCCTACTGGACTGCGACAAGGAACTGTCTATACAGGCACTTGCTACAGTTTTGATAATACACAGTCCTCTTGCCTTTACCAAGTACCATTAACATTGACAGTCACTGCCATAACCTCCACCAGGTGCTGCCTGTGATGCATGGGAGCCTCCAGGTGCCAGAGCAGGTCTGGATTCTCTGGACTTGTCACTGTGTAGAAGCTGTACTGTATGTAGTGAGGCAGAGGAGGGGAGAACGTCACTCTCCCAACGGGTGATTACAGCGAGCTACACAGGTACTATGGTAGACTGAATTATTGGTCTCACTTCTGCGCTCCTCTGTGATAGCAGCATATACCCCACAGTCTTACCACAACCTCATGAAGGGAAGAGTCTACTTCCCTGCCCTTTGACTTTTGCTATGACCACGTAACTTGCTTTGGCCAATGGAGTTGTGAGTAGGTAAGACATAAGCAGATGTTTTGAGTATGTTGGTACCTTTGGTCCAGTTCTTGTGGGTAGCCTGGTGCCTAGCAGGAAACAAAAGGAGAAAAGCCACCTCAGATGACCAGTAGACCCACAGCCTATAGCAGAGTCACCACCACCAACCCACAGAACCACAAGCAGGAGAGTAAGCTACTGTTGAATTAGGCACTGAGTTTTGGGGTGGCTGGTAGCATCATGATGGCAACAAAAAACTAGTACAGGAATTGAAGAAATGCTGTTTATAAAATTGTATTGTCATAAAACCTTTGGTATCCAAATGTCATTTTTGTCTTTGCCTTTTGCCACTTCCATAAAACTCAGATAGAAGTATATGGAAGACCGGGCAGTTCACAAGGGGCCTGTCAAATATGATTCTAGGTCTAGAGTTCCTTTTCTGCTTTGGTGACTGAGGGTTTGCAGCTAAGTGGAGCTTCTTAACAATGGATTCCAAACTGGGTTCCTTAGATCTCTAGAAACTCTACTAAGGAACAGAAAGACATTGACAGAAGATCCTTACTCCTCCATGTATGGGATATCCTCCCTATTCTCGCAATACTTCCAGACAAACCACAGCGGCCTGGACATAGTCCACGTTTCTTCGTTTCATGTAGAATGGCTGACCTCATATTCATCTCCAACATGAAAGACTTTATAACCCTCCCCAGTTACTTCAGACACTTCTTCATTCAACACCTATTTGACCTCACTTCAGTCTCCAACATGAAATACCTTATAGCCCTCCTCAGTTCCTTCAGACCCTTTTTCATTCAAGTATTTGAGCACCTACTACATTGCCAAGCCATGAGCTAGGCACTGGCAATACAGGAGTAATCAGAACCTAAGTCCCTGAATTCCCAGATTCGATTTTAGAGCCAGGGCTGCTGTTGTCCCAGACAGGTCTTTCCATGATGGCGGAGAAATATTTTATGCTTTCTTTAGCCTACTGTGTGGGTTCCTAGTCAACAACAATCTGTATGCTAATGCCACCCTTTTCATTGTCCTATTTGGACCCCCTCTCTGAACTCCTAACTCATAGATGGCTAGAGAGAGTGTGTATCTGCAATCTTCAGAGTGTTCCTTCCAATCATACCTATGACACTCACAGCAGTACCCCCAACAATTGCAGTAAAGTTCTCTACTAAATAGTTTCTCTAGGTTGCCATAGGGTATAGGTATTCACTGAGCTATGTTCACACACTCATCTCACCAGCAGCTTTCCTAGATTTTCAATTACTTCTATACTTCCATATTCCAATTTCTTTTAACCAAACCTTTTTATTCAAGAGCATCTCCTAACCTTTCCAAGGCATACTCTAGCTTCTGAACAACCTGATATGGTACCTCCTAAGTTTTATTCTACCAAAAAGTGGCTATCTTCAAAAACCTTAGCATAATCATTTCTGATTTCCAGAGTGTCAGGGCTTTGTCTCAGAAGAATTCCTTTCTTAATGTCCTTTGACTTGCAGGTGAAGGTCACTACCTGGCATACTGTTTTTAAGAGATGTATCCCTAACTACACTCACTGTTGCAGCCCTATATAGGTGTCCAAATCTGGCCCATTGTAAACTTGGTTTCCTCAGCACCACAAAGTGGTTTCCTTGCCAAACACAGATGACCTACTCTTCCCACCCACTTTCCCTGTACTGGGAACATAGATGCAAAAACCACAGTACTTCAGACCTCTTCCCAGGACCTCTCTAATTTTGGTACTCCCAAACATCCTTTTCAGAAATGTGATGACAATGACATATCACACTATCACACGCTTGATGCCATCCACATATACTCAAGCTCCTAGGTCAAGAATGGCATCAAGAAATCATCTCAGGGGCGCCTGGGTGGCTTAGTCAGTTAAGTGTCCGACTTTCCGGTCATGATCTCACGGTTTGTGGGTTCAGGCCCCGCGTCGGGCTCTGTGCTGACTGCCAGCTCAGAGCCTGGAGCCTGTTTCAGTCTGTGACTCCCTCTCTCTCTGACCCTCCCCTGCTCATGCTGTCTCTCTCTCTCTCCTAAAAATAAAAACATTAAAAAAAAATTTAAAAAAAATCATCTCAGCACCCAATTTATTAATAGTGTTAATTTGCACTGTCTTGAAATTTTATCTGAGGCCACATCCTTTGTCAGCAGGAAAGAAATTTACAATCAATGAGTTATATTTGCTGTGGAGCCAAGATTAGTAGTGGTGCCATCTTGATGTTGAACTTCAAATGTAAACGATTGGGCTAGAACTTTAGTTCCTATTTCCTTCAGTGCTACAGTTTTCCTATATAAGTCTGTAATTTTATTTGAAGTGAAATTTCAAAGGATACTAACATCTCTCATAAAATTACTATACATTTATTTCTGGTAGGCCCACTCCACAGTCATCAAAGATATGGGGATGTGTCTAAATTCTGGCAGTGTATTTTCCTGGGGAAAACTACCCCCACCAATACGTCTAGAATCTCCTGAGGAGTCAGTGCCAGAATCCGTACTCTTTTAATGCAGAGACCAAAAGGGAAGTAACTCTAGCAAACCACTATGTTATCCAGCAGATAACACCTCCATCCCCTACCTCCATGGGCAGCTATTTCCCAGCTCCACTGATGTTAGGTTTTGTCTGTGACTTACTCCAGATGACAGACTATGGGTGGAAGTGAAGATGTGGCAGGCATGAGCCCAGGCTTCAGGGGCCATCATGTATTTCTATACTTGCTGCTGGCTTCTACCCCTTCAGCCTGAGCAGCAGAAAGAACACACAGAGCAGAGCCACTGTGGCCACCCCTCAATGAACATGAAAACACAGGATGATGGTTGCATGGTGGAGAGCTGTTCAGCAAACAGTGCAAGTGAGCTGACTGACTAGGTCACAAGCCAGACAAAGGCAGGTTCAACTTGATGAGCAGGTACCCAGAGGGTGGATTGGTCCCATCAGAGCCAGGGGTTCTCTCTAGAGAGAAATTCACAGACAGTACAGTGCTGCTGAGCTTGGTTTAAAAACCAAGAAGAAAGGGGGCGCCTGGGTGGCTTAGTCGGTTAAGCGTCCGACTTTCGCTTAGGTCATGATCTTGCGGTTGGTGGGTTTGAGCCCCACGTCGGGCTCTGTGCTGACTGCCAGCTCAGAGCCTGGAGCCTGTTTCAGAGTCTGTGACTCCCTCTCTCTCTGACCCTCCCCTGCTCACGCTGTCTCTCTCTCTCTCTCCTAGAAATAAATAAAACATTAAAAAAAAAATTTAAAAACCAAGAAGAATCTTGATAGGAAGTTGGGGTGTGGGATGAGAGGAGGGTGTTAGGCCTATCGTGCTCCCCCTTTTTTAGGAGGAGCAGGAACTCTTCCCTCAGCATGGCTGCCGTATGCCATGCACTGGCAAGATCCCTGGAGGGTCAGTGACCCGGCGGAATGCTCCTGAAGGCCTCGTCAATATGAAGCTCCTTCTCTTTCCTCCCTCCTCCTCTGTCTGGGCGGCTGGGGGGATCCTGTCCCTGCTACAGCAAGGAGAATCAGCACCGTGCCACATGGAACTCAGAACTGGACCTGAGACTGCAATTCCCAACCAAGGTGGGGACATGAAGATGCTTTCTTCTGCCCTACTAGAGAAGGTGATAAATCTGGCAACGTGGACTTTCAGAGGTCTGCAGCTCAGCCATATGCACACATTCCGTTCAGCAGGATATAGCTAAATAATCCTGGTGGCCCAAGGTGTCACCACGAATTCTGAATGTCTTCACTTTAGAGGAGGACCAATCCTGTTCCTACCCTAGAAAGCTAGCCAAAGCCATGTCAGATCCAAACGACCACTACAGGCCCAGTCTGAATAGTAGACCAGGACTAGTGTTTAAAGAGTAGAATTGTGGGGCGCCCGGGTGGCTCAGTTTGTTAAGCGTCCGACTTTCGCTTAGGTCATGATCTCGCGATTCGTGGGTTCTGTGCTGACTGCCAGCTCAGAGCCTAGAGCCTGTTTCAGTCTGTGACTCCCTCTCTCTCTGACCCTCCCCTGCTCACGCTGTCTCTCTCTCTCCTAGAAATAAATAAAAAACATTAAAAAAGAAAAAAAGAGTAGAATTGTGGGGTGCCTGGGTGGCTCAGTCTGTTAAGTGTCCCACTTCGGCTCAGGGCATGGTCTCACGGGTCACAGGTTCGAGCCCCGCACTGGGTTGTGTGCTGACAGCCAGCTCAGAGCCTGGAGGCTGCTTCAGATCCTGTGTCTCCCTCTCTCTCTGACCCTCCCCTTTTCACACTGTCTCTCTCTCTCTCTCTCTCTCTCTCAGAAATAAATAAAACATTAAAAAAATAATAATGAGTAGAATCGTGATTTGTCCTGCTCAGCTTGGGAACCAATGCTGAGATCTGTTGACCACCAGGGAAGTCTCTAGATATCTAAGCTCTGAAAGGCCACAGCCAGTTTGGTTTCATTTGCTGGGTTGGGGCTAGATGTATGATGAAGAGTTGAGGGGTGAGGCTGGAAGAAAGTATTATTCGGGTCACCTTGGGAACTAAAGCATACCCAACATAGAGAATAAATTTTCATCGGAAAACAGACTTTTTAAGGGTGTAACACTCAAAGGAAGAAGGGAGAGAAGAATTCAACCCTGGGGTTGATATTTATCAACATTTACTACAGCCACCCCAGAATCATAACAGTAGGACAGTTTCATAGGAAAATACAAAGAGCTGGCATGACATCCTCATTTTGGATCTCCTATTCGCAACTTTCTCAAAGCCAAAGCCAATCGTATGATATGAAAGGATATTTCTGAAAGAGATTGGGTGAAAGGAAAAAAATGAGGAGAGTCTCCTAAGCATCTCCATGCGGGCTCGTGCCCTTGAAGTCCTGCCAGGACCCACTGCAGCCTACAGGAGAGGGAGTGGACCCCCCCCCCGCCCCCCGCCCAGGTCAGAAGGGCAGAGCTTCTCAATAGGATCTCAGGAAGACTCATTTGTCTCTGTCCAAGGAGAAGATGATTTCCCCCACAGTGACAGGGGAAATTCTTTATGATTTAAGAGAGTGAATCCCATAGCCAGCCCAGGCCAACGTGGGTGAGAAGCTTCTCTCAGCTGACTCATGAGGGTTTGGCAGGTGAGAACCCAGCTCTGGTCTGACTGTGGCAGGCACAGGTATGGGCAGAAGGAGCAGTTTATATGGCCTTCCTATTCCTCCAAGATCCAGGGGCCCTTCTCATTATCCTCTTCAATACCCTGAAATAAGCTCAAATACCAAATTACAAGTGGTACAATGGAAAGATTATAGGGCCAAGTGTCTTCAGCACTTCTCAGTTAGGGATCCTGAAGGAAAGGATGGGGGTGGAAAATCTAAGAGCCACATGTTCATAAGGATTATCTGGGAACCTGTTGTAATGCACATTGCTAGAGCCTCTCCAATACATTCTAATAGGAGAGATCTGGACAGGGTCTCCTGGTGGGTATTTTTAACAAACATCTGCAGTGATTCTGATCCCTGCTCACACTTCAAGGGATGATGATAATGGGCTGAAATCAACTTCAAACTGCAAAACCTGGAGATGTGAGTCCAGGCCTATCATAAACTAGGTGTGGTGCCCAACTCCCTGAGGTCTCCTGCCATCAGGCTTTATACATGAAATGGGGTAATTGGGCTAACTGGAGACTTCCCGGAACATCCGCATGCCCACCCTGCCTTGATAAGGACATCTCTGCTTCATCAGCCTCAGTTTCTAATATGATGCCCAGGAGTCTGCATTCAAAAGAAGGGAGGCTGGTCTTCTGTGAAACCGACTTTAAAAGCACTGCATTAGATGATCCCTTACATGGCAAAACAATGCAGGAGCCCTGAGGGATCTCCTAAATCTGTTTCATTATCCCAAGTCCCTGATTTACCCAGGACTGTCCCGGTTTCAGCACTGAAAGTCCCAGGCCCGTGGGACTGGAAAACCCTCCACCTGGGCCTAAAAAGTCAGCTTAATGTCATGCAATCCCACCTCATCTGTTTGGTTAAGGAAAAAGCCTCCAGATTATCTGGCACTCTCTGCCTTCCTTTCCGGTCTCTGGCCACTGTCAAGTGCTACAGCCTCATGAAGCTGTTTCTCCATCCCTGCTCATCTGGAAGGGGGACGTGGAGCTAAAAGTTTCCACTCTTTGGACACTCCAGCTCTTCCATTTATTTCCAACTGCATTACCCACCCCCACCCGGTGTCTCTAGCAGGGACTGTGAGAAGGCACGCGGGACAGACTCAAGCTGTTTGAGAGTAAGGCATGCTTTCTCTCCTGTATTTCTGGGCTAACATGCCTCCTAACTTCTGCCAAAGTTACACGATCAAGAAATGGAATCTTGGGACACCTGCATGTAGCCAATGAGCTGGCTTCAAACTATCCCACACTCACCTCCGCAAATGCATATAGATACAGAAGCCTTCATCAAAACATCCTTTACTGTCCTATAGACACCAGTCTAGAAACATGAATCTTTCACTGGGCATTTTTCATCTTTCTTTGGAGATAGACCAAATGAGTCACAGAATCACTCCGTGGGTTTGCCAATATGAGGAATCTCCCCTGGCCATCATTTGCTCCTGCTCAGCTACCCATCATTATTAATGAAGGTGGTGGGCATGTAATGATAATTAAACCCTTCTTTGGAAGACATCATGATTTAGATTGTGGAGGCCAAAAAAGGAAGAAAGAAAGTACATCAATACAAAATTACACTGTTGCTAGAGGATGCTGTTAAAATGTCTTTCTAAAAATAATGCTCAACAACTTATCAACAGGAGAATGGGCAAATTGTGACATATTCATACAGTGAAATAAAACATAAGGAAAAAGAATAAACTGATACATGCAAAAACATGCACAAATATGAAATTTGTTATGAATGAAACTCCAAACACAGAAGATTGTGAGCTTGTATATATGAAACTTAAGAGACAACACAAATCTGAGGATGCCTAGGTGGCTCAGGTGATAAATGTCCGACTTCAGCGCAGGTCATGATCTCATGGTCTGTGAGTTCAAGCCCTGCATCGGGCTCTATGCTGACAGCCTAGATCCTGGAACCTGCTTCAGATTCTGTGTCTCCTTCTTTCTGCTCCTCCCACGCTCACGTCTCTCTCTCTCTCTCATTCTCTTGTCTTTCTCAAAAGTAACTAAACATTAAAAAATGTTTTAAAAAGAGGCAAAGCAAATCTGTGGTGATACAGCTGAGAGCACCCTTTCTGTACTCTCAGGGATGGCGAGGTGTGAGGAAGAGGGTAGCCCTCTATGTTGCAAGAGGGAAGATAGGGACCGCTCTACAGAGACAGAAGGATTCCATACCTCAGAACACGACCACGCCCCTTCCCAAAGTTCTTCCTTTGATAACGGCTGGACTCTATTCTCTTCCCCAGGAGAGGGCTGTTGTTTACATACTTTGTAGGAGCCTAGCCTTGATCTGTGCCAGCTCAGAAAGTTCAATGTTGTCACACTACTTAATAATGGAAGAGAGGATAAGAAAATAATTCGTGTTGCAAATCACAGGTCTTGTAGCCAAAGGGCTTAGGTAGGGTATTAGCTGATACACAGTGCTGAGTATGCACAAGCCCTATTCTACATGCTCATTTAATCTTTGCAATAACCTGGGAGGTAGATGCCATTATTAATTCCATTTTCCAGGTGGGGAACCTGACACTTGTAAGCAGCATAAATGGGATTTAGAACAGGCAGTCTGACGCCAGGGTCTATATCCTAAAGGAGTATGTATATCACATTGCCTTTAACCAGCTTGTTATTTCTTTACATATTCCTCCAACGTAATACTCTATTTCCTGAAATGTACCAAATCAGATGGCTTCATTATACTTTATTAGACAAATTTTATCATTTTGTTCTTAATGCTATTAGGCTCATGATGGACTTAGATTTCGGAAGGTCTGTATCTCTTTTCATCCCTCCCACTTCTTTGTCATTTTTGCTTTTAGTGGGAGAAATGGAAAATCGCTGTTTGCTTTCCATCTTCCCATACCACTTTGATGAAGGCCAAACTTCCCCCAGTCAGCCGAGCCCAGCATTCCCAGCAGTAATCTAACGTGCCATAAAATGTTTCAGAAAGATATTCTTTTACTCCTTGGAGTGCTGATCAAATTCTCCTCAACAGAATCAGAGTGAATTTTATACCAAACTGAGACCAAACAAGAAAAGAAGTGCAGGGTCTCTGGTTCAGGGTAGAGTTATCTGAACCCTTTTTGTTTCCCCCTCTGCAGTAAGAAAAAGAGCGCTTTAAATCACAAACATCATTGTCAATGAGTACTAGAAAACTTAATGCACCAGAGGGCAGGAAGATCAAAGCTTAGCACCTGGAGAGTTCCACATGGTGTAGATTAATAAAACAATGCCCTCCGTTACATAAATCTTGAGCAAGGTTGCTCACAGACACCCACCCAAAAAAAATTACTGTAGGGGTCAGATAACTGATATACAATACAAGTAGTCTCCCAATCAGGAAGCGTTCCGTCGCCCGAGCTCAGTTGTTGACACAAAGCAGAGAGACTTTATTTTGTTTTAAGCTTCTTTTGTCTAAAATTGACATCACAGATTTTGGACCTGGACACAGCACATGTGCAAGCCAGCGGAAATACCGAGATCCTGCGCGCTCCTTTGATTGTTACATTTAAGATATCATGTGTGCTACCAGGTCAGCTGCTGCAAAGCATTAGATGCCATTACTCTGGGCTTGTAAAGTACTTTAGAAATACTAGAGACCAGGATTAGAGAAGATGAGTATTCCACATGGTTTCGGGGCGGTGGGGGGAGAAGACAGACGATAACCAAGAGCAATACCGTACAGTTAAATTGATGTATGATCAACATGTGGGAAGCAGTATCTCAAAAATTCTGAAGGTGTGTATGTGAATGGGTGTATTAGTGGTTTTGAAATAAACATGTTAGTCAAGCTCTACAGAAAGGGCAAAAAAGTGGGAAAAGTCGGGGGATACACGTGTCCAGGCTTTTTGTAGTGTGTGTGTGTGTGTGTGTGTGTGTGTGTGTGTGTGGAGAGGGAGAGAGAGAGAATCTGAAAGCAAAACCAAAATTGAATCCAAGTATCCACTGCTGAATGTCACTGTGGAATTTGGCTGACAAGGCCTGTGGGTTTTTTATAAGTGGAAGGCAAATCATATGCAAGTCGTGAGCCCAAGCGTAAGGTAGCAGAGGTTTTAGTATTACATTCTATGCAGGAAACTTTAGCATGTGTTGATAATGTCCTGGAAACTTTCCCAGTGATAAAAATAAGATAACTTTCATTTGGGTAGGCCATTTAATGCTGCTATATCCCAAACAGTACATAAAAGTGTATGCAGGTACACTTAAGAATTAGAAATCCTTGATTCGGTATGCTCAGATGCTTTGAGCACACAGGAGTTTTTTATATATGATCCTCACACGATAAAGAGCTGCCCATACTCTGTATGTAACCTAGCAATGTCTCACTATAGTAGAGCACAGCCCCCGAGTGCTTTACCCATTTGAATCTCACAACCACACTGTGGTGGGAAAGAGAGAGAACTATCATACCCAACTGACCAGGGAGCAAGCTGCATCCCACAGAAATTCAGCCACTTATGGAGGCTTCCGAGATCTTCAAGTAACAACTTAACAGAACCCCAATGATCTTACAAGTGCAGTGTCAATTCCACCCCCACCACATTAAGGGCATAGAAGTGAGCTGTATCTGCTCTGCCCCAAGCCATTCGCACAGAACTCTGGGACTTACAGATAGTATGAGAAAGGGGTAAATGAGACACTCTCTCAGAGTCATTCTGCCATCCCTAAGTTTCTCGGAAAAAGACATCTACGCCATCCTTTCCTGAAAGGAGCTCAGCCAGGCCTGGAGGGACTGCCGTCTTCCTAGCCACCTCTAGGCTACGTGGAAGACTTGCACACATACTATTTCCCTGGAGTCACACCACAAATCCTGCCCATGACATAACGCATTAACTGAGGTGTTTGGTGGGGAGGAAGCAGAGAATACAGAAAGGCCTGTTCGGAATTTATATTTACGTTTTTTGTCCATTTTCATTGTTCATTACGAGTCAGTAAGCAATACGTGGTCCTTCTGCAAAATTTGGGACACGCAGAATACAGTTATTCTCTATGTGATTTTATATATAAGCACATCGTAATTATGAACTATTATCCAGTTGATTTAATTTCAAAACTGTGCTATTATCCCACGAGAAACAAAGCCAAAATGGCCGGGTGGGACAGGGCTGGCTGTCAGGGCGAGGGCCACTCTGAGGTTGCCCCCAGTTTCACGGTGGACACTGCAGGTGGGCCCAGGGACTGCTCTACAAGGCACAGCCCACAGCCTCTCTCTCTATCAGGCCTGGAGGAGGGGATGCAGTGAAAACGGAAGAAGATTCGGGTTCTAGAGGAGAGTTCGGAAACTGGCTTAGACAAATAGCCAAACAGAGTAACACGGAACTCAGCTACAGCAATACGATTCTTTTTGAAACCTTTTAGGTTCCAAGTTCTGTATTAAAACACTTTGTTCTATTTTTTTTTTTTTTTAACAACCTCTGAGGTGGGACCTATTAGCATCTGCATTGTACTGATGAGCTAAATGAAGTTGAGAGAGATCAAAGAGCCTAACCATACAGCTGCATAAAGGTGCAGCCAGAACAGGCGGGCTAACTCTGAAGCCACAGAAACTGAACTCTTAAGAAAAACTGATGTATATTTAACTTAATGATCACGAAGGCACACTCGTTTGCTTCTCCCTCCCAAGTCCTTTCTATCACTTGATCCTTACCCGACGCCCTGAGGTGGTTATTAGCAGCCCCACTTTCCTGGGAAAATTAAGCCCCCAAGAGAGTAGGGAGTTTTTCTAAGGTCACCTTGCTGTGAATGGGCGCAGCTGGATTCGAACCCAGACCTGATGGGCCCCAAAGCTCCCATTCTTCTCACATCTATTGTCTGGCCTGCTTTGTGAGCATAGAGAGGCCAAGACCAGCACCTTCTTTACACTAGTTAACCAAGACATAGTCATTTTTATGTTCCTCAGTTTCTTTTCCCTCAGTCAGAAGTCCACGATCACCACTCAACCCCACCATTCAGACCCCACTGAACTGTGGAGTAAATACAGAAGAAACCTAACAAACTATTTTAAACCGAATCCCATCACTCAGGCTGGGACTAGAACTGTCTGGCAAATGCCGTTTCAGAAAGGGTGAGGTCTAACTGCAGAAGGCCGAAGAACTTTCTCAACAGCTGGCCTATCGAAGGCAGACTGAGATGCTTTAAGATGATTGCTTTGATCACCATTTCTTCAGGCCAGGCCTCCCTCCTGTGAATAACCCTCCCACCGAAGTCCAGGAGAGCTTGGAACCCCTGGGCAAATAGGTAACACAGAATACAGCCCTTTGTTCTTTGGCTGGCCTGTCAAATTTCTTTAATTTTAAAATAAATGCCTTTTCTCGCTTGCATTCAATTATTCCTTTTTGGCTAAAATGTCTCCATGAGTGTGTGTTATTTCCTGCTTAGTCTCTTAGGGTTTTTGTTTAAAAAAAAAACAACAACAAGTCGGGGGGTCTTTCTATCCTGGAGAATAAGTGTGTCTTGCTCTGTTTGAAGCAGAAACCATACTGACAGAAAGCTTTTTACTTTTTCAAATACATTAGCTGCGGTTATAACTTCAAACCCTGGTAGAGTTTCAATCACATAGGGATACATGCAATTTATGGCAAAAATAAAATAATACCAGGTCATTTGGAATATAAGAATATTCCTAATTTACCTTTTTTGCAATACTGTAAAAATATACCTTTGTGCATAAGTGAACATATCAAGTTTTAAAAGTTCTTTTCTCCACAACCATAATAAGGGTCCGGGAGTTTGGGCTCCGAATGGCTTTTCCATGAGTTTTCAGGAAACGTGGGTTTCTGTCCAAGAGTCGGCTGTAGAAAGGTTTTGCTGAACGTGCTATATTTTCATCTGCCTCCTGCCTCTAAATTCTGAACGACACAAATTACTAACCATAAATCTGCCTTCTCTACTAAGACCAAATCCATCAAGTGAGGTCGTATCATTTTGGTGATTTTTTTTTTTTGTCTTCAGTGGGTATGCAGTAGACATTTCTTTCACACCCCTATTGGAAAAAATATTTTCCACTCTGCTAATGATTTCAATTACATATGCATTGTTTTATAATGTCCTCCAGCCTATAATGTCCTGAGCCTTTGACCTCAATCTTCTTGTAAAGAATGCTGGCGACACACCAGATCAGGGTTTATCACACAGTGGATGTGCAACGTTTAGATTTTTTAGGCTGGTGATGTGAATTAATCAGGTTTACAATCTTATTTGATATCTATAGATTTAGAGTTCAGTATTTAGCAACAAATGAAACCAAAGAATTTTTTTTAATTCATCTCAGTCTTTTCCCTTTTTTAATATAGTCAAAAACACAGAGGAGAAAAAGTGTACATAACTCTATGTGTGTGTCTAGGTTTTCATGTATGTGGGTGTATTCAGAGAATCCATATACACACAGACACATACTACATAATTATATACAGTATATTATAATTACTAATATATATATACACATAGAAAAGCTTATTTCAAATCCTCAGCCAAAACTTAACATATTTCTTTACCCTTTTTAGAGCATGGACAGAGACTCTTTTCTTATCCCCATAAGGAAAATCAAAGTCATTTCCCAGCGTCCCACCATGGGGCTCTGTCTCCCTTTCCTTTGTCAACTCATCTCAGCCTCAGTTGAATCTGTGGACCCACCAAGTTGTCAAAATCTACTCCCTTCTGCAGCTTGTTAGGGACACCAAGCCACGAGCTTCAGTGATGCAGTGAAAACAGAGATGTAGTGAAAAAGGCAAATGTCTTGGCAACCATTTAAAATGTGTGTAAAAAGCCCCTAATAGAATCTCATCAAATATCAACTCTGGCATTTGGGGGGGCTTGAAACCTACCCAACATCGTAATTTACTTTGCCAGGAGGTAAGAAATTGACCAGGGTTCAGAATGTAATCCTTCTTCAAATATTATTTCTGGGAACACTTTTCTCACCAAGCATGACCCCGCAAATTGAATCTTGCCTTCCCATCCCAGATCTACATTCCAACAGTTCTGCTCTAAAAGTAAATTGTTTATACAGGCAAGAAGAAAGTCGGGTCTTATTATGCAGCAAAGAAAGACTTAGGATTTTTCTATCTGATAGTTTTTCATTCATTTCCTTTTACCCCTCTCCCCCTCCCCACCAGATTACCAAAACAACTTTTACAGCTCATGATTTAAGGAGACTTGTGAAAAACTGCCACCACACCAAATTCAGCGCTCTTTCAATTAATCATGAATAGGAAGACTCAGGAAAGCATGCAAAATTGCAAACTTTCAATGAAACAAAGGCCTCATTTAAGTGAATAATTTCATTTGCTTTCTTTTTTCCAACTTATCTTTTGGCCATCAGGGCATCTGTTCAAAAGTCAATGTTAGTACAACTCTTTTGATCAAAAACAACAGTTAGCCTCAATACTTACTGATTCCTATTTGCCAAGGACCATGTGTTTGACCCATTAACTGTCAGAGCCACATTATGAAAGAATTGATTATCCTCCTTTTACATGTGAACAAACTGAGGCCCAGTTTGTAACTTACTTGCTAATTCACACAGCTATACACAGCATCCTTTGACCCAGCAATCCCATTGCTGGGAAAAGAATAACTCAAAAGGAAGAAGAAAAACTATACAGATTAATTGCTTTAAGATATTCAATAATGTGCCCCAGATCATAGAAGTAGGTGATGGAAGAACTGAGCTTAGAACCCAAGCAGGGTCCACCAGAACCACATGCTGAATTGCAGTGCTGTACTGCCTGCTCCAAGCTACAGGGTTCATAAAACCCGGCATTGTGCATTTAAGTACTTGTAGTACAGCACAAGGAATAGTATCAGCACCAGGCAACAATTAGAAGACAAGTAAAGGAAAAAATGCATGGCAGATACCACAGTGTGATTGGGTTGGACTATCCAGAGTCAGAGAGCTGTGGGACACAGAAGGTACGGCATTGATGAATAACGACTAGGTAGCATTGCCTTTTATTGGCAAGTTGCTATGTGCCAGGCCCATTTCTAATTGCTTCCCATTTGCCAACTAATGTAACCTAACCAGATATAATCCTTCTGTTCACATATGTACCACATCTGGGGGGGGGGTTATAGACACCAACTCAAAGAACCAGCTTTCAACTTGAAGATTAAACCATAGAAAAAGATCATAATTGGAACTATACTGTACATTTCTAGCAAAAAAAAAATTGTCTTAGTAATCCCCCCCACCACCCCCACTCATCAGTTAGCATTCTGGAGATGGCCTAGGAGGCCTGAGGAGAATAAACAAAAGATGCTCCCATTTTCCAGACTCACCCCAATCAGCCTTCCAAAAAAAGCCATCTACCATTTTCCTTGCCCACTGGCCATCTATCCTCCTGGCTTCATCATTTTATGACCAAATCCACCCACACATTTGAACTCACCGATTGTTGGTATTATGGATTTTTTCACAATCAAGGGATATATAAATATTTTTTACTTTAACAAAGGTCTTCACTGGACTAATATGCTTAATAGATGCTTAAAAATGAATTTTTATTATCTTTATAGAGCTGAATGTTCAATATAGTTCTATTAATTATTTTATTAAAATATTCTGTAAACATGTGTTGCTATTGGATCTATCAGATAAAGATGCATTAAAGGACCACCCGTGATGCTACCAGTTTCTCTCCATGGTTCCAATTTGTTTCTTCAACTAATTTTAGCCTACATTATTCCATATATAAAGATTCACAATTGCTACACATGCATTGTGAATTATACATTTATAAGTATAAAAGAACCCTCCATGTCAAGTTTGAATATAACTCTGATGTTCAAAATTTGCATTTGAAAGCAAACCCCAATAAGGGTGACTTGAACAATGAAGGCTTACTGAGATAGGTTGTTGGCTATCTATCTACAGAAGACTGACATCAGCCATCACAATGGAATATAAAA
This sequence comes from Crocuta crocuta, assembly GCF_008692635.1. Lineage (NCBI taxonomy): Eukaryota > Metazoa > Chordata > Mammalia > Carnivora > Hyaenidae > Crocuta > Crocuta crocuta. Next base: position 13,034,532 of record NW_027529428.1, on the reverse strand, counting down.
GTCCCTCACCCAGATCTAATCCAGTCTACCAACCTAGAGCCCAGTGACTGGAAGGTGCTCTTGAGGAAGAATCTTGTAGGGCAACGTCAAGTATAATGGTCCATATTCTCCTGATATTTCACCAAGAAGTTTGTAATTATTTGCCAGAGTAGGACCTTTGGAGGTCAGGTGTTAAATGCTTACACATTTTAATTTTATCTCATAGTTAGTAGTATGGTTTATTCTCCGAAAGCTGTTAGTGTATAATTGGAATATAAATAATTAGTGGCTATCATAATATTCACATTTGTTCCCTTATGTGTGGAGTAAGAGCCATCATGATAGGAAAAGTCAAGGGGAAGCACATGAAGCTACTACCCCTCTCCAACCTGCCCAACCAAGTAATGGGAAGCAATACCTCAGTACCATAAAAGTATAAAGGACACAGTATAGCAATCTCTATCACACCCCTGTTCAACTCAACTGACTCCTGAACAAGCTGGATTAACTCTGGCAGATGATGGTGAATCACCATGAACTTAAGGAAGCTGTTCCAATTCCAGCCACTCTGGTAAATGTGCTATTTTTCACTAGTGAGATCAGCATAACTTCTGCCACTTGCAGTATAGCTATCAATGTGGCAAATGTATTCTACTCCATTCACAACGGGAGGGAGAATCAAAGCTTGACTTCACAGGACAAGGACAGCAATACACATTCACTGTGCCCCAGAAACTATGTTAACTCTTCTGTTCTCCATCACATAGTCTGTAGGGACCCGAATCTTCTTGCCAATCCACCAAATTTTATGCTAACCAACTCTAGTAATGACAATATGCTAGTCGGACCAAATAAGCAACATGCCCTCGTAGACACCTGTATGCCTGAGGATGGGAGTGTCAGTGAGCTGCCACAGTGGTGAAGGCTTTTAGAGACACAATAGTCTGGGGATATTCTAGGGTATCTCTTTCTATGGTTAAAGAGCTAGTTGTCATGAGCCAGTCATTCCAGCTTGCATGTTATACCTGTAAGAAAAAGGCATCGTGCTTTCTGGATCCCTCTGGATTCTAGAAGCATTGACTACATGTGGGAATATCACTCTTGTCCATTTATCAGATATGAGAGGCTGGGTTCCCCTGCAACACACTCTACAATGAGGATATGAGCACACAAGTAGTTTATTTGAAGGGATCCCTAAAGAAGTGACATAAGAAATCAAAAAAGACCATTAAAAGGATGTGTTATCAAGAAGATTACCATCGTGGTCACCTGAGGCTCAAACCTACTAGGGAATTCTGGGAGACTATACATAACACACATCAGGATTATCCCAGATAAGCAGTGAACCAATCAGCAACTGCTTGAGTACTGCTTTTTGAGGGGCACTGTTTCTCCAGGTTTCGCTGTGCATGGACTATGAATGCTCCCTAGGTGTTGAAATGCCTCATTCAGAGAGTCAGGGGTAGTCACAGAAAACTATTTTTGGTGTATAGAAATGACTACCAAGGAACTTTGGGTCAGGTTCTTAGACTGCTGGCTCTATCTGGTGGCTTATAATGCTGCCAGTTTCAAATGTGGCAGAACCCAAGGGAGGTCCAGACTATGGTGTAAACTGTACCTCGCCCCCCGCCCCCCCCCACACACACACAGTCTGTGTGACCCAGTAGACGCAATGCTGATGAAGGTGTCCACAGTGGATATGGATGTTCCATGAAAGCTCTGGCAAACCTCAACAGAAAAGTTGTGGCCTGTACCCCCAGGGCTCCAGGACAAAGCCTTCTTTAGCAGAGAACATTTCTCCATTTGGAAAACAATTACTGCACAGAATACCAATTGACCACACTTGGAGCTACCCATTATGAACTGGGTATTATTATATCCACCAAGTCATAAGACTGGGCAAGAAAATATATTGTACCAATTTACTGTGTGATCCAAATTATATATTCAGAACTGGGATCAAGAACATTCATAATAAATTTCAGGGACAGGGGACCAAGACTCTCATCCCTGTACTGCACTCATGTATGTGCATTGGCTCCTCTTCTTTGTTTGTCCAATCAAGCCCAGGGACTTTAACAGCTCTTAATTGTAGTGTAGATTTTCATTTTGACTCAGAATGGTGGCTTCCTACAGAGGCCAGGCAGCCATTCAGAGAACAAAAGAAAGGCTTGGCTACTTCAGACACTCTTCCAGCGGCTCATCAGGGTTTAGTAAGACACAAAGATAACAAAGTTAAGGTCCAGCCTCCCTTCTTCCATGAAAAAGCATCTATGGGAAAAGCTGTCAGCAAATCCAGTGCACTCCTTCTGGGAAATGCCCTTACTGAGAATAACAAGGATCTAAACTAACTAGTGTGGAAAGGGTTTCTGAAAGATTTCCAAATATCTCATTATTTTCCTGTCTTAAAGCTCAGAAGGACTTTGTACTTACGAAGAGTGGCTCTACTTACACCAACCTGTATGAAGCACTGTGTGTTTTACTTACTAAATCTTAATAATCATCCTGCAGTGGAGGTAATATTGGGCCTATTTTACAAGTGGGAAATGTCAAAATCACAGAGTAGGCAGTGGTGTCAGGATTCTAGCGGGGCCGGAGGCTGGCAGCCCAGGCTCGGACACTGCAGTGAATGCCTCGTGAGATGGTCAGATTTCTGCCTGCTACAATCATCTATTCAGTGCCACCCTCGGGAAAATCCTGTGTTGAACAGAACCTGCAATCAAAGGCACAAGCATAAAATGATTGGTTTTTCCTTCTCACAAAATCAAGAGGAACCAAAGGCTGGTCTCATTATTCTGAACTCCCCAAGTACTTCACATGTAAAAATTCCAGAAGCAGACACTCGCAATCGGCAGATAAAGAGCTTCCTTCTACTTTGTTGTTCTGCCATCCTCAAGGCAAGGCTTCCCCCTCCCAGTCCAAAATAGAGACCCTGAAATCGTTGTGTCACTTTTAGAAAGGAAGACTGATGGAGGACAGTTCCCCAGAGAAGGGGACAGCTGTGAGTCATTAGCTGCCAATGCTCTCAAAGCCTGGAGGAATGGGGGTCCCAGCCCAGCAAAGAACTGAGCAGGACATCAACAGTGTCCACTGTGCTGTCCACCATCACATTCACATTCTAGACAGCGAAAGGGGGAGAGAGAGAGAGAGATCCACAATGTCTTTAAGAGCATTTCCCAGGAGGAGTATGTACTGCTTCCGTACACATTCCCTTTTAACATGACAACAAACAGCTACAAGGGAAACTGCAGAACACAGCTTTTATTATGGATGGCTATAAACCCAACCCTAAGTTGGTGGTTCAGTTATTTAAAATATTGGGAGGGGCACCTGGGTGGCTCAGTCTGTTAAGCATCTGACTTCACCTCAGGTCATGATCTCACAGTTCGTGAGTTCAAGCCCCACGTCAGGCTCTGTGCTGACAGCTTAGAGGCTGAAGCCAGCTTCACATTCTGTGTCTCCCTCTCTCTCTGCCATTCCCCCAATCACATTCTGTCTCTTTCTGTCCCTCAAAACTAAAGAAACATTAAAAAATAAATAAAATTAAATATTGGAAGATAATTGGTCGGTAGTCCAAGTTGCCAGTTTGATCTTCGATACTTCCCCGCAATGATAAGGCATTTGCACTTGCCGGTAGATGTTCAGTCATTCCAGGCATCCTTCCCATTGACCAGCACTGGCTCTGGGAACCTCCACCCCAAGGTATGACCACCTTTGTCTTCGCCTGTTGGAGACCTTTTTACCCCTTCCACTTGTAGTCTTGGTATATTTGTGCTCGTGAGCCGTCTGCCTTCTCTGTCTCCCACTCAGCATCCCATCTCTTAATTCTGGTTTCTGAGTCACTGAGACATTTCTCTTCCTCACATGACAGACATAAAAATCTAACATCACTTTTAGGAGAAAATGGCTCCTCACACATATTTTAATGTAGCTTCACCCTTACTTGGTAACAGTTAAAACAATTTCATAGAAATTGTAATTCCACACTCAGAATAATGAAAGGGTAGTTGCCTTACATGTGGAAATGACCGGCAATCATTTTTGAATACTTCTTCCACCTAATTCTAAGCTTAAGAACTGATTTCCAGGCAGTATATTCCGCTAAAAAAGGGGAAAGAGTGGGCATTCTGCAGATTTTTAAATTATAAACCAAATTACACAACTATATAAAACCTTAATGGGAAACGAGCAGAGGATGGGAAAGAAAGCAGAAATACAAATGGACAACAGGTCTAGGAAGAAAGAAAGATTCAACTTCTTCATGGCCTGAGAATACAAATTCGAATACCAGTGAGACACCTCGCTCTTTGGTCTGACTGATAGAGATTAAAGAGAATCCTACAGACAGAGGAAACGAGGCACGGGCCAACTCCACTGGCTGATGCTGAAACACACAGTACAACCTTTTTGGGAGAACCAACTCAGGAAAATCATCAAAAAACCTTTGTCAGAATGCCCTGCCCCCAGGAATCCTCCCTGCTGGGAAATAGACACATGCGAGCAATGTTTGTACAATACTCTGTTCATCTCAGATTTGTTCATAATAAAAGAAAACCCAAATGTCTAATGCTAATGGAATGGTTACGTACACAATGGAATACTACACGAGCAATGTGAAATTCTCAGGAAACTCTATAGTCACTGATATAAAAGAATAGGGTACATTTCAATTTAGGAAAACCATGCAGCTTACAGAATACATGCTCTGTATCCAATACAATTTTTGGGTAAAATGTGTGTGAGTATATATTTATTTTCCTACATTTATAGTGTCAATAGTATGAGAAGACATACACCAAAAACATTACCTATGATTTTTCTCTAAGGAGAATTTCTAAATATGTTATGCTTTTCTTTCTCTCTTTCTTTTATTGTTTTTATTTTTGGCTTATCTGTATATTCTAAGCTTTCCTCAAAGACTTCACATTACTTGAGAAATTGCTTTTAAGTCCCAAAATTTTTCCGAGAATACAGGATTAAACATTAACCAATTCCTTACAGAGAAAATGACTTTCTAAGAGGTAAAATCACAGAGGAAAATGACTGACTGGTTATTATTTACCAAATATGACAGTTTTGGTAGGTCAAATAAAATAAAAAGAAGTCTGAGGGGAAAAAAATATTCACAGTGTTACCTAACACCAAATTTCATACAGTACAAACAGAAAAGCACTATTTTTTTAAAAATAAGAAAAAAACATGAACTATGTAACAAACAACTCACAAAATGGACACACCAGTAAAAAATACATTAAAAAATCAATTCCATTAATTTAATAATTTAAAAAGTTATAAAATTAATAATTATTACACTCAGAACTGTGTGAGGCTGGCACTATTGTACATTGCTTTTATGCAGGGAAATTAATCTAATACTTTTTGGAAAGCCATTTGGCCATCATCATCAGGAGCTGGAAAACTGGTTATCCTTTGATCCAGTAATGTGCTAGAGGTTCAATCCAATTAAAGAAAAAGCTCCATACAGGATCTAGAATAGCATTATTATAATAGCAAATTCGTGGAAATAACTGAAACATCAACCAAGAATGCTTAAATATATTGTGGATAAATCTACTAAATGGAATATAATGCAATTATTACATTATGTGCATGGAAATTACATATGTATGATGAAAAACTCCTATGTACGAAAAACAGGTTACTGAATTGTGTGATATTTTTAGAGAATAGATAATATATATCAAGACAAAATATGCAGATATGGTCAAACAACTAAACATTTTTCTGCTATTGTCAATACTCTCCTTAAAGAGTACATCTTTTTAAATCAGCTTTTTTTTACTTTAAAAAAAAATTTATGTTTATTTATTTTTGAGTGAGAGAGAGAGAGAGTGCAAGCGGGCGACGGGAGAGAGAAAGGGAAACACGGAATCTGAAGCAGGCCCCAGGCTCTGAGCTGTCAGCACAGAGCCCAACAAGGGGCTGGAACTTACAAACCTTGAGATCATGACCTGAGCTGACGTTTGAAGCTTAACCGACTGCCCCTTAAGTCACCTCTTTCAAGTGATGGCTATGAAGACTACATCGCAACTCACGAAGTTATTAATACAGTGTTTTCTGAAGAATGTGTATTCAGTCGTATGTACATGTAGATTGCAACATGCTTTAAGAAAACTATTGTCTGCTACAATGATAAATTTATGGGTGGATTTTTATCTCATCTAGTCAAAGTGGTCTAATTTTATAAAAATCATTTATTTAGAAATAAAAGTAAATGTGGCAGAGCATGATAATACATCAGTAAATATGCTTTTTGAGCCAAAAAAAAAAAGGCGTATAACACAAAAAGAATAAGAAACTTAGATCCTGACTTACTATCTTTCTTTCCTTCTTATGTTCAAAACCTACAAGTCATTAATGAGCATTTACATTTCTTACACAGTTAATAGTTTGGCAATGATTTTGACAAGAATATAGGAAAGAGAGATAAACAGACATACATTAGTATTTTTCAAACTCCTGAGTGGCACTAATAGCCTGAGCTCCTGAGGTGAGGCACCGAGAGCAGACACGGTACCACTTCCTAGTTCCTGACAATTTCATCATCAGTTTCCTATGATCAGTCTTCCCCAAGACTAGCCTGGGTCCCAGAACAGAAAATACACAAACTTTCAACTTCTTTATTGGTCCTCAATCCAACTAATGAAATTTTTCAATGATCTGGGGCTGCCGTCTTCCCTTAGCGAGTACTTCCAACATCCCAACAACTGTTCACGTGTGGCTTCTAAACCTTCCCCCTCCACACGGACCATCCAACAGGATTTTCAAACTGCTGGTAATTCCTGGGAAATGGAACTCTCTTGGCTGATCTTCCAGATAAGCAAGGAAACACCTGTCATGACTGCCTTCCCCATGGGCACCCAGATGGCATCCACTCCTCCTGTGCATCAGAGAGGAAGGGAAGGACCCCAAACCTGACTTCAAGCAACTGCATATGTGACTCCCTGTTTGGCACCATGGCCTCTGAGTTTAGGTAACAGCCGTGCCTTACGCAAATGAGCACCATGGCAGAGATCTTTCGCATGGGCAGTCACAAGGTTTTCAGCTGCTTGGTAAGATTTAGTCTCACTTGCTGACACCACTTCTTGGGGGTTATTTAGGTGCACAGCTATTTTGCAAGCTGACTGGTGGCTTTTCTCCATACTTTCAACACTTTCTTAACAATGACACAGAGGAGGGGAACCTAGATGGCTGAGTCGGGTAACCACCCAACTCTTGATTTCAGCTCAGGTCATGATCTTGCAGTTGTGGGTTCAAGCCCCATGTCGGACTCTGCACTCAGTGTGGAGCCTGCTTGGGGTTCTCTCTCTCCCTCTCTCTCTGCCCCTCCCCTGGTCATACTCTTTCTTTCAAAATAAATAAACTTAAAAAAAACAATGACACAGAAGATCAGTGACGTTTGCCCATGGGAAAAGTCACATCAGAAGAACCTACCCCTCCCCCAGAATATCTGATAGAGAAGTCTAAGAAGTCTAACAGTAATTTCCAACCCTACCTCCTCACAGTGCTTCTAAGTGAAATGCCAGCAACTGAAGGAGGCACACGGGTCCTGGGCTGACCTGAGTACCAGGCCTGCCCCACCGGGAGACCCCTCCACAGTACTCGGCATGGAGGCAGACAACTCAGGTCCTCCGCAGAAAGGCACATTCCTAAGAAAGGAGGATAAGATTGAGACAAGCATGACCAGTTCTTCTTCCAGAATTTACCAGAGATGAGTCAATCCTTTCTGCCTAGGGTAGAGCAAGTAAAGGGGTGGACAGCATTCTCTGTACCAGAGGTTAAAGAGAACACAGTGAGGGGCGCCTAGATGGCTCAGTTGGTTAAGCATCTGACTTTCAGCTCAGGTCATGATCTCATGGTTTTTTAGTTCGAGCCCCACATGGGGCTCTGTACTGATAGCCCAGAGCCTGGAGCCTGCTTTGGATGCTATCTCCCTTTCTCTCTGGGCCCCCTCCACGGCTCATGCCCTGTCTCTCAAAAATAAGTGGATGTTAACCAAAAAAAATTTTTTTTAAATAAAAGAACACAGTGAGAGAAACCCCTTCTGCCCACAAACATCCCATTTCAATGATGAAGCTTCTGCACACACTAAAGAACCTGATTTATAGAAAGCTCATGGGGCAGGGATAGGCAACGAGGTGACTAAGGACAAACTCCCCAGTGTCCCACTTATATGCAAAGTACAAAGAAATACAGTCATCCCCATTCCCAACCATCTGCTTAGAGGTTCTGAACAATCAGGCCAAGCCCTCCCCTAACTACAGTTTGAAGCAATCAATCTGTATACACTCTGTATACACAACCAAAGCAAAAAAAAAAAAAAAAATCCCCAATTCATCTTCTGTGAAGGAGTTAGCTTTCAACCTTTCACACCTTTCGTCCACAAAAGAAATACATTTTACAGGATGGCCTTGCATGCCCCACGCAAACAAATATAAATAAAACTGAAAAAGGATTCACGATTCTTGCCCTTACTTCAGGTAAAGACCTGAAGCCCTTCACAGCGTTATCTTTATCCTTGACCTGTCTGCAGTATGAGTTAGGAAGGGAACAGTGCGGAAGCAGAAATAGGTAACGGCTTCTGTTTTTGGTCCTTTTACGGTCCTGTACCTCATCCACCAGCACCTGGGAGTGGTGCCTGCTCCCTGGTCTGCCTAACTGCCCTTGGCCCAGAGAGCCATCCTGGCAAGAAATGCCCCAGAGGTTATACTCCACCCCAGGCATAGCCCATGGCCAATGACTGGTTCATATGGGGTCAAAATCCCAGCCCCGCTGCCTCAGGATGGGAATCCTCCAGTAGCCTCTGGGTATCAGGCTGAGACTACACTTGAGTGGAAGCTGGAGCACACTCAGCTTTTCCCCTGCCTGACCCTGCCTTCCTCTCTTGCTTAGTGATTTCTCCTGGAACCCTCAGCAGAGCACTTGCACAGGCTTGGCTTCCAGGGGGCCAGACCTAAGACAGGTGGCTACATGTCAGGAAGAAGTGTGTTTGAGACTGTCCACTGCCTCCCAGGAGCTCTCTCTTCTATCTTGGTCACCAAGAGTATGACTTTTGCCATACTAAAAATATTTCACATATCATGCATAATCACAGTTGGAGGAAGCAATGATTGCAAAAGGTGTATTGCCTTAGTCAATTAAATTCCTTCCTTGTTGATGAAGAACCCATTGTTTAATTACTGATACATTCTGTAAGTTACAGGGCTATGCTGATGTAACTTCACCTGCGCATTAGGCTTTCCTTTGGTTAGCGGACCATTTAACTCCTCTCTGTTAGTGGTCTCCCTACCTTGTGTAGAAAAGACAAACAACCCACCAAAAGAGAATATAGACAAGGTCAGGAAAGTGGAAATTATGGCCATATTTCCTGGGACAATCTATGAACTGTGATTCAGATACATCATTCCCTCAGTGAGAAGGCTAACAGCAGAAAATACATTCTTTCACATTCTAGCAACACCCGGGTCATTTAGACTAAACAAATGGTAACTCAGAATACCTAATCAGCCTTGACATCTGCTGCCCCTAGCCTTTCCTTTACAGCTGAAATCCTGGATCTCCTAAGTGAGAAATTGCTAATGGGTGACATTGGTCCACACGTGACTAGTATCTAATATTTTTAAAATAGTTTATCACAAGGGATCATGCCACCAATTGGTGAGTTGTGATTTCACTCTCAAAATTCATCAGAATGGATAAAGGTGACAGTTACTTTCTCTTTCATATCAAGAGCAGGAAGCTTGTAATTGAGATTTGGGCTGTGAAGGGGAGCCTGGGTGGTGCAGTGAATTAAGTACTTGACTTCGGCTCAGGCCATGATCTCATGGTTCATGAGTTCAAGCCCCACGCCATACACATGGGAGAGAAAGGGGAAACAATTTAACCCAAACTGATATCTCAAAATACATCTAGCTACACAGTCAAAATACATTAATTCAAAAAGTAAAAATGTGCCATGTGGTCTGTGACTTTGCCCTCAGTACCTGCATTTGAGCTTCTGTGGATAACACAGCTTGTACTCTGCCACACTGGGCTGTCTTAAGTAGATGGTGTGGACCTGAGCCCCGTGATCCACACATAAAAGCTTATGAAGAGATACAGACACCTGGATTGAACAAATGTTCTGCTCAATCCCATTTTCTATTAAAAATATAACTTTCTATGCCATTAACTTAATATAATTAATCTGCCATTACTTAATTTCTTTTTAATTGTCAGTTAGAAAAAGATTTCAGGAGCAAGAAACCTTAGGCGCATAACTCGAAAAGCTCAATTCTACCTCTGTGATGTCAAAACCCCTATGGCCCTTTCCACCCTGAAGAAAGTTGCTTTCCCCTTCTCAAGAAGGCAAGATTTCATTGCAAAGATGATTACCGGAAGCATTAACTGATTACTGAGTCATTAATCATTATTCGAGTAAATTTCCAGTTCTATTCCATAATGAACTTCAAGCTTTAAGGAGATGGCATCCTTTCTTATCCAGATCAGATTCCAATGGTTTTATACAGCAAAAATGGTTAATTACAGATTTTCTAACAGCATCACACAAGATATTACCAATGCACACATCAAATTGATTTTCTTTTTTAACTTCTCAGCAATTGTGCCTTCTTAGACTTTGCCAGACAGCGAGAAACATGGGGAACACTGCCGTGTAGCAATACCAAAGTGAGACCCTGCTGACCTTGGAGGGAGCACGGAAGGGCTGGTAAGGATTCTAATATTCAAGCACAGCAGGACAATGCTAGAGCCCCTACCAAGCCCCCACAAGATGTGACAGGATTGCCTCCATTTCCTGATGAAATGCAGGTTCCTCCTCCAACCTCAAATACTTAATCCTTCAAGTATTAAGAAAACTCCTACGTTGGCCTCTTAATACCACTGATGTGACCCATCTGCCCCCTTCACTGCAAGGCCCTTCCCAAACCCATCATGCCATTCTATCTTGGACTGGGAAGGGCACCAACACTTGGGTTAGGCTCAGAGCCAAATTCCTACATTTAATAAGAACGAACCTAAGATGACCCATCACAGCAGAGGGCCACAGACCAAAAGCCTCAGGATACAAATAGGACTTTCCAGCAAACGCACTCCCAAGTCCCACCTTCTCCTGTGGATTGAGTCCAATCTGCTTGTCTTCTTTATTTGCACACTCAAGAGGCAGAGTGCAGGTACTATGTAGGATAGCCAACTGGCCAGTGAGCAACTAAAGAATGTGGTTGCCTACAACTGCCTTTAAGGCTACAAATAAAATGAATTCTTATCAACATCTTTAAAGTTCCATGGAAAATCTGTCCAACAGGATCCTTTCCTTATTCAGGATGTGTTTGTCTCCCTGTGTGTTTTATATCCTATGGAACTAGAGGCTATTATCCAATGATGCTTATAAACCCCAGGCTTTTTACCAAATTACTAGGTAACTAATGCCCTTTTGTGAGTTGCTTGTTTGCCTGGAAGATAGGATAATATGGAATCTCTGAAGTCTTAGAAAAAGGCATTTACCAAATTCTTTCCACTCATTTGAGCTTATTTACTGTTTTGTTTTGTGTTTGTTTAAAAAAACAAAAAACTTCATAGTGTAACATTCCAGAAACCCCACCGACACTGTTCTCCAAACACCTGGCTTAGCTGTCGAAAGGAAGAAAGTAACTTGGGGCGGGAAGCCTGAACTGAGAGAGCCCTGGCCTGTTTTCACTTAGGAACTCCCCTCCACCAGGGAGCTGATGGAGAGGCAGGGCTACAGAGACTTCTTGAGGCATCAGTCTGCTTGAATTAATGTGTTACTACACAGAATCTGAATGTGGGGTGTAAGAACCTGCATTTGGGGAGAAAATGCCATGTGTGTCTGCGTACGCGGTGTAGATTGACAGGGAAACCAAGGCAGCCATGTGGTTGACTTTACAGAGCATATCTGGGTGCTATAAATCACCAGGTTCACACATGTTACTTAGAAGACCTGTATGGAGGGAATGCAAGCATTATGACAGTATTAGAAGCATGTCCCCTTCCAGGGAATTTTACACCTAGCTCATTGAATTAATTATATATAAATCATTTTCAGGTCTCTTGGTTGTTTGACTTAACCTGGTCCAAAATTAATGTTATTTGCATATATCAATGTACTCTTAGAAAGCCGAACAAAACTACTGAAATTTTCTTTTTCTTTTTTTTTTTAATGCTTATTTTTGAGAGAGAGACAGACAGACAGCATGAGCAGGAGAGAGGCTGAGAGAGAGAATCCCAAGCATGCTCCAGGATCTGAGCTATCAGCACAGAGCCCAAAGCAGGTCTCCAACTCATAGACCACGAGATCATGACCTAGACCAAAATCGGACACTTAACCAACTGAGCCACCCAGGAGCCTCAAGTGAAGTTTTCTTAGAATAAATTTAAGTGTCTTAACACAAAACATATATGCAAGATTTAATAGTTTTCCTACCTAGCTGGAAAACAAAACAAAACAAAACAAAAGGAAAACTAAGTTAACATATAAAGGAAAACTATATTAACAGTAATATGCCCTTCTGAATAATTTAGTGAGAACTATAAATATCCTTATGAAGAAAACTTCCAAACTTTATTGAGGAATGTTAAAAAAATTTTTTGGCTAGATGAAGATATATGTACCACATAACTGGATGGAAAGAATGAGTATTCTAACAAGGCCAAATGAATGTGAAGATTTAATGAATTTTAATCAAAATACCAATTTACTTTGCAGAAATCGATGAAGTAATCTCAAAGTTCATCTGGAAGAAAAAATAATAAGCAAGAATAACTAAGAACTGACAACGAAGTGTCATGTACACCAGCAGAAATGAAAATGTAACATGACAAAAATTAATTATGGCATTAATTAATGCCCATAATTAAAGCTCAGCACAAAAATGTCAAAATAATCAGACAGAAATGAATACATACCCAAAACAGACCTTCCTCTCTGTACATTTTTTAAAGTGCATATTTAATGCATGACATGTCAATGATGAAAGGTGCTGGGAAAACTGGGTTAAGTCCCTTTCACTCTGTCACTTGTGGTCACTCTATCTTATGCACACGCTTTTTATAATTTTTTTAATTTCCTACATTCTCAGGACTGCTTTCTCAAAATAATTTCCAGAAAAAATTCTTCCCTAATCAGACGCAGTCACCTAACACTTTTCCTCAAAAGTGAGAAAACCAGGTCTAAACATAGCTTGGCCTCAGTTTTGCAGAGGCAGCCGGCAGACTCCTCACCTGGTCGCGTCTGCAGCACAGCTCTGAGCATTGTTGCCAGAAGGGACTCCTTGAACCCAAGAACCTGTGGGCCACCCAAAACCCTCAGACTATTATGTGTCTGCTTAAGCTAGCTGGGTTGGACTCTACTGCTTCCAGCTAAGGTACTGATAAACACTGGTCACTGATTTCAAGAAAAAGCTATGTAAATTCTCACCTCTACAGCACATAAATAAACTGCATGCAGATCAAGGAATAAATCTGTTTTGAATCAGACCATTTTTCAAATCTAGAAAAAAAATACATAGATGGACTCTGGATGATAAACAACTCTGAAAAGACGGAAAGCAAAAAGGAGAACAAGAAAAAAAAATCTACTTTAGCACTTAAAATGTTACACTCCTATGCTGCCGAGGGTGGGAGATACAAAAGGCTAACACGTATGTATGTATTTGCTTGTTTACAGATTTTTTTAAAAGCTCACTGGGGCGCCTGGGTGGCTTAGTTGGTTAAGCGTCCGACTTTCGCTTAGGTCATGATCTCGCGGTTCGTGGGTTCGGGCCCCGCATCGGGCTCTGTGCTGACTGCCAGCTCAGAGCCTGGAGCCTGTTTCAGAGTCTGTGTCTCCCACTCTCTCTGACCCTCCCCTGCTCACGCTGTCTCTCTCTCTCTCCCTCTCCTAAAAATAAATAAAACATTTAAAAAAAAAAAAGCTCACTAATATTTTTTTAATATTAGTTAATATTAGTTTAATATTAGACACACANTAAATAATTAATAAAAGCTAATATTTTTTTAAGTTTATTTATTTACTTTGAGGGGGGTAAGGGCAGAGACAGATGGAAAGAGAAAATCCCAAGCAGACTCCATGCTGACAGCCTTGGGGCTTGAACCCACAAATTGTGAGATAAAGCCCTGAGCCAAAATTAAGTCGGACACTAACCACCTGAGCCACCCAGGTGCCCCAAAAGCTCAACAGTAGTTTTAAAAATACAGTAAAGATATTTTTAGCTATTAGGTTGGTGAGATTTTGTTAGTAATAATACTCAAATCTAATAAAATTGTATTCATTTACTCAACTGGCAGGAAGGTGAATTGGTACAAACTTTCTAGAATACAATTGCACAGTATGTATATTAAAGGTCTAAAATATTCATGCTCTGCAAGAAGCTATCACTTCTTCTCAGAATCTAAGTTATTTATGTTTTCTTTATTACTTTTATAAGTAGGAAAACATAGGTATTACAAAAATATGAATATCAGAAAAGAAGCTACAAGGAAATCTTGTAGCAACCCCGAGTTATTTATCCCAATCTAAAACCAAAACAACGACCCCTCCTTTGAAGCTAAAGGCAGAGAAGACCAGGAAGCTAAGTGGAAGTCAAGGTCAGAAGGACCACAGGGGTGTCCATGTGAAGCCAGAGCCGCATCAGACCAGACATGTCAGTAGACATGGGGACTATAGGAACAGGTCAGCCAGGGCCATCAGGAAGATTAGAAGAGAGGAGGAAATTAGGTTCTAAATTAAAACTGAGGACACATAGTCTACCAGTTCTCACTGTCCTTACAGAGACTGCAAGACAGAACATTTAACACTGGGACTATCCCAGGACACCCAGTCAGATGGTCATTATGTGACTCTGCTACCCTGAAGGTACATAGACAATGGCCCGCCAAGTGGGCAGGCCCCAGGGCAAGCTGGGATATTCTGTACTGCTCAGACATGCCTACACAGCCTGTGTCTTAGTTTGGTCACAGATAGAATTAGCTACAGAGTGAGATCCAAAATTTAATATAAATGGAAGTTATGGAAGCAAAAATAAGACAATACTGGATCCAACGAATCCAAAAACAAAAAAAAAGAGTGAATAATGGCCACTCGTGAGCTTTCATGAATCGTACTGACACAATCACTTAAATCTGGAAGTTACTTCCTTCAAAAACTAGATACTTGAATATTGGATAATCCTCCAAAGGCCTTCAATAAATTACTCATCCTATTCCCCATGTATAACTCTCCTATTTATTTTTAACTATTACCCCATTTTCTAAAAGGACTGAGACATCTAGGTCAGTCATCTTTAAGATACCACAAAACATCAGCAGGCGGCAGACAACCTTCGGATAAAATGGTTCAAAGGGGCGAAAGCCACCGGTGGCATGTGGGTGCGGCCGGCTGAACCTGTGCTCTCAAAGTCCTGAATGTGCACCGTCAGGTTTTCTAACCACACCCTCATGATCAGGAATTACCAGAAAAATCTTTAATATTCTCTGAGGACATGAAGACAGAGTCAAGAGGGGTTTGTTTGGTCTTTATTACTCATTCTGGCAGTTCTACGTTTTCCGACTTTGAATCTCTCTAAAGCTAGAAACATCATTGATAATGTAACTATTAGCTTTGAGTGGGCTCACCAAGCCTATGGAAATGACCACAAGTGATAAGAAATGAGAGCAGGCACCTGAGAGACACTTGCTAAACTCTAAGAAAAGCAGCAGCATGCAGATGACCCACTCCTGACTTGGGGGCAGAGAGTGACAAAAAAAAAAAAAATGACAATACAGGATTCTTTCAAGAAAATACCATAATGTAGTCTGTGGTATAACTGGGTAATAATCAATCATCATATACTTTGTGATCCCCCCCCAAGGAAAGGAAAGGATTGTAGGGTTTAATTGAAGACCTATCCCATAGAGCTTTGGAAAAAAAAAAAAACATTTTAGTATTATTTTGTTAATATATGAAATAAAAAATCTATCCCATGTACACATACCAGAGTCAATTAATTATTTCATCAGTCAATGCAGAAATCAGCTCAGATCAGGTCTTTGATCTAACACGAAGGTCAATCCTCATTCAAGGAAGATTTTTTTTTTAATGTTTTATTTATTTTTGAGAGAGACAGAGAAAGCATGAGCAGGGGAGGGTCAGAGAGAGAGGGAGACACAGAATCTGAAGCAGGCGCGAGGCTCTGAGCTGGCTGTAAGCACAGAGCCTGATGTGGGGCTCGAACCCACGAACCATGAGATCATGATCTGAGCTGAAGTCGGATGCTTAACCGACTGAGCCACCCACGTGCCCCTCAAGGAAGACTTAAGAGGCACAGTGGGAGAAAATACAGGGCTGAAAACCAGACTATCCAGATCTCTTTTCCCAAAATACATACTTCTCCTTCTGACTGGACCCTACTCCTCAGCAAGTTACTCCCCTTTCCTGCTCTCCTCCACAGGTTCCAAAACAAAATAGAATCTCTGGTGCAAAGGATATTTATCTTGTTTTCAATGCCCATCATGATATGGACGCTACCTTGCCCTGTTTCCTGTTCCAAGTAGCCCTTTAAACTCCTTGAAACTAATTCTCAAGGATCCTGGCTACTCTGAATCTTTCCGCCAAGTCTTCCGGACTTCTGGTCTTAAGTAAGTTCCATACCATTCAAACCACCCTCCACTGCCAACCAAGGTTTTCCCCACCACCCCACAGCAACCCCGACAACGAGATTATGGGAGTTCCTAGGCACCTGCCCAACTCCTGAGCCCACCAGGATGGAGACAAGGCCACTGGCAGCCGTGCCTCCACCCCCATCTGACAGAACCGAGAACTAAGTCAGCTAGCACGGAGCCCAGGTACCCAGCGCAGCTCTTTCTGAACGTAATCTCCCCCATCCCTCATCACACTGGGTATCTAAAGAGTAGGGTTTATGCCTCCGTTTCCCTGTTTAGCACTCTCATTACTCATCAGTACTAAAGCCATGCCCATCATAGCCTGGGCCTGAGAGCCTGTGTCGGTTTTTTGTTTGTTTGTTTGTTTGTTTTTTGAGAAACATTTTTTTATTTAAATAGTTTATTGTCAAGTTGGTTTCCATGTAACACCCAGTGCTCATCCCCACAAGTGGCCTCCTCCATGCCCATCACCCCCCTTCCCCTCTTCCCCACCCCCATCAGCCTTCAGTTTGCTCTCAGCATTCAAAAGTCTCTCATGGTTTGCTTCCCTCCCTCTCCCCAACTATTTTTCCCCTTCCCCCACCATGGTCCTCTGTTAAGTTCCTCCTAATCCTCCTATACGTGCAAACATATGATACTTGTCCTTCTCTGCCTGACTTATTTCACTCAGCATAACACCCTCAAGTACCATCCATATTGCTATACATGGCCAGATGTCATTCTTTCTCATTGCCATGGAGTATTCCATTGTATAGATGAACCACATCTTCTTGATCCATTTGTCAATTGATGGACACTTAGGTTCTTTCCATGTTTTGGCTATTGTTGAGAGTGCTGCTATAAACATTGGGGTCCACGTGCCCCTATGCATCAGCCTGTGTAGTTTTAGGTGGCCTTCTCCCTGTAGGCTGAATCTGGTTGTGTCCTAAGTCCAGATACAAATAGACAAATTAACTTGCACTGAGCAGCTATTCACCCTTCACCCTTCTATGCCTTGCTCTGTGCCCCCCAGGAGCCTGACCTCATGGATCCCCTCACTGCTGTCTTCAGACTGGGCTTGACCAGTGAGAGGCAGCAGGAGGAGGTAGGAGGGAAGGACAAGAAGTCAGAGTATTTCACCTCCTCTCCTTCTGCTATGGTCTGAATACCTGTGCTCCCCCCAAATTCATAATGCCCAATGTGATGGTATTACAAGGTGGGGCCTTTGGTCATGAGCCTGGAGTCCAGATGCGTGAGATTCGTGTTCTTATCAAAGACCCCCAAAGAGCGTGCCCTCGCCCTTCCACCATATGCAACACGAGGAGAAGTGTGCCACCCTGAAGGCAAGCCTCCCCCCAACTATGCCAGCATCCTGATTTTGGACTTCCAGCCTCCCAAACTGTGAGAAACTTCTGTTGCTTATAAGCCACTCAGTCTGTGGTATTTTGTCACAGCAACTTGAATAGACTAAGACACCCTCCTGGTTGGGGCCATTTGATCCCAACACTGGCCAGGAAGCCCCTTCCCTACAACTTCCACTCTCAGTGGGCTGCAGAAACATCATCTCTGGGTTTGTTTCTTCAGACACACAATGGAAACCGCTCCCAGCTGTGGCTAGTCTCTGAGTACTTCATCCTTGTTGGCTCCCTTAACCAGGTCCACATCTAAATTTCCCCTTCATCGTCATCTCTTGAACCATATGAATTGTATTCTGTTTCTTACAAAGTCACTAACTCATACCTACCACCATGTCATCTCCTGCTACCCCACCTTCCACGTGCCATGTTCCCTGTCCACTTCTTTGACATCTTCCCTACGGACAGGATCCTGGCTTTGGTGTCCCAGCCATGCTATATACCCCTTAGGCATTGGTTCTGCTCTATCCAGGACACTACATGGAGGTCTCTATACACTTCAACTATATAAGCAAGACACCCATAACTTCACTGTCTACCTGAGCCATTGCTAATGACCTGTGATCATCCCATGTACACTGTTCACACATACCATGGTTCTGATCCACCTTTCCTCTCCATCAGTACAGCAAATATACCTCACTCTGGGTTCTTCCCCTTGCAGGGAAACCCAGCTCTAACCTGTCTACTAGGCTCCAATTGCTACTCCAAGTCTGGGCTGCCCCAGATGTGACCCTCCATCCTAGAACTCTACTCTGCCTGGCACTCATCTTTGTAATCCACTGTAGCCCCAGCTCTGCCAGCAGGAGAATCTATCCCTTTCTATCTCTCCTCCACCTGTCTCCCACTTGGCTTCATTCCTCATCTTCCTGCTGTTGTTGAAGTGGTAAGACCTTCCAATAAATAATGGTCCTTCATCAGAGGACGCTCAAATTCTGGCAGATTCCATATCCATAAAACTGAGCTACATAAGGGATATGTAAAAGCATCATGGTCTTGGGTGACTTCAAAATTGCCAATAATAGTTAACTCTGAGAATTTTAGGTTTGGGGGACTTAAAAGCTTCTTCTTGCTACAGAGGTCTTGGTGACTAACTGCTAAATGCCTCCTGAGTCCAGTGCCTGACTTCACTTTCTAGGAGGTCCACTCCACTCTGGCAGTATCTATCCCAGCAAAAAAACAACTTCTCTTGCTCCCTGAGAGCCTGCCTCTTTGCTCTCCAAAACGCCACTCCCTTTCTGCTGAGCCTCCAGCCCTCCCTCTCCAGAACATCAGCCCTCATGCTTAATAAATAATTCTTACATCTTCCTCCAAAACTCTTCCTCTTTTCCCCTTGCTGCTTTCATTTACATACTGATGTCAAAAGGAGGTGGGGGTAAGGGAGTGCTATAGCCGGGAGGGAAGAAGATACATTACCTCCCTGGCATTTTACTAATAGGGTCTTTTTTTTTTTTTTCCTACTCCTCTCAAAATTTGAAGGGAGCTCCACAAGCTGGAACAAATTTCTTTCAAGCCTGTTTAGCCTTTCTTGTGCTTTTTCCATTATCATTTTTATAGCGGAGATTTCAGTGAGGATTCACAGTGAGTCATTTTATGAGGCAGCTCCATCCGTACCATCTGCAGGCATGACTTTCCCATCACTCTAGACATTACGTATCTCCTTATGGCAGCCCGGACAGGGGGTGGAGATTGCCAAGCCAGGTCACATGCCAGGAGTCCATCACTCATCTGAAGGGGGTGGGAGGGTCTGCTTACAATTAGATTCAACTCCTGGTTCTGGAAGATATGTCCCTCTGGCTTCAAATTCTTTCTTGCCAGCTCCCTGCTGGGCCCAGGAGGAGCTGGGGTTCTGTCTTCTTAGTTTCTTTCCCTCTCTCCCTCTGACGTCCATCTCTCTCTCCTCCTTTCTCATTCTCCATTGTCCCCAACTGTCTTCTCTTTCCTTGATTCATCTCTAGCTGTCTTCTATAACTCCATTTCTTTCTCCTTCTCCATCTTTCTCTCCTTCCATTCCTCGACCGACTCTCTTCAACTTGGCCTTGTCCTTCATCTTCCTGCCTTTGTCTTTTTATTCTGTCCTTGCCATCTCTTTGCAAAGAAAATTTTCATGTCACACAGGGTTTCTTACAATGTAACCAGAATGCCAGGATTAAAAACAAAAAAAACTTAAGTCCATCTCCCCAGGAAGAGAATCTCTCATTTAAAAATCATCAGGTCTTGTGCATAATGCTAACTGGTGGGCAAAATATATGTATGCCTTTAGGAATAGAGTAGAAAAGCCCTGGTAAATTTGGAGAGCAGTTGCTTTGGAATAAGGAAGTCAGACTCCTCAAAAACAGTCATTTGAAAGCTATTAGTCACTAATATAGCCCAATATTTAATTTGGTTTCTTTATTTCAATCCTCTTTCCCACATTCTAGTCCATTCATCATAAAACATCATGCTCAGAAATGAGGGGCTTAAGTAGAAATACTCCTGTAAGTCACATTCATTGGCATTTACTTTGCATCTTACTTGTAAAAGCTGCATAAGTACATAAAGACTTCTAAATCCTCAACACTGTCAATTCAACTTAAAAGATGTCCAATGCTGGCCAAAAAAAAAAAAAAATCCATCTTTTAATAACTAGTCCAGCTATCATTAAATAGATGAATCTACTTTATGATTTTCTTCTGATACCTACCCACAGTAAATATCCTAAATATCAAGAGAAGCCATGGTGGCTTCTTATTTATTAGCCTCCCAAAGATACTCATACAGGTTGCATTAAGATCAAATCAGAATCAAAAAAAAAAAAAAAAGGCAGGGGGCATCTGGTAGCTCAGTCAGTTAAGCATCCGACTTCGACTCAGGTCATGATCTCAGCGGTTCATGAGTTTGAGCCCTACATCGGGCACTGCGCTGAAAGCTCAGAGCCTGGAGCCTGCTTCCGACTCTGTGTCTCTCTCTCTCTTTCCGTCCTTCCCCTACTCATGCTCTCTCTGTCTCTGTCTCTCTCTTCCTCTCTCTCAAAAATAAACACTAAAATTTTGGGGGAAACAAAAGATCGAATCACAATCAATATAAAAATCTATCAAATTGCTATCAATACACATTCAAATTCCTGCTTTGCTAGATTACATGTTACATCAGTTACTTTACCTCTAAAAGTCTTGGTTTCCTCACCTGTACAGTGTACACAGTGATACCCACCCCATATGGTCCTCAGGAACATCTAGTGAAACATCCTGTCTCTTTAGCAGAACTTACTAATTAATGCATGACAGCTCTTCCTTTTCTTAATAAGTTACTCTACTAGGTTCTATGGGATAGGTCTCAAATTCACAAAACCATTCAATTATATCTGTAAATGAATGAATAACAGTGTCTTAAAATTATCTGACAGCCTTTCACGAAATGTATTCCATTGTCTCACCCTTAAAACTTCAGGGGCATTAATAGCAAGAGCTAATATCTATTTAGCCAAGTGCCAGGCTGGCTGTTTTATGTGCAGTATTTCACTTTGTCTCACAACAATATTTTCAAGTACAAATTGAAACTGCTGAAAAGCCTCAAGTTGAACAAAAATCAAAACGGCTGCTCTGTTGGCAAAGTTTTGTTGTTTTCTTTTTTTAATATTTATTTTCGAGAAAGAGAGACAGAGCATGATCAAGGGTGAGGCAGAGAAAGAGGGAGACACAGAATCGGAAGCAGGCTCCAGGCTCTGAGCTGTCAGCACACAGCCCAACGTGGGGCTCGAACACACGAATGTGAGATCATGACCTGAGCCAAAGCCAGAGGCTTAACTGACTGATACACCCAGAAGCCCCAAAGCTCGATTTCAAAATAACCTTTTTCCTATTTTCTTCACACCTCCCCCCTCCGTTCTGAGTTTTTTGTTTCAGGGACACAGAACCACCCTAAAGACATGACAAAGGAGGCTGGCAGCAAGCACACATCTCCTGCCCAAAACCAGCGAGATCCTCTATTTCCCTATAAAACCCCCAGCCCTTTACTTGGGTCAGGCTTGCAGTTTTTGAAGGCACTAGCCTGCAGCCATCTCCTCTGCCCGGTACAACAATAAAGCTGTTGTTCCTCTTAATCCCAAAGTCTGTCTTCATGTTCAATTTTGGCTCCGAAGCATGGAGGTCAGTTTTCAACAACAGTTTCTACCCCTTGGTTTACCAAAGTGAGGCTCAGACTTGCCTAAAGTCACACAACATGTAGCCCAGCTCTCATCTCTAGACAATGGTGCAAGGAGGGGGGGTAAGGTGAAGAGTTGGGCCATGAGAATTATCCTATTCCCTCCCGTTACAAGGTGACTTCTGGACACTCATCACAGTCACTTTGGCTGAAAGATGCCTGAGGTTTGTTGTTGTTGCTGTTGTTAATCGATCAACACTCTAGAAAGCTTAATAATAGCGTCAACATTTTTCTAGAACAACAGTGTAGCCTCCGCATTTCTCCTCCATGAGATCCAGCATCAAGTGTGACAAGGTAGGAAAGCCACTTTAAATGGAACCTGGAAGACAACCAAGGCACAAAGGACTCCGGAAGAAACTTTGACCTCCTCCCACCAATGGCCTAAAAGAATTTAGACAGAGGACCTGTTCCAGGAAGAGTGCTCACCATAGATAATTACATTATAATATAAACTAGGGGTGGAAACATGGAGGCATTTGGCCACGTCTGTTTGTTAAAATTCCTCTCTACGCCCCATTGTTTCTGAGAGGCATAGAAAACATTTGTTTACCCAACACGGACTCTATTTCGTCTTCCCATGAATTGTACTTCTTCTCTTTGAAGTCCCAAGCCCCTAGCCCCCACCCCTCAGTTTACAATGAAATATGTACCTCATTTTGCCTGACTGCCTTCACCATCTCATGGCTCTGTGCCTTCCCCATATGTACGTAATTAAATGTGATTTTCTTCCATAACTACACACATACACACAGTGGACCCTGAGCCCTGGGTTTGAGTCCCCGCTCCGCCTGTGAACTCTGTGTCCGTGGCAACACCCCATCACTTCTCCAAGCCTCCGTTTCCTCAACCTTCAAATACTAAACTAAGACTAGTACAAAAAGGTGAGGCTTGAGCTGAACGCTATCTGTAAAACTACCTTTCACATAAACTAAAGAGTATTTTTATTTACCAACACAGTTCTTCTAGACAATAGAAAGACAGTGTAGAAAAGCTAAGATACCCTGAGGTAAGTGTGGGGCTACAAGATAATTGGACTGCAGGCCATTTGGCCAAGGCAAGAGCATCATANCGTCAAGTTCCTCCTAATCCTCCTATACGTGCAAACATATGATATTTGTCCTTCTCTGCCTGACTTATTTTGCTCAGCATAACACAGGGATGGTAAAAATTCTGATAACACACCAGTAAGAAGCAGAATGTATACATTCAGGGGCGCCTGGGTGGCTTAGTCGGTTAAGCGTCCAACTTTCGCTTAGGTCATGATCTCGCAATTCGTGGGTTCGAGCCCCGCGTCGGGCTCTGTGCTGACTGCCAGCTCAGAGCCTGGAGGCTGTTTCCGTCTGTGANCCCCCCCCGCCCCGCTCATGCTGTCTCTCTCTCTCTCTCCTAGGAAAAAAAAAAAAGAATGTACACATTCATTCATGACCAAAAAAGGTCAATTCATGACAGGGAAAAAAAACTATACTTTTTCTAGACATTAACATTTTTATACACTTTTATTTATACATTGACATTGTATTATAATTTATGGAGTTTAACCTGAAATTTACTCCAAGGCCTAGAAAAAGAAATGGAATCTAAGACTTTCATGGAGTTTGATTCTCTTTGCCTAAAGATGGTTCATGTCTATCAACAAACTCTGGCGACACTGATCTCGAGCATTTGCTGATTCACCTGGCAGCGCTTGGGGTGGGGAGAGAAAGATAAGTCTTTCTTTCATAAGCCTGGTATTGTCTCTATTGAGAACCTCCAAAGAATATGGGGGTCAATGAATGCTTTCCTGGGCCCTATGTGATGCGTTTCCATTTTGTCATCACCCATTCAGGTTCAACAAAGGTGAGAACATAGTGGAGGAAACTAGTACGTAGACAGTTGTCAGAAAGCATAGGTCTTCCTGTTCTTTCTGTTGGATCCAGGCGGCAAGATTTGTTCCCTAAATCATTTCTCATTACAAAGTAGCTGAACTGGGAAGCAGATGAAGAAAAAGAGTGCGCTAATAACCAGATGAATTCTTGGAAAACTGTTCTTGGATGGCATCAGCTAGTGGTGGAAGATCCGCATCCTGGAATCCCAGAATCTAATCCACACTCTCTGTGTGTCCTGTACAAAAGCTCCTGAATTCTCCTGAGTTCACTGTTCTCATCTGTAAAATTACAGGATTCAACAAAATGGCTTCTTTCTAAGTCCAAGATGCTATCTAGTAATTTTGAGGGTCAACTGGATTAAGCAAAACTAAAGTATTTTTATTTCTGATCAGACCCATTTTATTATTTATCCCCAGAAAAAGGAGAAGATTCCTCCTTTAAAAAAATAGATTAAGAAAAATAAACTGTCAGCTCTAGAGACGTAATGCTGATTTGCTTTTCATCCTGTGTACTCCAAGATGGACTTGAAAATGAGAACACTGAGTGTAATCTAACACTGCAGTGAAACACGGATTTAAAAAGCACCTGACACATGGTCAAACCCAAGCAAATGTTATTTCCCCATATACAATCTTTCCCAGAATCTTCAGTGCATTCCTAAAACTGAAAGGAGATGGGCATGGAGGAGGGCACTTGTGGGGCTGAGCACTGGGTGTTATATGGAAACCAACTTGACAATAAACTATTTGTAAAAAAAAAAAAAAAAGAAAAGTGAACACGGCCTACATATCTGCTTCTAAAAACATCACCCCCATGCAGTGCCAGCAATAACAAAAGAAATCCCAATTTTAATGCAGATGTTGTAGACATTCATTGCTGCTTTGCCTACTGGCACAGAAACTGTGATCTGATACTTGGGGCATCATCTTTCCTTTGCAAAAGATGAGTGATGGGGTCTTGGCTGAGCAATAGCAAAATTGATGGTCTCCAGGATAGCACATGTGATTAAAAGAAAAGCAGTTGAAGCGAGGGAGTTTCTTTTTGTCTTGGGGGTAGTCTTGCAGCATTTCTTTCTGTCCAAACTGAATTGCCCTAGTAGGAAGGATAGGAGCCTGAAATGGGAAAAAGAATATACAAAATTAGGGCCACTTTGGAGGCCAGGTATACTGAACAATGAGCTCCTCCTGCCCCAGGAGAGAAGAACACAGAGAGCAGAAATCAGGATAAGGTCTTCTGCTAGCTCCTACATTGCAATAAATAGTTCAGTATCAGAACCCTCACAGCAAAAAATTTCAGGCCAACTTGTTCACCAGGGTAACGAGTCACAATGCACCAAAGCCAGATTCCAGATGGTTTCTCTCATTCTTGGACTCAGATTCAGGAGCAAAGATTCATGATGCTGATGGAACCGGTATCTGAATGCATATAATGTTAATAAGAAATGAAAAAGATTAATAGAAAAGAAAGCAGCCTCCTGGTACACTGACTTGTGGCCCAGGTCAGATATAGCCAGTTTTTTAATGTTTATTTTTGAGAGACAGACAGACAGACCATGAGTGGGGGATGGGCTGAGAGAGAGGGAGACACAGAAACTGAAGCAGGCTCCAGGCTCTGAGCTGTCAGCACAGAGCCCGATGCGGGGCTCGGATCCACAGACCATGAGATCATGACCTAAGCCAAAGTCATACACTTGAACAACTGAGCCACCCAGGTGTCCCCAGACATAACCATTTATAACAATAGTGAAGAAGTCCACATTCTACCCTAAAGTTGCCCAACCTCAGCTGATGAAAGATGTCAATTAACCAAGCCTCCTTTCCTTGGCAGAGGCCAGAAAAGAAAAGGAGCATCCAGTCACCTTCTTTGTAGCCAACACCAAGCCCTCTTCAGCCCCATTCAGTTGCAAGAGGCTGTACCCTGGACACGAGGCCACAACAGACCTAATTCACCTCAACACTCCATGAAGATGAACTGCTCAGGGGAAGCCAGAAGGTAACAGACCAGAGAAGACAAGGGAGCCTCTCACCAAGATGGCACCCCCTGCTTTTCTCAACATAAATACTCTTTATTACAGAATATAGAGAGACAGACCAATGTTGTAAAAATAAATCAAAGCCACCCATATCCTCCCCACCCAGAAAAAAGCATCTTGGCATGTTTATATATGCTCTTCTAGAATTCATTCCCAAATATGTATGTATACATGCATTTTATAAAGACAGAATCTTAACATATATATGTATATATTGTCCTGCAACTCATTGTTTGGACTTAATAATACATAATATTCTATAGTACTTTTTAGAACATCAAAACCTGCGCGCACCTTGGGGGTTCAGTCAGTTAAGCGTCTGACTTCTGCTCAGGTCATGATCGCACAGTTTGTGGGTTTGAGCCCCGCATCGGGCTCTGTGCTGACAACTCAGAGCCTGGAACCTGCTTCAGATTCTGTGTCTCCTTCTCTCTCTGCCCCTCCCCTGCTCACACTCTGTCACTCTCTCTTTCAAAAGTAAGTATCTTGGGCACCTGGGTGGCTTAGTCGGTTAAGAGTCCGACTTTCACTTAGGTCATGATCTCGCGGTTCGTGGGTTCGAGCCCCGCGTCGGGCTCTGTGCTGACTGCCAGCTCAGAGCCTGGAGCCTGTTTCAGTCTGTGATTCCCTCTCTCTCTGACCCTCCCCTGCTCACGCTGTCTCTCTCTCTCTCTCCTAGAAATAAATAAAACATTAAAAAAAAATAAGTATCTTAAAAATTACATATTTATTTTTTTATTTAATGTATCAAATCCCCCATTTTGGCACAGTGTGCTCCCAAACTTTTCTCTCTTACAATGTGTAAATACATACATTTGCATGGCATTGATTTTGGAAGGATATATACAAAAAAAAAAAATCACACCATGATCAGCCTCTTTGAACATGCATCTAGTCAATGAATATCCTTTTGCTGACTTCCTTTCTTTAAAATATTCCAAGAGGTAGAATTACACACGCCAAGTCTATGCACATTCTTAAAGCTACTGAGACTTATCCCCAAACCACAGTGCATTCTTCTTTAAGGGAGCCCCTGTGCTTGGCGTGGCAGCATACAGGATGCCCAGGACATGATGTTAAGTGGCATGCAAATCCCAACTGCCAAGAAGCCAATGGAAAACAAAGTGGAACACTTTCTAAAGCATTAAGGTGATTATTGCTTAGTGCCCAGAGATCTTTCAGCAATTTCATATAAAATATTCCCTCGTGTCAGACCCATAACCACCTTTTCAAAATTGTGCCGTGGAGAGTCGTCGATATGTGTTTGGTGTGCGGGGCATAAATCTCTCAGATCCACGCTGTAGCCTGGAGAGCGTCCCTCCGGCAGGAGAGGCGCTGCTCTGAAGCCGGGGCAGCTGAAAAGCATATGCTCTGGTCCTCCCCTCTCACCTCCCTCCCCACACCCTCCCCCGGCTTCCTTCCGCCTTTGGGCCTACATATTTCTCTTTGATAAATGCTTTCAGAAACAAATATTTTACAAGATGCTTACCTATGCAAATCTGTCTTTCAAAACCATACCCATCATAAAACCTAAACGTGCAAAGACTGTGCTTACTGGATGCCTGGAGGGAAAGTGGGGATGACCAAAGCTGTGGGGATTTGGGGAATGCAGACTAGAGCCCAGTGCCTTTCTAGCTCAGTCATTTGAACAGAGGAGCGGAATGCAGTTGCTTTGCCCTTCAATTAATGACCTGCACATACAGAGACCAGGTGGCAGGTGGATCAGACAGGAGTCCTCTCCCTAAGAAGCTGGCCTGGAAGCTGACGTGTGCAAGGGGCCTTTTTCTCAGTCCTAACGTGTTCCGTCATCAGATGCGACACCTCTTCCTTCACTAGGAAAGAAAGAATCTAAGTACAAACAGCTTCCCAAACCCTGAGCTAAGGAGTCTAGCTCCTCGCAAAGCGGCCGAGAGCTCCGGTCCACGTTTCCTGGAGTTCTCTGCATCCCGACTGGCTTGGCTGCCCTCACTGGTGTTACCCCACACAGGCTCGCCCACCCCTGGCTTGTGAGCATGCAGTATTCGCAGGTGCGGCAGCACATGAAGTAGCTGTGCAGTGATTGCCACTGCGGTCTGGTGGCCAATGCCAATCTATCCACAGGCACTGGAAATGCATCCTGAGACCTGATGCAGGAGGGCTACTTAAAGCCCCTGTCTACGCAGGACTTGGCCTACTGGAGGAGGGTCCCTAAATGCAGCGTGCTTTGGCCAGTGCCTGTGGTCACTCTGAGTTTATAGCAGCGCTCAGATTATCAGAGCCCAGAAGCAGCTGCCAAGGGGGGAGATGCTCACAAGGAATCAGCAAATGCTGTGGCTGTGTTAACGGTGCTGTCCAAAGTTAGCCCTTTTGTGGCAGGTGGAAAGTGAGCTGGTCCAGGGGCTCTGCAGGCTGCTTAACGAAAGACTCCATGTGCCCGCCACATGACCTTTCTTCAGCCTGGCTCTCAGAGGAGAATGCTCCTCTGTCTCTCCGCCCAGTAGCTCCAGAGTGACCACACGTTCATGAGACTGACTCACATCAGTCTAGGTCCCTAAGCACCATCTCCTGAGTCCCAAACCCACCAATGAGTACACAGCAGTTGCTACAAGCAGCCAAATCAGATGGCGGTGATAACAACATCAACAGCACCCGATACACATGGGGCGCTATGTACCACTGTACACTTCTTTGTAAATGCAACCGCACCCAACTTTATGTCACGTTCTCAGCACCTTCATGAAGTTCGCATCATCGGTCCTCTTTTTACTGGTGACTGTCCGGAGGCTCAGAGACACTACAGTGACTGCCTAGGTCACACAGCTAGTAAGTGGCAGAGAAGGCTTTGACTCCAGATCTGACCCTGAAGAATGGGAGCATAGCCTCGGTAGCAGGCACACAACTGCCTGCCCATTTAGACCTAAACACCACGGTACCAGTGGCATACATGAATAGGAAAGATCAGGACACTCAGTTATTCTCATTTTAACAATCTTCTGTCCCCAGACAGTTCACCCAGGCCCTAACCCCAGTGGTATACTGGACCCTATCATTTGAATGCTCCCCCAAATCCACACCACCACCCAGTATGGACCATACAAAGTCATCTTCTTTCATCCATATCATTTCTTTCTTGGGATTTGACCATGGAATCAGCGTTTCCACACCAACCAGGTGTGAAACTGCAAAGTCACGTTTATTAAACCCTTCTTCCTCACTTCCATGTAGTCAAATAAATCCTGTCTTTTCTCTTTAAAGTGGTTCTTCAAGGCAGGTGGTCATGACTTCCTTATTTATAGCCTCAGAGCTGTGCTCTCTGCCTCCAGGTTCCAGCCCCTCTAATCCATCCCGAAAACCACCCCCAGAACAGACTTCCTTCAGCAGCACTTCTCCCCTGTCATACCTTCCCACGGTCTGACAATCTCAAGGCTAAGTTCATTTGTCTGGTTATCAAAACCGCCCATAACTGGCCCCATCCAGCTTTCACTACCCCTCAAAGTCACCCTTTGTCCTACCAAATGAGACTACCTCTAGCATGCTGGAGGCAATGGGCATTCTCTCTCTCCCGTGCTTTCACTCACATCAACCCCCTCAACAAGACCCACCCCATCAACCTGTACCAGTCCAATCCAAACCATCAAGTATTAGGGCAGGCCATATTTCCTCCATGAAACTTTTCTTTTTCCACACTGTCACTGCCCCAGCTCTTCTCTGATCAGGACTTCTGGTATACTTGGCATAATTCATCATTTACATACTTTCCCACATCCTTTACTAACTGCTTCCTCGTTTTTGGTCTTTTCTTCTTAAAAAACAGAACTACAGTTCTTATTTCTCAGTACATACTTACTAATGAAGTGATCAATAACCTTGTTTTCTTATGATTACACAAACTTTACATTATTCCATTTCACAGAGAACCCCATACACAGCCTCAGTCAAAATATTCATTTCTAAATTAACTAGGATAAAGTCAAGACAGTTTTCCTGAATCAAGATGCTTGGCTTGACTTTGTTTGAAACAGACCTTAGTCTTTAGTAGACTGTAAGTTTAAGTGAACCAGGATAGAGCCACTGAAAAAACCCACTCAAGGCAATGGCGGCCTGTGTTACCAGAGTCATGGTGCCCAGATCATCTTAAATCAGACTACACCAACAGAGTCACAACCTGGGTAAGGTAGGCAACTCTGAATGCCCCGTTCAAATTTTGTGTACCACCTGGTCAAGCTACTGATCGTCCACTGTACTGGGCTAAAACTAAGGAAGGGATATGGAAATGAACACAAAAGAAAAACCATTGAAGGAATTAGTATGTTCAGAGGACAGATAGAATGGACATTCTAAATTTTTTTTTAACGTTTATTCATTTTTGAGAGACAGAATCAAAGCATGAGCAGAGGAGGAGCAGAGAGAGAAGGAGACACAGAATCTAAAGCAGGCTCCAGGCTCTAAGCTGTCAGCAGAGCCAGATGCAGGTCTCGAACCCAAGAACTGTGAGATGACCTGAGCTGAAGGCAGACACTTAACCAACCGAGCCACCCAGGTACCCCCAATAAAATGGACATTCTAGGAAAGACAATTATTTGTTCTATGTTCCTCCATGGGACATAACCATTAGGTAGAATTTTTAGGTAAGGGAAGCAAATGATCCCTGTTTTACATGTATTAAGTATATATACAAATAGTTATCCCCTGTCATTCCAAGTTCTGGAGCAGATATTAAATATCTATGTTCAGAATACTTTTAAAAGGATTTATACATTGAGTAGAAGCCACAATGAGGTGAAGTCCAGGAAAGGCTCTAATATCTTCTTTGCTTCTCTGTTTTCCCCTAGTGCAAAGATCCCAGATTTCTCTGGTTTCCTAAGAATATGAGAGTTATTTAATTTCAACATTCACAAGCCACACTTTCTTCTTTTCTGAACCAGCCACAGTGAGCTCTCCAACAACAGAAAACTCAAGTGCCCATAGGCAGGCAACTCATTGTCTGTATCAAATTGAGAATAAAATGATGAAAGAGTAGAGAATCCAGTATACAACTGGTAAGTCCATATACTGCTCAAAGGTATTCAAATCAGTTATTTAAAATACTGTGCCAGGTAGAATGGAATGACCAGTTTACAACCCCTCAAATAATCATAGCACAGAATAAAATATGGAAGGATTTTGTTTTGTTTTGTTCTATCTCATTTTTGCTGTGGCCAGAGATCATAGGAATAGCATGGACTTTGAGTCAGATTAACTGGGTTCAAGTAACAGTTCAGTAATTTTAAGTATTTCACTTAATTTCCTGATGTTTAAAACAAGGACAAGAGGGAAACCTGGGTGGCTCGGTTGGTTAAGTATCCGACTTCAGCTCAGGTCATGTTCTCATAGTTTATGAGTTCAAGCCCCGCATCGGGCTCTAGGCTGACAGCTCAGAGCCTGGAGCCTGCTGCAGATTCTGCATCTCCCTCTCTCTCTGCCCCTTCCCCGCTCGCATTCTGTCTCTCTCAAAAATGAATAAACATTTTTTAAAAAATTCTTGAACAATAAAAAGTATATTAACCTAATTGGGTTGCTTTGAGAAAACAGTAACATAATGTATACAGTATACTTAGACCAGTGCCTAGATCTCAGTGAGTATTCAAAAATAAAGCTGTAATTGGAAGGATATTCTAAAATGCACCTTTTTAAGAAATCCCTAAGTGGTTCAGCTTATCTGAGAACACCATCTCCTAAACCACAGTCCTTCAAAGACTTAATAAATATTCTTAACAAAGAGGTTTCCATGATTAAATAATTTTGAGAAATTATACACACTAATGAAATCATCTGAAAATTTACAATTACATTAGATAACCATCATCACCAACAACATAGTAATTTGGTTTAAACTGTTTGACCACAAAACCTTAATTCTTTGACACACACATCTAATACCCAAAGATCCAGGCTTCTTATGAATACACCTTGCAAATACCTTCTTGTTAGTTTCCAATTTTCTTTCTTAAAATACTCTTTCACCATTCATACACCTGCTTCTACCTCCAAAAATGATTTTAATCAAATGAAATAAAAAAAACTCCTTTCTCTTGAGACCTCACTCTCCCTCAGTCTTCTTTCCTCACTAGACTTCTTTCCTTCCCTAAGCCTACTGCAAAACTTCAAAGCCAGTGTGAGGACCCATTTCTTTTTCTTCCCCAGACAAACTGAAAAATAACTGACATATAACATTATTCTAAGGTTTATAGTGTGCTGATTTGACACACTTTATTTGTGTGTATTTTAAAGTTTATTTATCTATTTTGAGAGAGAGAACATGAACAGGGTGGGAGGAGGGTGGTAAGAAGGGAGCGAGAGAGAGAGAGAGAGAGAGAGAGAGAGAGAGAGAGAGGCAGAGGGAGGGAGGGAGGGGGAGGGAGGGAGGGAGGGAGAGCTAGAGAGCAGAGAAGGGACAGCAAGGAGGAGAGACAATCCCAGCACAGAGCCCGATATAGTACTCAATCCCATGAACCATAAGATCATGACATGAGCCAATATTAAGAATTGGACACTTCATGGACTAAGCTACCCAGGTGCCCCTGAAATATTTTATATTGCAGAAGGATTACCACTATGACATTAGCCAACACCTCCATCCTGTCACATAATTATCATTGTGGTGAGAACACTGGACTTGCCAAATTTCAAATATATAATACCCAACTGTTAACTGCAACCACCACACCATGCATTAGATCCCCAGAACTTATTCATCTTATAACTGGAAGTTTGCCCACTTTTGATCATCTCCCTGTTTTTCCCACCCCCACCGCCACTGGCAACCACTGGCAACCACTGGCAACCACCATTCTACTCTGTTTCTAGTTCAGCTTCTTTACAATTCCACATGTAAGTGAGATCAAACAGTATTTGTCTTTTTCTGTCTGACTTATTTCACCTGGCATAGTGCTCTCAAGGTCCATGTTGTTGCAGAGGGCAGGATTTCATTTTTCTTATGGCTGAACAATATCTCATTGTTTATATACCGCCTTTTCTTCATCCATTCATCCATTGTCAGACACAGCTGTCTTGGCTACTGTGAATAATACTGCAATGAACACCAGAGTGCAAAATCTCTTCAAGATCCTGTTTTCATTTCCTTTGCATATGTACACAGAAGTGAGATTGTTGGATCATACTGTAATTCTATTTTTAAATTTTTGAGGAACCTCCATACAGAATTCCGTAATGGCTGCACCAACTCATTCCCACCAAAAGTGCACAGGGTTCCCATTTCCCCACATCCTACCACCACTCTTTATCTCTCCTGCTCTTGGGGACAGTCATTCTAACAGGTGTGAGGTGATATCTCACTAAAGTTTTAATTTGTACCTGATGACTAGTGATGTTGAACATATTTTCATGAACCTGTGGACCATTTGTAGGTCTTCTTTTGGTGTCTACTTCTTGATTATTGCTCAATGGTCTTAAAGTCTATATATTCTCTACCTAAATGGTCACCTCTTCTCCACTACTGAATATCTAAAGGATATCTAGGGGTTAGTCCTCTCCTGTTCTAAATCCCTGTGCTCTTTCCGTATCTCTACATGGCCTAATTATTCCAGCCATTGTCCTACAGGTTATAAAACACACAAAAACAGCCTGAGACACCTGGTCCCTGACCTCATGGCGCTTTCTTTATACTGGAGGATCCAGACCTGATTCTCAGGGGAGAATCAGAAAGGCTCAAAATTAAGAACCCACTTCTGTGACAAATGATCTGAGAGGTCTCCCTTCATCTTGAGATTGACTTTCTGCATTTCATGTTCAGTGGGAAGATTAGAGAAAAGATTAATAGCATTAATGAGACAACAGTGACCTCTGTCAGGGGTGACTAATGGGCACAAAAGACCGCCAGGCATCAGTGATATGGTTGAGCCTGTGCTGCGTGTGGCCTAATGACAAACATGGAAGATGTGCATTCCTGTGGGTCTCCGTAAGTAGCAGCTTCCTCACAATCACCCAAACCTTGCTTTGCTTCCAAAGACTCAAGAGAAAACAGTTTGATGACAAGGTCTAGAAGTCAACTGAGGAATTAACTGGAAACTTTTAGTCTGAAGCAGTTAGAATAGAGTTTGGGGTGGTCCAGATTGAGTCTGGGGCAGTTCCTGCTCAGGTCAGCCTGTGAGACTCTCAGTGTTCTGTGTGTGACTCTGGGAGCTACTAGCGCGTTTGTGAGGATGCAGAGAGGTTCACCCCTGAGTTATAGGGCAGATCGAGCCTCTGAAAGTGACCAGGCTCAACAAAAACTGCCCTTCAGGGAGTGAAGATGCAATAAAGGTCTTGTTGTTCCCCATCACTGGGAGAGCTGTGCAGAGTGGAGGAGAACCCAGAACAAGAATACTCAGGACTCAGTCGCTTCATGTGGGACAGCTATTAAATGAACATTGGAAAAGGTGCTACACCATTTATGAAGCAGTATGACAAGCACTATTTAGTTCTCACAAGTTTCCCTGGGGTTGACATCTTGGTCTCCGTTCTACATGGAGACACCACTGATCAGAGGCAGAGGTCAAATAGTTTTCCCAAGATCCCACAGTTCATAAATGGCAGAAATGGGACTCAAACCCACATCCTCCAGGATCCAAATTCCATGCTCTTTTCTTCTTCCTAACACCTGATACCTCTGCTCCCATAGGTGGTAGTACAGAAGTCCACTCAAAGATTAAATGTGAAAAGGGGCGCCTGGGTGGCTCAGTCGGTTAAGCGGCTGACTTCGGCTCAGGTCATGAGCTCACGGTTCATGGGTTCGAGCCCCACGTCAGGCTCTGTGCTGACAGCTAGCTCAGAGCCTGGAGCCTGTTTCAGATTCTGTATCTCGCTCTCTCTCTCTCTCTGACCCTCCCATGCTCACAATTCCACATGTCTGTGGAATTCCGCTGTCTGTCTCTCTCTCAGAAATAAAAACATTTTTTTAAAAAAACTAAAAAACTTTTAAAAATTAAGTGTGAAAAGACAACAAAGGTTTTCTAGGTCTGCCTAACCACTGTGGTAAGTGACATTCCAGTGTCTGCCATCAAATGGAAGCGCCTACCTGCTCATGGCTCATGCCCTTTTCCAAGTCTACCCTGTAGTTTGTGACAACCTTGTCTGGAGTAAACTCACCATTCCAAACTTATATCAAAGTGGCACATCCAGACAGTGGAATATGATTCAGCACTAAAAACAAATCAGCTATCACACCATGAAAAGACACAGAGGAAACTTAGATGAATATTACTAAGTGAAAGAAGCCCATCTGAATAAGTTATGTACTCTATGACTCCAACTCAGTGACATTCTGGAAAAGGCATAACTATGGAAGCAATGAAAATATTAGTGGTCATCAGTCTTGGAGGAGGGAGGCATGAGTAAGCAGACCAGAGAGGATTGTTAGGGCAGTGAAACTGTTCTCCATGATACTATAAAGGTGGATACATATCATTACATATTTGTTTAAAAACTTAGAGTGAACAACATCACATAAACCATGAACTTTGGGTGATAATGGTGTGTCAATGTAGGATCATCAACTGTAACAAATGTATTGTTCTGGTGGGGGGAGGATGTCGATAGTTGGAGTTGGTGTGAGGCTGTGGGGGCAAGAAATATAAGGAAAAATCTCTGTACCTTCCAGTTTTGCTTTATCTACAAAATAAAGGCTATTCTTTACCCTAGTAAAAAATATACCCTAGCCTAGCTGTTCATATACCCTAGTTCACAAACCCTAAGTGTTCCAAACATACTTAAAAATTCTCCAATGACTGACTTGTGTATCACTTTTCATTTCAAATTCAAAACACAATCATGTAAGAGTCACCACAGAACCTCATTCTCATTTTTTACCAATTAGAAACTTCTAGAAGGGAAGGGTAGTGAAGGGAAGGAAATTTCTTGCAGTCCCATCTTCTCAAGAACAAGAAGCCATTTTGAGATTTCCTAGATTTCCCAAGTGTCTCCCCAGTCCAGAAGCTGTACATGAACATCCTAGCAAAAGTGAGTCACTGCTGCTGAAACATGGCCCAAATAAGGCACCACTGAGAGGTCTGTGCTCCCCTTCACAGCACCACCCCAAGCCCCAGGATTAGCAGGAGAGTCTGGGAAGCCCTCTTAGGCAAGTGGGAGCACTCACTGCCAGGTGCATGAGGCATCCTGGTCCAGCAGGCATCTGCTTCTCCCACCAGAATATGGATTCTTCTTGTCCTCCCTCCCCATCCACTCCTGGAAAACACCTCCTAATGGCTGTGGATGGTGCCCATGAGAGGAGAAGGAGGGGGTCACCTTCCTGACCCGACAAGCCATCTGTTCACACCTGGCAGTGTGAGCCTTGATTATCCTCGACTCAGGTTGTATAACTACAGATGTCTCTAATTTTCACAAAGCAAAGGAGCTCTTGTCTGGAATAAATGAGATAGATAAATTAGAGGGGGAAGGGAAAGAGTCAAAGGTGTCTCCCCCTACTTTTCATCTGTGGCGATCTGGAGCTCTAATCTATTGTACAAATGTCTGCACACAGCATGCCAACACTTGCTTGTAAACTCACAGGAGAAATATCACCTGGAGACAATGAATAATGTCTGTTTCATGCCTTTCGCCCCTAATATACTTTTTGTTTTGAAGGCATCATATGGATTAAGTTAGTAACACCCATCCTCACGTTTTCAAGACACTATCTCCCCCTAAATCATCTCTTTTTGGAACTTGACAGGTTATCACACCTTGTCTCATTTCATGCTGCAGCTTCCCACGAGAAGATTAGTCTTGCTTCACAAATCACGGGCTCCCTTTCCTGAGTGAAACACCTTCAAAATCATAACAACTTTCCCCAAGGGGTATCAAAGTTCTTTTTGCCAAGGTCTGTGGTGTTCCACAATGGGGCTTCACCGTTCTGGAACACCACACCTTGGATAGTCTCCTTGGCTGAGGGGATTATAAAAAGCCAGAGGAGAATTCACCAAGCCCATGATAACTTCATCTCTTCGTTTAACAGGGTGTCCTCTGGGCAGGGCTCCAGGCAGCCTCAGCCTCCTGAGCCTTCACAGGGGCAGGTGATGCCTGGAGCCGCTCTCCCAGGCCCTAGGTGCAGAGAGAGATGAAAAACAGACCATGACCATCTTCCAAGCGGTTCTGTGGTTCACAGAGTTCAAGCACAACTTCTTGCAATTTGCCAACCCATTCCAAACGATGGTTAAACCAAACACAACCAGATGCGGCAATATCCGTGCAAACAGACACCACAGAACAGTCACAGAATTTGATTGCTTCTTCCCAGGGCTATGATGTACTCTGTGCTCAAAGCAGCAGTCTTTCACTGCTGCCTGCTCAATATCCGTTCCTTTGTCTTGTGGTATTAGCACCTCAGTTTCTCCTAGGGGATCACATCATAGCTGATGCAATTTGGGTGGAGCCCACCACATGATCTTAGCACTGAAGGTGAGCATTTAACCAGGCCTAGCCAGTTAGAGGATGCCATCATCCTGGCCCAGTGATTAATTCAGTGATAAGCACATGACCCATGTCTGACAACTTCAGGAACTATCAGGAAAGAGATGTTCCCTTTCCAGAAAAGTCTGGATCTGCTGGTAGCCTCTTTCCATCATAGGGTGATGTAGAAGAGATCCTGTGTAAGAACGGTGACTTTGAGGAAGAAAGCACTGACTGAACTGAGAGACACACCCTATGGCATTGATGCCTAGATCCAGCCTTGCCTGAACTCATTGCCCTATTTTTATCACAAGAACCAATCAACTGCCTTTCTTTCATAAGGCAGTTTTAGCTGGGTTTCCCTCTTGAACCACAAGAGCTCTGATAAACACACTACCCCAGTAACTTGAAGGAAATAAAAGGTACCAATTGTCCCAAATAATTCTTGCATTTATTTATTTTAAAAGCATAGAATGAACATCTAACCTATGTCATGTTCTATGTTTGGTGTTACAGACACAGAGTTATGACACAATTCCTTGCCTTAAAGATTTCACAATCTAGTGTCCAATTTGGCAGCCAAATCCAGAGTGTCAAGACTTCAAGTGACAATGAGGATTCTCGAGTTTATTTTTATTAACCAATTACATAGCATGGATTAGTCTAGCAAACTTATAGATCCCAGATCAGTGTGCCAGTGTGCACTGTTTTTATTATATGCATTTGTGACAAGCTAAATGCATATCGAATAAATTTTGGAAAGAAGAATACGGTAACCACATGTTGTTTAGATGTGCACAGAGTGCGTGCCTTCTGACAATGACTTTGCAGAACCACCACCCACTGCTTGCAGACTTTCTGTGGCTCTCAGCTTGGCCAGACTTCCCACTCCATGACCAAGGCATGGCTCTGAGATACAAGTCAGTCCAAACAATTAGAATTAATCCTTCTCACCCCCATTTTCAAGTCCTCCCCTTCCCATGAACGCCTCATACCTCTTCCCTTTTCCTTCACACTCAATCCCAACTCATATACGGTTATCTCCCAAATTACTATCTCCACAGACCTTTACCCTGAATCCACTGTCCCACATGCATATCCAACTGCCTACTCCTGATAGTGCCACCGAGGCTCACCCTTAACACACACAAACCAAGCCCCAGATCCTTGCATACTTTTTCTTTCCTGCAGTCTCTCCCACCTTAATAAATGCTCAGTCAAAAGAAGCTGAGTGCCACTGCTCATTCTTCTTTCACACTCCGTATGCTGACTTCCTTCAAATCCTGACAACTCTCCCTTCAAAAGAGATCTGGAACCTGATCACTTCTCATCATAACTCCACTGACGTCACTCTGGCTCAGGCCCAGTCATCTCCCACCTGGATGATTGCAGAAGCTTTCTCACTGGTGAACCTGATTCCCCTTCAATGTATTCGCAACACAGCAACCAGCATGACTTTTTAAAAATGTGAGTCAACACTGTCCCTTCTGCCAGGAAACTCTCTTAGAGTTACTGCAGATTTATTGTGAGACCAGTGCCCACAAGAGATCACCCTTCAACACCTGCCACCAAGACCTTCTGAGCTGCCCTTCTACCTTCACTGAGGCCCCGTTCGCCATGTCCTTCAGTTCCATGAGCTACTCCTCCACAGCTGGTAAATTTCCTTTTTGAGGCAAGTCAGGATCAGTGTCTATTACCAACACCCATAGACTCATGGTTGATTTAAGGAGCCAACTATTTAGGCCCTTACTACAACACTATTAACTGCCATAAATGCCAAGAGATATGGTCTTCTGGTGGCTTGGGTGTCCTCTTCTACAACAGAGGTAAGGCGTGACCAGCAAGAAGAGTTGCTTACACAAAATTATAATAAGAAATGACTTCTGTCCATGTCTTTCCTGAAATGAAAGACACATTGTGCTGCTTATTTTTTTTTTAAAAAATAAGACCCTGTTAATTTATCAAATGCTTCTTTTCCTTATAGAATGAAGATGTGTGCACAAATCTTCTAGAAACGCTTCATAAGATAATGATGAAAAGCAGACTCATGAAGAGACCAGAGTAGATGCACCTCCACATTAGCAAAGAGAACCCAAACATCACTAAGTCTGACAAGATAAAACATGAAGGTTATGAAAACAGCATACATGTCTTTAAGCATATTTATTCCACGTTTTATGAAACGAGAAGGAAGAAGAATATATACTGGAACATTGGCAAAGGTTCTTTCTAGGTAGAGGAATGGTGATGATTCCTATTTTCTTCTTTATCCCTTCATGAATATTTTTAAACAAATTTTGTAGTTAACAGAATGATCTTTAACAAACTAAGAAACAGGAGTACCTGGGTAACTCAGTTGGTTGAGCATGCAACTCTTAATTTCAATTCGGGTCTTGTTCCCAGGGTCATTGGTTCGAGCCCCAGTTTGGGACTCAAGCTGAGTGTGAAGCTTGCGTGAAATTCTCTCTATCCCTCTGCTCCCTTCCCCATGCTCTAAAATAAAAAAAATAAAGGAATAAACACTATCCCTTTAGAATTTGAAAAAAAAAATATTTTTTTAAAAATAGGAGAAGAATCTGAAAACGGTGTGCCCTTTGGTGAAACCTGCCAACTACTAACAGAAAGTCAAACAAATTAAATGAGATCCACACCTTCTGAAATGCCTTTCCTTCTGGAAAGCCCCAGCACATTGGCAAAGGGAAGGAGAGGAAATAAGAAAGGAGAACGGACTATAGGTCAGCACTTCTCAAATGACACTCACAACGCTGTCTGCAACAAGATCGCCAGGGCACTTGTTAAAAATGAAGATTCCTGACAGCCACCCCATGCCGATTATACCAGAATCTCTGAGGGTCAAGCCCAGGAGTCTGCACTGGACAAATTCCCCTGAGTAAATGTGATGCCTACTAACCAAATCCAAGAACCACTGGAAAGATGAAGGAGGCTACTTCAAGCTCCTTGAGGATTCACCAAGCCTCTGCTTTAATGATTTCAAGTGAAATGTAAGGCTTAACTCAGTAGAAAGAGAAAAATTCAATTAATCAGAACCATCACCAGGTTTCTACTTTGCTTTCTATTGTGTCCACATAATCTATACCATATGCCAGGAACATAACTTGCTATCCCAACCCCCATAAATCCATCAGCCAGTTGTCAGATAATACAGTGGAATCTTCATTATGAAAGCATGTTTGACCAGTTCTAATAATTGATAGTTAACCATGTTTCCCAGAACAATACTATCATCAGTGAAAACCTGATCTAACCCACTTAGCCCTAAACATATTTATTGGTCCTCTTCCCAGTATTTTAAAAGGACAGCATTTTGTACTTAATCAGTTTGATACTTGCCTGGTCTTCCTCATCTTTTTAGTGGACACTTTTCAGCCAGAATAAATGACCCTCCACTCTATTCCATGCCTGGCTGCCTAGGTATGCCACATACATTCCAACCTCTGTGCTTCCTGTGGATGGCCCTCCCTTCTCCTGGGTTTCTGGACACTCTCATTCATGGCCCTGTCCATTAGGATTTGGCCACCTGGAGCAGAAACCCAATGACAGTGGCTTAACCCAAGGGGTTATGGGGCGATGGCTCTTCTCACCCAACGAGAAGTCTGCAAGTACACCTCCCAGGACTGGAACAGGTATTCCAGGACATCACTGAGGATACAGACCCCTTCCCTCCTCTTGCTCCACTCTGCTTAACATGTAGTTTTCATCCTTTTGGTTTCAAGATGGCTAATCCACCTCGCAGCATCATGTGTGCATTTCAGACAAAAAGATGGAGGATAGAGGCAAATGTCTTTATACTCGCTAAGCATGGCTCCTTTTATCTTTTTTATTTACTTTTTTAAAGTTTATTTATTTTGAGAGAAAGAGAGAGAAAGAATGAGCAGGGAAGGGGCAAACAGAAAGGGAGAGAGAGGGTCCCAGACAGGCTCTCCACTGCCAGTGCAGGGATGGATGCGAGGCTCGAACCCACAAACCATGAGATCATGACCTGAGCCAAAATCAAGAGTTAGACACTTAACCAACTGAGCCACCCAGGCATCCCTCTTTTTATCTTTTTTAAAAGGAAAAAAAAAAAAGGTTATAATCTAGCAAGTCCTCTTCTGGAGATATATCCAAAGGAATCACAGTCACTATGTCTGCACGCATGTATTCAGTGCAGCATAATTTAAAATATCCAACACATGGAAACAACTTAAATGTCCATCAACAGACAAGTGGATAAAGGAAATGTGGTATATATGCACAATGTATAATTTTTTTAATTTAAACTGTAGTTAATACACAATGCAAAAGTGGTTTCAGGAGTAGAATTCAGTAATTCCTCACTTAGATACAACACCCAGTGTATATCACAAGTGCCCTCCTTAATGCCCATCACCCAGCCACTTCCTTCCATTGATCCTCAGTTTGTTCTCTATTGTTAGGAATCCTTCACAGTGTGTTTTCCTCTCTTCTCTTTTTTCCCCTTCCCATATGTTCATCTATTTCCTAAATTCCACATTTGAATGAAATAACATGGCATTTGTCTTTCTATGACTTATTCTGCTTAGCATAATATACGCTAGCTTAGCATGATATATTGTAGCCCCATCTTGCAAATGGCAAGGTTTTGTTCTTTTTGATGGCTGAGTAATAGTCCATTGTGTACGTATACCACATTTTCTTTATCCATTCATCAGTTGATGGAAATTTGGACTCTCTCCATAGTTTGACTAAGGCTGATAATGCTGCTATAAACATTGAGGGGCATGTACCCCTTCAAATCCATATTTTTGTGTTCTTTGGGTAAATATCTAATAGATGCACAATGGATTATTCGTCAGCCATAAAGAAAGGGAAAAACCTGCCATTTACACCACCATGGATGGACCCTGAGAGCATTAAGTAAGTCAGGCAGAGAAAGACAAATACTGAATGATTTCACTTACATGTGAAATCTAAACAAATTCACAGAAAAAGAGATCACATCTGTGGTTGCACAAAGGCAGGGTTGAGGGGTCAGAGAATAGGGTAAAGGTGGTCAAAAGGTACAAAACTTCAGTTATAAGACAAATAAGTCCTCGGGATATAATGTACAACATGATAACAATAGTTAACACTGCTGTATGTTGAAAGCTACTAAGAGTAGATCCTAAAAGTTTTCAACACAAGGGGAAAAAAATTATAACCATATGAGGTAATGGATGGTAACTAAACCTACTGCAGCCATCATTTTGCTATCTATATATATGTCAAGTCATTATATTATACACCTTAAACTTAAAGATAGTGTTGCACATCAATTCTATCTTAATAAAACTGGTGGAATGGGCAAGCTTCCTGGGAGCCATTCCTTTTTCATCTAATGGCCAGAAATATGTATCACTGCCATCCAAGTTGTAAGGGACTGATTTGTTAGCTGGAGGTGATTAGTAAGAAAATATGGTAGAAAGGGGTACCTGAGTGGCTCAGCTGGTTAAGCATACGGCTTCAGGTCAGGTCATGATCTCATGGTTGGTGGGTTCGAGCCCCATGTTAGGTTCCGTGCTGACAGCTAGCTCAGAGCCTGGAGCCTCCTTCAGATTCTGTGTCACCCTCTCTCTCTCAGCCCCTCCCTTACTCATGCTTTGTCTGTCTCTCTCTCAAAAATAAATAAACATTAAAAAAATGTTTTAAGAAAAAAATATGCGAAAAAGAATTCAGAAAAATTTAGAAGCAGCAACGAGCAGTTTCTGTCACAAATATCATACCCAAATTTGCAATGAAAGCTCTTTGGACTCCTTTTTCCAGAAAGATCTCCCCCACTACAAAAATCCCTCAGCGTTCACTACCTGTTCTCCACCCATAAGGGGCTTGTCCATGATAACAAATTTGGTACAGATACTACACACACAAATAGTAAACATGAACTTCAACCTATAAACTTATGTATACAATAATCTTACTCCATTTTCTTTAACTCAGACTCAATCTGACTTTTGACTAATGTGAAGTTAAGAACATTCCTAGGTCATGCCCAAAGACTCAAGACTTGCATGTTACTATGAGTCATTCGACATAATACATTTCCTGCTGACATCCCCAATGCCCAAGCCCAGTCCATTCGCCTGGCATTGGGAACACTATATGCAAGTCACATGTGGCTATAAGAATTCTCTCCAGAGCCAGCCTCACTGAGGGTGCTAAACAGTTACTTCCTCTGACACCCTTGACCACCACAAGAGATAGGCCCCATTGTTCTTTTACCCACCTTTGATTTTCTGGGGGTAAGGGAGGGCCGAGAGTCTCACAAAAAATCCCTTTCTGTTCCGTCTGCTGTAACATAGCAGAAAATTCTTTCCCATGTGCTCTGCTCTCCCATGAGCCCAGCACTTGGGAAAAGTAAAGGAAGCAATTGATGTGTCTTAAAGTCAGCCTCTGAGTTAAGACCTGTAGAGTCCTGAGAGAGGCTTCCCTACCTGTGCAGATCATGTGAGGAAACAATACAGGAAGGGAGTGAAAACACATCTCTCAATATAGTTTCCTGAAATGTCTGTATGACTCGTGTCTTCAGCCAGGGAGAAGCTCCCAACCCCTTTACAAGACACTTTGGTCTTTCACAGCTAACATGATGTCATGAGCACAGTAGCCTGCTCAATCCATGTTTATCCTGTGATATTCAACTGGTCACTCAAACTTCTGCCCAGTCACATGAGTGAGAAATGAGGAGCATATGTATAGTGTCTGAAGGCAGTTAGACCTGTATTAATTTGGTTTTTTTTTTAAGTTGTATTTATTTCTGAGAGAGAGAAAGAAAGACGGTGTGAGCAGGGGAGGGTCAGAGAGAGAGGGAGACACAGAATCTGAAGCAG
Source organism: Crocuta crocuta (assembly GCF_008692635.1). NCBI lineage: Eukaryota > Metazoa > Chordata > Mammalia > Carnivora > Hyaenidae > Crocuta > Crocuta crocuta. Next base: position 12,990,161 of record NW_027529428.1, on the reverse strand, counting down.
GCTTTAGGCTCTGAGCTGTCAGCACAGAGCCCGACGCAGAGCTCGAACCCACAAACCGTGAGATCATGACCTGAGCTGAAGTCGGACGCTCAACCGACTGAGCCACCCAGGCGCCCCTAAACCTATATTAATTTGATAGTGAGGCCTTTGGTGCACATTTTCTCAGACTCAGCTGTAAGCAACAGGCAGTGTCCTAAGTAGGGGCTGCAAGTCTAAACCCAGTGAGCACTGGGTTTAGAGAATGGGGAGAAGGCATTGAAAACCGAAAAGAAAATGTGAAAACAAATATAGGCCAGGCCAGCTTTGTTGTACAGAGAAAAGCATGCGGATTTCAGAGGTCAGAGACACCCAGCTCTAAACCTCAGTCTGTGAATGAACTGCTGAGCCTCTCTGATCCCATTTTTTCACCTGTGAATTAAGGACAAAACCTTGAGTGCTTCCAACCAGCACGTGCTACCTGGCTCACACGAGGGTGCACGGCATGAAAAGTGAAATAAGAAAGCATGTGGTAACAGGGCCCACTGCCCAGGAGCTGGTAGGTTCTACAGGAAATATTTATTTCCCCTTCTGCTTTTCCTTCTCCTATGATTTGCTTTGAACTTGGGCTCCTCTGCAGCACAGGACACTATCCAAATGACTACCTGTCAATGCAAACTCCTGTCTGATTAGCACTGTATCAGAATCAGCATCTCCCACTGAGATGAATCCAACAGTCATCAGTAGTGAAATTCCCCCTATCTCTGGGTGCTTCCCCTTGGATGTTCCAGAACCTCCTGAAAATCACCTCTGAAATTAACTGGAGTTTAATTCAGCACCATCTTCATCAAAACCTCTCCTTGGATTCCCCCATGTCTCTTGGTCCCTCTGGCTTCAGAAACATTCACCTGAGTTTTCTCCAGCCCCAGGCACCAGGCCTGCCCATTTCTCCTTCCCAAAGCGTCTCCCTGTTACCCGTTCTGCTCATTTCCTTCTGCCACATCCCGAGTACCCATTCCCTTAACCTCATGACTACAGTGTCGCCAAAGCTTCTTCACCCCTTTGCTCATGATGATGCCTGACTTGAGAACTGTATTTGCACCCGGTTCCAGTCTTTGCACCTCGCTAGAGGAAAGGAAAAGTGTCTTTTATGTTTCCTTGGCATCTACCAAGTGTGGGCACATTCGATGCCTCAAGAAACTCCTGATCAGTTCATATCGCTGTTCAATCTGTGTGATGTCAGTGCACTGTGTGAAGGCACTGCACTGGGGAGCTGTGGTTATAGGAAGCAGTGCTTTCGGTTTCTATCACGGAAGTTCCAGAAGTTTGTTCACTACGCCAGAAGCATGCCTTCCAAAAAAATGCATACTTTTAAAAATAAAGTGCCTTTCTTTTATTTGACAAATATTTCACGTCAACTTTAAAAAACAAATCTCTTGGGGCACCTGGGTGGCTCAGTTGGTTAAGCATCCAACTTCAGCACAGGTCATGATCTCACGGTTCATGGGCTCAAGCCCCACGTCGGGCTCTGTGCTGACAGCTCAGAGCCTGGAACCTGCTTCAGACTCTGTGTCTCCCTCACTCTCTGCTCCTCCCCTGCTCATGCTCTATGTCTCTCAAAAATAAATGTGAAAAAAAGTAAAAATAAAAATAAATGTGAAAATGGTACTGCTGAAAAAGTCAGGTTCTCCCCAAAACATAGGCAAAGTTCCATTTATTCATCTCCCTTTGCTCCTCAACACTAAGTCTGACCAACTCCATTATCTACTTTAGGTAATGTTTTGGTGAAAAATATTTAGGGAAGTTTGCTCTGTAAACAGTACTTTGTGAACAACTTAAAAAAAGAGCCTAATGTCTTTCCATAAACACCTCCTCTGTGATCGCAACAGGGGTCACAGTTGTAAACTGTTTATGGTCAATTACTTGATCAACAGTTGTTGAAATAAAAGGTATCCTGGTCCCTGTTTGTGCCTCTGCACACACACAATGCTTACTTCCCTGGCAGAAAAATGCCTTTTAACCAACTGCAGAAAGACTTGTTCACAAATGTTTCTAATTCAGCTAAACATCTTGATAGGAAATATCATAAATTATATGTATAGGCCTGTCAGTACAATTTTCAACAGGAGTAACATGAGTTCAGTTTGAAATAAAATGAAAACTTCAGACCAGTTTTTGAACTTGCTACCCTAAGTTTTAATCCAAAACCCATTTGTGTAGAAAGAGAAGGCAAAATTCTGGTCCTCTTGGATAAAAACCTACCACTGAAAAAGATGCTCAAGGTACAGTCAGCCTATTTTTCATATTTTTCTGATCACTAGAGGAAAAATACACAAACACATATAAATGTTAAGGTGGAAAACCAGATCCAGCAAGACCTCTGGTGTGCTTAAATATCACTGCATTACTTAAGTTCAGGCTTGGCTTCCAGTGAAGGGATCCTTTGGACTTTCTTCATCCTAGATAATTAGAAAATGGTCACCAGGGCACCTGGGTGGTTCAGTGGGTTGACGTCTGACTTCAGCTCAGGTAATGATCTCATGGTCTGTGAGTTTGAGCCCCACATCGGGCTCTGTGCTGACAGCTCAGAGCCTGGAGCCTGCTTTGGATTCTGTCTCTCTCTCGCTCTCGCTGTCCCTCCCCTCATGCTCTGTCTCTGAAAAATAAACAAGCCTTAAAACTTTTAAAGAAAAAAAAAAAAAAGAAAGAAAACATTCACCAAAGGGCAAGAGTGTGTGACCCTAGTGAAAACTAAATATGGAAAAAGGAAGGGACAGGCTAGATTAGGGCTGAAGATCTTAAATATTAATTCCTTTTCTAAATTTATTTGCATAACAGCACAGTCAGCATATAGGAATCTCTCTCTTTGTTGTGGGATTGTCTAGAAGGAAAACGAGCATATTAACAGCTGCTTCTATAGAACAAACTCAACTTATCAGAAAAAGCAGTGCAATATATAAACACAGGAAATACATGCTTTCCTTTTTCAATTCCTAGTGCAAGCTGACACATATCCTGCTTCTTTTTATTTGTGCACGTGGTAAATAAGACTTCCTTCAACTCCCTATTCTTAGAAAATAAAGCCGTATAAATGAATTTCTTTTTTAAGATATAATGAAGGAAAGGTATAGATTGACAGGTTATGGCCAGAGTTTCTCTTCCACTTCCACTCACAGACAAACCTACCTTAGAAATCATTTTGGGGCCATTAAACTAAAAGGCTAAGTTTATATAACAAAAAAAAAAAAATCTACCCAAGAAGATTCAGTAGAAATCTTTGATTTCTAAAAATTGATCCCAATATTTTCTTTCTTCTAAAGAACAGTTTACATTAACTTTGGCATTCCAGTCCTACAAGTTCAATGTAACCATACAGACAACAGTGCAACCAACTTTTCGTTCCTCATCCAGATAGCCACGGAAATTAAATTTGATCTTAATTATATAATGTTTGTTGTATAGTAAATGTATAGTAAAAACTCATCAATTAAGATTTCATTGGCATCTAAACTGCATTTGAGGGGCAGGGACTGAAGTGTACTTTAAAGTACCTATTATACCCTGTGTGATTCTATTTCTGGGACACTCTTGAAAAAGCAAAGCCATAGGAAAAGAACCCACATCAGTCATGGCCAGGTGCCAAGGAGGGGGAAAGACAACTGACCACAAAAGGGCACAAGGGAACATTTTTGGGGGGCGTGCGAACCTTGCTGTGTCTTAGTGGTGACTGTGAAGTGAATAAACACTTTTGTCAAAACTCTTGGATCTACAAACCCTCATAATGTACAAAAATCAAACCTCAGTAAAACTCACCTTCAAGAATATCTATTGAGAAAACAATGTGTTGAACAGTTTTAATACAAAAGATTATAAAAGAAAAAATTACCCAAACTTTTCAAGCAGATTCATAACAGTGCTTGCATACTAATTGTGCGACTCACTGGAATGTGAGCAGAAGGAAGAGAGGTTAAACTATTACCGATACATGCTGATGACGCTGTCTCCTTCAAGGAGGGGCTCTGCTAACAACCAGTGACTAAGATACCGCTGGCACACATAACTGGAAATAAAGGTAATTTCAATTTAGAATACGCTGCAATCAAGATGCTTGGGTGGCTCAGTCAGTTAAACATCCACTCTTGACTTCAGCTCAGATCATGATCTCATGGTTCATGAGTTCAAGCCCTACAGTGGGCTCTGTGCTGCCAATGCAGAGCCTACTTGGGATTTTCTCTCTCCTTCTCTCTGCCCCTCCTCCATGTGCTCTCTCTCTGAGTGGTAAATAAACATTTTAAACATTAAGATAAATAAAATACAGTGCAATAAAGTTTAGCTTTTCCTCACTTGCATGAACTGGTGGGGTTTTAGCCCAAGCCAGAGATGGCAAACTTTTTCTGTATGGGCTGAATGGGTAATTTTGCAACTACCCACTAAGAGAGCTGCCAAAAAAGGCACAGAAAATAGTAAAGGAATGAGGAAAACTGTGTTTTCCGAAGACTTCATTTATGAACACTGAAATTTGAATTTCACCTAAGTTTCATGGGTCACAAAATCTTACTCTTCTTTTGGTTCTTCACAACCTTTTAAAAATGTAAAAACCGGGGCGCCTGGGTGGCTTAGTCGGTTGGGCGTCCGACTTTCGCTTAGGTCATGATCTCGCGGTTCATGGGTTCGAGCCCCGCGTCGGGCTCTGTGCTGCCAGCTCAGAGCCTGGAGCCTGTTTTGGAGTCTGTGTCTCCCTCTCTCTCTGACCCTCCCCTGTTCACGCTGTCTATCTCTCTCTCTCCTAGAAATAAATAAAAATTAAAAAAATAAAAATAAAAACGTAAAAACCATTTTTAGTTCCAAAGCTGTGTAAAAACAGGCAGGGATTACAGGTAACCCAGGCTGTTAGTGGTAATTACAAGGGCTTCTTGGATGTATAGGTCTCTCATGCATGATGAACTCCTCTCTGTTAAGGCTGTCCATCCCAAGGGCCACTGTTTTAAAGTCACAAAACTGTACCCCCCCCACACACACACAACTACCCAGCTCACCTTGGCTTAAATATCACAGAAGATAAAAGGTGAGGAGCCTCTAGAAGTAAATGGACCATGAAAAAGACATTCTGTAATAAAAAGAAGTAAAAGAAAAACAGTGGATCCACACACTTCCAACTAAGGGTTTTCAGATTTCAAACTGAAAATGCCTAAGGAAAGCAGGTCTGCTTGGCCCCTGTCTCCCAGTGGTAAGGGCTTCACGCCACCTGTTTGTGTAATGAATTGCTGATATTAATATTCTTTCAAACAGTGTTTAGACTGACTATAACTTATGAACATGTATTTTTAGATGTACAAGATGGTTTGGGGGGATGGGGCGGGTCCTGTCCTAGTGAGGACGGGAACAGGGCACATTTGTCTGAAACACATTTGTGTGATGGAAACATTTCCAGCTGCACAAATGCTGTAACATCTACACCCAAATTAGCTCAGGAGTCAACACATCTCGTTTGGTTATTACATTTATTGCATCAATTATCTACAAATGAAATACAGCTGCGTTGTCAGTATCCCCAGAGCCAAGCATCTGCTTAATGAGCTCGCAAGGTAGGGCAGATCAGGAGGGCATGCCGACAACAAACAGGAAACGCAATCCTCCAGCCCAGGACGGACCCTGCCCAGCTGAAATCCCTCTCCTTTATGGGCAGCAGTAGTCATATTTTAAGAGACTCTAATCAGGTATTTATCCTAAACACAAGCAGCAGTACATTCAATTTATTTGCTAAATAGAAATTGGGTACGTCTGGCATCCAAATCACAGTCACCGCTTTGCCGGTACAGTCCAAGGTCATTTGCGTTGCCTTGGGGCATGGGAGGTTTGGGGAGGGGTGGGGAGTGGGGCGGACATGAGGCAGGGGACAAGAGCCACATTTCCAGCTGCGCACTGCCTGGTCTGACGTTTTGACAGAGTCTCTAATCTTTTTCACATTTCTTTCTACAGGACGGATGGTGGAACCAGATGCTCCCAGTTTCCCTGCAAGTTTTTTGGATTATGTTTTTTAAGAGAGAGGAGGCTGGAGGCCTGGATATAGGCAGAGTCAGAGTCGGGAATTGTCTCCATATTTCTACCAGTTGAAAGAATCTCCAAGGATCTCCCCCATTGCCAGTATATATTTTATAGGCACTGGGTAGACACCTGTTTTCAATCACACCTTCACATCAGAGGAGCCCTCGAGGAGTGGCCTGCAAGCACAGGCCTGGCTGAGAGCTAAAGGAATGGTTGCCTGCCCAGGGCTGTCTTTTCTGTTTGCTTTGTAAATGATTTCTGAGCCACGTGTGGGAGAAAGGCCTGCCCGGGCTCTCGCTGACATCATGCAAGTGGAACTCGAGACTCGCCGTAGGAATGCGACAGCGGCGGACATGTGTTTAAGCCACTGGTCAGCCGGGGTCTTCCTCATTGCAAATGGATATGGGCTCATAAACTACGGGAGATTAGTTTTAAGCCCTCACAGTAGACCTTGCTGAGCAGGCTCCAGGTGACATGAAAGGCAGAGGACAGGCAGCAAGCCGGACCCAACCCCACACCCCTTCCAGATGTCTGCACTCAGAACCCAGAGTGTGGAGATAGATGCCCAGGGCGGCTGGATCCTTGATCCCGAAGATGCAGCCAGGGCAGGTCCCACCTGATGGCACCATGGGTAACACACCTCCCCCCAAAGCAATTCACTGGAAAACAAAACCTTCCCTCTCAAGGTATAGATGGGATTGCCATTAAGGAGCCAGACCTCTGCCTCTGATGGGATCTGAATGCTGAAGCACACAAGGAGAGACTCCCTAGCCATCAAGTCCCTTAGGATCACAGCATAGGATTAAATTACCTTTTCCCAGATTTAGAGAGACCTGGGTTCACGGCTCATTTTCTAGGCCTGTGACCAAAGACAAGCCAATTTTCTGATCTCTAAACCAGGACACTAACGTCAATTACTTACCGCAGTCTTTCCATAGTCTAGGGTACACTTGGAGCTCTCTGACTCCCTAAACAGATCCCAGCTGAAGTTGGACTTCTATGACCTCCCACTACATTTGGGAGCTTGAGGGGTCACCCTTTCCTTCTCTCCACCTTCCAGAACTTCCTGTTGCCAAAACCTGGACTTGACCATCTCTGTTCCCCACAGCAGAACTCAGCTTCTCAGCTTCACTTAGGCTGTATACTGGAAAGCCTCAGGTAAACCAGTCCTGTACTTGTCTGAGAAAAGCCGAATAGGACATTTGCAGTAGACCAAGAGAACACCTTCAGTTCAAAACTGAACACAGTTATAGCTTCAACCTTCAACCAAAGGTGGAAGAAGACATGGAGACGGCGTCCAAGGCCTTCCTGATAGCTTTCTGTGGGTCTTATGTCATCTTTTAGAGAAGTCAATGACAAAACATAATCAGAGACTAAATTTGACAGTGGTCAAGACAGGAAGACACATTCATGCTCCAAGCACCTGAACCCGTCTTTGCCTTCCTCTTACAATCCGTCCAGACTCAGGAGGGCTGGAGAGTCAACAAGTGGCAGTACTGTAAAGGGCAAGTGAGAGAGCTGCCACTCTGATACCCCAAATACAGATGCCACAGCAGAAATGACTGCTTCTGCCACCTTCTCTCCATGCTACACTTTCAGATGCTACAGAAGGCTTCAAGCTTTGATGCTTTAGACAATTTTTCCTTCCCCATCACCGACCCCAGTCTTTCACTTCTCTTCCCTCCCCCCACCAAGGAAGAGGAGGACCCCAGTCTGGGATGGATGTACAGTGGATTGTGTGTGTTCACCCCTTGCCCCCAGAATTCCTGTGTTGAAACCTAACCCTCCAGTGTGATGGTATATGGAGGTGGGCCTTTTGGGAGGGGGTTAGGTCATGAAGACAGAGCCCTCATGAATGGGATTAGTGCCCTTAGAAAAGAGACCCCAGAGGACTCACTGCAAAAGGACAACCTTCTATGAACCAGAAAGGACAGTTTCATTGGTCACTGAATCTGCCAGCACCATGACCTTGGATTTGTCCTCCAGAACTGTAAGAAAATTTCAGTCATTGGTAAGCCACCTAAACTACAGTATTACTGTTACAGTGGCCAGAACGGACTAAGACCCGAGGCAAATGACAACAAGCCCCGAGCATTAGAATCTGCTGCCTCTGCCCAAGCTTCCCTCACCCTCTTCTTGGCAGGATTTCATTTTGGTTTGGCCCAAAATAAGAAAGAAAAGCTCCACGTGAGAAGGCTCAGTAAACTGGAGGGGCCATGGCTCAGAGTGAAGTATGTAGTTTGGTTTTAACTGACACCCATTTTAAAAGTGTTGGTTACTGATAGCAAAACACCTACACAGTTTACATTCCTGTTCACAAAGCGTTTCACACATGAAACCCATGGTGTTTTTCTTCCCATTATTATCTTTTCATAGCATATAATCCCACTCAACTTAAAAAAAAAAAGTTATTTCGCCTTCATTTGATCTGTCATCATGGGGTGGTTTTCCTTCTCTCTCATACACCAAAGCAACCCCTCCCTCTCTCCTTCTCCCTCCCTCCCTCCCTCTCTCTCTCTCACACACACACACACACACACACACAAACGCACGCACACACAGTTCAATGTGGGTCTGCCCTTCAAAAGCCAAAAACAACAAGATCAAAAAGTTGTTAGTGGAGCAAATGTCAAGTGGTCCCCCTGGACTCCTACTTAACCTCTTCCAGAGATCTGACTGGACCCTGACAAGGAATTGATTTGGTGAGGAAAGCAGAGGGCTTGGTAAACATGGCCCCACCTCTCCTTATAAATCTCCCAAAGGATGGACTGCCATGATTCTGCACCACTGCCATCGTCTCCCAGGGAAATGTGCATACAAACTGCTTCTCAAAAGGACACTTTAGCTGTGAACGTGCTTTGCTAATTGGGGTTGTTTATGGCCCAACGTAATCAAGTGGGATATTGCACACTGGAAGCATTTTCTTTGTTTTGTTTCTTTAGACCTTCCCCTCTTCCTACTCTAGAACTGTTACCTAAAACCAGGTGTGTGAAATTTCTGAGTAGAAGTTAAGCAATCGGGGCCTTTTATGTATATGACAGAGATGTATGGGGAATTTTAAGACCTAATGATTACAAATGGGCAGGAAATTAGCATGAAGGAAATTTTCCTTATCTTACCTCTAAACACAGCATGCATCACTAATACATCATATTAGACTAGGGCCATATTGGGATGACCTGTAACTCTTTCATACAGTTAAAAAAAAATTGCCAGCTATTGTGAAAGTCCTCACAGGCATCCTCTCAAATTGCAGCTCTTTCCGAAACTAGAGGATTATTATCCAAGTTGCATATATACAATAAGATGAAAAGATGGACATTTTCTGAAGGTGCTTTGTTGGAACAAGTTTCCAAAATACTGACAGTCATCAGAATGATCAAGTTATTTTCCTATAATCAGACAACTTTGACTTCATTTAAAAAAAAAAATTTTAACGTTTATTTTTTTGAAAGACAGAATGTGAGCAGGAGAGGGACAGAGAGAGAGGGAGACACAGAATCTGAAGCAGGATCCAAGCCCTGAGCTGTCAGCACTGAGCCCAACGCGGGGCTCGAACTCACAAACCATGAGATCATGACCTGAACCAAAGTCAAGACACTTAACCAACTGAGCCGCCCAGGCACTCCAGATAAATTTGACTTCACATGAGCGGCCACTTGGTGAAGTAGCAACTATGTTTGCAAATCTAATACACACTGTGACACAGCACTGGACCAATTTCCAACTCCGTGAACCAAAGTTCTGTGGTCATTGCACAGCCCTCAAAGTTGCAAGCAACCCCCTTGCCTTAAAAAAAAAAAAAAAAAGTCACCTTCCATGTGGCTTTAGATTCATGCTCTTTTTAATCAAAAGCATTTGATAGTCATCAATTACGTGTTTGTCGGAAACCTTAGGCTATTTCAAACATTGTTCTTTGAACTGAAGTATCACGTTCAAGTGCACTGCCAGTCGACAGTGGGTTTTATTGCACTTTTACTTCACCTTTTCCCCGGTGTCAAGCGATTCAGGTTGCATTCGAGCTGACAAGCATCAGCAATGGGAAGTCTGCAGGGGATGATGGACAGTGGGGCTTGTAACTTTCAAAGATGTGGGCAGCCATATTTAAGGGTGCAGGCCCCAATGACACGTCTGCTTTCATTTACTTGCGCATGAATGCTTTGGTCCCGGGGCTCAGTTATAGAGTTTGACATCTCCCAAGGTGCTCCAGAAAGCCATTTTCAGGCAAAAATGTGCCAACTTAATCATAACCAGGAGATGCAGCATTATGCAACTGGCAACGATGAGCACCCCATTCCTGAAACCCAGTCTGCCAGCACTGTTCTTTGTAGGAGATGGAATGTAAGCCTGTAGGAGCAAGCCTAAAATGAAGGAACCCACAAAGATCCAGGTTCCAAGTGCAACAGAAAAGTAAGAACCAACTACATGTAAGGGAGACTACAAGAGACCTAGAATCTAAGTTCTGTCCTAACCAGGCTGTGTCAAGGTTAGGCTCTGATGTTCCCTTAGCCAGACCTGTGGCAAACAGTGAGCGTGGCCATTGATGATGATGCTAACAGTGCCCTACAGCTTCTGCTGTGCTTTTGCTCACAAGCTCATTCCTCCTCCTGGAACCCCCTTCCTCTTTCTCCTGTCTAAATCCCAAGAGCTTTCTAGGTCCCAAGAGCTTTCTTAGCATCACCCACACATCATCTAGGGTCTCTTTCTCCTCAGAGATAGTCAGACTTGACCCAGTTCCTCATTCCCTGTCTCAGGCTGGCATGAAGCTCTCCTCCTAATAGCCACAAGTTCCCATCGCTTACATCTTCCCCTTCACCCTCCTGGCTGTGCCCTGCGTCCAGGCTATCTCCATCCTGCCTCACTTAGAGTCAGAACACACAACTCAGTCCAGTAAACCTACGTTCATGAAGCATCTAATAACATCTGTAGGCATTACTGAAGATTGAGCAGTTCTCAGGGAGCAATTACATTCAGAAGCATGCAACCTTGCATTCCTTTGGCTCAAGTCAAGTCAAGCTCTCTTTCCCTGCCTCCTTCCCGCTTCCCTCCCCCCACCCCCCAACATCCTCTGTCCCACAGCCAACACATTTTTTGCTTTCTCCTACATAGGGCAATTCATTCAGGACACCTGTGATCCCAGCTTCCATTGACAATTATTTGTCAAGAATCTTGAAAAAATAACATTCTTGAAAAAGAAAGCATTTACCCTGAACAAAATCCTCTGAAAACCATTTTTACCAGTTGTGTTGCCTTCAGAATTAGTATCCCTCCCAAATCCCACATTGCATGCCAGTATGCCACGGACTTTTATATAATTATATATAACATAATCTATTTTGTATCTGAGCTTTTCATAGGTGTGTGTTGTCTCCTGTTATTTTCAGAGTTCTTGGAAGTACGAACCCTGCATATTCAGTTTTGTATTTCTTTAAAGTACCCTGATGCACACTGTTTTAGTTCTATAGGATTTTCAGAAATTTCTGGAATTGTACCAGAAAAAGTGTGAAAGGGTGCATCATTCTTCCAAGTAACAGCCAAATAGTTGAGTTTTCTTAAAGTGACATTCTTAGAAAGTAAGCTCAAATACCACCCACCACCACTACCATATAATTAGAATCCAAATAGAAGAGACACAGTTTGGAGAAACTAGTCAAATATGCTATTAAAAACAATAATAAAGATTTTTATTTCAAATAATTCCTCTTTCAGATTCAATCCAAATCTTATTATTCTTTATGGTTTAATATTCCCTCCACAAGGTTTTAAATTGACCTTCAATTTCTTTATGATCAACACTTACATTTTACACCTAAAAACACTGGTATCTGAAGTTTTTCTGCTTTATGTTGTTTCTGATGATTTTCTCCCTTAAATGTTTACTGAATCATGACAGTAAGTTGCTTATTTTTCTAAATGGAATGAAAGCGGTTTTCTCAAGAAGGGATTTACATTTGCTTCTATCAGAAGCTTGGGGTAAGGGAGCTTACTATACTGTTACCACTTTAAACTGAATTCTTAGGTGTTTGTCAGACCATGCGAGTAGTGTGAATTCAGGCTGCAAATATGATTGAGGGGCACTGTGGTTACAACTTTTCAGGAAGTTTTATTTTGCTTCCTCTGCTGAGCAACTGAGAAATTTCCTTCCAGGTCTTAGTGGAGGAATAGGAAGTGAATTGGGACTAAGGTTTGTTTTTGGTTCATCCTTACACTGAAAGTTAACAAATATCAAGCAGGATAATTAAAAAGGAAACCACACTTAGGTACTGCAGAACACCTAAGTCTAAAAGAAGATCTTAACAGCAAGTGGAGACAAAAGACTAACTGTATTGAGGGTGTGACTGTTAGGCTGAAATCTGTAATGGAGGCCAGATAAAAGTAACCTATGTTCAATGTACTGAAAGTAAAAAAAAAAAAAAAAAAAATGCCAACCCCAAATTCCATACCTGACAAAATATCCATCAGGAATGAAGGTGAAATAAACACACTTTCAGACAACAAAAACTTAGAGAGCTTGCAACCAGCATAAATTTTAAAGGATGTAATTCATGTAGAAAAAAAGTGATTCCAGATGGCTGATTAGAGAGATACAGGAAGAATGAAGAGCCAAGAATGGGTATATATGGGTAAATTTAAATGAACATGAACCACATTAAATAAAAATGATAATATCTTTTGATAAAAATAAAATATACAATCATAGTATATAATTCAGGAATAGGGTAAATGGAGTTACTGTATTCTACAGGACTCTTTCTTATTTGAAAAGAAGATATGGGTTGATTTACCTTAGTAAATGAGACATGAATATACTAATTTCACAACTAATCACTAAAAGAGCAGAAAGAGTCTAGTTAAAGAAAGAAATAAAATGAAAATATGAACTCAAAAAAGTCAATAAAGAAGAAAATAAGAGGGGTATATGAGTGGCTCAGTCAGTTAAACCTTCAATTCTTGATTTCACTCATGTCATGATCTCATGGTTTGTGAGATCAAGCTCTGTGTTGTGCCTGGCACTAACAGAACATAGCCTACTTGGGATTTTCTCTTTCTCTCTCTCTCTCTCTCCCTCCGTCCCTCCCTCCCTCCCTCTCCTCCTCCCCTGCTCACGCTTCCTCTCTGACTCTCTCAAAAGAAATAAACATTAAAAAGAAAAGAATGCGTTTAAAAACAAAAAGAGCAAAAGACCAGACCAAGAGACCAAATAAAGCCTACAAAGAATGATATAAATTCAAATATATCAGTAATTACAGGGGAGTCTGGATGGCTGTCAGTTAAGCAGCTGATTTCAGCTCAGGTCATGATCTCCCAGTTTATGAGTTCAAGCCCCATATCAGACTCTATGCTGACAGCTCAGAGCCTGGAGCCTGTTTTGCATTCTTTTGTTTCCCCTTCTTTCTCTGCCCCTTCCTTGTTTGTACTCTCTCTCAAAAATAAACATTTTAAAATAATAATAAAAATTACAATGTATATAAATAGAATATATGATTCAATTAAAGATTTGCAGACCAGATTTTTAAAGCAAAAATATAACCAATTTTCTCGCCCATTATATTATCAAAAGGAGAACTAAAGTTGATCTATGATTCCACTTTTCAGAGAAACCATACTCAACATTTTGTTTATCCTTTTAGCTTTTGTCAAAGGCCAACATATACCCTTCTATAAGAATTATAGTATATACACATTTTCTGATTTTTTTTCCCTTAAAAGCATCATGAATGTTTTCATATAGTTAAGACATTCTCAAAAGTTTTATATTAATATATGTAATATATAATATTATATAGTATATAAGTTTATATAAAATACAGAAAGGCTGTTCATTT
>NW_027529428.1:12889280-12976219 GCF_008692635.1 Crocuta crocuta | reverse complement strand
TGGACATTCTGGTATATATGTGTATATATATAGGCCTATATATATTTATATATAACTGTATTAGTATATTATATATATCTACATAATACAATTATATATTTACATATAATTATATTAATTATATAATATATGATATTTATATTATTTAATTACACTAATTATATATATCCTCAAGGAACATACTAGCAAATATACCTTTAGATCTATATCCTTGAGCTACATTTCCTAGTATATACACTTGATGCCTGTTGTAAAATCACCCTCCAAAATGTTTTCAAAAATATTTACAAAATGTTTACAAAAATTTAGTCTTCAACAAGAAATGTGTCTATTTCCCTTTGTCCAAAAGGAGAGATTATTTCCCTTACATTGCTCACAAATTAAAGAGGTAAATACAGAAAATTTTCTAGATCACACAATTTATTTAACCCCTCTAGTTTGCCCAAAGCTTCAAGAGTCAAAAGCAATAGACATGAAGGACTGTCAAAAAGGAGCAAAACCTTTTTTCTCCTTCAAAAACACTTTTATAAGATGACTGCCAAGTCTTCTTTCCTACTTAGTCTTCTCATCTCACCTCAAACTGAACTTATTTTGAATTTTTAAAAATCAAGATCAGCTTACCTTTATTTGCATGCTAGAGTCCTGTTGAAGCAAAGCCAAGAGCCAAATTTCAAAACTGATAGTTTACATCCCAGAGTTCCATGGACAAAACTCCAATTGGCATAAGCCCTTTGTCCTGATGGTTACCTTTCCTTTCTTTCTTTTCATCACCCTATCCTGTGAGATGATCTGCCAGGAGCATGGTTGTAAATTAGAGGAAAAATCTAAGTCCTTGCTCTACCATATTCCAGTTGGGAAGGCTTGAGTAACTTAACCTCTTCATCTCAGTTTCTTCCCTACAGCATACTGTGTATAAGCAGACTCAAGAGTCAAAGATATGTGGTCATAATCACAGGTCTACCATCTATCATCAGTGTGCCCTTGGGCAAGATTAATTATTCCACAGCTGCTTCATCTGCAAAATGAGTTTATTATGAGGTTATTAGAAATCAATTTCTTAATGAAGTACTTGAGTCATAAGAAAGTACCCAGAAAATGCTATACAAGTGATCTTCAGAGGCACCTGGGTGGCTCAGGCTATTGAGTGTCCAAGTTCAGCTCAGGTCATGATCTCATGGTTTTTGAGTTCAAGCCTCATGTCTGGCTCTGTGCTGACAGCTCAGAGCCTGCTTCAGATTCTGTGTCTCCCTGTCTCTCTGACCCTCCCCTGCTCATGTGCTCTCTCTCCCTCTCTCGCTCATTCAAAACTTAAAAAAAAAATTTTTTTAAACAATATTTGTTATTTGCAAATTTTGTATATGCAAACTTATTTACTCAATAAAAAAATTTTTGTAACTTCCAAATTGATACTTATGGTCCTTTCATAGTCATTCACAGATATGTGCAAACCAGTGAAAAATTGGAACCCAAGAACATATTCTCAGCTTAGGCCATGTTCAGCCTTCTTGTTTCAGCCTTTATACTGAAGATAAAAGTCCTTCTCACAGTCTATTTAGCACCATGTTTTTCACTTTTGTAATGCTTTTTGTTGCTAATTCTGCTGTTCAAAATGCTTCCCCAAGCTCAATGCTGAAGTGCTGTCTAGTACCCTATGCACAGGAAGGTTTGATATACATCATGGAGAAAACACATGTGTTAATGAAAACTATTAGGTACTAATTAAAGCAACTAAAGACTACACAAACAAATGTTAAGAGATTCCAAGTTCATAGATTGGAAGAATAATGTTAAAATATCCACCCCTACCATTCAATGCCATCCCTGCTGAAATTTCAATGGCATTTTTCACAGAAATAAAATAATCCTAAAATTTATATGCAACCACAGAAGACACCCCCCCCCAAGGAGCCAAAGCAATGTTGAGAAAGAACAAAGCAGAAGGCATCACATCCCTGATTTCAAACTGTATTACAAAACTATAGGAATCAAAAAGTATGGTATTGGCCTAAGAACAGACACTTTGATCAATAAAATCAACTAGGAAGCCCAGAAGTAAACCCACTCATATGTGGTCAATTTATGACAAAGGAGGCAAAAATATACAATGTGGAAAAGATAGTCTCTTCAGTAAATCATGTTGGGAAAATAAGACAGCCACTTGCAAACAAATAAAACCGGACTCTGACATCATACACAAAAAGTAACTTAAAATGGATTAAAGACTTGAATTTGAGACCTGAAACCATAAAATTCCTACAAGAAAACACAGGCAATAGGCTCCCTGACATCAATTTTGATAAGGATTTTTTGGATCTGACACAAAAAGCAAAAATAATCAAGGGGAACTACATCAAATTAAAAAGCTTGTGCATAGCAAAGGAAACCATCCACAAAATGAATAGGGAACCTACTGAATGGGATAAAATATTTTCAAATCCTTTATCTGAAAAAGGGTTAATATCCAAAATACATAAAAGAACGTATGAAACTCAATAATAGCAAAAAAAAAAAAAAAAAAACGAATCTGATTAGAGAATGGGCAGAGGATCTGAACAGACGTCTTTCCATAAGAGGTTACAAATGGCCAATAGGTACATGAAAACATGCTCAACACCCCTCATCATCTGAGAAATGTGAATCAAAGCCACAATAAGATATCACCTCATACCTGTTAAGATGGCTATTACCAAAAAGACAAGGAATAACAAAGACTGGTGAGGACGCAAAGAAAAGGGAACATGGGGCACCTGGGTGGCTCAGTCAGTTAAGTGTCCAGCTTCATCTCAGATCATGATCTCATGGTTCATGAGTTCAAGCCCCACTTTGGGCTCTATACTGACAA
Source organism: Crocuta crocuta (assembly GCF_008692635.1). Lineage (NCBI taxonomy): Eukaryota > Metazoa > Chordata > Mammalia > Carnivora > Hyaenidae > Crocuta > Crocuta crocuta. The sequence goes on along the minus strand of NW_027529428.1, from coordinate 12,973,377 downwards.
CTCAGAACCTGGAACTTACTTCAGACTCTGTGTGTCCCTCTCTCTCTGTCCCTTCCCTGCTCACACTCTGTCTCTCTCAAAAATAACCATAAAAATTTTTTTTAAGTAATAAAGAAAAAGCAACACTTGGACACTACTGATGGGAATGTAAATTGGTGCAGCCACCATGGACAACAGGACAGAGCTTCTTCAAAAAATTAAAAGTTGTACCATATGATCCTGCAATTTCACTTAGGGGCATTTATCTAAAGGAAACAGAAACACTAACTCAGAGAGATATGTGCACCCCAATGCTCACTGCAGCATTGTTTACAACAGTCAAGGCATGGAAACGACCTAAGTGTCCATCTGTAGATGAAGAGATAAAGAAGAGGTGGTATATATACACAATGGAGTATCATTCAGCTGTATACAAGAATGAAACCTTGCCATTTGGGACCACATGGATAGACCTTGAAGGAATTAGGCCAAGTGAAATACAACAGACACAGAAAGACAAATACCATATGCTCTTACTTATATACAGAATCTAAAAAAAAATTTTTTTAACAAATTTTTAAAAAGCTCATAGATTAACTTGATGGTTGCCCAAGGCAGGGTAGAGAGTGGGCAAAATGAATCCAGTGGGTCAAAAGGTGTAATATTCCAGTTATAAAATAAATGAGTCATGAGAATGTAACATACAGTATGATGACAATAGTAATAATACAATATTGCATATTTGCAAGTTTGCCATCAAGCAACATGTAGATGGTCGTACTATGACCACCACATTCAAAAGGAATCCATCCTTCATCTTATGTTCAGACTCCATGGGATGGTGCTAAGAACTCTTCTTCTACTCCTGAATAAACTAAGTGTAAGAGAAAGAAGGACAAGCTGGCGGTCCTGAGATACTCTAAGACAGAGCAGAATGGCACGATCTATTGCCTTCGTCATATGTACCATTCAAATTAATGGGGTACTCCACCTTTTATCAGTCACTTTGACACCACTGTGGCAAATGCCTGACTTACTGCTTCAACAAACCAGGCAACAAGTCACTACCTGTGTGTTAATAAAGTACACGAACTTAAGAAAAAGGCAGCCTTCATTATCAATACGTTCCCCTGCCTAAATGACAAAATGCAGATGTGCTGGTTTAAGCGGACCATAACATAGCTGCACCCTACTCATCCCCCCACCCCCTTCTATGAATTCTGATATAGCCACATAACCTCATCATCAGGCCCCAGGCACCTGTTCTCTCTGCCTTCATTTAGTAACCACTTTCCCCCACTGTGATACACAATTATGCTTTCTCTTCATTCTGTTTAAATTCTTCCCATCCACCAAGGTCAAGGTCAAGTCCCCGTTTCCTCTATAAAACACTTTCCCCATTACACCAATACACTTACTGTCAGCAGGCAGATCAGGAAAAACTGGAGCAAAAATCAAGAGGGGATCTCTCCTTCTATGAAAGGAGCAAGGCAGCAAAAAAAGTAGGGGAAGGGGAGAATCTGCCCAATTTAAATGTTCCAGTAAATCTGTGTCTTGCTTCTCAACCTGGCTGTTCATTTTTTTATCAGTTTTTTCTCCATGGACTCCATTCTGGGTCTTACAATTGCTTACTCTGGTTATGAATATCCATACTTGCTTTCTGAGTATTCAACCTGTGCCCCCACTCTCTCAATTTCTGCTCTGCATTCTGCCCACTAGACTATAACCTGACTTCCCAAGTCCAGTATTAATTGTCCACAGAGCACCAGAAATTTGGCCCATAGGGTACCATCATGTATTATGGAAAAATCCACAATCTTAACCCCTATCTTACCAACTAGATTATGAATTCTTTCAGGGTAGCCTTTTATGTTCCCACAGTTTTTAGAGAAGGTAATGATAATGATGACATTAATAACAGAATATAAAACATCTGGGTTCTTGCTGTGTCCCTGAAACCATACCAGGAGTTTTATAAGCATTACCCATTTAGTTCCCATAGCAAATTTGCCCAGTATTGTTGTTTCTTTGTTTTCTATACAAGATGAGAAAACTGAAGCCTATGAGTAAACGATGCCAATTAGATATTTAATTAATAAACATTTACAATGAGATAAGGAAGAAGCAAGATCAATTTTTCTTTCAGATTCTCAAAGAGAATATATACAACCCTATAACTTGTTTTTGTTCTTTCTTGATAATTTCATAAAATTATCACAGGGCCAAAAGTGGAGGTATTAACCTCACAGGAATTTCCAGTTTTCTGAAACAGTCAACTTTACAAAAATGTCCTAAACCCCAAAATCCAAAAAAAAAAAAAAGTTTCTAGTCACATAGGGAGCCTTGTAAGTCATACATATGTATATTGTTTAAGATTTCATTACTAGAGTAAGAGCTTTTGCTTGCCATTGAAATGAAGAAAGGCTGTGCCACAAAGTAGTATAGTATTTAGTAGTAAAAATAATTTTAAAGAGATGTCCTCCACATTTCTCTGTATTAAAGAGGGTTGTTACAGAAAGAATTGGGTCTCCCCCCAACCCCACCAGTTCCTAACTTGAAGTTCCAAATCATAATGTGACTGTATTACAGACAGAGCCTCCACGGGGAGCAAACAAAGCTGAGTGAGGTCCTAAGGGTAGGGCCCCAACCTGCTACGACTAGTGTCCTTGTAAGAAGAGGAAAAGGTATCAGGAAGCACACAGACACGCACAGAGTAAAGGCCACATGGGGTACAACAAAAAGGCATCTGTCTGCAAGATAGAAACACACAATTCACCAGAAACCAACCCTGCTGACAACTTAATCCGGGAATTCCAGCCTCTAGAATTGTGATAAAAAAATTAATTTCTGTTGTTTAAGCCAAAGAAAGAAAGAGGTAGAAAGAAAGAGATAGGCAGAGAAGGGGGGGCGGGATAGGGAGGGAAGGAAAAGAAAGAAAGCAGGGAGGGAAGAAGGAAGGGAGGGAAGGAATGAAAGAAAGAAGGGAAGGAAAGGAGAAAGAAAAGATGAATACAGTAAGTTTATGAGAAAGTATATTCTCTTTTTCTAGGTAATAATAGTCTGTTGGCAAAAAAAAAAAAAATTAGATTCTAGACTTATACTTCACCTCAAATAAATATTGCACGAGCTAAACTCATAACATTAGGATACCAGAGACAAACACTGTAAAAGTATTCAACACTTACCGGGTTGATTTTCTGGCAAAGATAGCCAAAATATCTATTTGGTAAAGAATTGATAGCTTTCAACAATGAAAATGCAGTCTAGTCTTTGAAGTTAGATAGCTTCTTCCCTAGACAGACCTGGACGGCCTACCTACCTACAGTATTCATATGTCCTTGGCAAACCATGCTTTTCTTATCTTTGGACTACGGGGGGAGGGCGGGGGAGGAGGTCCAGCATGAATCAAGGGAAAATTGAGGGTTTGCAGACAACCCTATAGCTAGTCAGTCCACTGGAATTAGCAACAGTGACCATCACAGCCTCAAAGTGACACTGGCTTTGAACTTGATGTTGATTATACAGTGGTCGTTACTGATGCCAAAGGGGCTATATTGTTCCCATATGATTTCATCTAAGATGAAGAGTTCTTCCAAGTCCTTCTAAAGATAATGCCAGTAAATTCTGGAAAATAATACTTTCAAGTAGTTGTGATAGAAAGACCAACGAAAAGATCTCAGAATTCGAAGCGAATACCAGTTCCAGAGTACGTGCAGTCCTGACCTACCCCACTGCCCCAGGCGCTCCCTTCCAGAATGTAAGATGCCTGTGCTTAGTATGCAGGTGACTGCTGGGAACAGTGAGTCTTAGGTGACCTAGGAAGATGGGGGAAAATTGAGTAAAATCTGAAAAAAGTCCTATCAAGAACAAAAAGCTAGAAATTTTGTCCTCTATGTTTGAAATCAAAACTCACTGAATCAATTTTCTAGTAGGTAAATTCAAATTCCAATTTCAGATTTGGCAAGGCAATGTAAAGTGGACCACTGAGCTCATTGGGTGGATAAGTGAGCTGTATTCTGGTCTCTCCTCTCCTGAACAAACCTGTATTGGTAGTAAGTCAATCAAATGTGTCCCAGCAAAACAAATCAACATTTCAATCACCTTCCCAATGTGTGGAACCACCAATTCAATCACCCAAGAGCTAATGAAAACTGGTCATAAAATTACCCAAAGGGACAAAATGACTGTGTTCATCATCTGCCTTTTATTATAGCCTACATTTCCTGCCACCAAAATAATGACAATATCCATTTCTTCAGGACAGCAATAAGCTAGTTAGTAATGCTGGAGGTTTGTAACAAGAATTTCTTATCTGCAATAAGTGTTTCAAAAAAGAAAGGAAGGAAGGAAAGAAGGAAGGAAGGAAGGGAGGGAGGGAGAGGAGAAGAGGGGAAGGGAGGAAGGAAGGTATTATATAAATTGTAGAGATGGCATCAGTAGATTAAATTTCCACCAGATCCAGACAGAGAGTTGGATGCATGTTACTTCAAATTTAGATTTATTTATTTCAAAGAATTCCTCCAGTATGTAGTGAATTGATTGACTAGCTCTTTCTAGTTTTCCTGGGACTGTCTTGATTTTAGCAATGCAAGTCCCACATGCTGGGCCCCCAGTTAGGGTGACCACCTTGACCCAGTTTATCTGAGGTGGTATCAGTTTTAAAACTGCAAGTCCCACCTCCCAGAAATGCTCTCACTCCTACAAAAACTAGCATGGCTGGTCAACCTAGTTGCAACACACACAAACATAAATGTATGTGATAGCCCCTCATTTTACCTATCTTGAAAAATCTTTGTTGGGGTACCTGTGTGGTTCAGTCAGTTGAGCATCCAAGTTCGGCTCAGGTCATGATCTCACAGTTCATGCAGTTTTGAGCCCCGCATCGGGCTCTGTGCTGACAGCTCAGAGCCTGCAGCCTGTTTCAGATTCTGTGTCTCTCTCTCTCTCTCTCTCTGACCCTCCCCTGCTCGCGCTATCTCTCTCTCTCTCTCTCTCTCTCAGAAATAAGCCTTTAAAAAAAATCTGTGCTATCCGGGTACCTATAAGCGTGTATGAACAATGATAGTACTAGGCAAACATAGAACACACAACAAACCCTAATAGTCTTTTTGTGTGTGTGATCATCACAACAAGCTTATAAAGAAGATAAGTAATGTAATTTCCACGTTTTATTGATGAGACAACTAAAGGGCAAAGAAGTAACTTTTTCAAAGTCAACTTATTAATTAGAAAATAAGCTAGAGGAAGTAATGCAGTGACTCAAAGATAAGACAGATCCATTTTCTCCCAGTTAACAAGAGACAGACAGGAGGGCTGGGAAATGAGAATGACTGCACCACATGATTATTTAGGGACCCGGGTTCCTCCTATGTTGCTCCACCATTGTCTACAGTGCAGTCCCCATCTGTGTGACGGGAGTTGGCTCCTCACTGCCACATCAGTGTTTCAGCCCATAAGAATGAGTACAGGTACGGGGTGAAAGGCTAGTGATTTCCTTTGAGGGGGTGATGCTACTATTTCACGTCTCCCGCACACATACTCTAAATGGCGAGAATTTTGTCATTTGCCTACAACCCAATTTGAAAGGTATGGAAATAGACTGTCATGGTGAAGAGCTATGTGCCTCAATTTTCTACATGCAAAAGAATGAAGGGGAAATAAATACTTGGGGTAATTAATGATCTCCAGTGATTACATAGCTGGTGCTTGGGATTGCTGGGATCAGAACCCAAGTCTGTCAGAATCTACAGATCACACTTCTTTCCCTATTCTTGCTACCCGCCAACTATTTTGTTGTTTTGCAAGGAAATATGTCAGCCAACAAAAGTGCCTCTCAGAGCTTATCTTAAGGAAAACAAGGCATTCCAAGCACCATGAGACCACCTTTCCTTATAAATTATCCTGAATAAGGCTTAAGCAAACTATACCCTTTCACTTAAAATCTGACAGAGCTCTGCATCTTGAGTGTGAAGTGAAACCCAAGGCCTGTCAACTTTAAAGCATGGTATTTACACAAAGATTTGAGCAGCAGAAAGCACAGACGGTCTGCCGGAGAAACAGCAAAATATTGCAGATAGTTTCTCTAGCCAGGTCACCCAAGAATGAGATGGTGGGCCTGCTGGTGGGTAGTACTATCAATAAGGGAACAGTTTAGGACTCAGCTCTCACTGGGGATGTTACCCAGAAAGAAGAGTCCTGATGAGAAAGTGGGTTAGGTTACTTTTTCTATTTCTCAATTACTTTTGAAGGTAACATGAGCCTGAAGATGGAATTTCACTTTGAGTTTATCCTAGCTTCTGTTGCTCTGGACAAACCTAATTTACACAAGACAAAGCTATCTGTTGTCACTGTTATTCTCATCCCACTTGGTTTTCTCATTATTCATAGTGGCTTCCAGCTCGCTCCCTGCACTCTGGACTCATTACTGAACCCCTTAGAACTCCAGCCTCTAACACACCAGCTTTGTAAGATTGCTGTGAGGAAGCAAGGACTCACTAAGGATGAGTCTGCCAACCAGTCACTCCTTTAAAAAGCAAAAGAAAATCAGAGGTTTGTTGCTGGAAAAGATATCAGGAAAGAATGTCACGGGCTACATTTTCTTTCCATTTAAAAATAACATTGATTTCAAGAGCTTCATGGAATAAACACATATTCTTATCATGTTGTACACACATGCATGCACACACAGGACACATCAAGCCAGTGACAATTACTCCACAGGATGGTAAAGGGTGAGAAACAGCATAGTGGAAACCTGTATGACCAAAGAAGGGCTCACCCTAACTGGCCCAGAACTGTTATGTCAGCAATTCTACTTTTGTTTGCTTGTTTTTGATAACAAGAGAAAATGAGATGTGTCTGAATCATTTATTTAACATTATTAACAGTAACAGACATTTCCAAGTAGCATACATCCCAATAAATGGAATTCGCTTTATCATTCCTCATGCCTATCTGGATGTATTTATGGTTTCTGTAGACAAGACACATAGACATATACACACACAATCATTTCTTTGTCATTCAAAGCCACATTCAGATTTTTCACACTTGCTCCCAGGACCAGTGAGCTAACTTTTGGCTGGTCTACTAGATGGTTTAAATTCCTTTGCCCATATAATGCTTTGAAGGTATAGGCTTTTGAAGTCATGAAAAAAGAGAAAAAAATGCTTTCATATCCCTTCAACAAATGTCTATGGACGCTGTGCCTATGTCTTAGGCTTGGAGCAGTTTGTTTTCCTCTAGTAAAAGCATTTAGGAATATAAAAATGGAGAGGCAGAGCACGAAGTTAGTGGCAGAGCAGGAGGACCCTAGGCTCATCTCAAGACCCACAAACACAATTAGGGAACTCTCAAATCATCCTAAATACTTCAGAAATTGACTTGAAGACTGACAGAACAAATTCTACAACTAAAGGTAGAAAATAGGCCCCACTGAAGAAGGCAGCAAGTGTAGAGACATGGTTTAGGGGAGAAAGGAATCACATCTGCTATGGAGGTGAAGAAGCCATGGTCACAGAGGAGAGAGATGGAGAGGGGGAGAGAGAGACAGAGACAGAGAGAGAAGAATGAGAGAAACACACAAAGCCATTTTTGTGCTTCCCCAAAGACACTGATTTGGAAAAGAAGAGGGGCTAAAATTCATGAGTTCTTGCAAGCAGCAGGACTCAAGGCCTGGATTTCATCAGCAGGCTTGACTGGGATACAGCCCAGAATACATCATGCTGCTCCCAGAGAGAAGGCAGACAAACAACCCAAGGGGTACACAGTGTGGAAACAGCCATCTGTATAATGCCTAGGGCACAAAGGGCAGACATGATCCAGTCTCCTTGGAGCACATCTCTAAGAGACAGCATTCATGGAAACCTATCTCCAGAAACAAAGGAGCTGGCCAGTGCCTTTTCCCTCCCCCACTCCTCAGCATAAACACAAAGCTAATGTGGAAAGCAGCACAGTGCTGACAATGGCTGCCTACCTTCCATACACCAAGCCCAAAGCCCCTGGCTCCCAACCAAAGTGCCCTTCTCAATAATGTTTACCTCAGTCCCAGCCCAGCAGGCCCTTCCCCCAAGAGGCCAGCACAAACCCCTGTTCATGCCATGTCTCCAACCAGAATTCTACAGGGCCTTAGTTCTGGTGGAGGTGGTATCAGGTCTCATTTCACAAGCAGACCAGAACACACCTAGTTAAAGCTCACCACATTCCGAACTGTGACTCAACACTGCCCACAGCAGACAAGGAAAGCCTCTGCAGATGACTGGCCTGAAGGACCGAGCAGCCAGAACACAATAGCAAAGGTTTATGCAGCATCCATTAGAGACACTCCCAGAAGCACGAAGCCCTGGGTACTATATGACCTCTTCTTCATAAAAGCATTACTTTCAGGAGCAGGAAATGTAACTGGCTTTTCTAACACAGAGAAGAGCGCACACATTTAGACAAAATGTATAGACAGAGGAATTTATCCCAAAAGAAAGAATAAGATAAGACCATGGCCAGAGATCTAAGTAAAAGTGACTTAAGTAACATGCCTGATGCAGAATTTAAAGTAACTATCATTAGGATATTCAACTGGGCTTAAGAATACAAGATATCAGGAAAAAAAAAAAAAAGAATACAATACATCTGTGAGACCCTTACCACAGAGATAAAAGCTAAAAGATAATCCATCACAGGGGTGTCTGGATGGCTCAATTGGGTAAGTATCCAACTCTTGATTTCAGTTCAGGTCATGACCTCATGGTTCATTAGTTTGAGCCCTGCATCAGGCTCTGGGCTAACAATGCAGAGCCTGCTTCAGATTTTCTGTCTCTCTCTCCCCTTCCCCCAATCATGCTCTCTCTCTCTCTCTCTCAAAATAAACAAACAAACTTAAAAAAACAATAATCAACATAGATGAAGAGTGCAATAAAGGATACTGAAAATGTGTGATGCACTTAACAGCAGGCTGGAAGAAAGAGGAATTAATTAATGGACTAGAAGACAAAGTAATGGAAAGAAACAAAGCTGAACAAAAGAAAGAAGAACTATGCAAAATAAAAACAGATTTAGGGAACTCAGTGACTCCACCAAGCATAATAACATTCTTATTTTAGGAGTACCAAAAGAAGAAGAGAGAGAAAAGGGCAGAGAATTTATTTGAGAATTAATAACTGAAAACTTCCCTTATCTGGTGAAGGAAAAGAACATCCAGATCCAAGAGGCCCAAAGAACTCCCAACAAAATCAACAAAAGCAGTGGAACACCAAGACATTGTAATTCAGTTTGCAAAATAAAGTGATAAAGAAAAAAATCTTAAAAGCAAAGGACAAAAGAAGTGCTTAACTTACAAAAGAAAACCCCTAAGGCTAGCTGTAGACTTTTCAACAGAAACTTGGGAAACCAGAAGGGAGGGGCATGATATATTCAAAGTGCTGAATAGGAAGAATGTGCAGTCAAGAATACTCTATCCAGAAAGGCTATCATTCAGAATAGAAGGAGAGATAAAGAGTTTCCCAAACAAAAAGTATAGGAGTCCATTACCACTAAACCAGCCCTGCAAGAAATATTAAAGGCAACTCTTGAGTGTAAAGGAGAGACCAAAAGTGACAATATAAAGGTAGGAAATGCCAGAGCAGTAAAAATGAGTATTTCAGTAAAAATCAGTCAAGGAATTCAAAAAAAAAAAAAAAAAAAAAGGGATATAAAATATAACATCTACCTAAAATATGGGGAGGACAGGAGAAATGAATGGATTCAAACTTGAACAACTATCAACTTAATAAAGATTGCCATATGCAAAAGAGGTTATAAATAAACCTAATGGTAATCATATATGAAAAACCACTAATAGACATGCCAAAAATAAAGAGAAAGAAATCCAAATATATCACTAAAGAAAAATTACAAAACATCAAAGGGAGAAAGGCAACAAAGGATCAGAGAAAACCTCCAGAAAGAACCACACAACAAGTAATGGCAATAAAGACATATCTATCAATAATTACTTTGCATGTAAGTGGACTAAACATTCTAATCAAAAGTCTTGGGTGTCAGAATGGATTTAAAAAAATAAGACCTATCTATATGTTGCCTTCAAGAGATACATTTTAGACCTAAAGACACCTGCAGATTGAAAGTGAAGGGATGTGGACTTAAGCTTCTACTACAAACCTGTAATCATCAAGACAGTATGGTACTGGCACAAAAACAGACACATAGACCAATGGAATAGAATAGAGAACTCAGAATTGGACCCACAAATGTATGGCCAACTAATCTTTGACAAAGTGGGGAAAAGCATCCAATGGAAAAAAGGCAGCCTCTTTAACAGATGGTACTGGGAGAACGGGACAGCAACATGCAGAAGAATGAAACTAGATCATTTTCTCACACCATACACAAAAATAAACTCAAAATGGATAAAGGACCTGAATGTGAGACAGGAAACCATCAAAACCCTAGAAGAGAAAGCAGGAAAAAACCTCCTTGACCTCAACTGCAGCCATTTCTTACTTGACACATCCTCAAAGGCAAGGGAATCAAGAGCAAAAATGAACTACTGGGACCTCATCAAGATAAAAAGCTTCTGCATGACAAAGGAAACAACCCATAAAAGTAATAGGCAACTGACAGAATGGGAAAAGATAGTTACAAATGACATATCAGATAAAGGGTTAGTATCCAAAATCTATAAGGAACTCACCAAACTCCACACCCAAAAAAACAAACAACCCAGTGAAGAAATGGGCACAAGATATGAACAGACACTTCTCCAAAGAGGACATCCAGATGGCCAACAGACACATGAAATGAAGCTCAGCATCCCTCCTCATCAGGGAAATACAAATCAAAACCACACTGATATACCACCTCATGCCAGTCGGAGTGGCTAAAATGAGCAAATCAGAGAACTCTAGATGCTGGCAAGGATGTGGAGAAACAGGCATCCTCCTACTACACTGTTGGTGGGAATGTAAACTGGTGCAGCCCCTCTGGAAAACAGTGTGGAGGTTCCTCAAAAAATTAGCAATAGTACTCCCCTATGAGCCAGCAATAGCACTGCTAGGAACATACCCAAGGGATACAGGAGTGCTGATGCATAGGAGCAGATGTACCCCAATGTTCATAGCAGCACTCTCAACAATAGCCAAAACATGGGAAAAACCTAAGTGTCCATCAACTGACGAATGGATGAAGAAGATGTGGTATATTTATACAATGAAAGACTACATGGCAATGAGAAAGAATGACATCTGGCCATGTGTAGCAACATGGATGGAACCTGAGGGTGTTATGCTGAGCGAAATAAGTCAGGCAGAGGACAGATACCATATGTTTGCACAGATAGATGGATTAGGAGGAAGTTAACGGAGGACGAAGCGGGAGAAGAAGGGGAAAAATAGTTGAGAGGAGGGAGGCAAACCATAAGAGACTCCTGAATGCTGAGAACAAACTGAAGGCTGATGGGGGTGGGGGAGGGCACTTGTTGGGATGAGCACTGGGTGTTATATGGAAACCAACTTGACAATAAACTATTTAAGGAAGAAAAAAAAAAGAAAGTGAGGGGGTGGAGAAACATTTATCATGAAAATGGTTATCAAAAGAAAGCCGAGTACCAACATGTATATCAAATAAACTAGACTTTAAAACAAAGACTGGGGGCACCTGGCTGACTCAGTTGGTAGAGTGTACACCTATTGGTCTCTGGGTTGTGGGCTCAGGCTCCACAGTGAATGTACAGATTACTTTAAAAAAACAAAACCTTATAATACATAAATAAAACACTAACAAGAGACAAAGAAGGGCACTATATAACCATAAAGGGTACAATCCAACAAGAAGATATAACAATTGTAAATATTTAGACACCCATATAGGTAGCACCTGAATAGATAAAATAATAACAATAAATTTAAGAAAGTGATTTGATAATAAGACAGTAATAGCAGAGACTTTAAAACCCCACTCACATCAATGGAATACATGTGAATGAATAGAAACAATAGAAATGAATAGAAAATAATCAAAGAAACAATGGCTCTGAGTGACAAACTAAACCAGAGGACTTAACTGACAACTTCAAAACATTCTATCCTAAAAACAGATTACACATCCTTTTCAAATGCACAAAGAACATGTTCCAGAAGAAATCTTATTTTTGGTCACAAAATAGGCTTCAACAAACACAAAAAGACTGAAGTTCTACCATGCACCTTTTCTAGCCACAATGTGCCATGAAACTAGAAGTCAACTGCAAGGAGAAACCTCAGAGGGTCACAAGTACATGAAGGTTAAACAACATGCTACTAAACAATGAATGGGTAAACTGGGAAATCAAAGAAGAAATTAAAATACATGGAAACAGGAGCACCTGCGTGACTCGGTTGAATATCCAACTCTTGATTTCGGCTTGGGTCATGGTCCCAGGGTCATGGGATCAAGCTCTGCATCAGGCTCTCCACTGAGTATGGAGCCTGCTTGGGATTCTCTCTCTCTCTCTCTCTCTCTGTCTCTGTCTCCCTCCCTCCCTCTGCCTCTCTCCCCCAGCTCACATACACACTCTCTCTAAAAAAAAAATACATGGAAACAGATGAAAATGAAAACACATGGTCCAAAACCTTTGGGATGCAGCAAAAGTGGCCCCAAGAGGGAAGTACATACAAATACAGGCCTCCATCAAGAAGCAAGAAAAATCTCAAACACCTAATCTTACACCTTAAAGGAGCCAGAAAAAGAACAATAAATGAAACCTAAAAGCAGCAGAAGGAATGACAAACATTAGAGGAGAAATAAATGATATAAAAACTAACAAAAAAAAACAAAAAACAAAAAAGAAAAAAAAAAAAAAAAAAAAAAAAAAAAAAAAAAAAAAAAAAAAAATAGAACAGATCAATAAAACCAGGAGGTGCTTCTTCTGAAAAAACAATAACCCTCTAGCCAGATTTATAAAAAAGAAAAAAGACAGGAACCAAATACATAAAACCACAAATGAGAGAGGAGAAATAACCAACAGCACAGAAATACAATTTTAAAAGAATATTATGAAAAGCTATATGTCAATGAATTGTAACGACATGTAAGCTGCTCACAGCCACTTACATGCACCATGAACAGCCCTGACTCACAGCACGACGGCATCCCAAAACTCCCTTTCTGGAAGTTCTATCACCTCCCAGGTCAAACGTACAGAAATGTTCCCCTTCTCTCTGCCTTCCCGAGCAACTAATTCTTAGCTAAGCCTTCCTCTGTAAGAACTATTCAGTGGGGGGCAGGGGTGCATCTGATGGTAGTCAGTTAAGCATCCAACTTCATTCAGCTCAGGTCATGGTCTTACAGTTGGTGAATTTGTGCCTCACATCAAGCTCTGTGCTGACAGCTTGCGTTGGATTCTGTGTCTCCCTCTCTCTCTATCCCTCTCTCCAACTAGCACTCTGTCTCTCTCTCTCTCGAAAATAAACATTGTTAAAAATTAAAAAAAAATTATCCAGTGGGAACTGTGTATACTTTGAGAGTACTCGAATGGTGTTTTCCAAGCCAAATGATTTTGTGAGAAACTTTTTATTCTAAAAGAGGCATGGAGAAAAGTCCAGGTATATATGGCCAAAGACTTCCCCTTTTTCTCCTACCTTCTAGTTCTCTCCACTCTTAATTTCCACACATTCTTGGGGAAACTCAATATGCAAGTTTCATATTCACTGACAGTTGGCTTATGCAAGCACCCTTCCATTAAAACTGCTGACAGGTAGAAAATCATATAAAGACTTACTTTCAACCAGAAAACTGGATTTGCCTAAGCTATTATATAAAGGCCACTCAATCTCTCAAAGCCTCCGAGTTCCACCTAAAAATCAAATCCTAAATGTAGCCACTTACACATATAACTTGCTTATAAATAAAATATTCTTCTAATATTCTAACTGGATTGTAACTCATTACTATAACTGGGGACTATCATCCACCTCCCATTTTACACATGATATTCCCCAAGGCTCGAAAATGTAAGTAGGCAAACTATGGTCCATGAGCCAAAGTCAGCCCCTTGCACCTGTTTTATAAGGTTTTATTGGAACACAGCTGCATCGCTTCATTTACACATTGTCCACGGCTATTCTGGTTACCATGTCAGAGTTGAGTAGTTGGGATAGAGACTGTATCACTCACAAAACTGAAAATATTATCTGGCCCTTTACAGAAAAAGTTTGCCCACTGCTGCCCAGTGAGTTTCTCACTTTCACAGCCACACGTCAGCAGTTTTCCTTGAACCTGATAAATTTCCTAGGGGAAGTCAAACAACATCTCTAGCTCAACACATCTGACCTTTTTCCATTGGGTCACACTGCTTCTTCAGGAGCTGGTCAGCCACTAGAGGGCTCTCTGGCTGGGCCAGTGAATCACAGGTCAACTATCCATTATAGAGCATCACACACAGGAAACACCAGGATTTTACAGTATAGAATAGAGAATGAAAAAAGAAGGGTTATCCCAACCAATTATAAAGCCCTTCCTTGCAAGTTGTAGCAAGGATATACACACCAAAAACTCTTTTAAACAGCACTCATGACCTTGGCCTGTAGCCCTTAGGGGCCTTTGCTGGTTCAGCCCTTGAGAAAGAGACCTCTTCAGGTCGTCTCACACGAACCATTACACATCATTCTTAAAATTTTCAGTGTTTGGTCTTCTGTGTTTTTTCTGCTGCTGCTGCTATTGTTGTGGTTTGGTTTGGCTAGCTTTTATTGGCTTTTAATTGACTCACTCATTAGTGAGTCCTGCAGTTACAGAAAAAAAATTGATAGCTGCTTATTTAGTATCTGGATGCCACTGCAATGGGGAAAAGACTACTAGAACTGAAAACTGCCTGTTTGAAAGCGCTAAAAATGCTGGGGTGCCTGGGTGGCTCAGTTGGTTAAGGGTCCAACTTCAGCTCAGGTCATGATCTCACGGTCTGTGAGTTCAAGCCCCGCATTGGGCTCTGTGCTAACAGCTCAGAGCTTGGGGCCTGTTTTGGATTCTGTGCCTCCCTCTCTCTCTGCCCCTGCCCTGCTCACATTCTGTCTCTCCTTTAAAAATAAATAAACATTTTAAAAATAAGTATTTTTTTTTAAATTTAAATCCTAAAATGCCTATTTATGCATCTAGTAGTTCTCAAGTTCAGACATTATTCCTTGGGCAGGGGTGAGGGTTGCTTTATTTATTTATTTTTTTATGTTTTATTTATTTCTAGGAGAGAGAGAGAGACAGTGTGAGCAGGGGAGGGTCAGAGAGAGAGGGAGTGACAGACTGAAACAGGCTCCAGGCTCTGAGCTGGCAGTCAGCACAGAGCCCGACGCGGGGCTCGAACCCACGAACCGCGAGATCATGACCTAAGCGAAAGACGGACGCTTAACCGACTAAGCCACCCAGGAGCCCCGAGGGTTGCTTTATTTTTAAGGAGATGTGCAAGAAACAAGAAGTGGGGCCAGGGAGCACTAGACTAACCACTTTAGAATAGATCCGTGTTCTCCTAAAGAGCAAAACTCAACCATTTGACAAAGCCAAGCATCCCCAGTAACTTAAACACATACCCAGTGCTATGAACTGAGCTACTGCAGATAGCGGAGATGTGGTGAGAAAAAGATGTATTTGGGGATATATTGTTCCTGAAAGATTTCTACGGCAGACACACTTATACTCATTTAGGTTATGGTAAAAGAATTTTCATGTTGCAACTAGTTTTAAAGATTCCAGGAATTTGTGTTCAAATTTTTGTTTAATATTGAAGGTCTGCCTTTTCATGTGTCTTCTGTTTGATTATGATATAGTTATTTGTGTTATATTAGAGTATATTTGAAGGAGTGCCCCTCGGTAAGTATGGTCAACTGAGAGAGAAGAAAAACAACCTTTTCAATCTCCTAAGGCTATGAATTACATCCTAAGGAAGCTGCTCCCTCCAAGAACTGTATCTCCCCCAAGTATTTAAAACTGAAACCCTGGCACAAAGAGTCACCTGGTAAGAGAAAGCCAACTAGAGCCTCAGTGCCCTGGGATTCATTAATTCTTCTGCCAGAACTCTCCCAACACATCATCTGACATATTAGCAAACAGGGTATCACATACCTCCAGGTAAATTAGAGCTCACAGGTATTGCTGCACAACAAACCTGTAACATACAAAATGAGCAACTCTCCCAGGAGAGGCAGAAGAAAAGAATACAGAAAGAGAAAATATGGAAGAACATTTTAAAAATTAAAAACAGAATTATCATATGATCCAGTAATTCCACTACTGGGTATTTACCCAACAAATACAAAAGCACTATCAAAAATATGCATCCTTCTGTTTATTGCAGCATTATTTACAATAGCCAAATAATGAAAACAGCCCAAGCATCCATCGATAGGTGAATGGATAAACAAGATGTAAGATCCTGCCATTCATAACAACATGGATGGACCTACAGGGTATTATGTTAAGTCCAATGAGTCAGAGAAAGACAAATACCATATGATTTCACTCATATGTGGAATTTAAGAAACAAAACAAATGAGCAAAGTGAAAAAGAGAGACAAACCAAGAAACAGCCTCTTAACTATAGAGAACAAGTAGATGGTTACCAAAGGGGAGGCGGGTGGGGACTTGGGTGAAATAGGTGGTAGGGATTTAAGAGTGCCTGTACCAAGCTGAGCACTGAGCAATGCACAGAAATGTTGAATCACTATACTGTACACCTGAAACTAAGGTAACACTGTATGGTAATTACACTGAAATGTTTGAAAAAAAAAATATATATATACACACATATGGTTTAAAAAAACATTATAGAGATGTAGAAGATTAAAAAAAAGATTAAAAAAAGAAGATGAAGATTTCTTCATCTGGATAATGTGACATTTAGAAGAAAGATAAAAAACAAAGAGGAGAAAATGCATGAAGAAATAACAGAAATAAATTTCCTACAAATAAAGCTAAAAGACCTAAAATCTAAAAAGCCGATAGAACACAAAACAGAAGATACAAGGAAAAGTACAAGGAAAAGTACAAGGAAAAGACAAACTTCTAAAAGTTTGTAGAAAGAAGAAGCATATCTCCTATGAAGGAATTGGAATCATGTTGTAATTATACCTCTCAACTCTAATGCTAGATACAATTGATGGACTAGTATTTTTAAAGAATTAAAAAGGGAGGTCTGGGCTGATCAGTCAGTAGAGCATCCATCAAACTCTTGATTTCAGCTCAAGTCATGATTCCAGGGTCATGGGATTAAGCTCCGCACCAGGCTCTGCACTGAGCATGGAGCCTACTTGAGATTCTCTCTTTCACCCTCTACCCCTCTTCCCAGCTCACTCTCTGAAAAGAGGAAAGGAAAGGAAAGGGGAGGGGAGGGGAGGGAGAGGGGAGGGAAGGGAAAGGAGAAAGGAAAGGAAAGGAAAAAGAAAGGAAAGGAAAAAGAAAAGAAAAAGGAATTAAAGAAAGACATACTTAAAACCAGATTTATCTACACAAATTGTCATTCCGATGTGAAGACATAATAAAATATTTTGGGACACACAGACATCAAAAGGTTTGCTACACAAAAGCCCACAAGACTTATCATGAAGGACAAAGGATATAAGAAGTAATGGGGTATCAAACCTCCTGATAAAATATCCCATTTTTCTAACAACTATAAAAGACTTAAGTATAATTATAATGAACTAGAAATAAAAATCTAGACAATATCAAGATGATGGAGCCAGTGGGAAAGACGAGCTATAGGGGTGAATGTAAATGCACTGCTCTTGGTAAGAGCACTACATACAAATTGATGCATTTAAGGAGCTGATGGAGGTAAATGAACACAAAGCTTATAATGAAGGCAACTACCAAAAAGACAAGAAATGGAATACGTAACTTTTCAACATAGACAAAAACAAAAATTCCATCTCTTCAATGGAAAACAGGAAAGAGGGGGGAAAAACAAAGAATGGAGAATCCAAACTCATTGTTCTTTTCAATTTACCTATCAGTAAGTCACTTAATACTTCAAGGTCGTGAATATATTCTCTTCAGTTAACTTCCAGTAACTTCTTTGCTTCACTCTTCATACTTAGGACTTTAGTCCACCTAAAAGTAATATTTGTATATGGAATGTGGCAAGCACCAAGCATTTATTTACATTAAAAAAAACTCACTAATATTTGAAAAGATCATCTGATCCCTACTGCTATTCAGCACTACCTTCACTGTAAGTCAAATGGCCACAGGTAAGAATATTTTCTAGATGTTCTATTATGCTCCAGTCGTCTATACCTATCTTTGCAACAATATCATACTGCCTTAATCTTGTTATACAATAAACCTTATTATTTAAAAGCGTTAATCTTCCTAACTTAATCTTGAAGAATGTCTTGGCTATTCGTGGGCCTTAGCATTTCTATGTATTTTTCAAATTAGTTTGTCAAGGAATGCCTGGCTGGCTCAGTAGTCAAAAAATGCAACCCTTGATCCTGGGGTCATGAGTTTAAGCCCCATAATGGGGGTAGAAATTACTAAAAATATATACTTACAGAAAAATTTTTAAAAGACTGTTAACTTGTCAATTTCTTTTTTTTAATAGTTAATTTATTTTTGAGACAGAGACAGACAGAGCATGAGTGGGGGAGGGGCAGAGAGAAAAGGAGACAAGGAATCTGAAATAGGCTCCAGGCTCCAAGCTGTCAGCACAGACCCTGATGCGGGGCTCAAACCCACAAACCATGAGATCATGACCTGAGCCGAAGTTGGACACTTACCGGACCGAGCCACCCAGGCATCCCATAACTTGTCAGTTTCTACACACACACACACACACACACACACACACACACACCTAGCATATTGATAAAAATTCCATCTTTCCATTGTTGAATCTCCCAAAATGAGAATATGGTCTATCTTCCCATTATTTAAAATTTTTCTAACTTCTCTTAATATTTTCAGTTTTCGGGGAAAAGGTCTCACAAATTTTAGTAAGATGTTTACCTAGACAGTTCATATTTTGAAAACTAAATTTTATTTTCTTTTTTTTCNGCGAGATCATGAGCTAAGCGAAAGTCGGACGCTTAACCGACTAAGCCACCCAGGCGCCCCTTATTTTCTTTTTTTTAATGTTTATTTTGAGAGAGAGAGAGCACACATTTAAGTGGGGGAGGGAGAGAAAAAGAGGAAGGAGAATCCCAAGCAGGCTGTGCAGTCAGCACAGAGCCAGACATGGGGCTTGATCTCACAAACTGTGAGATTATGACCTGAGTTGAACACTCAACCAACTGAGCTACCCGGGCACCTCACTGAATATTTATTTCCTAATTATTACCAATACATACAATATGCAATTTTTTACATTCCCCTTGTGTTTGGCAAATACACTTATTCATCTAAATCATATAGTATTCTGGATTTCTTATGAGTAATAATTTTTACTTCTTGATAGGCTTTCTTTCTATATTGTACTGGCTGGCTAGGCTCTCCAATGCAAATGTTGACTATAAAATGGTGACAGTGGATATACTTGTCTTATTTCTTATTTCAAAAAGGAGAAGGCACTTTTAATATCTCACCATTGAATATAATGTTTGCTAGATGTTATTTGTGAGTAGTCAACCTGATTAAGGAGGTCTCTTTCTATTTCCAGTTTATAAGATTTTTTTAAATTTTTTTTTAATGTTTTATTTATTTCTAGGAGAGAGAGAGAGAGAGACAGCGTGAGCAGGGGAGGGTCAGAGAGAGAGGGAGTCACAGACTGAAACAGGCTCCAGGCTCTGAGCTGGCAGTCAGCACAGAGCCCGACGCGGGGCTCGAACCCACGAACCGCGAGATCATGACCTAAGTGAAAGTCGGACGCTTAACCGACTAAGCCACCCAGGCGCCCCAAGATTTTATTATCTAAATGGATGTTAATTTTTATTAAATGTGCTTTTCCATCTATGGAGATAATCTTATGACTTTCCTCCTTTGTCCCTTCATACAGTGAATTACTTTTTTTTTTTTTTTTTTTTAATGTTGAATCAACATTACATTCCCGGCTCCAAAACTAAACTTAGTCCCGAGATAGTATCCTTTCTATATATTGCTGGATTTGGTTTTCCAATAGTTATTTTAGATTTTTTTCATCTGTATTCATGAGGGAGACTGAACCGTAATTTTACTTGTCTGTAATGTCTGTATCAGGCTAGGTTATAAAGATTAAGCAGCCTTACAAAGCAAGTTTGGTTGATTACAGGGAGAAGGCTTCAGGCCCCATGGACGAGCCAACAGCCAGCACGCTGAGGCTGCCTGACAGCCTGAGCCTGAGTCACACCCAGCTGTGCAGCAAACTGGCAGACTGTTGAGCCAGCTGGTGGCAGCGAGCAGCTGGCCACATAGGTAACTGTGGGCTTTGGCTACAGGGAGGGGAAGTGGCCAGGGCAGCTGGCTGGACATGGAATACTAAGCGCTCACTGTGACATTTCTCTCCTCTTATCTGTATGGAAGTGCCATATGCCCTGCAGAATGACAGCTTCTGCTTCCTATTCCTGGGCTTCTTTAGTCACAGAACCCAGCAGAGTTGCAATGCTTCATGTGCCAGTCCTGAGCGGAGGAAGAAACTTCCCGCAGAAACTGTAAAAATGACAATCTCTGAAACCATCTGAGGTTATCTGCCAAATTGTCACTAAACTTCCCGCTTTATCCATAGTGAGGCTCATCTAGCAAACCATGCCCTACGGATATCCAAGCCCACCACCTTAACTCTGGGTGAAAGTGGCGTGTGTTCCAGCAGGCAACAGTCTCTCTCTCTCCCTAGTTAACGTGCTGCAGCAGAAATCTATTGTGAAAACTATATAATCCCTCTTGGTTGAAAATATGAACCAGCCTTTGAAAGCACTCGGCATTATCAGAGATGAAAGTCTCTTATAGAACCAGCCCACATGTTCAAAGAACATGGCTGGGAGTGAAAGTTTTCCATTCTACTTTGAATACCATTCTTGTGAAAGAGACTGTAAACAAGATGCAAACAAAGGAGTGCCCTGCTTGACAATATTTCCTAAACTTGAACCTCACAGGCTAGTAGCAAAGCTTTAACACTCTTCATGGTTTCTCTGGTTATTCTTGAATAAGGTGTCCCCTCCTGTGTTTATCTCCTCATTTATCAAGTTGTTTCTGAAATTCCTAACGACCTTTTTCAAATAAAAAGAAATCATTAGAGAACTATTGGAGAAATTATTAAAGAAATAACGATCCAAATGATGCTTCATGTAAACACCTTTAGTCATGTTCTGTCGAGCACCAACATGAGAATGCATCAAGAATATATGGAGTTTCTCACATTGATAATGTCTATTACTGGGGCGCCAGGGTGGCTCATTGGGTTAAGCATTGGACTTCAGCTCAGATCATGATTGCAAGGCTCATGATTTTGAGCCCCGCATTAGGCTCTGTGCTGACAGCTGGAACCTGTTTTGGATTTGTTTTTTCCTCTTTCTCTGATCCTCTCTCTCTCTCTCTCTCTTTCAAAAATAAACAGACGTTAAACAAAAAAAAAAATCTTTTTGTGTACTACTGCCCTTTCTAAGAATGAAAGCAATGGATGTCATAGTTCATATTATAAAAGTTGCAAATATCATAAATTAAATAGGTAGTCATCTTGCAGATGAACTGCTTAAGTTACCGTGCTCATTTAAGTAACATCCAGAAGCTATCATTCAATTAATACATCAAAGGTGTTTTTTTGCTAAAATACAGAAAACACCTTGGAGAAATGTGTCTAATGTTATTATCTTGTCTATTTAAGCAATAAAGTATCTTATCTAAAAAGTAAATTAGGGACATCTGGGTGCCTCAGTTGGTTAAGAATCTGACTTCAACTCAGGTCATGATCTCAAGCTCAGTTCAAGCCCTGCATTGGGCTCTGTGCTGACAGCTCAGAGCCTGGAGCCTGCTTAGGATTCTGGGTCTCCCTCACACTGCCCCTCCCCTGCTCACACCTCTGTCTCTTTCTCTCAAAAATAAATAAACATTAAAAAATAAATTTTAAAAATGAAAATAAAAAGTGAACTGGTTGTCATAAATGACT
This sequence comes from Crocuta crocuta, assembly GCF_008692635.1. Classification (NCBI taxonomy): domain Eukaryota; kingdom Metazoa; phylum Chordata; class Mammalia; order Carnivora; family Hyaenidae; genus Crocuta; species Crocuta crocuta. The sequence goes on along the minus strand of NW_027529428.1, from coordinate 12,951,374 downwards.
GCCTACCTAAAGGCAGAAAGATGCATTCATTGGGGCGCCTGGGCGGCTTAGTCGGTTAAGCGTCCGACTTTCGCTTAGGTCATGATCTCGCGGTTCGTGGGTTCGAGCCCCGCGTCGGGCTCTGTGCTGACTGCCAGCTCAGAGCCTGGAGCCTGTTTCAGTCTGTGACTCCCTCTCTCTCTGACCCTCCCCTGCTCATGCTGTCTCTCTCTCTCTCCTAGAAATAAAAAAATATATATATAAAAAAAAAGAAAGATGCATTCATTATTAAAGAAACGTTTGTCTCTTAATCAGTTATTGAAACTAGAAATTCTACTTTTAATGATACAAGTAACTTTATGGCTGTTTCAATGAAGAAAGAAGTTCCTAGACTACTATCAATTTACTTCAAGAAAAATAATTATTTTTGCCAATCTTAGGGTCTAGAACCAAAAGGAAAATTTAGTCCTTGAAATGTCCCAGAACTTATTAAATATTTTCAGATGGTTAAAACTACAAAATAAGGTTTAATTTTTTTAAGTGAATTGATATTTTATTTGCTGGATTTTTAAAAAATTGAATGTGTAAGTTTCCCTTTTTCTACTTATTACAAAAGATTGGATAAAACTGGTAGTGTTTCTTAAGCAACTAGTCAAACTTATCAGAGAAGCCGTCAAAGCCTAGAGTTTTGAGTGAAGGTTTTTAATTATCAGGATAATTTTTTTCGTTTAATTCTTGTAGACGTCTTTGAATTTTCTTCTTCTTTGAGAAGTTACATTTTTTCCTATGGCTTTTCTTTTTTATCTGAATTTGGTACTTTTCTATTTCTAGTAAATTGTCCACTTCATCTAAATTTTCCAATGTATTGCCATGAAGTTGTTCATAACATTGTTATAATTTTCTTTCACAACTGTAGGAAAAATAGCAAAGTTTTATATTTCTTCTCCCTTTTTGTTGCTCAATTTGCCAATGTGTTTATTTATTACCAATTAGTCTTTTCAGGGAAACTTCAGTAATCTTCTCTAATGTACATTAGAAAATATTTTCATTAATTTCTGCTCTAATCTTTATTTTTTTTCCTTCTGTGAGTTTAATTTACTGTTCCTTTTCCCTAATGTCTTAAAAGAGAGGCCTAGATCATTTACCTTTTTCTTTTGTGATTTATGTGTTTAGGGCCATAAACTTCCCTTCATGCATAGCTTTAGCTGCATCCCACAAAATGACATCAAAATGTCATATTTTCATTTCATTGAATATATTTTCTAATTTATACTGTGATTTCATTTTTGACCTATAGAATTTTAGAGGTATAACGTTTAACATCCATTAGTATTTGGGGGGTTTCTTTTCATCTTTTGTTAACTGATTTCTTTCCCCTGGCTTAAATGATACCATTCATATAATTTTAATCCTTTGCAATTTGTTGAGACTTTTTTTTTTTTTTAATTTAAAAACAAATTTTGGGCGGCTTCCCTGAGTGGCTCAGTTGGTTAAGCATCCAACTTGGCTCAGGTCATGGTCTCGTGGTTCATGGGCTGGAGCCCCACAACGGGCTCTGTGGTGACAGCTCAGAGCCTGGAACCTGCCTCAGATTCTGTGTTTCCCTCGGTCTCTGTTCCTCCCCCCTGCTCATGCCCTGTCTCTCTCTCTCCCTCTCTCCCTCTCTCTCTCTCAACAGAGCATGAGTGGAGGGGAGGGACAGAGAGAGGAAGACACAGAATCCAAAACAGGCTCTTGGCTCGGAGTTGTCAGCACAGAGTCTGATGCTGAGCTCCAACTCACAAATATTGAGATCATGACCTGGGCTGAAGTCGGGACTGAGCCACCCAGGAACCCCAAAACTCATTTATTTTATGACACAGCATATGTTCAACTTCAATGAATCTTTCATGTGTATTTTTAAAAAAATGTAGATTTTGCAGCCATAGGGTACAGTGCAGTGTATATGCCTATTAAGTTTTTCATTGCATTGCTCAAATCTTATGATTTGATTTGTTTTCTGACTGGTGTTTAATTTTTTTTTTTTAGGTGTCCTATCAGTAACTGGGAAAAATAAGATACTAAAAATCTCCCACTATGATGGTAGATGTGATTTTTCTTTTAACTTTGTCAATTTTTTCTCTGTATATTTTGGGGTTTTTTTTCCTCTATATATTTTGAAGCTAAGTTATTAGGTACATGTAAGTTTACAACTATTCTATCTTCCTGTTTAATAAAACTTTTATCATTAACATTTTTCTTTGCAGCACTATTCTTTGCTTTAAAATGACCTTTGTCTATTTGTATTTTATTAGTTCCCCTGTTCTGTGTTCTGGTTTCTACCCTTTCTTATCTTCTATTAAATTAGCTAGTTTATATTATTCCATTCTTCTTCCCCATTAACTGATTATATATTCTTTTGCTATTGTTTTAATGATTACCTTAGAGATTACCACACATCTTTGACTTCTCAAAATCTTTTAACACTTCTCCAATGCTAGACTTTATAACACTTCACCTCTATTTACTAGATACTTGACATTTACTTTAACTGCATATATTATATCTCCAACTTTCAAAGACATTTTTAATGAGTACAAAATTTTAAGTTGGCATTTTCCTTCAGTACTTTAATAAGATCATTCCATTCTCCTCCAATTTTTACCATTTCTGTTTAAAAAAATCAACTGTCATTATGCTCCTCTGATAGTAATATAGCTTTTTCCTTTTGCCTGCCTTTTAGATTTTTTTGTCTTTGGTTTTCAACAGCTCATCTTTAATACGCCAAGATGTGGTTTTCTTTTTATTTATCCTGCTTGGTGTTCATACTATTTCCTGAACCTGTGGCTTCCTATCTTTTATTTAGAAACTTCACAGCCATTATCTCTTAAATGTCTCTCCTGTTTCACTTTCTATTTTCCTTTTGGAATTCCAATTTCAGGAATAAGACATCTTTTCATAATAATTCATATAATTCTTCATTTATTTTCCATCTTTTTGTCTCTTCATGGTGTATCTGAAAGATCTTTCTGACCTATCTTCTAGTTCACTGAAGTTCTTCCTGACCCTTAGTTTAAGCTGCCATTAAATTCAATTCACCACATCATTAATTTTAAGTACCTTACTTTTTCTATCCCAGAATTTCTATTTGGTTGTTTTTTTGTTTTTGTTTTTGAGTTTCTCATTTTTGGCTGAAATTTTCTTTTAAAAATTTTTAATGATTTATTTATTTCTGAGAGAGAGACAGAGAAAGAGAGAGAGCATGAGCAGGGGAGGGTCAGAGAGAGAGGGAGATACAGAATCTAAAACAGGCTCCAGGCTATGAGCTGGCTGTCAGCACAGAGCCAGACACGGGGCTCGAACCCACGAATAGTGAGATCATGACCTGAGCCAAAGTTGGACACTTAACCAACTGAGCCACACAGGCGCCCCTGGCTGAAATTTTCAATTCTATCTTAATTCCTTAAGACTGGTTATTTGCAAGTCTATGTCTGTAATTTTCATTATCTGATGCCCTAAGATGCTGGCTGCTTTTTTTTTTTTTTTTTTTAAGTTTTTTAACGTTTATTCACTTTTAAGAGAGAGAGACAGAGTGCAAGCAGGAGAGGAGCAGAGAGGGAGGGAGACAGAGAATCTGAAGCAGGCTCCAGTCTCTGGCCTGTCAGCACAGAGCCCGACATGGAGCTTGAACCCATGAACCACTAGATCACGACTCCAGCTAAAGTCGAATGCCCAACCAACTGAGCCACTCAGGTGCCCCTAAGATGCTGTTTCTATTACCTATTGTTTCCCTTCATTTATAGTCCAGCCTTATCTACTTTTATGCCTGGTTGTTTTTGCTCAATTTTTGATTACTAAAAAACAGAGAGATGACTTGAACCTTTGGATAGGTTAGCTTCCTAGAGAACATTTACCTTTCTTCTGGCCAGCAAGGAAATTGCATTAACAATCCTAAATCACTATAATCCCATCAGGGGTTGTGATTATTCAAAGCTGAACTTCACTTTCTATAAGGTCTGGTCTATTTCTGGTGCACCCTTACTCATGTAGCAATGCTAAACTCTGCAGTTTTAACCAAAGATTGTAGTTTTTTGGGCCCCTTTCCTTCAAAGGGCACTAAAATCCAATTTTTGGCATCATAAACCCATGAATCTCTTGAAAGTTCTGTTCAGCTCTTTATCAGCAAGTGAAATAAGCAAATGCCTCCAGGGTAAAATTAGTCCCACATGCTGGACTCTTCTGGATGGCTTCTTTCCCAGATCATAGCCCTGGAATATTTCAGTGCCTTTCTTATAGATTTACATGGTCTTTAAAAATGTTATTTAAAAATATTTGCCCACCCTTCCTAGTCATCCTAAGTGGGGAAAGTAGGTCTAAAACAGACCACATGTCATTGTATGCCAGAAGGGGAAGTCTCCCCACTGTATATTTTATTTTATTTATTTTTTTTTAAATATTTTTATTTATTTCTAGACGAGAGAGAGAGACAGCGTGAGCAGGGGAGGGTCAGAGAGAGAGGGAGTCACAGACTGAAACAGGCTCCAGGCTCTGAGCTGGCAGTCAGCACAAAGCCCGATGCGGGGCTCGAACCCACGAACCGTGAGATCATGACCTAAGCGAAAGTCGGACGCTTAACCGACTAAGCCACCCAGGCGCCCCCCCACTGTATATTTTAAAGCTCATATCTCTCAATAATATCCTTTGATGCCACTTATCTTTTAGATTTTATGTGTTTCATGATGTCCATTTCTTCACCTCCCACACACAACTCAACCCAGTCTAATCCTTTGCCTCAATGATCCACCAAAAAATATGTCTGAAGTCATCAATGACCTCTACTTTGCTGAGCCTGTATGAGGTTTTTCAGTTCTCTTCTTTGACTTCTCAGCAACTTTTGTCCTTATTGGCATCTCCTTTTCCCTTCCTGATATGTTCTCTTTCTCTTTTTCCCATACTTATTTTCTCCCTTTGCCAACTCATCCTCCTCAGCCTAGAAAGTGTTTTGCTGCTCAAGTGTTGAAATATAGGCCTCTCCTGTTCACACTTGACACTCTTAGAGGATCTCATTCATCCAAGCAGATAAAATTATCTGTTTGCAGAAAACTCTTAAGTTTTCATGTCTAACTCAGACCTCTCTTCTGTACTCAGATACATAAATCCAAAAATCATAATGGTACTTCAGAATCCCAAGGACCAAAATCAACCTCATAATTATCCACAATTTTTTTAAAAAGGCGTATCTTCTACCCAGTTGCTCAAGCATCAAATTTACTATTCTCTTTGATATCTTTCTCTCTTACCCACATACTGAGCCCACTGCCAGATACTAAGTTATCACTCAATTCCATCTATTTCTCCTCACCTCTACCACCACCAACCTAGTTCGAACCACCATCAGTTTTTCACCTAGACTACTGCAGCAGACTTTCAACCAATCCACCTATGTTCCCTCCTCCCTCCACTAGTCCATGTGTTACTCACATTATAGCTGGAAAGATATATTGTACTTATATAAATATGTATATTTTTAAATATCTGATAATGTGTCACACCTTCACTGCTTAAATCTTTTAATGGCTTCCCAGTTCTCTTAGGAAAAAAACATAATCTTTAACATGCCTCAATTGTAAAAAACTTGCTTGCCCCTCCAGCCTCATCTTCAGCCGGTGCCCCTTCACTGTTTGTCCACCAGCCACACTAGCACCCATTCAGCCCTCTCTTCTACTGGAGGAACTTTGTTTTGCCCCTTTGCAAGGAATGCTCTTTCTTCCCCTTTTCATTCACTACTACTCATCCTTCAGATCTACTTCATTTTTCACAGGGAAGCCATCCACGATCTCACTAAGTCAAATCATCCTAATACAAGCTCTCCTAGCACCTAGTGTCTATCCTTTATAGAATCTGTCACAGAACCAATTTAACATTTATTGTTACAATTTTATAACTCTCCTCTTGAGGAGATTATAAACCCCATAAGGACAAGAGACAGGTTTGCTTTTACTCATCACCTTGTCCTAATATCTAGCTCCATGCCTGGCACATTTCACAGACCCTCGACAAAATTTGTTGGACGGATAGATGAATCTGATGGGGTCCAAAGAGGACAGGAGGAAAAAGTCTACTGAAACAAAAAATCATTACACATGCAGGACTTTAAGATACAAAACAGATTAACATAAGGGGAGGGAAGCCAAAATAATATAAAAGCAGGGAGGGGGACAAAACACAGGAGACTCTTAAAGAACAAAAGGGTTGCTGGAGGGGTTGTGGGCTAAATGGGTCAGGGGCCTAAGGAATCTACTCCTGAAATCATTGCTGCACTATATGCTAACTTAGGAGGATGTAAATTACAAAAAAATTAAAGAAAAAATAATAAACTAAAAAAACACCTCTGAAAAAACACCCAAGAAATAGGTAACCTTGGTTACATTGGTGAGAACTAGGTACCTGAAAGAGAGAGGTAAAAAAAGGGACTTCTCACCACATGCTTTTCAAATTTTCAAACAAGTGACTGTACCTTCTATTCAAACATAAATAGATTTTACAAAAACAATCCAGTGCAGAGGCACCTGGGTGACTCAGTCAGTTCAGCATCTGACCTCGGCTCTGGTAATGATTTTACAGGTTGTGAGTTCCTGCCCCACATCGGGCTCTCTGCTGTCAGCACAGAACTCTCTTTAGATCCTGTCTCTCAGTCTCTCTCTGTCCCTCCCCAACTCATTCTCTCGTGCACACACACACACCCTCTAATATAAATAAATAAATAAATAAATAACATTAAAAATACAATAATCCAGGGGTGCCTGGGTGGCTTAGTCAGTTAAGCGTCCGACTTTCGCTTAGGTCATGATCTCGCGGTTTGTGGGCTCGAGCCCCGCGTCGGGCTCTGTGCTGACTGCCAGCTCAGAGCCTGGAGCCTGTTTCAGTCTGTGACTCCCCCTCTCTCTGACCCTCCCCTGCTCACGCTGTCTCTCTCTCTCTCTCTCCTAGAAATAAATAAAACATTTAAAAAAAAATACAATAATCCAGGGCTTTTAGCTCAAGATTTTGAGCAGTATCAATGCAAATACCCCAAGAAAGATACAGCAGATATATGTGCTTTCTTGCTCATACTGTTTCAGCTCACTTGCTAGTGAGGCAAAGAAGAGAAATGTTCAAAGTTCAGTTCTGTCCACAACTGCTTTTTCTGAGATGTCCCAGAGCAAGAACACAAATGTGAGACAGCCATCTGCTGTTGTCTCCTTGGTCCCCACGTGTCTCTCTTGAGACCAGTCTATCACTCCACATGTAATCCTCTTGTTTGAAAACACACTACCTATGCCCTGGGCAAATATCCCTAAAATATAAGCCAGCTAATCCATTTTGTCCAAAGAATTGTTCTAACTCAGATAAAGAAAGAAACTCTATCTGTGCTGCAATTTCTTCGAGACACTGTTATCTGTTTACATTCTTGATGATGCCAATACAGATTCAAGGGGTTTGTGCTCACTGTAGGACCACATCCCATAATACAGAGCATAACTGCACCATCATTACCAGCAATCTGTACACTCAAGTCACTATATACTGATGGCTTAGTATTTGTTAGGGACTCTCTAGTACTAGGGGCCCAGGAAGCACGCAAATTTAATGTGAAGCTTAGATATAAAATAGAAGTTATAAACCAAGGTGCTCAATGCTACAATGGTAGCCTGTCAAAGGCTGCAGGAGGCAGACACCCCTGCTGATGACGGCTTTTGTTTCCTATTATGGTGAAGCAGCTCACTGCCTTCAAAGATCAAGAAATCAGTCACAGTTGCCATCTAAGTTTGGGGAAACCCAATGCTGCATTCCAAATATATAAGAGCCATTGAAATGGGAGACTCACAGAGTAGTACCTGGGCTCTGGAGCGCTCAAACCACATGTCAGAGAGTGGCATTAAATACTCTTCTGGAGCTCTCCTGCCATGCGAATCTACAGTGACCAATTTCCTGTTAGGGCCCTCCAAATAAGAGGCCCAGTGGGAAGTCTGCCCTCTCATAGAAGTCTCATAAAATTCCTATTTAATTGCCTTTCTCTATGTCTGGCAGCTACCAAGCAGCTATCATGAAGTTACTCTTGTACTGCCCCTTTACGTATCCACTATCAGGGAGGGGATATGGGATGCTCCTGGGACAGAGACATAAAGGCAGCAGAGTTTTAGGCAGGTATTTCTAAGGGTCAATTCTGCCCTCACATGGGTCCCTGGTCCTGGGCAGATTCAAACAGATCCAAGTTAACTAGCTCAGATTCCTGACACCAAAATATATCCTAATATTTGTGCCCTGAATGGGAGTACAGAAAAGGGAAAAAAAAAAAGTAACTAAGTCTCTGGGGAGAAGAGGGGACATTTGAGGCTCTGAGACAAGAGGTTTTCTCAGATGGATGTTAAAGGTAACGAAGAATTCACAAAGCTGATGGAAGTTGGGTAAACCACCTTTCAGGCAAAGGTAAGTCATGGACAAAGGCATGGAAGAATGGTATAGATGAAAAACACATCTTTTTAAAATGTGTATTTCACTTAGATTTTTATTAGGTGAGACAGGGTAGAGGGTGGGCAGGTGAGAGGATGCTTTAGAGAGAAAAATACTGGAGTTCATTTCACCCACTTCTCCATTTTCCCAGGGCTCTGCTGCTTCTCCACACAGGAAGTTCAGCAACATTCCTGAGCTGCCCAGGACTGATGTGTTTCCTGCCATGGGACTCTATGCGCTCACACTGGATCAGTCCTAAGGAAATCAGGACATTTGGTCATCCAACCATCCAGCTGAAGCCCAAGAAGGCATGACCTCCCAAATCTGTTAAAGCCTCAGAACAAAGAAGATGGGTGACCTTGTACTAGCCAAAGCTGAGTGAATTCCTCACTCAACTTTTCAGTTTTCTCAACTGTCCTTCCAGTCACAGCTTGAAGGAAAAAAGATCACATAAACCAGGACGAAGTTTCAAAGACAGCCTGATGTCTAGCGGAACACCAATAGAGGGAAGCATTAGGAATCCTCTAGGCTAAGTCCTGAAATACTAACAGCAGGTCCCATCATTGATTCTGAGCACTTTCATGTTCTTCCTGATCCCTTCTTGAGGGAGTACAAGTCATTATTTCATTTTCCCCATGAAAAAAAATTATCATGAAGGGCACATGGCTGGCTCAGTCGGTAGAGCACGCGACTCTTCATCTTGGGGTTACAAGTTTGAGCCTCACATTGGGTGCAGAGATTACTTAAAAGTAAAATCTTTTGAAAAAAAAAAGTATCATGAACAGTACTGTGCTATTATTTTCCACTCATATTCTCCACCATTCCATATAATTCCACCACTCATATTTTCCAAACCCAGAGCCCTCCCCGCCTTTTGCTATTTGAACTATCCATTCTAACACATGGTCCTGCATCCCATATTGACTGGGGTCTCTCCCTGAGAGTTTTCAAGGGGATAAGAAGGTACCAGTTCACTTTCAGCAATGCTCTAGAAAAACAAATCGTACACTACAGCTCCTGCTCTCCAGTTTATGATCTCATTGGGAAGGTATGACAAAAAACCCTTTAGGGCTTGAACAAAGCAGCATAAATACAAACACATACTTTCCTTGCTCTGCTATTTAACATTTAGCTTCATGTAGTCCTGTTCAAACTGGCTTGCATTGTGCCACAGATGACACTTGTGACAGTTTATTTTTTAAAGTGTCACTCAGAAAAATAGAAGTTGAGCATTCCAAGGACAAGGGAACCTCAAGTTCTACTCTATCACTCTACCAATTTGCCCAGTTGGGGGAAAAAGGGGGTCACAATTACCCACAATCACCAATAATTGAAAGGGATTTCAAAGAGAACAAAAAGATAAAGGCATCTTATCTGTCCCTTTCTATGACTCAGTTGGACATGAAAAGTTGTGTCCAGAGCAAAGAGGAAAATTATCTGTGTAATGGGAAAGATCCAGTTTCAGAAAGTTCAGCATGATAAATCGAATACAGTAACTTCAGAATCCAACAGGTGAGTAGGTTCAACAGAGAAGACCAACTATTGCTCTTACTCAGCAAAGATCCAGGAAGTAGGTGGTAACCAACTATTACTTTTACTCAGCAAAGATCCAGAGGTAAGTTGGTGGATTCTGCCAGCAGATACGAGATCTGGGCCCTGAAGTTTAGCTCAGTGACAAAATGCCGGATTTGGGGTGGGATAAAAAGAAGTGGTAGTCTATTCATTTATCCAAAAATATTTAAGGAGCCAATTCTGCACAGGGCCATGTACCAGGACTTCAAGTACTGCAGTGAACAACACAAGCTTGGTGCCTGTCCCTGTAAGAAATGTATACTAAGTAGGAGAGAACAAAACTAAGAAACAAAATCATTATAAATTGTCCTCAGTGTTTTTGGGAAACATCCAGTAAGGAACTGAAAGAAACCTACTTTAGAAATGGCGGTCGGGGGGTTCCTGGGTGGCTCAGGTAGTTAAACATCCAACTCTTGATTTTGGCTCAGGTCATGATCTCACAGTCATGAGATCAAGCCCTGCATCGACATGGAGCCCAGTTGGGATTCTCTCTCCCTATCTCTCTGCCTGCCTCCTGTTCACATGCGCGCACATGAGCGTGCGAACACACACACACACACACACACACTTGTGAGCACTCTCTGTCCATGTCTCTCTCTCAAAATAAATAAACTTAAAAAAATGTTAGTCAGGGCATGTTCCCATGGGTGGTACCATTTAAGCTGCAGCACAAAGAACGAGAAAGAACTAGCCATGTGAAAGGAAGGCATTCCAGACAGAGGTGTAGCATGTACGAAGGCCCTCAAGTAGAAAAGCAGGTGGTATGTTTGAAGCGTTGAGACAAGATCAGTGTGGGTGAAAACTAGAAGAATGGCTGCGGGAGTCCAGCAAGGGCCAGCTCATGAAGAGTCTTAGAGAGCATGGTAAGGAAACTAGATTTTATTCCGAATTCACTGAAGGAGTTGCCAATAAAAAATGTTGTGCCAAAGAGGATACAATGCATCTACAAAGTTAGAATATCACCTTGGCTACTGGGAAGAGAACTCACTAGAGGAGAACAAGAATAAAAGTGGAAAAACAAATCAGGCAAATGACGGCAGGAGCCTGGACTCAAGGAAATGGTGGAGTGCAGATAAAGGGACAGATTTAAGATACCCTTTGGAGTCTGAACGGAAAACTTGCTGCTGGGTGGACTTAGGGAAGTAGAGAAATGAGGAGGACTTCTGGATTTCAGGCCAGAAAAACCAGATCATTGTTACTGTCGATTTCCATCTTGGAGAACATTAGCAGGGTGAGAGAGACATTTGGAGGGCAATACAGATATGCTATCTTTGAAATATCTGTACGAACCCCAAGTAGATACCTAAGAGAAAGGTTTTTAAGTCTGGAGCTCAGATGAGAGGTCTGGCTAGTGATACAAATTTGAGGGTTAGCAGTCTGAAAGGGTATCAAGAGGAATGCCATTTGAGAGAATTAAGCAGGGTGGGGGGAAGAGGGGAGGAATTAAGGATTGAGCCCTGAGAAATCCCATAAGGTAAAGCACAGTCCTCAGCCTGACTTCACATGAGAATCACACAGGAATCTGAGAACCGGTCCTGTAGCCATTAGCACCCTCTTTTGGTAACACCCAGTCCTTGCTCTCAAATTCTGGATTCCTCTAAATACATTAAGGTCCTAATAATTGGATCCCCAAAACAACTGAAGTTGGACAATGGCTATCTGGAAACATAGATATTTATAATGACTTTTTCAAGGAGAACTTCAGTCCTTGACTTCAGAGGATCTAGGTGTTGTGTCGGTTACTGAGAGATCATCTACCAACAAGCTTGACTTGGTGCCAAGACTTCTGTGTAGCCCTGGCAGCTCTGTAAGTTCCCCAGTCCTAACTGGGCTCAGGATCTGGTTCTGGGAGTTGGGGAGTTGCCTCAAACGTGAGAGAAGGAAGGCTATAAGGACCAGAAACTACAAGAGTCAACAGGCTTAGAAGAAAAGAACAGATACACAAATTGGTATTAAACACTGAAGGTCAGTTTCACATTGGAATGGAATTAAAGCACAGAGGAAACAAAATCCTTCTATACTGAATGGGATTTTTGGATTCATTCATTCAACCAATACTTGATTTTCTGGATGGACTGTAGACTCCAAAGTCAGGCTGCCCAATTTAGCAAGTGGGCATACAGGACACTGGTGAGCTGGTATGAGTCACCTACCCAAGCCTCCTTGCCAAATGTCTCTGCCCTCTTTCTTTGTATTAACTACATATTCTTCTTTTCTGTATTCTTGATGCTCGGGCATCTGGGGTCTCAATACCTGGAAAGGAACTACCCCTCTCACGGTGAGCTAATTCCTAGAGAAAGCCACAGCTCACCAGGGAGCACACCTCTCATGCAGAAAGTAACCAATCCAAAGCCCAAACCCTAACCACGTCCTTTATGGAGCTCTCAGAAGCCAAGCCGCTATCCACGTGCCCTGATTACACCTGGGGCCAGGTATCAGATAAGCAGGAACAGCTACTTGGTCCAGAGCCCACTGAAATTATTGTAACTCACTTATCTTAAACCTGCTCACCCTGCCTTGCCTTTCCTGTAGAACCAACAGTAAAGGGTGCTGTTCCCTTGCTCCTTCCGCCCTCCTGCCCAGTTTGGGTGCCTCCCAAAGTATCCCCTCAGGGAGAGGTGAGCTTCTTCCTTTTCAATGATCTCCTGAGCTGTTAGCCTCACAACACCTGAATAATAATAAAATCTACTTTTTAAAACATTCTTCCTCTACAAGTGTTCAAAAACCACTCTAGAGTGATTTAACAACAATAAAACATTTTCAATTCTTGGACAAAATGACCAACAAGTGAGAAAATGTTAAACTTCAGCTGCAGTTGAAAAGCGGTTCATTAGACTTTAAGCAGATACACAGAAAGCAAAGGATTCTCAACAGGAAAATGACTCGGAAAAATGGAGACCCTATACAAACCTGCCCCCAAGAGGGATTCAGAAAGGTTTGCAGACATGGCACTCTAAGATCATCAGTGGTCCTGTGGCTCCACAGGAATGTGTATTGAAATAAAAAGCTTTTAAAAGAGATTTCACCATCATGTTGAAATATACAGCTAGATCCTAATCAATGTGGTGAAATAATAACTAAAGCTTTGCCAACACCAAGTACAAGCATTCAGCTAAAATTTAAGACCTAGAAGCCACTGCATCATACTGCACAGCGAAGCCCAGCTTTTGGATGTGAAACACCGCCACCTACTACTCATCAAGTGTTTGCCATGTGAAACCTTCTTCTGAGGAGCTTCACACACATTAATATATCTCATCTTCACAAGTACCTTTGACATAAGTACTATTTTAGTTCACATTTTACCGATGAAGAAACTCGGACACAGAAAGGACAAGTTAATGTCCACGAGTTAACAGAACTAGTGAGGCTCAGAGCCAAGATCAAGGCTGTCAGAACCTGCACATACAACCATGAACTTCCTTCATGCCTTTAGTAAGGAAGATGCTGAGTTGAGTGCATGTGATCCTCGCAGCACAAAATGTAAAGCGAACTGAATAGCATCAGACTATCTGCTTTCTTTCTTTAAAAAGCAAAACAAAACAAACACCAGTATTGTCTCTGAGACAGCTTGACTTAAGGCTGTGGCTCTCAAAATGTGGTCCTCAGATCAGCAAGATCAGTATTTTTCCAGAAGCTGCTTTAATGCCAGTTCTCCACCTGTCCCTTCATCTACTCAATCAGAAACTTGGGGGATAGAGCCCAGCAATCAGAACCTTGATTCTCCAGGTGATTGTGATGCATGTTGAGAATAGCTGTCCTACGTGTGCTCAGTTCACGTGTTAAGGATGACTTTCACCCTTATCACACAATTTCTGACAATCTGTTTTTTTAACAGAGTCTTTGCATTCAGTTTAAGAGGGATTTTTCTCAGGAAAACCTAAGGATGGTGGTGGAGAGGGAGTTACAGGCATTGAAGTATCATGTTCAAAGACCTTGTGTGGTACCTGGAGTTCAAATCAATAAAATCTCAAAAAAAGGAATAAAACCTCAAGAGGAACAAGGCCATTCTAGCGATTTAATTGCATAAAGCCATAAAATACAAAAAATTTAAATATCAAATTCTTGCATTTTAAATTAGTTCATTTCTCCTTTTAAACCCACTCATTGTCACATCTCTGAATTGACCCAAATATGGCTACATTCTCTAGAGTCTTTGGGCTTCCTAAAGACAGCAATCATGACTTTTTTCCTTTTTTTTTTTTTTTGATGTAGCTCCACACCAAAAACAGTGCCTGGCTCATTTTTGGTTCTCAGCAAGTGATTCTCAAACATAATTGCAGCCTCCAGTCACAGATGTTCCACAGCTTGTTGTAAATCAAGCCATAAAATTAGCATTTTTTAAAACCACATCTACCTTTAGTTACTTTCTGTCCCTAGGGAAGGAAGGAACAGTAGAATTCACAATTTAACTTGGGAAGGAGACTATTCCTTCACAGGACACAAGTAAAGTTCTGGCCAAAAATCTTGATTTATTGGGCACTGGGAGAATCTGATCACTACATATTTATAGCAGTAGCTAGAGATAAGTACATTCAGGAAAGTGCTACTGAAATGTGTTTCCTTCATTTCCTTGACAGCAAAAGGAAGCAATGAATGCTTTAAATCACAGAAAATATTTAGAATATAGAAGACAAATGGAAGTCATATCTTCCTCAACCAAGAGAATAGCCAGTATTTTACAAGGTTCACCGAGAGTTTGTGGGAAACACTGATCCCTCTTTCCTCTGCTTCTAGAAGAATCCATGAAGACCCATGTCGTTTACCAGGTCCTGATAAGAAGTTGTCAACTAAAGAGATAAATTTGATATCAAATAGATGGTTAGTGCTTAATAACAGGCTTATTCTTCATGCTTTGCTTAGTTTTCAAGGACTTAAGATTGTTAAAAGAAACTAGCCACCTGTTTTATTCCCCTTGATTCACCTGTCCAACCTTTGAAACCACAAATGTTAAAATGGGACTTCATTTTGAGTTTCACTGTTTTTAATACTTTTATGACAAAAAAATTCAAATATTGAAATATTTTTTAAAAATCCTGCCCCCCCCATTACTTTAAACTCTCATCTCAAACTCTTAAAACCTATACACAAGTTAGAATGTACCTCCCACATTTTTCTACAAATCTACCTGTTTGTGTATATTTACTTATTCAGACACTGCATATATTGATGTACATTTATTTTTCAAATGCCATTACACTTGTCAACTACATCACACTTCTTTCTCACACATTTTTAAAACAAGATTTTTTACACTGAGTTTTTTTCCCAGCTTTGAGATATAATTGCCACAAAATACTGTGTCAGTTTAAGGTATAGAACATGATAGCTTGTGAAATGACTATAACACCACATCATTCTCAAAGAATTACAATTTTTGTCATTAGAATATAAAAGATCTACTCTTCGCAACTTTCAAATATTCAATACAGTATTAACTATATTCACCATACTGTACATTAGGTCCCCAGAACTTACTCATCTCATAACCATGACTTTGTACCCGGTCATCAGCATCTCCCCATTTCCCCCATCCTTGGTCCCTGGCAGCCAGCCCTACACTGTTTCTATGCATTTTCCCCCCAGATTCCACATTATAAATGACATCATCTAGTACTTGCCTTTCTCTAACATTTCACTTTGCATAACCTCCCCAAGGTCCATCTTTTATGCTGTCATCTTCCTATGCCTGAGTAATATCCATTGGATTTATTTACTTCTTCTTTATCCATTCTTCTGTTGATGGACACTAAGGTTGTTTCCATATCTTGGCTGTAGTGAAGGATGCTGTGATGAACACAGGCACAGGGCCCTCTTCAAAGTCCAGTTTTAATTGCCTCTGGATATATACACAGAGGTGGGATTGTTGGAGAACATGGTAGTTTCTTTTTTTTGTTTTGTTTTTTGTTTTTGTTTTTGAGGAGCCTCTGTGCTATTTCCCATAATTGCTGCACCAGTTTACATCCCAGTAAGGGACAAAGGTTCCCTTTTCTCCCTACCCTCACCAGCACTCATCTGTAATATTTCCCTTAATGGTCACCCTAACAAGGTATGAGGTACTGTCTCCCTATGGTTTTAACTTGAATTTCCTGGATGATTTGGATATTGAGCACTTTTTCATATACCTGGTGGTGATCTTCTTGGGAACAAAGGTCTATTCAAGTCTTCTGCTCATTTTAATTGGATTATTTGAGTTGGCTTTTGTTGGTGTTGCTATCACTTTGTACATGGGTTCCTTACATATTTTGTTTTTTTTTTTTTAATGTTTTATTTATTTCTAGGAGGGAGAGAGAGACAGCGTGAGCAGGGGAGGGTCAGAGAGAGAGAAGGAGTGACAGACTCTGAAACAGGCTCCAGGCTCTGAGCTGGCAGTCAGCACAGAGCCCGACGCGGGGCTCGAACCCACAAACCGCGAGATCATGACCTAAGCGAAAGTCGGACGCTTAACCGACTAAGCCACCCAGGCGTCCCATGGGTTCCTTACATATTTTGGGTACTAACCCATTAGCAGATAATTTTTTCCCATTTTGCAGGTTGCTTCTTTATCTTGTTGACTCTTTATAGATGCTTTTTAGTTTGATACAGTCCATCTCTTTTTGTTTTCCGTGTCATACCCAAGACATCATTACCAAGAACAATGTCAAGCAGCTTTCAGCCTGTATTTTCTGAGATTTTATCTTTTAAAGTCTTACAGTCACACCTTTAAATGATTTAAAGTAACTTTTTGAGTAGTATATGGTAAGGGTCCAACTTCATTCTTTTGTATAGGAATATCTAGTTTTTCCTCACACGTTTAAATCTTAATAGCCCCAGTCAAATTGAATTCTAAAAAAGATGTATACCAATTCATAGTTCTAAAAACTGTGGATAATTCCCCTTTTCACCCACACTATCAATATATGATAAACACAGGATAGGTCCCTCGTTGTTACTTTTAATTTACATTATCACTTAAACTGTTGGTTTATTTTTCCTGTTAATTTGTCGAAGTTTTCTTATGTCAGCTCTTGGTATTACATGAACCCTCTTGGGGTTTTCTGGTATTTTTGAGGCTTATTTTGGAGAAAAAGAATGTATCTATAATATGCTCTTCTGAAAATCTATGTTTCTTTTATTCAAGGCTTTTTTTTTCTTTCTAGAAAATTCTATCATTTTCTTCATGTGAGTCTTACATTTACCAGTTTATTCCAAGAGAGGAGACAGATTTTTGTTTTTGCTGTTTTAACTGTTTTCTTTCTGCTTTTTTGTTAGTTTTTGCTAAAAATCTAAGAATGGGATCAGTCTGACATCTTGAACTCCCTCTTATTAACTGTAGTAATTGCTAATTGGTTGTCTAGGATCTTCTTGCTATACAATTAGCTGATCTGTAAACGTAGTTTTCATCTTATTTTTTTCCTCTGCCCACTGCATTGACTGCTACCTCCAGAAAAATGTCGAATCCTTACCTTAAACTTACTTTAATGACAGGATTTCTATTATTTCATTAAGTGTGTTACTGACTACAGAGTTCTCATATATTCCTTTTTTTTCCAAGTAACATTCCTTCTACTCTTAGATTACCAGATGTTTGCTTTAATGGAAATCAGTGCTGAATTTTAACAAATGCTTGTTTTATATCTACTGTAGGGAGAAACAATAAATTACATCAAGAAGTTCCCTAATGGATAAATCTCTCTATATTCTTAGGACATGTTTGCATTGGCTTCTGACTCACTGCAGATGTCAGTAAAGGGTAGAATTGAAAAGAGAAGATCAAGAGAAAATTTTCCTCCCCTCATTTGGAAAAATGCATTCCTCAGGACTCCAGAAAGGATCAGAGTCTGCCATTAGTGTGTCTAATTATACTGATTTCTGTTATACTGACTCTCCCAGCTCCATGTCTTGGATTAAAGCTGAAATAATAGGTCATGGGCCTACATCACCACTCAATAGTGCTATCTTGGTAAAAACAAGAGGGCAAATCAATTGTCATTAAATAATTTGAACCAACAGAAATCATACCAAGGAAAGAAATCACTCAACTTAGAACACTGCTCACTTAGCTTCCCTTAATACTATGGCCAGTACGTGTAGAATCTTATCCCCAGAAACATTCTATCCCATATTATTCCCGATATCAAGCCCCAATGGCGTTTGATCAGTTTCTGACCTTAAGAAAACAAAATATAAACTGGTGACAAAGAATGCTGTTAATTTCAAGATGTGATGGGTTCAGATTAGGGGAGAGAGAAAAGTGATCCCAGGGTACTTCTTCTCAAAGCCAAGGAGGTGAAATAACCACCTCCTTGGGAGGTGCTATAGCACCTTGGGACAGGATGGGCTAAAGTAGCAACATGTAGCAAATGAAAACACAGAATGTCTATTTTAATTGAGCCATGCAGTATTTGGTTCATACTACTTGGACTAAAAATAAAAGTTACATGTTGATTATCTGAAGCTCAAACTTAACACAGTGTCCTATATACTGTAGCTCATGCTAGAGTTATTAATTAACTTGCCTGAATTTCTATCCTGATCCCATCACTTAGTAGCCATGTGACTCTAACTTGTCAGGAATCCATTCTAAACCCTATCTCCTCAATGGCAAAATGCACTACTTTGAGGATTAAATGATTTGGAGCACATGAAATGCTCAGCACATCCCCCAGCATTTAGCAAAGAATCAATGGCAGACAAACCTTAGGGTTGAAGTAATGGTGACACAAGGGTGTTCAGGACATAGAGCAAACTATAGTTCTAGAGTACTAGAACAGGAGTTGGGAGCCAGGTTTTGGTCCTAACTATGTTTCAGATTAGCTGTGTGCCCTTAAGCAAGTCCTTTAACCTCCCTGGCCTTCAATTTTCTCATCTATAAGAAGGTTAAATTAAATGGCCTCTTCCCACTCTAAAGAGTCTCTGATTCCTGAACCCCTACTGCTTGGACTTCGGAGAAATATCAGTGTTGTCAATTCCCTTTAAATGAATTCCTCCCACAGAGCTGTATATGATTAATATCTTTTGAATACTACTGAGAATAAAAATATGCTGAGTTGAGATCTTAGTAGTGTTTGCTTTGAGGAATACAGGTGTAATTGGTCATACTTACTCTCAGACAAAATTCCATGTGGTTTCATGGTTTCACCTTAAGCTATAACTCAATTCCTGGAGCCTAAGCCTAATCCAAGACCCTGAATGCAAGTTACATTATCTTCAGCATTAGCACAATGAGCAATATGGTATCTTGGTTGTCATTGTACAGTGGTTTATGGCAAAAAGAGGAGGAAGTTGTGGAGTTTTCAAATAAAGAGACATAAGATATGTTTCTAACAAATACCATCCTCAAGCTTTACTTTAATTTCCAGTTAATTTTTCCCCTCTATAAGCCACTAAAAAGCTTTTCATTTCTATGGTGCTATTTTTACTGTTGTTCAATAAGCCAAGAAGAAAAGGTGACTCTATACCACTGAAGAGCTATTTAAACCCACGGGCTTCTGATTTGGGGAACTAAAAACCACCTTCGCATATGTTATATCTACAGAGCAGCCAAACACACATACATACATGCAATGTCTACATGAAAATTATTGACAAGTTTACTTTTTTTTTTTGGATCATGTAATGTTAGCATAAGAAAGAAAGCGGTATCTAGTCTGAGCCTTATTTTACAGGTAACAGATATCAGATTCAAAACAGTTATATGAATTTTCCAGTATCAAAAAGCATAAAGTCCATCTTTTCTTTGATGTTCTCTTTACTCTCATATACTCAACAGCATTTAAGTTGTTAGAGAAGAGATGATGTCAGAGTTTCTGCTGACCTTCCCTAGAACTCCATGACCCCCTGAGCAGCTACTTTATGCTGGACACTACACTACACAACTGGGATGCTAATAAGAAGTAACACAAGGTCCTGTCCTTCTTCCTATTAACAGAAAAAAAAAATCACTAAACCAAGCCACTTGTCCACAGCAATTTCAGGACATGGACTTAAAGGTTAGTATGGCTGTGAGGTACCCGAGTTCATGGGAAACCACTGGAAATAGTCTTCCAATGCATGATTTGAAATCCTATTCCTGAAAGCCAAGTTTACTATTTCAATAGTTTCTTCTGAACTTACAATTTACATTGTTACAGGCATGCACCCAGGTAGCATGGCATAGTGAGAACCAACACGGGTTCTACTCCCAAACATGCCACTAACAAAGTGGGTCACTTGGAGTAAATGAAAACTTCTTTGGTTATCAATCTCCCCATCTATAAAATGAGGAGCTTGATCAACAGGACCCAAGGCTTCCTGTAAGTTACAATACTCCACAAGATTCTACCTAGGGTGTAAAAGATAGTTAAGGCACTAATTGAGGAAGAATCAGCAAGCATTCAGTGGGGGCTCAAAATCCAACTAGCCAACCTCAAAAGTCCTTGTTGGGACACTGAGGATATGACATGTAGTTCCTTCCAAAGCGCATCCCAGAAAGGAATCCAACAATTAAAGAATGCTCTTAGGTCTCAGCAAGTATATGTACCTCATTCAAGATCCCAGGAGTAGTGAGGAACATCTTAATGACACAGTTGGTGGGGAGAAGACCACTCACTCTAGACGAACAACCCACTCCATTACATCTCACTTTAGTGCCTAGCCATCCATCTACTTTCTTCCACTGCAATTAATGAAGCTATTCTCACAGTTCCAAAGATTTTGACCCAATGAGGGAAAACATTGGCCCTGAACAGCAGGCAACACCACCCCAGATTATCATCAATATACCATACTGGAAAGGAGCAATCTGCCGTAACATTTTCTTCTTTGCATTACTATTCCAGGAAGGCATGAGAGGTTCCCAGCTCTTACCTGGCCCAGCAAGTTCTTTGCATCCTACTTCAGGCAACGGCCAATCTCACTGTCTCAACATGTGCTGCCTCTACAAACCTGAGACCATCATATTTCATGAGGAGGAGGCTGGATTTCCCCCTGGTCATTTTCAGATCCAGACTAGGAAACCCTGCTAATGGGGAACCAATTTTCCATGGCTCATAATCAAGTTCATCCTCAAAATCACTGGTCTGTAGAGAAAAACACACTACTCTCAAGTTGCAAATATCAAG
The DNA here is from genome assembly GCF_008692635.1 of Crocuta crocuta. Taxonomy (NCBI): domain Eukaryota; kingdom Metazoa; phylum Chordata; class Mammalia; order Carnivora; family Hyaenidae; genus Crocuta; species Crocuta crocuta. The sequence goes on along the minus strand of NW_027529428.1, from coordinate 12,930,270 downwards.
TGCTATACAAATAACATATTAATTTTTTGCCACAAGATTTACGGTCCCTTTTATTAGTTATGGGGCTCAGAGGCAAGAGAGACCAGCATTGGCCTTGAGGTCAGGGAACTTGATTCAAGACCAGCTCTGGAAGCAAGTAACTTTGTGACTTTGCAGGAGTCATTTCACCTCTCAGGTCTCCGTTTCATTGTCTGTTAAGAGGAGAGCTACATAAGCTCAAAGACCCCACCACAACCCACTCTAGTGCTTATGGCTTAGGACCCCATATTCTTTTCTCTCAGTTGCTGGCCAGTCAGTTACCTGCTTTGGAAGATGTATTAACTCTCTAAGGCCACTAGGGAATGATTTAACACATTCCTGATCAATAAATCAACAATCCTTCTTTCCCTATCCAGTAACTTTGCATTTATTCTATCTCTCTGGCCATGGAGGATTACATATGAGCAGGTGTCTCCAGTGTTAGCAGGGCAAATCCTGGAGCTGGGACCTCTCATACTGGCACTCTCTTCAGTTTTCCAGGGAAATGGCAATCATGGTTCTGAACCTTAATTGTCTGCAAAGAGAAAACTGACCTAAGTGACATTACAAGAAGTCTAACACCCAAACAGAGTGCACAAAGATGTGGTGGCTTGGGGTCTACAAAAGTGCTTGGTGTCTTTTTATTCATTCATTAGTTCATCCATCCATCCCTGCCCCCAAGCCCAGGACTGGCTATCAAANTTTAAAAAAAAAAAAAAAAAAAAAAAAGGATGAGAGAAAGCAGAGAAGAAAAGCCATTAACATTTCTGAAACAAACCACATTTTCTTTCCATGGTCTTCCTCTTAACCTGGCATGGTGTTCTTTATTTGCTATTTAAGGTCCTGCTCCCTTAGATAGGGAGAGCTCGAGTTTACACAGGCACCAGGGTGACCAGGAGCAGATGCAGCTCCTGGCTACCAGTTTGCCTTCCGCTGGTGCAAGACTGAAGCGCCGCAGCACAGGGACATCAAACCAGGCATTTCCCCTTCCCACAACCTGCAACCCAAACCATGGTTGACGGGCAACTGCTGGGGCCAAGATAGGCTAGGTATCTGACTCAGGTGTGGTCAAGAGACTCACTCCCACAGAGTGACCTGAAAAACGCACTGTGCTGCTCTCAGATCAGGGCAGGGACAGCCACCATTATGCCCTACTACATGTGCACCTGCACTTTTCCCAACCTTGGCAGCACATACACCCAGAGATCCCCAACTGGGAGGGTGGGGTGACACAGGGGGAGGCCAGGTGGGCCACCCAACCAAGAGGGGGGAGGCAGGTGGTCAAAACCAGTCCCTTTTAGGGAGGCAGGGTAGTCGGCTGTGAGAGGCAGGACCAAGAGCGAGCCACCACTCCAAGCCCCCAGCACACATTTGTCCCACTGACTGCACCTGCAGAGCAGAAATCTGAAGAAAGTAATTACTGCCAATCAACCATCAAAACCCTCGAGGGCATCACCTCTCCTGTGAAGTATTTCCTGCCTGCACTGCACCAGGCAGCTGATTATACTCTCACTTGCATCTCCATGTATCTCAGGCATACTTCTAATATCATGTTATCAAACTTTCTTTCAGTTTGTCTATCTTCCCTATGAGCCTAAGGAATTTGAAGGCCAAGTCTATAGTTTATTCAGTTTTTATATCCCAAAGCAAAGTAGGTGCTCAGCAGATGCACATAGAACAGCTCCTCACAACCAGTAAGCACTACCCAAGTGCCGGCTGTTATTTCTGACTCTTTCTTTCACTTAGCACCTCTGCCAGGACTTCCCCATCCATCTGAGGCAAATGGATGCCTGCAGCAGAATAGAGAGCACCAGATATTCCAAATACTACTGTTCTGCCACACTCACGACCTCATTCACCTTCCAGGGGTTAGAACACAGTGCAGGAGCAGCGTAACGCAATAGTCAAGAACACAGACACCTAAGTCTGCGCAATAGAGCTTCACATTAAGAGAATGTGTCGCTATTCTGTAACGTCTCTTTTTTCCCCATTTCCACCAAGAAACCAGGAACAGTTTAAAAAGAGAATTAGAAGGGCACCCAGGTGGCACAGTTGGTTAAGCGTCTGACTCTTGGTTTCAGCTGAGGTCATGATCTCATGGTTTCAGGAGTTCAAGCCTCAAGTCTGGTTCTGTGCTGACAGTGCAGAGCCTGCCTGGGATTCTCTTTCTCTTCCTCTCTCTCTCTGCCCCTCCCCCACTTGCACTGTCTCTGTCAAAATAAACTTTAAAAAATTTTTTTAACGTTTTATTTATTTCTGTGAGAGAGAGAGAGAGAGAGAGAGAAAGAGAGAAGCAGCGTGAGCAGAGGAGGGTCAGAGAGAGAGGGAGACACAGAATCTGAAGTAGGCTCCAGGCTCTGAGCTGTCAGCACAGAGCCTGATGCGGGGCTGGAACCCACGAACCGTGAGATCATGACCTGAGCCGAGGTGGGTCGCTTAACCAGCTGAGCCACCCTGGTTCCCCAAAATAAATAAACTTTTTTAAAAATTAAAAAAATAAAAGGAGAATTAGATTATTCTTTTTTTTTTTAATTTTTTTTTTATGTTTTATTTATTTCTAGGAGAGAGAGAGAGAGACAGCATGAGCAGGGGAGGGTCAGAGAGAGAGGGAGTCACAGACTGAAACAGGCTCCAGGCTCTGAGCTGGCAGTCAGCACAGAGCCCGACGCGGGGCTCGAACCCACGAACCGCGAGATCATGACCTAAGCGAAAGTCGGACGCTCAACCGACTAAGCCACCCAGGCGCCCCGAGAATTAGATTATTCTGATAAAGGCCTTTCATCAAGATGTTTACCCAGGCCCAGAACTTTCCACGTGATGGAGATGAAGTCATGAAAGGTAACACAGAAAATTCAAAGTCTGTGAGGGTAACAGTGGTCTGACAGCAAGTGCAGACACTTTCACAGGAACATGTTGCTGCTTCTTTAATTTCCAAAGTGTCTGTTGTGATTCCTCCTTATAAAAAGACGGTGTCAAGTTAGGACATTAATGCCCGTAGAAAAACTCACTTTGAAACAGATACAAATGGATTCTTTTCCCATAAACCCCCAGGTACAATGTGTCTTGTGCCAAGTGATGGATTAGAATTTTCCAGCACGGGTTTATGTTGTCAACCCCTATCAGTATGGCACCAATCAGAAGAGATTAGTCTCACATTGTCAGGATTCTTGTCCAACAATCATAGTTTAGAACTTAAAAGGTGCTGTCTTGCCTTCTATCAACCGCACTGTACGCTACCAGTGAATCCAGAGACAACTGCAGGCAGAGAATAATGTGACACGTAACTTTCAATTTAACAAAGAAAGCCTTTTAAGATGTCACTGCACTGAGATAAGAAAACATGTCTTTTATCACCTTTGACCATGTAGATGTGGACATTTAGGTATTCAAACACCTCATGGTAAGGTTTCTAATTTCTTCAAAGACAACATTATTAACTCATGAAGGAGAGGTATTTTGCTTTTCACCAACTTAATCCGCATGTTCTTTAGAATATTTGATACTTTCATTCATGTTCTTAGTCTCACCTCCACAAAGAGCAAATTAAGTATGTACCTGTAGCAACAGAACTTGGGGGATCTTGTTCCATGAAGTTCCTGAAAATCCCTTGGAACTTCAGAAGTTGAACTCTGGCTCCTTGAGGAGGCTTATTTAGGTCATTTCACAAGCCTCTGTCCAGACATAGCCCCCGAAATTGTCTTTTATTCTGAGTTCAAGGAGAGAAGAGACTTCCCCAGGCCACTAGCTTCCCAACAAAAGATCAGCCCTGGGGTTTTGATCTAGTTCAATGCCATGCAGCATTGCAAACTTCAGTGGCTTTGGGGAGCCTGAATGCCTCAGCCAGTTAAGCATCCAACTCTGGATTTCGGCTCAGGTCACGATCTCAAGGTTCTTGAGGTCAGGTTTCACAATGGCAGCATGGGGCCTGCTTGGGATCCTCTCTCTCCCTCTCTGTGCCCTTCCCCTGCTCATGCTCACGGTCTCTCAAAATAAATAAGCTAGGAAAAAAAAAAAAAACTTCCAAGGATTTTTTTGCCCACAGGACAAGGTCTAACCTCCATAACCTATTCTGGAATGCCCCTTATGACCCAAGCCCTGCCTCACCTCTCACTACCTCCCACCTCCATTCTGCCAGGATTCATACAGTCCAGGCACAGAGAATTGAGGACTGCTCTTCTAATTTCCTTTCCCCTACTTCTTCAGCATAAAGATTCCATACTTCTCTGTGAGGACTTCCATTAACTTCCCTCCCAAGAATATGTATACATGTGCATGCGCACACACACACACACACACACACACACACCCCTCAGGCAGTTAGCATGAATGTCCTCCCTCTGTCACCAAAGCTCTTGCCCAAGCCTTTAATAGCACTGTTGTCACACTGTGCTATAATATGTCTGTGCCTCTCTGGAATTATTGCTTACTTATCTTTAACCTCCAGCACCCAATCGAGTACCACTCAGCTGTTCCTTCAAAAACATTTCTTAGCATCTAGGAGGCCTTGGCTAGCTTACTCAGAGTGTGTAGCTCATGGTATTGGGGTCCTGAGTTTGAGCCCCATGCTGGGGCTTTCATAGAGATTATGAAAATAAATTTTAAAATGTTTAAAAGTTTCTTAACATCTCTAATATACCCTACTCAGTTCCCCAAGGTCACCTGAGGGGTGCAGGCTCCACAGCTGATTACATGAATCCTCTCTTCTGCATCATATTTAGAAGAAACATCTGCTTAAACTGAGCAAGGCAACCATGGAAATCTTCCAGGCTGAAAGGAGCATTAGGAATTACCCATGGTCAACCAACTCGTATCTTCAAGATGATGAAATCAAGGCCCAGAGAGAGAAAGCAACATCCTCAAGACCAACGCAGTGAATTAAGGGCAGTTCCCTGACTCCAACACCCATCTCATGATTCCTCTAAGGCTCAGTGTTTTTCCCCTCATTCCACCAGAATGCCTCCTCCCAATATTATCAAGCCACTTCTTAACATCAAACCTGCCCCTATAGGGTGAAAACACTCTCCAGATTTGAAAAACTGTGTTTCCAATTCTACAGTCACTTCCCAACAGGACAACAAAGATTAACATGACTATCAGTTAAGGTTACCAGATGCATACCAAAGAAACTGACACTGGATGACAGGACAAGTGGCAGGATACACTTCTCAGCCACCACACTTCCCTAAGCTCTCCACCGTCCCCCCACCTGACATCAACTGCTCCAGACAGGAAATCGAGGTAGAGTGTCTGAAGGCCCAGCCTGTGCCCACTGGGTAAGTCATGCACCCAGGCCATATGGCCAGAAGGAAAGGTCCTCCTGTTATCAACTGCTGTACAAACGACACCGCAGCTTAGTGGATTAAAAAGAGTTTATTATCGCTCACATATGTAAAGGTTGCCTGGGCTCAGCAAGACATGTCACTCCAGGCCTCTGGAGCAGTGCGAGGTCAGCTAGAGCTGAAGCCATCTAAAGGCAGACTGGATGGACATCTAAGGTGGCTGCCCACATGCCTGGTGATCAGCCATCCCAACTGCACATGATCTCTTTGTGGTGCCTGGGGTTCTCCTAACATGGCAGCTGGGTTCTCAGAGGAAGCATCCCAAAAGCAAGCTTTCCAGAAGATAGAGGCATTCCCATGCTGGGAAGCAGGATTCAATGGGGCTCATTGTGTGAGACTAGCTACCAGGGAGAGGAAATCCAGACCGGATGCTTACAGCTCTGGGAGGAGTCGGGGGCACACAGGAGAGGCCAGGGCTGGATGACAAAAAACTACTGAAATGCCATTTCATTATGATGATGATAGAAAATCTCAAGGTCTTAGGGGTTCCAATGGATTTGTTAAAAGATCAGCCACGGAAAGTTATCGCACCATCACAGATAAGCATGTTAGATCCATTTTGAGCCAGGAATTAGCAACAGCCATGTGCACCTCCACACAGCTACTGCCTCCCTGAGAGTTGTCTATTCCCCAACACCACACATCAGATCCCTCCAAGGATCAGGACTCTGAACAAAGGCCCCAACTTGCTGCAAGCAAATCTAGCCCACCCGCAAGGCCCACTCCATCACTGCGTTTGTCCAGTGGAGTCTGAAAGCATCATCGGGGAAGAATCTACCATTCATACATGGAAGGCAAAGGAGAAAAGGAGAAAAAAAAAAAAAAGAAAGAAAAGAAAAATTGAAAAGGGGCAGAAAAAAAATTTCAAGACCTACTTGGAAAGAAAGGGAGTCCAAAAAAATCCAGTTCTCTTCCTGTACTTGTCCCAACTAGGCTTTAATTTTCTTGAATTTCCAATTTCAATTAGAGACCAAATAATAGCCTAATTCCTTTGATAAAATTATGCGACCATGGGGCACCGGTGTGGCTCAGTCAGTTCAGCATCTGACTCTTGATTTCAGCTCAGGTCATAATACCACAGTTCTCTGGGTTTAAACCCCACATCCGGCTCTGTGCTGCAAGTGCAGAGCCTGCCTGGAATGCCATCTCACCTCTCTCTCTGCCCTTCTCGTGCTCACAGGCTCACTCACCCTCTCAAAATAAGTTTTATAAAAAAAATTATGGTAACATTAGGAGTATTTCTTTCTTGGAAAATTATATAATTTTGATGAAAAGTCATCAGAGTGGTATTAAGAAGCCACTTGGAAAAAAACATCCATGTATCCCTGTCATTCAGGTAATTTTTCTACTCCACTGCCCACTGCAATGGAATTTCCTGGCCAAAGTTAATCTACATATCCACTTCTGTGATGATTGGTCTAGGGTTGTTCACCCAAAGAACATTTATTTGATGAGAGCATTCTGAATTCCCAGCAGGATTCTGGATCCAGGAAGCAAAGACTGAGAAGTCAAAAGCCCTTGCCAAGTGGCTAGAGAAGGGATATCTGTTCCAGGGACACTCCTGATCAATATTCCTACTGGGTTTACACAAATCAGTGGAAACAAACACATGAAAATGCCAATAATAGCCATTTAGGACAACAGAATCATTCATGATACTGCCTTTATCTATTTGACAGTTTCTGAAACAGATCCTATCTGAAAAGGTACTTTTGTGGTGGATTGAATAATGTCCTCTAGAAAGATGTCAAAGTCCTAACCCCCAGTACCTATAAGTGGGATCTTACTTGGAAAGAGGGTCTTTGCAGATGTTCAATATAAGAGGTGGCCATTAGGATAAACTCTAAGAGGACCATGTCATTTTAAGAAAAGGAAATTCTAGCATTCAGTCCAGCTTCACTCAGGTCATGATCTCACAGTTTGTAGGTTTGAGCCTCACATTGGGCTCTGTTCTGACAGCTCAGAGCCTGGAGCCTGCTTCACATTCTGTGTCTCCCTCTCTCTCTGTAGGTCTCTCTCCCAAAACTAAAGATTAACAAGGAAAAAAGAAAAGAAAAATAAAAGAACAAAAAGAATGAAAAGAAGAATGAAAAAAATAACAAAAAAGAATGAACAATAAAGAATGAATGAAAAGGAACAAAAAAACAAAAACAAAAATCCAAGAAATTTGACAGTAGCATAATGGGAAGACCAAATGAAGACACAGAGAGAATACTACCTACAAGCCAAGGAGTGCCTGAGGCAGCCAGCAGTTGGAGAGGGGCAGGAGATAGATTCCCCCTCACAGCTTTCAGGAAGAGCCAACCCTACTATCTTGACCTGTAGCCTCCAGAACTTTGAGAGAATAAATTTCTATTATTCCCAGCCACCCAGTTTGTGGTACTTTGTTATGACAGCCCTAGGAAACTTCTAGAGTTTTTATGATTAAATTTTGTTAAATCTTGGTAAAGGTGAGTTTTTATTTGCTTACTCAACAAATATCAATAAAGAAAGCATTTTGAGGCGTACCTGGGTGGCTCAGTCAGTTAAGCATCTGACTCTTTTTTTAAGCTATTTGATTATCTTGATTTCAGGGTTGTGAGGTTGAGCCCCAAGTCAGGCTCCATGCTGTGTGGGGAGCCTGCTTGGGAGAGGAAGGACTCTCTCTTTCCCTCTCAAAAAAACAACAACAAAAAAGGAAAACATCCTGAGAAGCAATGTGTATCTATTTTTGAGAGAAAGAGAGCAAGAGAGCAGGGGAGGGGCAGAGAGAGACACACACAGAATGTGAAGCAGGCTCCAGGTTCTGAGCTGTCAGCACAGAGCCCAGTGCAGGGCTAAAACCCACGAACTGTGAGATTATGACCTGAGCTGAAGTCGGATGCTTAACCAACTGAGCCACCCAAGCATCCCTATACTGGAAGTCTCCTGAAGACAAAACAGTTTCAAGATTATCAGAAGGCATATGGCTTCATTAGATTTCTGTTTCAGAAAAATCGGTTTGCAGAAGGAATGGATTCAAGAAAAAGAAGCCTAGAGACAGGAAGGCCAGTTAGGAGACTACAAAACTGAACGAGACAAGCCGTGGTGATGGCCGGGATAGAGTGGAGCCAAAGAAAATGACAAGTAAATAAATAGGAAATATACTTAGAAAGGTGAATTAATATAAATCAGTGACTGATAGGTCATGAGGGTGACAGTGACGAAAACGATACAATTTTTGGTTCTCATAGTTGCTTGGGCCACAAACTGCCTTTTCTATTACTATTTCTATACCACCAGTGTGCTTTCTGGTTCGATGCACATAAGGAGATCCGATGGCCTGACCCAAACCTATCGCTCACAGTCAGGGTCCAAGACTTTTCCCTGGGACACACTAGTGAGCCTCATTTTTCACTCTCCTTAACAAAACCATTTCCGAGTGAGAGTTAAACCTCTTAACCCACCGTAGTCTGGGGGCACATTTGGCCAACCTGCCCTAGCATTTATAGCAGTTTAGGGCACACGTGCTGGCTCTAGAACTCTTAAGTTCTGGTTCCTCCCTCTACCAGTGTAGGACCTTCAACAAGCTACCCAAATTCTCTGTGCCTCAGTTTTCTCCACTGTAAAAAGGTGGTAATTGTATTCACCTCACAGCTGATATTAGTCAGTCAGTATACACAGAGAACAATGCTTGACTCACACTCAATATCCAGTAAACAAGATTAGTCATTGCTGGCAATGATGACCAATTTGGTATTGCTTACATACAGTTCCCAAATGCTGATCTGTGATGAAGTTTATCAGTCTCCCACTAAATTTCCAGGTTAACACTTACAGCTGTCTGTTCTTCAGGAAGAAGCGTTCTGTCTCTGTGATCATGGCCTTTCAATTTGGTCAGAGTTGGGGTGGTAAAAATAGCCTTTAAAACGTGATGATGATAGTAGAAGATAGCTGGCTTTAAGTATGGACATTAAAAAATATCCCAAATAAGTTAATATCCCTAGGTCAATTACTGAAATAAATTTGCTATATTATTCTATGAAATCCAGAAGTCAGAGAATCGCTGATGAAGTAGTGACAGCAGAAGTGAATGTCGCCAAAGCTGTATTGTACTAAGGAATTGACACCAGATGGCAACTCAAAATCAGATGAAGAAATGGTTAAAAAAAAAAAAAGTTAACAGGCTCAAATATCTATCTTCCCTCCTTTCTTCTCTCAGCTTTTTTCAAAGACGTAAGATTATATAAAATAATTCTAACAGCATACCATTAGTTAACTTCCATAGACATAATAGTATTATCGATGACAGTATAAAGTATATTTTACTTGAATTAACTCTGAAGTAGGGGTAACTGCTAAAGTCAGTTAGGTGTCCAATTCTTGGTTTTGGCTTGGGTTATGGTCTCATGTTTTGGGAGTCTGAGGCCCACATCAGTCTCTACACTGACAGTGCAGGGCCTACTTGGGATTCTCTCTGCCGTCCCTGCTTGCTCTCTCAAAATGAATAAACTTAAAAAATATAAAGTTAAGAAAAAATCAAAAGTACATTTAAATAATTTAATATACATATGTTAAGCCATAGAGCTACAGATGGCAAGACAACTTAAAAAACCTGTAATTAGGAGCACTGGGGTAGCTCAGTTGGTTAAGCATCCAGCTCTTGAGTTTGGCTCAGGTCACAATCTCACAGTTCATCAGTTTGAACACCAGGTCAGGCTCTGCACACTCAGTTTGAAATTCTCTCCTCTCTCTCTGCTCCTCCCCCATTCATGCTCGCTCTCTCTCTCTCTCCTCAAAAAATAAATTTTTAAGAAAACCTATAATTAAAACTGTTATACTAGGAAAAAAACACTTAATACAAAAGAAATAAAGAATGAAGAGGAACAAAGCTGACATGAGGTACAGAGGAAACAAAAGAAAAATATCAGATGTATATCTAACCGTATTAACATTAAGTGGATCTGAACTAAACTGTCTAATCAAAAGGTAGAAATTACCAAATTGGGGATGGGGGGCGGATCACGATCTAAGTCTATGATGCCTACAGGAGATGCACCTTACTTTCAAAAATACAAATGCGAAGAAAGTTAAATAATGGAAAAAGCTATCCCATGTAAACAGAAATCATAGAAGGATTTGAGTAGATATACTACTATCAAAGTATACCTTAATCCAAAATTTTACTAGAGATAAAAACATTTCATAATAAAAGTTAATCCATCAGGAAGATTTAACAATTATAAACATGTGCAACTCTCAGACCCAAAAATACATCTAACAAAAGACAAAAATGAAGGTAGAAATAGATCATGAAACAGTAAGAATTGAAGATTTCAGTACTCCACTTTCAGAAATGGGCAGAAGTCATTTGAATATTGAAGTGGAAAAAGACTTCCAAATCATTATAAAACAACTAAACCAACAGACATCTAGAGCCATCTATAGCACTATACCTATACCCAACAACCACAGAATACACATTATTCTCAAATGTACCTATAATACATGCAAATCAATCAGTCTTCAGTAAGCTTAAAAGGATTAAAATCATACAAAGTATCTACTGTAATCACAATGAAATTAGAAAACAAAAAAAGAAGTTAGAGAAATTTATAAATGTGGAAATATAACACCACAGTGCTAAAATCAACAATGGTTCAAAGAAGAAATCACAAGAGAAAGGAGAAAATATTTTGAGATGAAAGGAAACAAAGATACAACATACCAAAATTTAAAGAATGCTGGTAAGGTAGTGTTTAAGGGCAAATGCATCGTTGTAAGACTGTATTGAAGAAGAAAAAAGTCTCAAATCAACAATGTTAGCTTCCACATCAAGAAACAAAGTAGAGCAAACTAAACCCAAATTTAGTAGAATGCATAAAATAAAGACTAGTATAGAAACAAGTAAAAAAAATTTCTTAATAGGGAAAGATCAATGACATTAAAAGATATTTGAAAAGAACAAGATTTTAGAAAGAACACTTCAGCTAGACTAAACAAGAAAAAATAATTAAGACTTTAATTACTAAAATTAGAAACAGAAAAGGCAAAAGCATTACTGACAAAAATAAAGAGGAATGTAAGGGAATACTACGAATGGTGTGCCCATAAACTAGACAATGCAGATAAAATGGACAAATCCTTGCAAAGATTCCAACTACCTAAACTTCATCAAGAATCAGAAAATCTGAGCAGCATGAATTATTAATTTTAAAACAACCCACAAAGAAAAACCCAGGCCCTAGTGGTTTCAATAATGAAATCAAATATTTAAGAAGTATTTATACCAATTCTTCATAAACTTTCCAAAAATAAAGAGGGAACACTGACTAATTAAGTCTAGAAACCAATATACCCACATACCAAAACCAATACCAGACTTCAGTATCACAAAAAAGAAAACTTCAGACCAATATTCCTTATGAATATAGACATAAAAATCTTCAACAAAATACTAGCCAAGTGAATCCAACATATAAAAAGGATTATACACAATAATCAAGAGGATTTATCTCAATGAATACAAGGTTGTTTAACATCCAAAAGTCAATTAATATAACACCACCATCAATAAAGAAAAAAAAAACGCATGGGAGCACTTGGGTGGCTCAGTAGGTTAAAGCGACCNTCAGAGCCTGGAGCCTGTTTCAGATTCTGTATCTCCCTCTCTCTCTGACCCTCCACTGCTGACTCTGTCTGTCTGTCTCTCTATCTCTCAGAAATAAATAAAACATTAAAAATTTTAAAAAATGCATGACCATCTCAGTAGGTCCAGAAAAAGAACTGCCAAAACTCAACAGGCCTTGATATTAAACAGTCAACAAATTAGGAATATAATTGAACTTTCTCAACTTGATAAAGGACATCCACAAAACAAAAACAAAAAAAACCTAAGTTGTCTTTTACATATTCACACTTATTCAATGCTTTTCTCCTAAGATTAAGAATAAGACAAAAATGGTGAACAAGTCTATTCAACACTGTACTGCAAAGTCTAGTGAAGGCAATTCAACAATAAAATTAAATAAAAGGCATCCATATTGGAAAGGAAAAAAATAAATTATATGTATCCACTAAAAATCTATTTGAACTAATGAATGAGTTCAGAAAGGTTGCAAGACATAAGATCAATATATAAAAGTAAACTGTATTTCTACACAGTAGCAATAAGCAATCCAAACATGAAATTGAGAAAATAATTCCATTTACAATAGTATCAAAAATAAGTAAAATGCTTAATATTGTAATCAAAACTATTTCACACAAATATTGTGAAAACCAACACTGTTTAAAGAAATTTAAGAAGATATAAATAAAGGGAAAGGCATTTAAGATCAGAAGACCTAATATTGTTACAATGAAATACTCTCCAAATTTATGTATAGACTCAACACAATCTCTATCAAAATTCCAGCTGGCTTCTTAGGAGAAACCCACACTGGTTCTAAAATTCATTTGGAAATGCCAGGGACTCAGAATAGCCAAAAGAATCTTGAATAAGAAAAAAGCTGGGAGATTCACACTTACCAGTTTGAAAACTTACTACCAAGCTTCAATCATCAGTGTGGTACTAGTTTAAGGGCAGACATACATTTCAACGGAAAAGAATTCATAGTCCAGAAATACAAGGTCACATTTATGGTCAGCTGATCTTAAACAAGGGCACTGTATCAATTCAACAGAAAAAGGACAACCTTCAACAGATAGTACAGAGGTAACATGAAAAATAATGAAGCTGGACCCTTACTTCATATCATAAAAATAAAACATATCCAATTAGAAAATGCTTTAAATGGGGCGCCTGGGTAGCGCAGTTGGTTAAGCATCTGACTTCGGCTCAGGTCATGATCTCAAGGTTTATGAGTTCCAGCCCCTCATTGGGCTCTGTGCTGACAGCTCAGAGCCTGGAACCTGCTTCAGATTCTCTGTCTCCCTCTCTCTCTGTCCCTCCCCTCCTCACACTTTCTTTCTTGTGTGTGCACTCTCAAAATAAGCAAACATTAAAAAAAAAATTCTTTAATTGCTCATTTCTTTAGTCCTTACAGGCAATGTAAATCAAAAGCACATCACATCTATTAGGATGACTAAAATATTAAAAGCTACAACACTAGTATGTGTCAGCAAGGATGCAAAGAAATTAAAACCCCTGTTCATGGTCAGTGGGAAGGTAAAATGACACATTTTAAAAGACAATCTGGTAGTTCTTCAAATGATTAAACACAGTCACCATATGATGCAACAATTTCCCTCCCAGGTATATGTCCAAGGGACATGAAAACATATGTCCACACGAAAACTTACACACGAGTATTTATAGCAGGATTTGTAAGAGCCAAAAGATAGGAACTACCCAAGCATCTATTTACCCATTACTGATGAATGGGTAAATAAAATGTGGTACATACGCACAAAGGAATATTTGGCAATGAAAAGCAAGAACATGCCAATATGTGCTACAAATTGGATGAACCTTCACAACATCACACTGGGTGAAAGATGCCAATCACAAAAGGCCATTTGTTGTTTGATTCCATTCCTATGAAATATCCTAAAAATAGGGCAATCTATAGAGGAATTATGTATCTAGATACAGATGGATCTCAATATAGCCTGCTAATGGGTCCAGGGTCTTGTTGGGGGGGATGAAAAGGTTCTAAACTTAGAATGTGGTGACGGTTACTCACTGAATATACTACAAAAATTGAATTATACACTTTAAATTGGAAAACTGTATGGTACATGAGTGTTAGGGATGGTCTCTGTGCCCTCACAACTCCTGTACTGAAGCCCTAACCCTCAAGGAGGATACCTGAAGGTGGAGTCTTTGGGAAGGACTTAGGTTTTGATGAGGTCATGAGGGTGACCTCACCCTTTCAACACGGGATCAGTGCCCTCCTCAGAAGAGGCCCCAGAGTGTGCACACTCCCTCTGCTATGTAAGGCCACAGCAAGGAAGTTGTCGTCTGCCGTCCAGAAGGAGAGCTCTCACCAGGAACAGAATGTGCAACACCATGGTCTTCCAGCATCCAAAACTGAGAAAGAAAGTTCTGTTGTGGGAGCCACTCGGTCTGTGCTACGTGTTGTAGCAGCCTGGGCTAAGACAGTGAGTTATCTCAAGACTTTTTTTAAGGGACAAGAACCCTTGAGCAAGAGGAAGGAAGAGAAACGTATCTATGCAGAGAGGTTTTAAGCAAAGAGGCACAACAGAAATACCCAAGGGGCCCATGTAACTAGCGGGCAATTCAGAAGGAGGACCAGTAAGAGAAAAGGTTGAAAATATAAGTCAGTGTCAGACGTGAAGCCTCTCAAATAGGCAGAGATGTTTTGTGTGTTTTCCCATCAGTGACAAGGACATGTGGCTCATTGCCTTGTCTCTGAATATTTCCTCCCCAAAATAAATAGAGCCCTTTGCTTTTGAAAGCCTAAGACCAAAAGCTGTAACTAAGGTCAAATGGTCTTTCAGAAATAGACCAGATAGTCAAACAATTTGCCTACAAACAAGTACCTCCCTGGAGTTGCTTTGGGTTTATTTTCCTTTTACACAGCTGCCCACTGTCGTCTAACCTGTACAGTTCCATTAAGGACCATACTCATGAACCCTTTGCTTGGAGCACCACAGATTTTATTCGCACTGAAAATGGCAGAAACAAAGTATGTAGGTTAATGAAACAAAGTTTGCTGTCTATTTTCCCTTTCTTCCCTGCCCCCAGGTATAAAGCTAAACTATATTGGCTTCATTTTCTTTTACCTCCCCTAAGAAATACCACCAGTCGTAAATATTGTAGCTGTCCCCGAGACACTGGCTGACATTTCATGCAAAACTCATTTTAGAGAACATCCACCTTATAGTGATTTATAACCAGGGTGTTAGGGATTTCAGGAAAGCCCAAGATTTGAAATACTACCAAACAAAGACCTCACCTTGTCAGTCACTGTGTGCTCTTTTTCCGGTGGGTGGTGGTGCATCACAAACTTATTGTTCTGAAATTAGAAACAGAACAGAACAAAACCTCTGTGTTCTTGTGGAAAGGATTTCACGGTCATTACGTGAAAGATAGAGAGGAAAATGCCTCCGTGCCTTGCTATCAATCTGAGGGCTGAGTATTTCAGTATGGGAGGGAAATAGAGGATCTTAATGGTACCTCAACTTCAAAACTGGGGAGAAGATACAACCAGAGCAAACTCAGTGAAAGTTTCACCAAGAGTCGCTTTAAAGGAGTCAGGTGGAGGGGTGCCTGGGTGACTCGGGTGAGGAAGCATCCGATTCTTGATTTCACCTCAGATCATGATCCCAGGGCCGTGGGATCGAGCCCTATATTGGGCTCCATCTTGAGCCTGGAGCCTACTTGGGATATTCTCTCTCTCTCTCTCTCTCCCCTCTCTCTGCTTCTCCCCAAAATAAACCTTTTTTTTTTTTCTTAAAGGAGTCAGGTGGAAAGTAGGGGTGGAATGTGGAGATACATTAGGAACCTTAAGCCTAAGATGACTTCTTTTCAGGTTGGATCCTAAACCACCTAACTTTTTTGGCTTATAATTTAACTGCCCTGGACCACAGTCCTCACTTGTAGAATGAAAACCATCAAATTAACCTATCTTGTACTGCACACACTGTTATTTTAGAAAAAAAGAAAAAGCACAAACATTTAAAAAAACTGTAGGAAGAGACTATGTCACATGAGGGTACGCTGAGCAATGCTGCACACTTCAGGAGTAGTTTGGGGTATAATGGGATTATTTTTGTATACCCCCACACATCCACTCTCCCCCCATATGAAGAACCAAAGGAGTTCCAATTCGGACATTCAGAAAGAAACCGCTGGCTAAGAATGTATACTCACATAACCTCCTTTACCTTGACGTGACTGTCACTTTAAATATTTAGCCATTAAAAAAAAAAAGCGCTTGAACACCTGCAGTAGAGAGAACATTTCATTTCCCTACCAGAAAAACAATCAGGCAAATTTAAATAGATCACCTCCATGTATCTCCAGCAATGGCCCAGCTGCCTGGTTATTTGTCCCTGACTTGCAGGGAGATTTAACTTATCCCTGCCTGGTCGATTCATCTAAGGAAAGCACCATGTGTTGCTGACACGCATGGCAACTCAAAGGCTGCATAAGGTGGGGAGTGACTTGGCCATCGGTCAGATGGAATCGCTCTTTACACACATCCCGAGTTTGCATTCTCCTAGCCCGAGGACAGTGGCCCAGCCCCCAGTCCTCCATGCACACATTTTTCTCTCACCCACATACTCTCAACAATGCTGTCAAACAGGCATTCCCTGGGTGAGGGTCCCCAAAACATCACCTAGGAACCTGTTAGAAATGCAAATTCTCAGACCTCACCCAAGACTTTCTAAATCAGGACTGCTGAGTGTAACCCAAAAATCCATGGCTCAACAATCCCTTCAAGTGATTGTGACGCGCCTTCAGTACAGGAACCGCGGGGACAGTTGGGGAAAGAAAAAAAAAATCACGCCTGCCTCCAACCTTCCTTCCAGAACACTCACGTTCTATGTTCGCCACCCTGAGACCATTGCAAGTCGCCTTTGCCGGGAGAATTTTGTTGGCACCTGTAAAGCTGTTATAAGCCTGCCCGGAAGCCTAAAGCTATTTGGATTATGCAGGGTTTGGGGCAGTTTTCCTGCTTCTGTACACGAACCATCACGCCCACGAAGCAGAGATAACAATACCCTGTCACGAGAGAGGGGTTGACTGAGACCCTCACAAGCCCTCTCTCTGAGCATTAGGCACAGAGTCATTTCTTCATTCAGGTTCCTGCCACTTAAGCATCTTCTCGGCAAGAAGTGGGGCTGCGAAGGGAAGAGCAGATGAAGCCTGTGCTCTGAAAAGACTATTCCATTCACAGGCGTCACCTAGTGGGCATTGCTGAGAGGGAAGTGGCCTCTGAGGCAGGCACAGGCTGACGTCTGGTGACCCAGCTTCAACCACGGCCATCTCACTCCCCAGCAAAGCGACTCCAGGCCAAGCTGGCTACAAAGGTGGTCTGGGGTTCTAACCAAACAGCGCTACGTCTCTCTGATATAAACGCAGAAGAGGAAAAAGCGTTTAAGAACATATTTAAAGTTCCATATTTAAAAGCAGATCTGAAGGGCACGTGGGTGGTTCAGTGGGTTAAGCGTCCAACTTTGGCTCAGGGCACAATCTCGCAGTCCCGGAGTTCGATTCCCACATCGGGCTGTGTGCTGACGCTCAGAGCCTGGAAGCGACTTCAGATTCTGTGTCTCCCTCTCTCTCTGCCCTTTCCCCACTTAGACTCTATCCCTCAAAAATAAATAAATGCTAAAAAAATTTTTTTTCAAGCAAGATCTGAGAAGTTTTGCATCCCAGCTTGGGATTCAGAAGGAAGAACTCACACACACCTGGTATGGCTCCTACCCACGGACACAGCCCTGCTTTCCTATCAGTGTTTGTCCTGTACAAACTGCTAGGCTGGGCCAGCCACTCTGCTCTTGACTCTTTAGGATGCCGTGACCGCACCCCCCCAACCCCAGCGTGTGCTGACCTGGGTATCAATCCAGGACTCCTAGGCCCTTGTGACCCCTAAACCATGGGCTCCACCTTCTCCCTCCCTCTCTGGTTCTGTTACTGGCTCCAGCTTCTGCCCAGGCCTCTCCTCCTCCATGACTCATTACTGCTAATAAACTTGGTTTTACAGTGCCACTCAGACTCGACTCCAGTGGTGTGAACGGGGCCGAACATTCTTGAGTGTTACAGCAGGCGTTTACAAAAAACTGGGGTGACTCTAACTCACAGAGGTGCAGAGGGGACTCCCACATGGCCAGAGGCGTGCCCAATGATGTGCACTGCGGCTTGTTTTCACCAGGGATAGATATGCCCATTAAGGGGGGGGGGGGCACATTGTCCTACCAAGTTTCAGAGCTTTCCTTTCCCCAGATTTGCAAGTTAAAAGGAAGTGAATGGCCATCTTTATGGTTTGAGAATTTTTTCATATTTAAGGGAAGCCAAACACACACACACACACACACACACACCAATACTCTCCAAAAGAGGTGGCTAGATTTTAGCAAGCTGGAGCAGAGTTGTGACAACCCGTTGCTTGAGTGACAGGGGGGACTTCAGAATGACCAGCAGAAGCCCTGGAAACTCGTGACCCAAACTGCCTCACACCTCCCTGAATGGAGTGCATGCCAGGCCAGAGAGGACCGGGCCCTCTGGCTTAAGGCTCACACATAGGGCGCCTCAAGGGAGAAAGTTACCTTGCAGCGCTCTTAGGAGGAGCAGTAGATGCTTGATAAACATCATCTGTTATTCTATAGTTGTTATACATTGACTATCATCAAATATAAGTTCTTTTAAGTATTAAAATAGCAATCAAATAAATACTACTATTCAGCCTAAGGGAAAGAAAACCAGCAGTACCTCTGAGACGCTCCAAGCACCTTCTCCATCCTGCACCAAGAAAACATGAGCTCCTCTACTTTCACCCTGAGGTCTGCCCCAACAGGCACGTTAACCAAGTTAACCAATTTAGCCCTTTAAAGATGGGCACCTGTGTCTTTCCGCTGACTCAGCAGAAGTCACCAGCAGCGTTAAAGCTTGGCCTCGCTTTGGCTGTGAACTCTCCCACCCTGGGCACTTCATCCCCAGCCTTTCCCAATCTCTTTGACCTCCTGCCTCACTTTGAGCCCCAGGGTCAATGGGTTCCTTGGTTTCTTCCCTAGGCTCTAGGCCCTTCTTGGTCTAGCCCATGCCTGGGCCTGGCTTCCTCTTTCATTCCCAACCCTGCCTCAGTATTCCCTGTGTTGAATCCAAGACCTCTATCCAAGGTCTCAAGATCATGTGAATCAGAGGTGGGTGAGCTGTGGCCCCATGCTGAATGGACAGGTGATAATATGGGACAGGGTGGAGAAATAATCCTTGGACAAGGGATTATGAATCCAGGCACATAAGGATAACCCCCTTCCTCTTTAGGGTCTGCTGGTTGAAGACAGTAAAAAGTTAAGCCTACTCCACTAAGACAGCCCCATCTCTTCCCACTCTCCATCCATCTCCCCAAGCCAACAACTCTCGCATATGTTCTCAGAGCCAAATCAAATCATCTGGTCCACGGTAACGAGAAGCCTGTTGTTAGCGTCCCAGAACACGCCAAGGGAAGGGGGGGGACCTGGCCTACGCCCAGCAGATGTTTGGGAGATACCAGAGAATAAGTCTCATCAAATACTGGTGAGGACACAAATTACAGAGGTGACACTTCCTCTGAGATCAGTCCCAGATTGTGTCATTTTTAAACCTGTGGCTAGTGTTCTCAAAGTGTGGCCTCCAGACCAGCAGCATCGCCACCACCTGAAAACTTGTTAGAAATGCAAATTCTCAGTCTCCTCGCAGACCTACTGAATCAGAAATTTGGTGGGGGGGGGTCAGGGGAAAGTTATCTTTGGTTTAACAAGCCTTCCAGGTGATTTTGATGACAAGTAAAAACTAGAACCCCTCCTCCCCCCCTTCACGCCCGCTCTGCAGCGAGGTTTCTCAAACTTGGCGCTATGGACATTTCAGGCCACGTAATTCTCGTGAAGAGTGCTTCCTATGTACTGTGGCATTCTGAGCAGCATCCCTGGCCAACCCCCACTAGATGCCAGTAGCAACCCACACCCCAGTCACGACGAGAAAAAACTCTCCAGACATTGTGAAATGCTCCTGGAAGGCAAAATTATGCCCGGTTGAGAACTATTGCTTTATGGTACAGTGTTCCCTCGTGTGAGTGGAATTATTAGACGATGAAGTGATAGAGTATCAATAATAGTGCACAATGCAGGAGCACACAGTGGTGCTTTTCTATAACACCGAAGGGAGACAAAAGTTTGCAAAGACTCCCCAGAAACATCAAGTCAACCCTAGCTCCTGGATAAGCTCTAGTTCCTGGTTATGTTTGAATTATGGGGATACAGGTGACTTACTTGATCCTCCGTAAGTCTGTTTTCCAGTCTCCCACTCCACGTGTGCCTTAGAATTGTAACAAAACAAAGCACTTAAACACTGGGATGTTTTTTCATCCAAAATATTCCTTCCTTCACTTCAGTTTAGCAAATAAGAGTACAAGTCTGGAATGACATGTGTACTTTCTTGCCAAATCTGCTCTCATCTGACATCTAAAGAGACAACTGACATTTATACACACTGCTTTATAAGTTAACCACTGCGTTCACATGTCTCATCGTGATAGTTACCATGACAATTCTTTAAAAAAAAAAAGTTTGGAGCCCAAAGTTCCCTCTACCACTAAGTTTCAAATCTTTAAAGTCTAATAATTATTTCAACCATTTTCTATGCCCAAAACCAGGATCATCTTCTCCATCAAAACAACTAAAAAGCTTTGCCATTTTTGGCTACCCTGCCTCTGGAACAGACCCAGGGCATGGTCCCCAGAGCAATAGCACTGACACCTTCTCAGGCCACCTGGGATCTAGTTGATTTCTATGCACACTCAAGTTGGAGGATCACTGACTTGGACCACTGAGCTGGTAAGCCTTTAGAAACAAGCATCAATATCTTACTCACCTCTGTACGCCCCTGTATTTAGTAATTGTTCAATAGGTCAGTTCATTGCTACCGTTGAGAATTTACCCAAGCTTTGTGGCTTGAACCAAAACATGAACCTGCCCCCCTTTTCCTTTTGGGATTCTAGAAACCAACTGCATTCCTTGGCTTGCGGCCCCTAACTCCAGTTTCAATGCTCTCGTGAGTCTCCCACTCATCCTTGTAAGGACATTGTGGTTGCTCTGGGTCCCTTGTGGTAATCCAAAATAGTCTCCCCACTGCCACATCATTAATTGAATTACATCAGCAAAGTACAAAGTAGCATATTCACTGGTTCTGGGGATTAGGACATGGAGGAGAAAAAATGGGGGGTGAGGAGGATGCACAGGGAATCTTATAGCTATGACAATAAATGTTTACTGAATTAGATTCCAATGGAGTAATCTATGGTGACTCACTTCTTCCCAGACTCCTACTTTCTCAGGAACATCATCTCGTCTCCCTTCTAGGTATTCTGTGCTTCCCACAAGTCCATCTACCTTTCTGTCTCCTTTTCTGCTCTCCTGCCTGGACGGCAGCACCTGGAGCTGGCTCCCTCCAGCTGCCATTCACACCTTCCCACCCATCTTTAGACACCTTCACTGTCAGCACTCATTCCCTCCCATTCTATACCACCTGCCTAGGCGCGCTCAAGAGCCACTGCCTGTATCTCCTTCCTCCCTGTCTTTCCGCTGTCTTCCCCCTGATGCCTGTGCCTGCCGCCAGCCTGGTGGCCCAGCTACACTTTTTCCTTTTCCAAATCTCGCTGGACATTCAGTTATGCAAAAGGACTTTTAAAGTTAACTCCCTGGTTAGACACTCCTTTCTCTATTTACTCCCCACTCAAGCTCACAATTAAAAAAATGAAGAGGAGAAGCCACAAATTAGTATACCATTTCATGTTTACAAGGCACATTTCCAAGGAGATTCTCAAGAACATATGAGCGGACTTCATTAGTGCTTCTACATGATGAGCAGGGAATTAGCAGACTAAGAAAATCATTAGCCTCTTGAGAGGTTGTGTTGAGAACACAGACTGAAAAATGCTTCCATAAAATGACAGCCAAAGTTCCCTTTTAGGATTCATCCCTTAATTTGCATGAATCGGTCTATCTGAAGAGCTTTGGTCACCACATAGTTCCTGGGGGCAATATAACACAGAAGAAGCTAGGATTTTCACTAGGAAATTTGGAAAGAATTCCCTCTTCTGGGAGAGGCCAAAGTGTGATGACAGGCTTCAGAAACTAGGAGGCAAAGTAGATACTCAAGAGATACACGGGGAAAGCGAGCCACTATCCCCATACATACAGAAAACAGCAGAAAGGACCTCCCAACATGACTCAAAGAAACAACTGAGCCAAAGTAAGTGAAAGCAATCTCAAGTTTTAATCTTCCATAACACATTAAGATCATGACACTAACCACAAAAAAGAACACTGAGTTATATAAGAAGAGAACGCAGACTAACCGTTTTGCCCACGGTGGCCTCTCTCTCCCTTACTCTGAAATCACTAGAGGCAGAAAAAATTACAAAGCTAAAGTAGACATATTCCACCTTACTAACATAATCCTAATTTAGTTTGGGGTAGCAATATACCCAACTGAGACATCTTTCAGCCAGGCTTGGAGCTGTGAATTCCCAAGGGACAGCTCTGGACACTGAGGTATGAACAGAAGCCTGCTGATATTTCCTATTTTTCTGACACAGACACCGACCTTTCCTCATTTTTTTTTTTTCCATTCACACCTGTGTGGACAGCAGGTATAATGTCTGGACCTGCAGCTGCTATATTGTGCACATGACAGAAAAGAGCAAGAAAACTGCAGATCTCAGTACTGATATCTTTGAGCCACTGAATCAATGCCAATAACTTTCTACTTCTCAGTTTCTTGTTGCCTGAGGAAAAAGCAATTGTCTAATCAGTTATTGTGCCCATTCATAGAGTTCTTCCTTGCAGCCAAATGGAATTCTTTACTGACAGAGAAATCTCAAAGAGCAGGTAGAACAGGCCATGGGCAAGCTTGTACATTAGGTAAAATGACTTAACTGACACTTTTCCAGCTTCACTCCCGAAGTCCATTTCCTTATTTGTGGTGTCTCTCCTCACCGGCCCACTTCTCTGAATGCTTAAGTCTCAAAGACTTTAGGGCAGTTCCAGAAAAGTACCGCTCTGTTAGATTGCTCTGCCTACTTGAGGAGAGCTTTCTATCCTCGCACGATTAAATTAAGCTCGGGCATTTCACAGTGCCTCACAATTGCAGGCAGTTATTTTACTTACATTATCTCACTCCTAAAACAAGTCCATAGAGCACTCATTTTCAAAGTGTAGTCCTTGGTCTGGCAACATCAGAGTCACCTGTAGCAATGAAATTCCTGGGACACACCCAACAGTCACTGAATCCAAAACTCTGAGGAGTGGATGCAGAGATGTCTCCTGTATCAAGCCCTGCAGGCGATGCAGATGTGGGCTCAAGTTTGAGAAACCTTGCTGTAGAGGATTATGCACATTTTTCAGACAAAGAAATTGAGGCTTTTGTGAGATGTATTGACTTATCAAAGGCCTCACTGTAATGTGTTGGAGACAGGCCTTCCGGCTCTAAGCTCGGGCTGTTTTTACCACATACAAGCATTTTCCATTCAGACACACGTGTTAACTGCCTCATTCTAGAGGGAGCTGTCCTTTTGAGAAAAAGAGAAAACCTTACAAACTAATTCACTGTGGAGCATTTACATCTGATAACATGTCTGTTTGTCCTTCTCAAGGGAATTTTAAAAGAAATACAACTCAAATCACCATGGAGACATCACCTCACACCCATTACGATAACTGCTTGCAAAACAAAAGAAAAGAAAATAACAAGTGGTACAGAGGATGTGGAGAAATTGGAGCCCTTGCGGACTGCTAATGGGAACGTAAAATGGTGCGGGCGCTTACAGAAAACAGTGTGGTATTTCCTTAAAAAAAATTTTTTTAATGGAAATACTATATGCAATTGCACTTCTGGATGTATACCCAAAAGAACTGCAAGCAGGGACTTGAACAGATGTGTACCAATCTGTTCATACCAGCATCATTCACAAGAGGCAAAAGGTGAGCGCACTCCACGTGTTCATCGATAGATGAATGGATGAACGAAACGTGGCATATATACACAGTCGTATACTGTTCAGCCTTGAAAAGAAAAAAAATTAGGTTCACTTGTTTGTTTTGAGAGAGAGAGAGCAGATTTGAGGCAGAGAGAGAGAGAGAATCCCAAGCAGGCTCTGCCCTGTCAGTGCAGAACAAGACATGGGGCTTGAACTCACAAACCGTGAGATCACAACCTGAACTGAATTCATGAGTTGGATGCTTAACCGACTGAGCCACCCAGGCAACCCCCCCCCAAAAAAAAATTCGACAAATGCTACAACATGAATGAACCGTGAGGACATTATTCTAAGTGAAATAAACCAGTCACAAAAGGGCAAATACAGTCTGATTCCATGTGTACGCAGTACCCAAAATGTTCAAATTCAAAGAGACAGTAAATAGAATGGTGGCTGCCAGGGTCTGGGGCGGCGAGGGAAGTAGGAAGTTATTGTTCAATATGCAGAGTTTCAGTTTTCCAAGATAAAAAGAATTCTTATGGGTAAATGGTGATGATGGTAACACACATTCTGAATGTACTGAATACCACTGAGCTGTACACTTAAAAATCATTAAGGTGGAAATTTTTATGTTGTGTGCATTTTACCACCATTTTTAAATGTATTTTAAAGCAAAAGAGAGAGAGAGAAGTACAACTCAACATACAAAATTCCTATTCACTTCTGATAAGCAAAGTATCAGATATAACACAATCAGGGTGACTTCCTTGGTACCATCTAAAGTGCATCCCAAAAGTGACTCTGAACTCCACACAAAATTTTGGAAAACAGCTGGAAATTAAACCAAAGGTCAAGTGTTTCTTAAGTCCTCTCAGGTGCAGGATGTCACTGAAGGGTGATTTATTAAAGATTATTGTTACAAATACATTACACTGAGAAACAGATATAATGAATCTTAGCAAGGATGCAACTGTTAGGCTGGCCATATACCATTTTGATTAAAGGTAAAGACAAAACCCTCTCTTCAGCAACAAATGCCTCATTTCCTGTAACAATGTTTCTAAACTTACAAACAAGAGAAGGCAGTTTAAGCAACCAGGAGGTCTCTGCTTCTAATGATTAGTCTGACATGGGGACAAATATTCCCCGAATGCTATTAATTCATTCTTTTGGGAAAACAGAGATGGCCTGGGTCCGATGTTGGTTGCTGAAATTTGTCAGTGTTTTTTGAAAAGAGGCCATACTAATTTCTCCCCCATGTCTTTTCAATTCTAAAATAATTTCATACTTACTGGAAACATGTAAAAGTTACACAGAGAACTTCCACGTTCCCTTTACACAGATTCATAAATTTTTATCCTATTGCCATATTGGCTTTCTCATTCTTCTACCTATATATATTGCATTGTTCATGTCTTTTCTGAACCATTTGTGAATGCCCTTTTTCCTTAATATTTTAGTATATATCTCTTAGAACAAGAATATTCTTTTACGATGCTACAGTAGTTACCTAATTCAGGAAACAACCCAGATACAATAGTTTTTTGGTTTTTGGTTTTTGGTTTTTTTTTAAGTAATCTCCACACCCAACATGGGGCTCGAACTCACAACCCCAAGATAAAGAGTCGCATGCTCTACTGACTGAGCCGCCAGGCACTCCAAGATATGATACGTCTATGTTATCTACAGTCCATAATCCAGTTTTTTGTCAATTGAACCAATTATACCTTTTATAACATTCCCTTCTCTGGTACAGGATATAATTAAGGATCACATACTGCATTTTGTATGTCATGTCCTTCTAATCTCTTTACATCTGAAATAGTTCCTCAGTCTTTCAGTAGTGGTCAACCATGACATGAAATGTTCCTCAGTTTGGGTTCTGGTGAAGTTTCCTTGAGATCGGATTGGGTTACAGAGGCTCAGGCAGAACCCTAACAGAAATGTTGTATCCTTAAATTATCATATCCAGAGGCACCCACGTCCATCATTGGTGACACTAACTTTTATTACGAGGCCAGGGTGTTGTCCAGATCCTGCACTGTTTATTTACTGCTTTCCTCCCCACCTAATACACAGTCTATGGAGAGACATTTTAAGACCATGCAAATATCCTGCTCCACCTCAGAATCACATCCTAGATCTCGTCTCCATCGATGATTCAAGCCTAAACCAACTTTTGCTATGATGGTTGCAAAATAGTGATTTTTCCAACCACACCACTCCCTTCAAGTTTATCCGTTGGCATTTTACTTAAGGAAGAAGGCTCTTTTGTACCCCGTTTTGATTTATCTATTTACTGGCATCAGTACAGACTCGTGGATTCTTATTTTATTCAACAGATTACAATTAATTATTGGTCTTATTTCTTCTGAAACTCAAAATTTTCCAGACTTGGCCCATTCAAGCTGGTTCCCATATCCTTCGACAGGCCCTCCTCAGGTTTTATGAGGACTGCTTCATTTTCTGGCATAATAACATGTTTCAAGCTCACCCATATCTACACTGTTCCAGTCCTGGAATCACTCATTTCTAGTTCATTGTCCTTTCTCCCAAATTTGTAACCCATTGAGATGCAATCGCTTTGTTTTGTTTCTGATGACTGACTGGCTTTCATCTTCATATCTTTCATATTATCATTAGAGATCTTTTAAGGGATATAACGTGGTATACAGGAAAGATGTGAGCTTCAGAAAGAGACCCGAGTTTGATCACTGGTTCCATCATTTGCTAGCTGAAAGAACTCAGGCAAGTTATTTAACTTCTTCAAGCATTTGTTTCATCTTTTTTTTTTTTTTTTAATTTTAAAGAGAGAGTGCACACAAGCAGGGGAGAGGAGAGAGGGAGAGAAAGAGGGAGAGAGAATCCTAAGCAGGCTCCATGCCCAGCACAGAGCCCTATATGGGGCTCAATCCCACAACCCTGGGATCATGACCTGAGCCAGAATCAAGAGTCAGCCACTCAACCCACTAAGCCACCCAGGTGCCCCCATTTCCTCATCTTTGAAACAGGGGGGGAAATGTCCACCTCAAAACGCTATTACAAGGCTTAAGTAAGACATAAGAGCTTTAAGATCCCCAACTTTTAAACTGCCTACTTCAGAGCCTGACACATAATAAATACTCAACAAATTTAGATTGTTTTTTACTCTTTTAATCTCAAAATTGTACAATTTTAATGTGACTCATAACCCCTGCAGTTGCTTTCTATGAAGCCCTGGAGAACTACAGATAACGTGTCCCAGTATTGCTCTTTGGAATCTGCCCATAATGTCCAATTCCCCCTTTAACCCATCAGGATTCCTTGGCGTAGCACAGATGTGTAATCATCCCACCTTCTCCTGCTTTCCTTTTGTTCCTTACAGTGAGAGGCAACGTAAGGAACGTGCTGAGGAGAAAATGCCCTTGGTGATGGAAAACTGTGGAGACCAAGCATACTATGCCAATAGTCATGGACTAGAAAATAGGACGCCATTTACAACAGTCACAAAAATGAAAATGTATCTAGAAATTAACAAAAAACATGTATGGCCTTTATAGAATAAAACACTAAAGATATTCTATTAAAGGACACAAAGGAAAGTCTGAATAAATGGAAAAATTGCCATTATTCATGTAGAGAATAACATATGGAAGTAATGACGTCAAGGCTCCCCAAACTAACCTATACTTTCAAGGCAAACCCATTAAATTTCCAATGGGACTTTTAAAAGAATTCCATAAACTCATCCTAAAATTTATATGGGAAAGTAAAGTTCCACAAATAGCTAAGGCCATTTAGAAACAGATAATAAGAAGGGGTAGTCACCACACCAGACTTTGAGACGTACTACGAATCCATAAAAACAGCATGGTTCTGAATTAGGAACCGGCAAATGGGCCAGTGGAAAAGAACAGAGTTCTTAGACGTAGGATGACAGACATTTGGGAACTCCAACTCACATAAAGTTGGTACCATATACAATGGGCAAAGGATGGGTGTTTGTAAATTGCGATGGGAAACTGGATCACTATGATGAAGCAAACTGAGGCTGGACCTTCCAACTTCTGTGAAACTATAAAAAGGTCTGCTTCACATGGATTTCCAGAATATGAAGAAACTAAGAGACACATAAAGAGGATTTTGAAGAAAGTGTGTAATAGTATGTTTTTTACATAAGGGAGGAGAGAGAATTTCTGAACAAGACCCTAAAAATATAAATGCTAAGATGAAAACTTAATGAATCTATCAAGATAAAGAACACCATAGACAACAGAGCTAATAGATGAGAGTTTGGAGGGAAATACTGGTGACATAAAAAACCAGAAAGAACTTAATGCCTATAATATGCAAACAACTCCTGAAAATCAACAAGGAAAAAAGTGGGAAACCTAATTTTAAAATGGGTAAAGTATTGGGGCGCCTGGGTGGCTCAGTCGGTTGAGCTTCCGACTCTTGATTTCGGCTTGGGTCATGATCTCATGGTTCATGGGATCTAGCCGTATATCAGGAGGCATGGAGCCTGCCTAAGATTCTCTCTCTCTCTCTCTCTCTCTCTCTCTCTCTTTCTCTCTCTCTCCTTCTAATCCTCTCCCATGCTTTCTCTTTCTCTTTCTAAAATTAAAAAAAAAAATTAATGAGTAAAGTATTGAATACGCAATTCTCAAAATGGAAACCCAAGTAACTAATAAGAATATAAAGAAATGCTTCAGTAAACAAAGACATTAAAATGAAAATGAGACTATTAGACTGGAAAAAATTAAAAGGGAGGTAAGTCCAGAGATGCAGAACGTAGAACAATGGAAACTCTGGTATACTGGTGAGGAAACCGTAAGCTGCACAGTTGTCCTGGAAAACCATATATCCTCTGTGACTCCAAGATCCCACTCAGGTTCTAGATGTCAGAGAAATTCTCTCACAGCTCCATGGGGGATCCGTATGAGGTCATTTTCTGTTCCTGGGACTTGAAGGCAACCCCAATGTAGGGGAACAATAAAATACAGCAGATAAGGTGGTGGTTTCTGGGGGGAGAGGGGAAGGGGAAATGAGGGGCCAGTGTTCACCAGTTGGAGAGTTTCAGTTAGGAAGAGGAGAAAGTTCTAGGGTTGTAGGGTGATGGCTGTAGAACAGTGTGGAGTGTGAAGTCTCCTAACGCCAACACTTAAAACGGTCAATCTTATGTATATGTTACCAAAAATTTTTAATTATATTCTAAAGTAGACTAGATGTGCACTTTGAAATACTTTGCAGGAGTTATAAATATTGAGCTGACTGTATATGTAGCCTCATGATGTTACTAACAGGATTGAATGACAAATTAAGAACACAAACATATTCCAATCAACACTGTAATTTACGAGGACATATACATCTTCAAAGACTTATTATCATCACATTAGTTTGGAAACTTATTAGTTCGGAGAGAAAACTAGGAACAGAGGCTGGGGATTAAGGGGAGAAAATAATAAACCAAGAGGGATGTTACATGGACCAGTGATGAATGACAATAAGATATTATGAACCGAGAAGTCTGCACCTTCAGCTAACACGAAATGACATCATACATGTGAAAACACTTTCAAAGAACATAAAGTTTAACAGTTTATAGTTTATTATTTCCTTCATTTGAAGAGGGGTGAAATGAGCCAATATAGATTTGAATCCTAATTTTTTGGATCTTCAGTGAATTCTGAAAAATGGTGATTTATACATTGGCTAAGCATACACATTGGAAGTTCATCTGCATTTTATGAACTTTTAAATATTTCCAGTGATCTCTCATTACCACAAATTTCTTCTTTCCTCTTTTTTATACTGTATTCCATACTGAGCCAGATTAAGGAGTGGGTCAGACAGGAGTTGCCTGGAGTGCTAGAATTTAAGAGGTGCTAAAAATATCACTAGAATTATGACAAGATGGAAAACATTATTTTTTCTAGCACTCCTGTTACAGAGAGCACTTTGCAAGATCAGAAAGAATCAGTTATACATGGTGCGGGGTGGGGCTGTGTGTGTGGTTCCTCTCCCAGGGAAATACACAAATAATAAGAGGAGTTATTTAAATTAAGGGCCACAGGGCCACACTGTAGAGTTGTCCACTACTCCAGAAGATACCTTTTACATATGACTGGCAAGACTGTCCATGGTGGCCTGTTTAAACTAGCTCCTTAGGAGGGTTACTCAGCCATTTGGGGGAACAAATGTCCCACTCAATCAGAATGCAAGGCTTTTGTATCATACATTGGGTAAGCATGTTGGGGGTGAGAGTTGAATTGTTTAGGAAAAGGGAGGGCACATTGAGTGCTATCAAGGCACCAAGTTTTTATCACCTGTTCCTGTCACCTGCTCTATTTGGCTCTACTTCCAGGACAGAATCACAGAAGTTCCTTCTTTTTAGAATGTCAAAGCCTGACCTTCACTCCCCTCGTGCCAGGCCTTCAGGATTTAACCATGCTTTTCATCTGGCCGCCCTTCCTTAAATGGCAGGAAGGGGCGGGAGCAGTGGATAGCCGGAGGCTGTCAAGGGATCCTCTGTGCATTCCATTGGCTAATAGAGTGTAGTTAGCAAGGCTGTGCATAAAACGAGCCCAAGAATTTTAACCTGACCTAGGAGAGGGCCTTTTAGAGAAGAGGGACTAGAGTCTTTATTTAACCCCAATTCTTAGGAAAGAAGGTTGGAGCATTTTGGGGGGCATGTGGATGACTCAGTCAGTTTAGCATCTGACTCTTGATTTCTGCTCAAGTCATGATATTGTATTTGTGGGATTGAACCCCGCAGCAGACCCAACCTCTGCACTGACAGAGCAGAGCCTGCTTGGGATTCTCTCTCTCTCTCTCTCTCTCTCTCTCTCTCTCTCTCTCACCCTCTCCCATTTGCACACACATGCTCTCTCTCTCTCTCTCTCAAAATAAATAAACCTTAAAACTTTAAAGGCATTACCAAGAGAACTGTTATTTTAGAAGCATACTTCTGTGGGATGCTTGGCAACCATAACTCTAACTTCCATTCTCAACTTAATCTCACACAATTTTTAAAAATGTTTATTTGTTTTTGAGAGAGAGAGAGTGAGCGAGAAAGGTACAGAAAGAGGAGGACAGGGGACCCGAAGCCAACTCTGCACCAACAGCACAGAGCCCAACTCAGGGCTTGAAACCCACCACCTGTGAGATCGTGACCTGAGCCAAAGCCAGACACTCAATGGACTGAACCATCCAGGCACCCCTAATCTCACACGATTTAATCCAAGATGTGAGGCAGGCATTTTAAAAAGTATTTTCTGACTGCTGAGGAATGAATTAGGACTGTAATTTCATACATCGATTAGCAGTTCTTTTTTTTTTGTTTGTTTGCTCAGTTCATATATTAAGCTGTTTAATAGCTTGTGTCATGCATTAAGCAGTTCACAATATTATGCTCATTAACTCTTCAGAAAGACCTGGAAGCCGAAGCACAAAACCAAAAACAATCTCCTCTGGTGACGTGTCTAACATCCCAGAGTTTCATTTGCAATCTGAACAAACCTTCACTGAGTGCCAGGCCCCATAGCAGGTGCTGAATACCCCTTTTGGGTCCCTGTCCTGGTGAATGTGTAGTGGTGTGATTTAGCAGAAACAGCACCCAGCTAGCACCGAAACCTGTGCTTTCTCCAGCCTCCTCTGCCAGTCATCCCTGGGGAAAGCCACTGCCCACCTCAAAATAGGGAAGATGGGCCAGATGGCTTCAAAGGTACTTAACTTCCAGTTTTTGAATGGGAAGTTTTGAACGAAACTTTAATGAATACTTTACCAGCTTTCCTATACATAATGAGTTTAAAAAAAAAAAAAAAAGACACCTACATTGGAGCACAAGCTAAGTTATTTTACATACATTATTGTCTTATCAATCTACCCAACAGTTCTCTGAAGTAGGCACAGATATGCCCAGTGTTGAGAGCAGAAAACTAAGTAGGTCCCCTATGGTCAAATAGCTAGCAGAGGCTGGGTGGGACACAGGCAGGTCTTCTGGGACAGAACTGGAGACCTCACAGTGTCTCTACCTTTTTTTTTTAACTGTTTTTTTTTTTTTACATTTATTTATTTACTTTGAGAGAGAGAGAGAATGCAAGCAAGGGAGGGGCAAAGAGAGAAGGAGAGAGAGAGAGAGAGAGAGAGAGAGAGAGAGAATCCCAAGCAGGCTCCACGCTGTCAGCACAGAGCTGACATGGGGCTGGAACTCAGGAACCCTGAGATCATGACCTGAGCCGAAACCAAGAACCAGGCACTTTACCAACTGAGCCACCCGGGCGCCCCTGCCTTTGCTTTCTAAAACTGCCTCTGACGTTCGTCTGTAGTTATCTGCAGCATCTTTTCCAGGCCCTGCCTGTGACCCACCAGCTGTCAAATCTTGGTGTTTTTGTTCTGTGCGCTTCAACCACTTATTTCCATTCTGTGCAATGAAGAGCCTTCCAAAGAGCATCTGTTTGCACCATCCTCCAGCCAACAGCTCGAACCAGCCAGGAGCGCGGCTGTTTCCCAGGATGGGCTGAAGGCGGGATGACGGACAGCCACACCGCGCATGCTCCTGGGGATCTCCCCGCTGAGCCACCGGAGGCGCTCTCAGAATTTACATGCTCCATTTGAAACATAGATGCTGAAGCACCAAAATTATACATCTGCTCCCTTGACTTTTTAACCAGAGAGTGTTAGTTTATTGCTGAGCTTAAGGATAAAAGAAGCAAGAAATGAAAGTTGGGTTGTTGTGGGTTTGTTGTTTTTTTTTTTAAAGCTTCCTCCCCAATAAGTACAATCAGATGTTGGATTCCCAGAGCCTGGTGCTGGGTGGATGTTCACTTCACTTTGCCTCTCCATTTATCAGCTCGTTTTTTGAGGTAACACTTTTCATCACAAAAAAAACCCGAAGGGCCCTGGACACATATTTACAGTGAAATGCATCAAACAGCCCCAATGTTGTGGTGCCAGAAAAAATAAAATAAAACAGGAATGATATTGAAACTGATTTATGAGGCTTTATAGGGAAACAACTGTCCTTTCATCTCTGGATATAGTTTACCTCTGGCCCTGGAGAAGTCACTGGAATTCTGGGCGAAGGGCACCTATTCAGAAATAATCTATCCAAGACCTGAGGAGCTCCATCATGAGCCAGAGATCAAACGCCTTTTATGTCCTTTTTTGGGTCCAGGATTAAAACAGCAGACCTACTATATTTTAATGCACAAATAAAGAATCGATTAGGGGGATCTGCTGCCTCAGCAAACACTTTCATCCAAAAGAACAAATTATCTGTGATATAAAATCCAATGAGTGTCTCTGTTGGGCATCTCAGAGATGGAGAGGTGGAATGAGTCTTTGCAAAGGTAATAAGATAAATGAATGAGTTAGCCCTCTGACATGCCTTTCCAAGGGACAAAGAAACTGTCAAAGTGCTCGTGTTCACCCCTGACTCTAAGAAATGTGCGTTCTTTTAGGATGCATGGCACAAATTTCCCTGCACCTTTCCCACACTTTCTCCTGTGGCCAAGAGGATCTTTTGCCCCGGGCCCAAGATTTCGATGTGGTCTCCAGGTGTATCACCCAGCGCCCCCCCAGGTTTCTGTACCTGGAGGTCAGAACAGAAGCATATTAGGTGCATAGGGTTTTGCGGGAAATACAAACTACTTATACTACATGCTTAAGGGTTGGGTTTCTGTTGCTTGCAACCCAAAGCATTCTTTTCTCCCCCCAAGTTTTAATATATATTCATTAGTCAACATACAGTAGAGTATTAGTTTCAGGTATACAATTCAGTGATTCAACAATTCCAAACATTACCCAGTGCTCATCACAAGTTCATTCCTTCATCCACATCACCTATGTATTTTTTATAATAGTTTATTGTCAAGTTGATTTTCCATATAACACCCAGTGCTCATCCCACAAGTGCCCTCCTCCATGCCCATCTCCCCTTCCCCTCTCCCCCACCTCAGCCCTCAGCTGATGGGAAAATACCAAGCTTCCATTTTCTTAAAGTCACCTTAATCGAGGTATAATTTACATGCAATTAAATTCACTAATTTTAAGTGTACAATTCAATATATACACTTTTATAACCACTATCACAATCATGATATACAACATTTTCCATCACCTCCAAAATTTTCTTTGTGCCCCTTTTCATTGAATCAACTCTTACCACCTTGACCCCTGGCAACCACAGATCTGTTTTCAGTCACTATAGTTTTGCCCACAGTTTGGGTAAGCATCAAGCAGCATCTAATAACCTGTCATAATACGTCCAAAAGACTCATGATTTTTTCAGTTAGGCTGATCATGAGCCCTTGTTAAACTCTGTATATCTTCAATCCTAAAATAGCTAATGGCCAAAAGCATGTGATTTCCAGTGAGGAACATGAGGGCACCACCAATTGAGAATCAGTTAAGTTACTGAAGAATGTATTGATCATCCTGCAAAATAATGCCGACATTCTAGATCCCCATCAATGGTGGAACGCTTAAATAAAGTGTAGTACTTCCAAATAAAAGACAGAGACTAGATATCAAATGTTCTTTAAGATATATTATTTAATGAAAAAGCAAGATGAAGGAGAGTCATTTGCTACCATGTGCATTAAAGAGGAAGAAAAATATCTACATGTATTTTCTGTATATACTTTTAAATTTTCTCTGGAAAAAATACAGTGATTGCAACTGTAAGAATGAACCGGGTGGACAAGGGACATGAGTAGAAAGGCAACTTTTCACTGTATACACTTTCTTATGCTTTGGAGTTTGAACTATGAGAATGTATTACATATCCAAGTTTTTAAATTAAATTTTAAGAAGAATGTTTTGAGGGGCTCCTGGGTGCCTCAGTCAGTTAAGCCTCCAACTTCAGCTCAGGTCATGATCTCATGGCTCATGTGTTTGAGCCCTGTATCAGGCTCTATGCTGACAGCTCAGAGCCTGGAGTCTGCTTTAGATTCTGTGTCTCCCTCTCTTTCTGCCCATCCCATGCTCATGCTCATACTCTCTTTGTCTCTTTCTCTCTCTCTCTCAGAAATAAGCATTAAAATTTTTTAATATTTAAAAAGATGCTTTGATATACAAGACTGTGTATCAAATCTTGTCCTAGAATTTGCTGATCTGTTTGCATAATCTATTTTCTTATTCCATTCTCTCAATTTCTCTATCACTTTTTGTCTGTACCATTTATGTATGTATTAATCATATTTTATCTCACATCTTCTCTTGTAATTGCCCAGAAGTGGGTTAGGACACTTAAAGTGTTTGTTATTTAATATATTAAATATTTAGATCTTACCTACTAAAGTAGTTTATTGAATCCTACAAACATATCATTTTACTATTTAAAATTGTGTGCTTTGTTTTAGGTCAAAATTGCATCTATATTCTTTATGGAAAAGTCAGCTCTAAATTTCACTAAGAATACACTAGTGCTTTTTCCTTGTAAAACAAAAGGGTGTATTGCAGTCAAGGTTAAATTTCCACTGCTTCACTCACCTTGGCCCTGAGCGAAATGTGGTAACTATTACCAGGTTAGGATGTGTCCATCTACACCTTTTCCTGTGCTCCTGTGTCCACATATATGTAATCTAGCAAATATATAGCAGTGTGCAGATGTGTTTTTTTCACCTGCATGTCACAGTCTGTGTCCTTGACCTGCATTAATTTTTCTTTTTTTACTCAGCAGTATCTTTCTGTGCTTATACACATATGTCAAGCTTGATTTTTTTTAAGTCTGCTCAGTATCTCATGGTTTGGATGAACTATATTTTTCTCCATTTCTTACTTATGGACACGTGGAGTTTTTTCTCGGTTGTTTTGGTTTTAAATAATGCTGCAGTAAACATCCTTCTGCATGCCTCCCTGTGTCTATAGGTATAGCCACCCTCTGTATTTGGTAATATCTGGTCTACTGTTACCAACCTAGCTGTTTTGGTGATCTGAGCATAGGTACCAAAGAGTAGCCAATAATTGTGTAAAGTGATTATTTGTTTTTTTAAGTTTATTTATTTGTTTTAAGAGAGAATGAGTTGGGGAATGGCAGAAAGAAAGAGAGAGACAATTCCAAGCAGGATCTGCACTGTCAGCACAGAGCCTAATGCAGGGCTCGAACCCAGGAACCATGAGATCATGACCTGAGCCAAAATCAAGAGCCAGGCACTTAACTGACTGAGCCCACCCTGGCACTCCTAAAATGATTATACATTTTAACTTTAGTATGATTCTGCATTTTATGAGGTATTTGTATGCTACAGAATCCTAGTTATAGATAATATTTCTCCTAAGAAAACAAACACGATTTTGGATCAGGTGGGTTATTAGCCATAACAATATTGAATGTTGAATATAAGCACAACATTAATGGTGAAATAGGTCATGCTTGGTTCACATTATTCCTACTGAATGGTACCATTACTTTGAAAAGTTCCTCATGGCTTTTCATCAGAAAACATTCAATCAGACTCCAAAATGTTCTCCTCACTCTTCTCAATTCCCTAACTTCTCATTTACCCATTTCAAAGTCCAGTCAACAAAGTTTAGTCCTTTAAACATGTTAACTATTCCCAACAGTAATGTGTTAGCAAAGAAGGCCTTTTTACCCAGATCTCAGAAAACTTGTTTCCTTCTCTGAGAACAGAAAATGCTAGAACACCATACACAGGCAGTTTAGGCAAAGACTTGGGTCATGCAGGGGGTGGTGGGCGAAGGGCTCAGGCAGGGGAGAGGGCAGAGAAGTGGACTGGGGAAGGAGAGTGTGAGTGGGGCAGACTTGTCTGGGATGGATAGCCCCAAAGAACCACCAGGTAGCTTGTTTCTCTGGAGAATTTAACTGTGCTCATAGGATTACAAAACAAGGGTGGAATCAAGGGTTAATAACAGGGACCTCTCTGTATAATTTACCCTAATTGCTTGTTCTAGGAAGCCAAGCAGAGCAGGGCTTTGCTATGTTCAGACCATGGGCATTTCTGCTTAGAACCGTGTAGTACGATCTTGACACCTGTTTTAGGGGACACCATCTCTGGTCTTGGAAAGTGGCAGCAATAGTGCAACACAGGGAAAGACAAGTCACATTCTTGCAGGAAATTATTATTTCCAACCTCACAGCTGCTTGGGAGAACAAGGTCTTAAATAGACACCTAGGTGTCTTGGAAAGAGGTCTCAAGAAACGGGGTTGTGGATAGCCGAGAGAAATGAAAACACAGGCTCACACAAAAACTAGCTCATGAATGTCCATACATAATAGCCAGAAAGTGGAAACAGCCCAAATGTCCACCAACTGATGAATAAACTAAATGTATTATGATGAATAAGCAAAATGAAATTTTGCTCTTCCATAACAAGGAGTCAAGTACTGACAGATGCTACAACATGGATGAACCTTGAAAACATCAGGTTATATGAAAGAAGCCAGTCACCAAGGACCACACATTATGTGAGTACATTTTTATGAAATGTCCAGATTACACAAATCTATAGAGACAGAAGTAGATTCATGGTTGACCAGGGCACAGGGGATGAAAAAGTTGGGAATGACATGTAAGGGGTGCAGGGCTTCTCTGGAGTCCAATGAGAATGCTCTAGAACTAATGGTGGGGATGGATGCACAGCTTTGAATATACTAAAAGCCGATGCGGTGCACACTTCAAGTGTGTGAATTGTATGGTATAGGAACTGCATCTCAATAAAGCAGTTAAAAAATTAAAGTACAGATCACCCGACTTCAAATCCACCATGTTCTCTGTCACCCCAACTTGATTCTTGGGTCTTGACCCTGCCCGGGCTGCTTTGCAACATTAGAGGTGCAGTGGGACCTAATGCAGAGTGGATTATGAACGGTGACCATGTGGTAATGTGGCCACAGCCGCAGTGGCCGGCCACATCTGGCTGGGGTCTGTCTTTCTGGCAGGTTGAAGGTAGCTCTCCCTGTTCACAGATAGTGTCATGAATATTTCCACCTTTCACTTGTTTTGCTGTGTGTACATTTGTGTGTATACACGTATGTAAATATCATCTTTGTTTTCCTTCCTCTCTTACTCCCTTATCATGTAACATCAGATGGGCTGGTTTTATACTGTAGTGGTTAAGTACTGTTAATTTTACATTATCACAGTATCTCAGTTACAGGATATCAAGAAGAGTAATCAGCACTCAAGGACTTCACCTCCTCTTCTAAGGAAGAGGCTAGTCCATTTTTGGTTGTACACAGGATAGATGTATCAGGTTAGACACAATTGAGACCTTGTTATTAACTTCATTTGGAGATTAAGTGGGTGCCAAACTGACAGGGGCAGATTTGCGATGGTTAATTTTGTTTGTCAATGTGGCTAGGCCAAGGGGTGCCCAGATTAAGAGTATTTCTGGGTATGTCTGTCAGGGCGTTTCCTAATGAGATTAGCGCTTGAGTCTGTGGACTTCATCCATTGCCTTCCCAGTGTAGGTGGACATGATCCAGTTCATTAAGGATTTGAGGAGAACAAAAGGTAGAGGAAGGAAAATCCTGCTCCTTTTTTCTGCCTCCCTGCTTGACCTGGGATGTCCCCTCTCACCTTCTCCTGCCTTTGGACTGAGATTTCTTCCATTGGCTCCCCTAGTTCACTGGCCTTCAGACTCAAGAGTAAATTATACCACCAGCTTTCCTGGGTTTACAGCTTGCAGCCAGCAGACCATGGGACTTCTTGGCATCCAGAATCACACCAACCAATTCCTCCTAATAAACTTCCACATAAGCAGGTAAAGATATAGGTATATAGATGTGGGTGTATCAGCTTCTGGGTGTTCTTCTTCTCTGGAGAACTCTGACTGGTACATGCCCGTATGCGTTCCAGTTTGCCATGCGGCCTCCTGGAAGCGATCTAGGGAACAGGCTTACGTTAAGAACACAGGTCACGTACATGAGGAGGGAAAGGAGGGGAAATACCATATAAAAGGTGGACTAGCACTGATGCAGTTGCTATGAGCCTTGTCTGTTTCCACATGTGGGCTTTCCAGCATCATGATAAGCTTCTTATAACATCTTCTGATTCATGCCTCAGATGCCCCCTGGGCAATTTAGATCTATTCTACATGAAGTGGATTTTTTTTAAGAGTCTCTTTCCAGAGGATTAATGCTGCACTTGGAGCCCAAGCCGAACAGAGTGGCCAGAGATGCCACAGCTCTGATGGTTCTGAGGGTCTTCCTGCCACATAACAAGCACGTGGCCCAGCCAGGATTTACACTCAGGCCCATTTCATCTATTCCCACTGTCTTACAGATGGAAAAAGATCTGAGGTCCAGAGAAGGAAAAGGACAAAGAGAGAAAGCGCTGGCTCAGAACTGAGATCTCCCACCTCTCCATCCCATATCTTTCCTCCATCCCAACACCAAGATGTTGTCATGAAAATGAGCCATTTTTCATTTCTGGGAGATGGCACAAGGCACTGGTTCCAGTGACCTGGCATTCTTCCCTACCCACTCACTACCCAGGTGTATGGTACTTGGCTAGCTGCTTCGCCTCTCCAAACTTGTCTCCTTATATGTAAAGAAAAGGGAACTATTTTACCTACTTCACAAGTTAAACTTTGTGTGGATGAAGTGAAATAATGGATGCAAAATGCCAGATAAAAACCAAAGAACACAATAAATGTTAGCTGTTTTGACTGTTGTTTTTATTTGACTTACAGCTGGAAATGGATTTTGCACACACACACACAAAAAAGCATTAAAGGTATGGGTGGGTGCTTCTCCTGAAGTAGGCTCTGAGCTCCTAGAGTGCAGGGACCATGTCTTACTCACCTATGAAATTAATTAATTTGGGAGAAATATTTATTATAGTCTAAGAACATACTATATCCGGGATTCCAGGGAGGGGTGTCATACAAGAGATTGCCATGGTTTATACCATGCGACTCCCCACAGAGACCAGGAACAGATATCTCACCTCTAAGACTTGGCGGAAAGAAGACAACAGAAATTAACTAAATTCATCAGATCCTACTCTCAGGCTTGGATAAAAGGCTTACAGTAAGAGGGGACAACAGATGGCAAAGAAAGAATCCAAAAGATGCACATAGAGATAATAGTAAAGAGAAGCCATGATGGGAAGAAAATATTAGAGAAAATAGAGTGGGAACCAGAGGAAAAGCAGCTATAGACAGCAGATGCTTCCTCATCAGAACGGAAGACTCCTCCCCTATCAGGAGTTACTATACTCAGCTGTTCATAACCAACAGCCAATGGCAAGAGCTCATGCACATAAAGAGGTACTGTCTCTCATAAAAGATGATTGAACAGAGGAAAACAATCCACAGCTAGAATGGTAGATTCTCATGTGAACAGGCATCCTGGCTCCTTTGATTTCTCTGCTCCAACCTCCTTTGAACATGGCTGCCAACTCCAAGGTCGTAAGATGCTACTAGAATTTCCAACTCCAGGAATAAAGATGGTAAAAGAAAGAAAATCCAAAGGTTTTCCTTCCTGTTGTGGTAGTCTGCCCTGGTCGACATTTCCCGACATCACCCAAGGCTGTGCACCTGCATCTTAATGGCAACACCAAGATGCACATGAGGCTGGGAAATGTTGCCTTGTAGATGGGCATGTCATCAGTCTGAATAAAATCATGGCTTTGTTATTAAAGAAGAGAGTGGATACCAAACAATTAGAAGTTTCTTATACTTTCCATAGGTCGTGCCTTTCCCTGCCAAGAGGGAACAGGGAAGTCAGTCTGCTCCACCAGGCTGAACCACCTTCCAGTGCCCAGACCGTGTTCCACTCTGTGAGACCTGCTTAGGATCAAGATTCTCACCTTCCTTATTTATCTCTCCATAACTGTTATTTTTAAAAATAAGAAGGCTTCTGGAGTTTGGGGTGTTCTTCTACTTAACAGGACCTAAATAACACACGAGCCCAGCACCTGGCATGTATCTGGCATGCAGAACGTTCTCAGTAAATGTTCACTAAACTGAACTACATTCCATGAACAATCACACAATCACATGTCTCTAGCCTTCATCCACCTGCTCTCTGCCCATCCTGAAGCTTCACATGTATTATCTCAGAAGACACTGCTGGGG
>NW_027529428.1:12875111-12889103 GCF_008692635.1 Crocuta crocuta | reverse complement strand
TGGGGGTGGGGGGGGGGGGGGGGGGGGGGTTGTTTTAATTTTTCACTGGCATTTTGTCAGTATTTCATGCATTAAGCGTTTGGGTGTTTTCTGGCTTGTAAATCACAGTGGGTCCCTCACTGTGTTAGTGTGTGCACTGAAGAATGATGGTCCTTTGCTGATTCTAGGGCCATTGTCACCAAGCTTGAGTTTTATAGGAAATTGGGGCAACTGAGGCCAAGCCCACTATTTTCCTACAGGGAACTCCAGAGTCTACAAGTTTCATTTTAAGAGCTCTGATCGAAATAAAAACTAGAGAGGGAGAATAAAACAGAGCTGAGTCACATCCAAACAAACCATGCCTGAAATGACAGGAAATAGCTGTGGATTCTCTCCAAGGAGGGGACAGAGGAAACAGGAGGTAGAAGGGCTGCCTGCATGCACAAAATATAATGGAGAGAAATTGTGAATGTAATCTAAATTAATCTTGAGATACAGTTTTTGAAAGCTGTGTCTTAGTCGTCTCTTCTCTCAGAGCTCAACATTACCCAGTCCAGTGTGGGGACTTAGTAAATGTTTATTGAATTAAACAAAAACAGTATTTACTCAATTTATCCATACAATACGAAGTAGAACTGAATTTCTACTTCACTATGCTTGAACAGACTCAGACTTGATCTAAATCAATAATCTCAAATCCATTTTTTATTTTTTAACGGGACTGAATATAATTTCCAATCAAAATTGACCAAGTATCAAAGTAGCTAAAACAGAGAAGCCACTTTTGAATTATTATCATATAGACAATAATATTAATGCAATTAATCCTATCCTAAGAATTCATAAATAAAACTAATTTCATTCAAACACAAACCAATTGCTTATTTATAATGGGTCTTTCCACGTCACAAAACCTCAAAAAGCACTCAATAAATGTTTCTGGAATGAAAAAGAAAAAGACTCAAAAAATATCACATGAGGGGGAAAAAATCAACTAAGTTAGGGTATTTATCCAATGTAAACATTTTTGAGAATTTTCATTTCTCAAATTGGTATTATACAGAATAAAGCTACAATGTTCTTATTCACAGTGATGTGTGATTTAAGATAGTGAGTCATTTCTTTGTGCCATCTTTTAAATTAAAAGAACAAATTGATGATGTGATATTCTGAAGAGTTTGGCTGGGAGAGAAAAAAATACTTTCATCTAATCCTGTTTATAGGTGATCTGTCATAAAATCAGGAATTATTGAAGTTGAAAAGTAGTCTCTTCATTCACCTAACACTTAGTTGTCAGACCTCCCAATCTAATGTCTTCTACATTTTGATAATACACCTGTTATATCTTCATTTGCTAACCAGGATCAAAAACAAGAATACCTACAGGTCATAAGACTGAAAATCTTCAAAATTGAAAGTATTTGCTCAAACAGCTACAAATCCACCTGACTTCACTGTTTTCCGTCCACAATTCTCTACCATGAAATATTTTGTTAAATGCCTTGCTAAAATGAGATACACTTGGTCTATGACATTCCCTTGATTCCTCTCTAAAAACCCTGTCAACAAGGAAGTGATATTAGTTGGGCTTAACAGCCTCACAACATCTCAAGTATGTTTTCATGGATGGACGATATTCCATTAAAACAATGTGATGATGGCTGATAGGAGAAACCCTTTGGATCATGCTACTTAACAATATCAAATGATGTGCTCTTTAGCGAAATGAGACTTCAGCACTTGCCAGAATGTCATATGTAATGCCCTAGGTTCCATCTGGGGTAAACGAAGTAATTTCTCCTGGTTTCTTTTTTGTTCTAAAAAATTCATGTAGCTGTTAGCCTACTTATACATACGAAGCAATCACCCCATTCCCCATCCCCTAGCTTGTTAACTTCAGCAAGGACCTAAACTCTGATTGCAGTCATCAAACTCAAGGGTATGTGGACTGACCTCAATCCAAAACAAAGAATGTAACAAAATGTATGTTAAATCAAAATGTGGAAGGAGAGTAACATAACTGATTGGCAAGTTTGGGACAGAGAAAGGGGGGGGGGGGGGGGAGCTCTGCCTATTCCTTCTTCTCCTCTTTTAAAAAGTCAACATGCATCAGGGAAGAGCTAGTTTTTAGGCCTCTCAACCATCCATAATGAAATACTTGGATAGGGTTCCCCAGCCAAGGATGCCTGCTAGAAGCATCCCATATCAGGGCAGAAATTATTCCATTCCAGCAGCCTTGCTCTACTGTCACTTGCTGGAAGCAGCCCAGGGAAGGTGTGGCCTTGGCCTGAACACCACAGTGGATGGAAAGGTCTGACAGCTGGGGCTGTCAGTCAATTATGCCTCGCCAGTAGGTTCTCTTTCTCATTCTTTATCTCAAATGTTCTCACAACTTCATGAAACCGTGTGTGTGTGTGTGTGTGTGTGTGTGTGTGTGTGTGTGTGTTACTTTATGAAGTTATTACAGATATCTAAATATTTCTATATAGAAATGCAGGCAGTCAGACATTATATATATACACACGTATATAAATACATATATATATAATGTATAACATTTACATAAAAAATCTTAAAAGTAGATCAAACCAAGTCATATTGTATCCTGGGAAAAAAATTCCCCAAATTTGTCTCCACACAGAGATGTAGATTAAACTCATTATATGGCCATCTGCCATTCTTATACAGAATTTACACAAGGAACAGAAGAGGTAATAAATGTGAATGTGCTCTGTAAATCAGCAGGCACTAAACACGTTAATTATTATGATGCACATTTACCATCACACCAAATGTGATTTCCAGCTCTCTCTATTCAACATGCCCCAAATGTGTTCAGATATAAATACGATAAAAGCTTGGTACAAACATTAAAATAAATACAAGTGGAACAGAGTTTATGTATTTCAGGATCCAGCCATCTAAAGCCCTATCAGCTCTACAGATTGGATCCTAGAAGGAAATAAGCCTGAACTCACAGACCTAGAATAAGAACAAAAACAGTTAACTCAAAAATAAATCAGGTGGGCCATAGGAATTCTAGTACCAGTTGAAAACCCAGACTGGATACTAAGTAATGTCATTATTCTACAGGGAACTGTGGGTTCTTTTTTCTTCATCCTGACCTTCAGCCACTTCTTTGCTCTTTAGCCCTGCAGACACTTGGCAGAAGGAATTCCAGGAAGTTTCTGAATGTAAGTCCTTCATTCCACAATTGGAGTTAAGCTTTTAAATGCAGA
Source organism: Crocuta crocuta (assembly GCF_008692635.1). Taxonomy (NCBI): domain Eukaryota; kingdom Metazoa; phylum Chordata; class Mammalia; order Carnivora; family Hyaenidae; genus Crocuta; species Crocuta crocuta. Next base: position 12,885,885 of record NW_027529428.1, on the reverse strand, counting down.
TGATGTGATAACATACTCACTTAAACCACATCAAAAAATGCACAGCTGATATTGGAGCCTCTCTGGGCAGAGTGGTGTTACCTTGGTTAGGTCCACACATTGGGGGTAAGTGGTTAGTGTGGGAAGGATATATACTTAAGAAAAACGGAGTTCCTGAAGATGGGAAGACGGTGAAATCAGAAGAGATATCTGCACACCCATGCTCATAGTGGCACTATTCACAGAAGCCAAAAGATGGAAGCAACTCAAGTGGCCATTGACAGAAGAAAGGGAAGACAAAGTGAGGTCTATACAATGGAATATTAGTCAACCCTAAAAAGGGAAGGAAATTCTGACATATGCTAAATAATATAAATGAATCTTGAAGACATTATGTTAAGTGAAATAAGCCCATTGCAGAAGGACAAAGAGAGAATGGTTCCACTCAGTATGAGGCACCTCAAGTAGTCAAATGCATAGAGTGGAAGGACTGTTTCCAGAAGGGGGGGCGGGGAGGGACTTATTGTGTAATGAGCACAGAGTTTCAGTTTTGCAAGATAAAGAGTTCCGGGGATGGATGTTGGTAATGGTTGCACAATAGGGTAAATATCTTTAACATCAATGAACCGTACCCTTAAAATTGGTTAAATTTTCTGTGATGTGCATTTTACCACAGTTTAAAATAAATTCTTTTGAAGTTAATTTACTTATTTTGAGAGAGAACGTAGGTGGGCACTCCCTAGTGAAAGTGAGGGAAGGGACAGAGAGAGAGAGGGAGAGAGAGAGAATCCCAAGCAGGCTCCGTCCTGTTAGCACAGAGTGCAACGTGGGGCTCAATTCCACCAATCATGAGGCCATGACCTAAGCTGAAACCAAGAGTTGGATGCTTAACTGACTGAGCTACCCAGGCGCCCCATAAAAATATGGTTTCTTTTTGACCAAACTAAAAGATCTTCTAGTTTTGAAAAAAGAGAGAGGGAAGCAATCTGTCTCCTTTATAACTATGCCTAGGTTTGTGGGGTTGTTGGCTTTTTTTACTTTTTTTTTTTAGAATAGTTTTAAGTTTGTGGCAAAATTGAGAGGAAGATACAGGGATTTTCTATATCCCCCTCATGCTACCCCAGCTCATGCAAAGCCTCCCCCATGAACAAATCTCCCACCAGAGTGGTACATTTGTTACAGCTGGTGATCCTTCCCTGATGCTTCATCATCGCCAAAGCCCATTTTACATTATGATTCACTCTTGATGTTGTATATTCTGCAGATGTGGAGGGAAATGTTTTTATTATTATTCTCATATATTAAATTATTTATAACTCCACTGAGTTAGAACTCAAAATCCACAGAAGAGTATATTAAATGTGCACTGAACTATCAGAAATATGGAAAACATTTGGTNGGGTGTAGAAAAGCAGAATCTCGTGCTCTTCCCCAGACCTACAGAAAACCAGAATCTGCATTTATCAAGATTCCCACGTGATTCACTGTCCGTGAAAGTTTGGGAAGCACTGGTGTAAACCATTCATCACCACAAACTGAGCAAAAAATCATGTGAAGACAAATATGCCGCATTATTGTATGGGGAGTTAAATCGAGGAAAAGGTCCAGGTTTTATTCTTCTTTACATTCTTAAAAATAATTAAAGCCAAGGGGCACCTGGGTGGCTCAGTCGGTTAAGCATCCAACTTCGGCTCAGGTCATGATCTCACGATTCGTGGGTTCAAGCCCCACAACAGTCTCTGTGCTGATTGCCAGCTCAGAGCCTGGAACCTATTTCGGATTCTGTGTCTCCCTCTCTCTGACCCTCTTCTGCTAACGCTCTCTCTCTCTCTCTCAGAAATAAATGAAAAATTAAAAAAAAAAATTAAAGCCAAATCCATTTATTGCCTTGAACATAGAAAATGCTTATACTGATCCACAAGTTTGATTTAGTATGTCGAGGACAGTGTTCTTTGAAGAGTCTATGGAATCAAACAGTGGATGTGATCGAAGTAAAATGATTAAAACAAGCACAAATCTCTCAGAGTGACTGATGGCAGGTCTGAAATACCAAGAACTCATCATGATAGCAGAATTAATGCACAATAATAATTCACCAAGGAAAGTGCTCATCCTTATAAATGCTCAAGAGCAATAAAATTCTGGTCACTGGTAATGTGAGAAATAATACCTACAGCCAATCGGACTAACTTAATGAGATTAAAATGATAGAGGACAGAAAAGATGTCCCAAAATTTTCTCTGAACACAAAAAGGGGGAAATTGCCCAATGTAAGTATTCAAAATATTAAAATAGAGTAAGAAAGAGAGGAAATCCGTGTTTGGGTTAAGATGGGCTTCTTCTTGGGGCACCTAGGTGACTCACTCACTAAGCCTCTGACTTCGGCTCAGGTCATGATCTCATGGTTTGTAGGTATGAGCCCCGTGTCAGGCTCTGTGCTGACGGCTCAGAGCCTGGAGCCTATTTCAGATACTGTGTCTCCTTCTCTTTCTGCTCCTTCCCCATTTGTGCTCTGTCTCTCTGTCTTTCTCAAAAAATAAAGTTAAAAAAAATTTTTTAAAGGGGGAGGGGCTTCTTCTTGGGATTTTTTTCACACAGGTTTATTGTGATGTGTTTCCCCCATTACCTCTGCAGCAGTTAGATTAAATGTTAAGTTTACACTTAACACTGAACACAAAAAATAAATCCCTAATAAGGAGATAAAAATGAAAACCATATAGATAAAACAAAGATGACTAGGGAGAGGGCGTGAATGAAGTAAGATCCTGTCTCTGACACCAGGGCATTTATGGCTGGAAAACATATTTCCACTTAATGAAAATAATCTTCAACAGTCATTGGGAGCCCTGCCCTCTTTCATTTTCTTTTTCTCTGGCAACCTTCCACTTGCTCTGGCTTTTGCAAGAGTAAAAATAAGTAAATTTGACTCAATAAAACCAAGTATTATTTTACAAGTACAAACTGGAAATCAATCTAAGGTTTGGCTTGTTGTTTTTGAAACTGATTCTAATTTTAAGCAACAATTCAGAGGACCCCTGGAGGTTTACATGAGCTCATCAGTAGCAAAATCATTTTTAAGTAATTTTCAATGCTTTCCAGAGCAAGACAGAAACTCTTTAAATTGCCAAACTTCTTGGCACATTCCACATGCCCGACCAGTGCTCTTTCTTGTTCCCCAAGTGAGAGGAGGATTGGAAGTAACAACTTACTCCATCACAAAACTCATGGTGAGTATTTGGCTCTGGATTTTCTGTACTGAAATGACTGTGGCATCTTAGGACTTCACCTGGGGTCCACAGGTGAGATCTTCAGAGATGAATGTAACATTCTCATAAATGTCCTACTCTCATTTTACCAATCGTATAAAACAACAGTCAACATTTTACTGAGCAAAACTAGAAAGTAATAAGGAACTCAAAACTAGAGGGGAGGGGTGGTTAAGGCTCAAGAAGCTACACTCATGATGTGATGAACACTGCAGGATTCGGCAAACGGTGGGCTGAAGCTATTTGAAGAGTGATTTTTTTTTTTAATCTCAGAAGAGAGCTATACGGAAAGCCTTTAGCACTAGTAACAAGGTGGGAGCATAAAGCTGACACTCGGGGGCCAAGTGGGTCATGACTGCACCTACCTCTGAATACCTGCTGTCTACTGTTGAAAGCACTGCTATAACCATTGGGGTCCATGTCCCCTATGAACCAGCACTATCAACAACAGCCAAATCATGGAAAGAGCCCAAATACATGTCCATCAACTGAAGAATGGATAGAAGATGTGGTTTATATATACAATGGAATACCACTTGGCAGTGAAAAAGAATGAAATCCTGCCATTTGCAGCAATGTGGATGCAACTGGAGGGTGTTATGCTGAGTGAGATAAGTCAGAGAAGAACAGATACCATATGTTTTCACTCGTATGTGGATCCTGAGAAACTTAACAGAAGATCATGGGGGAAGGGAAGGGGGAAAAAATAGTTACAAACAGAGAGGGAGGGAGGCAAACTGTAAGAGACTCTTAAACACAGAGAACAAACTGAGGGTTGATGGGGGAGAGGGGAAAACGGGTGATGGGCACTGAGGAGGGCACTTGTTGGGATGAGCACTAGATGTTGTCTGTACACAATGAACCATACGAATTTACCTCAAAAACCAAGAGCGTACTTTACGCACTGTATGTTAGCCAATTTGACAATAAATTATGTTAAAAATAAATAAACAAAATAAAAAACAGTAAACACAAGAAAAAAGCAAAAAATGAAATTAAATAATTAAATGCCTGCTGTCACCAGTCCTTAGGAGACAGTGAAATGACACAGGCTGAGAGGGAGTTCAACCATACACTATCATGGTTTGGGCCAACTTCACCTTACAAGTGGACCTGCTCTGTGACCCCCTCCCCCACCCAGCAACCTAGAACTCATAGAAAGTTCAATCTAGAATGGACACTTGAGGCCCCTAGTAAGCATCGCAATCAGGAAAGGAAACTGGGACTCAGAGAGCAAAAAGACATCCATCCCAAGAAGCCAGGTCATGATATAAATGAGCTCTTAAACTCGATTTCCCTGCAAATTAATTCTTTGTCCAATCATGTGAAATTATGACTCTGTAGACATGCACATCTCCTCTGTGTTCTCCGTAAAGCTGTATTTGCCTCAATCTTGAATAGCAAAATTTCCCCATCCTCCAAAATGCAAAACTAAGGCATTATAAGGCACTTCCCGTGACCCCCACTGACCATTAAGAGAGCTTGAAAATAGACCAAGTCCTACAAAAATACAAGAAAACATTTCATGGACACTAGTTTTTCACCCAGACAAAGACAACTAGGTACTTCTGCAAACACTGGGTCTTTTTATTTTTTTTTTTTTTGAAGATTTTAATTTATTTCTAGGAGAGAGAGAGAAAGATAGCATGAGCAGGGGAGGGTCAGAGAGAGAGGGAGTCACAGACTGAAACAGGCTCCAGGCTCAGAGCTGGCAGTCAGCACAGAGCCCGACATGGGGCTCAAACCCACCAACCGCGAGATCATGACCTAAGCGAAAAGTCGGATGCTTAACCGACTAAGCCACCCAGGCGCCCCAAACACTGGGTCTTTTTAGAAGACAGTGTCAACTTTATTGCTTTTGGAAATGAATGTGTAAAGCATGGAACTTTACAGTTTGCACATAAGCAATTTCCATCTTTAAATTTAAATATATTTATGTGGTGAGAAAAAGTACATGCATATGAATATATATAATTTTCTTAAATCATCCCCATTTACATTAGAAATTTCTTTATACAAACATCAANTCAACTCAGGTGGTGAGGCAGCCTCTTTAAAGCTCACTGTGGCTCCCAACTCACCGTTTTCTAGTGTTGCATGCCTAGAAAGTAGCTCTTGCTGGTTTGGTTGTTTGTTTGTTGTTGTTGTTGTTTTAATTTAAATCACTAAGGCACTGTGTCCTTCTTTTGTAAAAAAAAAAAAAAAAAAAAGCCAGCAACTGGTAAGAACCCTCCGAGACGTCAGAAAATGCAGCTTTCCGTGTAAGCGGCCTTTCACTGAGAGACATGAGTGATGGCAGATGAAGGCCTCTTCAGAATAGACTCAACAGAAAATGACAGGGGTTCATTCACAGAGAGTTTTGTTCCAACTTGCTTGGCGACGAAAAGGTCTTCCGCGTATCTATCTATTGTAAATGTGTACTTCTGGTTCTCCTTGACTAAACACTCCCTGGGTTTCTTAGGGGCGTCTTCAAAGGCCCCTTTGACAAATGGCGTTTTCAGCTCAGGGCCTGATGTGTCATTAAGAGTTTGCTGGAATAATGAATGGAATGGATTATGTTTAAGTGGCACGGGGTGCCGGGTGCTTTCTTTGCTGATCTTGGTTAAGACGTGCCCTTGAGCCGCCAGGGAGTCCGTGTCAACAATGGGAGAGAAATTCCGTCGGGGTGGGGAAAACGCAGACCTCTCAGGGCCGGCCTGGTGACCCTGAAGGTCACTTCTCGTGGTCTGGACTTCCGCAGCATGAGGCAACACCAGCGAGCCTTCTAGTTTGGCTGGCATCATGTCATGCTCTGCCAGGAGGCCCTCCTGGACTCGCACTCCCTTCATGTCCCAGCCGGTCCCAGGTTTCAGGGCTTGCACCGAAGTGGTGGTGTTTAGGAGGCACTGCTGATAAAGAAGAGTGTCACTAATGGGGCCACACTTGGGCCAAACCAAAAATCTTGAGGACAAGGGATACTGTCTGTAAGTTGTAGCCACGCTGACGTTGGAAGAGATGAGTTCCATATTCCCGGAACCTGAATACTGCATGGTTAGATCGAGGCAGGTGGGCAAAAAATTGCAGAAGTCCTTGTTTGGCGGCTCCACGGGGGTGGGGCTGTAAGCACTTTTGTAGGAGTTATATTCAGGTCCGTGCACCATACGGTTGGGCAGGAACAAGGCAGCAGCTTGGGAGGCTTCCAGCATCTCCCTCTCTTTATATTCTCTCTCGAGCATAATGTTCTCCAACTCTTTATCAGCAAAGGCTCGCCTTTTCCTCATCCGGTCACTTACCGGGGGAGGCAGGGGTAAGCTCCCTCCCACATAAGTCTCTGCTGGAATTGGGCGGTAGCCTAAAATAAGCAAGCATTGCACAGGAAAGAGATTAAACAACCAGGGAAGAAAAATCTGGAAACCCATAAGGTAAGAGAAACACTGCAAATCGGCAGAACAAGAACAAGAGCAGTTTACAGGTCTACAACATTCATCTTTTACACAGAAAGTACGGGCTCAGTTGAAAAGAGGTCTCTTTGGGGAGCAGGAGATCCAGGTTGTAACTTTTTGTTATTGTTGTCTTTTGTCATTACAGGTTTTTGTTTACCTTTACAGGCACACTTCACTGGCTGAAAGTTTAGTCTACTTCCCAGGTGCCTACACATTAAGAGACAAGTCTGCTCATCTTGCTTCAGTCAATCTTTATTACTATCCATGCCATCTTTTTCCATAATCAAAAAAGATATCTATACCTAAAGCTGACGGCATTGTTATTTTCTAAGGACGGTTCGTTATGGACATTGTTACAGGTGTAGAATAATCCAAGGAGAACTAGGAAAAAAGAGAAAGTGACAGCAGATTAGCGAGGAGAAAAACAGAAAAGACTAAGAAAACAGGGAAGCACAGAAAATTGAAAAGAGCTGTTAACTATTCAAACAGATTCTGCAGAGAACAATGTAACCAGGCCTCTCCCCCCCGACTTGCAGTACAAACAAACAAAACTAAAGGCAGAAGAGATTCCCTGCTCTATTGAAAATAACCGATCTAAAACATTTTTCCCAGTCACGTTGGCCAGTTACCAAAATGGCTGAGCGGGCGATCCTTAGATATAAAGCCATTGCACATTTCATGAAGAAGGACAGAGATTTTAAAAACAGAAGAGCAGCGTGGCATAAACAGAACTCCTAGCAGCATAAAATGCTTTGAGTATTTCACTATCCCCAAGCACTCAGGACTAGCGAATTTGTTTGAAGGAGCCTTTGTGACGGTTGTGTTTACAGAGTGACAAGCCCATCGCCCTCATTTGCAAATAAAATCAAATTTGAAAATTAATGTTTCCATTTCTATGGTAAGTTTTTGCCAGGAAGTTATTTATTTGAATTTACTATTCCATTTCGCCCGCCTGCTTCTCAAGTTGCTTTGGCACCTTTTCAATTTATCGTGTGTTCCCTATGGCTATAAATCTGTTTACCCAGTTTGCAACCAAATTCATCTTTACCGCACACGAAACCATTCTAAGGTCAGAAGTGCACAGCACAGAGTTAAGACACAAACAAAACTCTACAACCTGCCTACAACCAACTCAATTCAGAAGCCACAAGAGAAGAAACAGAATTCAAATATCTACTTTAAAAAAAAAAAAAAAACTGCTTTTCAACCTGAATCTTGGGAAGGAGCAGCGATTAGAACAAATACAAACTTTTCCTTTATTTAAATGGTGAAAGTTAATCAATATATTGTTTATCAGATCAATAAATCTCATCCCCAAAGAGAGTCACTTTTTAAAAGCAGCAATATCTTAAGAAAAATTAATGTATCCCCCAAGCTTTGGAGAAAGCAAAAACTTGGTAGAGAGACAGAAGGCACGCTGTTCAAATTCAAATTCAACCTCCACTTCTCTGTTTGATTCAAAACTTTTTCCAGATTTCTACAATCTCGACTGCTAGAAATAAGAAATAGTAAACTGAGGGCTGGAAAAAACACAGTGACATAACTGATCCTGATCGGAATACAGTGCAATGAAAAACAGCGGTATTAGACCTTTACTGGCATGGGTACTTCACTTATTCACTTCAACTACAACCAAAGAATTAGTTCTTAATTTATTTCTTTGCCCAGTCCATGATCCGTGTATCTATGCACAGCCCTCACACTAGGGCAAATTTCAAATGCACTCCGTGTTAACCTCTCACTTACTAGGCAGACTACAACTATTATGCAGACAAGATTTACCGGAGACAAAAACCTCAAGAGGTATGTGAGATCCATTTCCCCACACCCAGATTTCCTCCGTAGAGCAAAACTTCCTAATGAAAAGTACCCTCTCCTCAGACTGCTCCTTCACAGGTTAATAAAAATGCCGTATGTGTGAATATGGGAAGCCCTCAGAACTTGGTTTAAAAGGCTGAAGAAAACCTCTGCGTTGCTTTACCTTCTAAAATGCTTTTGGCCAGCAAACTGGGGGTCCTCACTTGCCTCTGATACACGGCTTTGCGCTCGAAATTATTCTGTTTCCCGGAAAGCCCCTTCTTGTCCTGTAAACACAAGAAACATAATCAACAATGCCCTGAAAGAAATCATGGGACAGAAGAGAGAAGGAAGGGGCATCCACAGCCCTCCCCGGTCTAAACGTATTTCTTTTTCCATCCCATGCAAAAATGATTCTAAACAAATTCACATCAGCACCCCCTTAATCCCAGGACAATGAGCTACTTCAGTTGATGGGCACTGGGGCAGATTTTCTCTGGGGCCACAGTGACGGGGTCACCCCAGAATCATCCCACAGCTAGAAGCTGGGAGGCATCCCACAGTCAAGATCGCAGGAGCCAGGCCCTGAAGGAGAGCTGCTGGGGGACAGCTGTGTCCCGGGCGCCCAGAGGTACAGCCAAAGATGCCCATGGCCTGCCACTGAGCACTGAGGCGAAGCTGGTTTCTCCTGGCAGTAAGGCAGGCTCGATGGAGGGCGAGGGCTTGAGAGAGAGGTAGGAGGGAACCTGTCTCTCACACTCTCCCGGGTCTGGCCAAACGCACTGGGAGCCTGGAATACGTGAAGGGGAAACAAAAGAAAACCAAACACCCTCAGAGGCCGCCTGGGACAGAGGACGAGGGGAGACCCGACTTTGCTCCCTCTGTCACCTCCCGATCGGGTGGGTCCTTCTACACCGGAGTCCAGCTGGGGACCCTTGAGGGATGCATAAGCCTGCCTGTGCAACGTGCCTCATGCAGAAGGAGGCTCAGCCCAAGGCCAAGGCCACCTCAGGCATCCAGCACCCTTTCCAGGGCCCTAGGGAAGCTTTCCATTCGGGTCACTGCCTCCGGTGAGTATGTGAACCCTTCCCCAGTCCCTCCTAGCCCAAAAGTAAAAGCAAAAATCCTCCCAGGCCCTGAATCTGTAAGGGGGGACCCCCGCAGCCTCCCTGCCTCTGAGCTCTCCCAAGTGCAGGAACCCACGGACACGGGAAACCTGGAGGTCAAGACAAGCCTCACCCCTAAAGAAAACCCCAGCTCTCCTCACAGCTGCAGCCCCCCGTGGGAGGCAGCGGGGACCTCTCCACCAGTGCCTTAGCTTAGGTCAGAAGCTTCTGGCTTCAGGACCCAGGGCTGCGGGCACCTAACTTCCCACACCACCTTTGGTCTCATCTGTAAAATGGGCAGCACTTTCTGCCTCTCCCTTCGACAGCAGAAGCTGCGCGGTTTGGTTTGGTTTGGTTTGGTTTTTTCCGAGAACAGCACCGGTAACACAGCGACTGCAGCCACCACTGTCCTCCCCCTCCCCCCCCAACACCTCCCAAATAAACCTTAACACGTAGAAGAAAAATATCTGGCCCCAAAAAGTCCCAAACCACTCTGAAGCCTTCTCTGCCTGCTTTTAAAATTACAAAATGTTTTCGGCCAACTTCCCCAGCGATGCCCCCGGCTTCCTCCCCGCGGCGACTCCCGCAGGCCACGGGGGGCCCCANCGATCTCCCAGCCCCCGGCCGCCGGCCGCTCGGCCATGGCGCGCTCCGGCTCCGGCCTGCGCTCGGTCTCCTGCGCCCTGGGGGCTGGCGGGACACGGAAAGACGCGAAGACACACCGGCCACCGTCAGGCACGGACCCCCGGCCTTGAGCCCAGAGCTGTCGTAGGGCCTCCGGCCCTCTGAGGAGCCCTGTTCTCTGCGCGTCCCTCACATCCACACCGCGCTGCGTTTCTGGGGTCCTTAGGGCCCCCGGAAGTTCCCCACTCAACAGGGTTTTTAGCTGCGGAGTCTAAGTGCTCTAGGAGCGCCTGACCTTTACCCACAGACCTCTCTGCTGCTTTACACCCGCTTTCGGGACAAGACCCCGGGTAACGCGCTGATCACACACACACACACACACAAAGTTGTGTGTCCAACTACGCCGGCCCGGGCCACTTGGCAGGCTCCCCCACACCCAACTACGAGGGCCACGATGAGTGTGAAAATATCGATAGGAGAGTTATTTTCCCCTTTGGATCACGAGGGGCCCTTCCATACCCAGCGGAGGACCATCCTCCGCCTCTCAAATGCCTCACCCTCTTAACACCACTACAGAGAA
>NW_027529428.1:12872495-12875060 GCF_008692635.1 Crocuta crocuta | reverse complement strand
ACCGGCCCTCTCATGCCCCCCGACCCCTAGCAAATAATCAACTCAACACCAAGAAGTGTTCTTCTGTCAGAGCCTAGCAAGGACAGCGCGCACGGCGCTGCAGATGCCCTTGCAACATCAGTGATGCGTGAGCCTTGCAGGGCTGAGCTGCGCGGTCTCCACACACGCCGGGCATGGTTTGCGCTTCAAGGCAAGACATCCAAGTAAATTAGGACAGATAAGGAAAGGCGACTTGGCCCCCCCCGACACCCCGCAGCGACATCACAGCACTCACCCGAGACTCTGAGGCCCGAGCTAGCAGCCGAGGCAAAAGAGATCCAGCTTTAGGACCTGGCTCGTGGGCTGCTGGCTGCTGCGCTTGCCAACAGAAATNCGTCTCCCCGCACATCCCGGACTCCGCAGAGTTCTAAGCGGTCCTTGGCAGCCCCGAGCGCTTCCCCTCGCAGGGGCTGCTTCTGCTTCCCGCGAGCCCGTCTCCGCGGGGATGCTGGGCGGCCCGGGCCCCGGATCTCGGGCTCTCGGAGCAGCGTAAGCGGCTGCGCGCGGCGCGGCGCCCCNTGTCAGGCGGTGTGCGCGCTGATTGGCCGAGGCGCGCCGGCCTGGCGCTCCCCGCCTCCTGGCGGCCGGCGCGCCCTCCCCCCTCCCGCGCGCCTCCGGAATCCACCCGCGCGGCGTTCGGCGCAGCCGGGTTGTCCGTCCGTGCGCTGAACCCGAAGTGTGACGGCGTCTGCCGGGGTGAAGTCGCCGTTTATCTTTGGGACCATAGAAAACACACTCCGGCGAATCGCACTGTTCACCGGGGAAGGGGATAGTCCAGGCAGCGGTCGGAAAGACTGGTGTTGGTCTCTGCGTTATCTGCACGTCCAGTGTTTGTGCGACTCATCTTTAAGCCCGAGTTGGGGGTGGAAATGAGGCCTCTCCAACCGGGCACAGCGCTGCGCCCCGCGTTCTTCTGCGAGACTAAGTCAGGGGTTACCTGCACCACCACCGGCCGGGCTGGCGGACCGACGGTCTGCAGGTATGTGTGTGGCTCGCGCCGCTCACCCTTCAAGTGCAAAGTCGTTCCTCCTAACTTTCCTCTCAGCGGCGAGGCCGGCGGGTCCCCAAGTCACCGGCTTCACTTACATTTTTCTCCGATGTCAGTTACTGTTACCGTGCAAGGGGGGGTGGAGGGGGGAAACGGAAACACATGCAATTTAGAGATTTAGGTGCCACATAACCGCTCTAAGCATGTGTTTAAACGACGCTGTTTTAAAGATGACTGTTTTTAGTGTGCATGAATGTATTTATAAAGAAAAAAAATACTTTCTACTGTCTCTCTCAATAACCCCTTACGCAAATGTTTAATAAGTTAAATTGCCAACATGTTTAAAGAAAGAATTAGTCCCCTAATTCAACGCTACATTTTATTTCTTGAAGTGAATTTAAAATCGCTTAGACGGCGTGTCTAGTCACCCCTTTTAAATAACCGATGCCTCTCGGGATCGGTTTGGGGGACACATTGGGAGACTGAGTGCCGCTGCGCCGAGCACACAGTAGGCCTGCGATAAATATGCGTTAAAGGAAGGAAACTGCTGAACTGATTCTGACGTTTCTTTTCTCCAAGGCCGATGAACCAAGTTCTGGGCGGTGGAAAGGAGGCAATTTAGGAATTACTGTGGAGGTAAGGCGATCGGCAGGCGGGACCCGCAGTGTTCCCAAGCCTTCAACGGAGTTGGAAGGCTCTTTTCTGGTAACCAGACACTGGGGTTTCCCTGTGTGCGGATGCTTCTCCCCAGAGCCTCTTGCAGTGTCTGGTAAAGGAAGCAGAGAAACAGTTCTGCTATTTCAGGAGACTGCTCAGTGGCTCTGGGCGTCTCAGAGAGTGACTTGGGAGCCCTGCGTGCTCAGAAATGGGCAAACAGGCACGCAGACCCTCCGTGCCTCTTTCTTGGCACCACGTCATAACACCCGTCTTATCACCTTTTGCGTAGTTCTTTATACTCGCCGAAGTGCATTTGTTCATCTACCTGAGAGCATTTGAAATTGTGACCACAGCACAAATGCGTTATTTCCTCCCGTTTTTCCAGTGATTAAACTCTGAGGTTCACAGGAGCCCTGGGTCACGCAGTGGTCTCCGAGAGAGAAATGAGCTGGTGGGACTCTAAAGTCTCAGAAACTTCGCGAATCCCTTCGCTCCCTACCAGAAAAACTCACAATACGACCGTGTTTTTTATTTTATACCCCCCTCCCCTCTCCCTGTCTGATTTTAATACCTGGAGTTTGAGCAGCCTTCCTCTAACAGGACACAGCACGTTTTTATCAACTATCGTAGCTTTTTTTTTTCTGCGTCTACTCCTGCTAGCTACATTTCTGCTTTTGCAAACACGCATTTCAGTGCCTCTCCCCTGCGACATGAAAGTGAACTGCAAACCTTTCCCAGAGCTGGCCTTGCGTGCACACGATTGGCATCCTGGGCTTTTATTTTGTTTATTGCTTGCAGGGGGGGGGGTCACATTAGCCCTTCACTAGGTATTTTGATTATTAAGAAGCAAAATCAAGGAAGTCGATTTGCTAATTGTTGGG
>NW_027529428.1:12870500-12871924 GCF_008692635.1 Crocuta crocuta | reverse complement strand
GGTGTAACAGATTGAGGGGAAGGGATACCAGGAAGACACAGGAGGGAAAGGGGCGTTGAGTGGCCGTTTCCTAAACAGAAAATAACCCAAACAGTCCTTGAACTAGCCGGAGTTGTAAAAGCTGCTATACAAGGAGGAAACAAGAAGGATTTGTGTACAGTAAACTATGCAATCGAAACTAGTTTGGGAGATGGGGGCTGGGGGTGGGGGAGGAACGGGGACCCAAGGACAGTGGCACTAGTTCCTGAACTCCAAGCAAATCCTGAGAGCATGGGTGGGCTGGACTGGCCTTCCCCACCCAGCCCCTGCAGTGTCCAACCCAACGTGGGGAGGCAGCACTCTCCAGCTTGCTGGAGGGATTGGGCCCTCGGGTTTCAGGTGGGTGGGCCCAGGGCCCTTCTCTTCTCAGCACTCTCCCACCCCTAGAAGAAACCGACGGGATAGGCCCCCCCTGCTTCCTTCTCCAGGAGTCCCCCTCCACCCTCACCCCCACCTGTCCCACCACCAACTCTGCCCCCCATCTACCACTCAGAGGTAAGCAGCTGTAATGGTGATCCAGTTGAATTCCACTCCATTCCCTGGCCCTGAAGGCCCCCTCGGAGAATCAGAATCCCTACAAATTGCTAAAAAGTGAGGTATGGGTGGGGAGGAGGGGGAGAGTGGGGAAAGGTGTTTTGTTTTTTTTTCTGAGACGAGCTTCAGGAAGTCTGAGGAATTCCTATGTTACACACGAAATTATTTCCATTTTTCTGGGAAAAATAAAAAGGAATCTAAGGGTGCACAAACTGGTTAGTAAATTAAACGTGCGGAAGCACAAGGAATCCGAGAGCCTGGGCTCTAAGGGGCTTGTTCCTCTGTGTGATCTTGGTCTATTTTTCTGTGCCTCAGGTGTCTTATCTGCAAAATGGGAAGAGTGGCCTTCCTGGGCATAGTCCTTCTGAAGACTCGGTAACAAGAAGAGTCTTGACTTTGTGGGAAGCAGCTTCATGAACTTCCAGAGGCTGGTCGTTCACAGCTCAGGCAGGGTCAGGGCTCCCAAGCTTGACTGAAAGGAGAGGGCGCGGGGAATCCAGCTCCTTTCTCCACGTTGCTCTCCACAAAGGGGTCGGCTGTGGCTTGTGGACCCGTTAGGTGAGGAAACAGAAGTCCTTTGTCAAGTTCAATTACCAAGTTCAATTCGGAGTCCTTGTAAACGACAATGCAGCGGGGCCGCCCCATCGACAACGTGCCTCCGGCTTGGGGGGAGGGGGGAGGCCTGCGGGTCTTCTCTCTTTGGCTGCGCAGCGCCTCTCCTCTGCTTCCCTCTCCCTTTCCCCCAAATCTCTCTCACCCACACCCCTCCCGGTCCCCGTACAGCTCGGATCTACCGGTGTGAAGATCTTTAGCAAGTCCAGCAAGGGAACTTGAAAAGCAAAGGGGGGGGG
>NW_027529428.1:12867437-12870342 GCF_008692635.1 Crocuta crocuta | reverse complement strand
TGGTCCGGGGGCGGGGCGGGGGGGAGGGGCGCCTGGGTGGCTCATTCAGTTAAGAAATAATCTGGTTTGCCGCTGCCGGGCCAGGTGGTAGTAATGGGTGGTGGCGAGGAAGATCCTCCACCTCCCTCTGCGCCTCACTCTCCCCAGCTGCGAAGTGGGGCGAACCTCAAAGCACAAGACACTGTAGATCCATCCCCTGGCTGGGTGACCCGGCCATACGGAACCTGGAAGTGCCTGGAAGTTGTTGTATTAGTTTGTGGTTATTTTCTAACTCTGCGAACTAGCCTGCAGAAAGCCAGAAGCCAGGGAAAATTCGAAGCCCCATCTCCTCTCTCCCCATCGCGCTTGACTTTGCAGCTTCCCAGGCCTGGAGAGGGGGGCCGGCCCCCGTAGGAACCTGCCACCCCCCCCCCCCAACACCAGCCTGAGTCACCAGCAAGATCAACCTGCCTCCAGCGCCTGGGGTGGTGGGTGACTTTTGGAAATTCCTGGGTCTTAACGAAGTGCTTTGCTGCCGCGGGTGTACGGCTCTGGTTTCTCTAGAGATAACTCAAATCCACCTCCTCTCGCGGGAAGCTGCTTCTAACATTGTATCCTCTCACAACTTTGACCGGCTGTGGACGCGGCGAAATAAATAATCCCAGATGGGATTGCAGAGATATGATTTCCCAATTTGCTTTGCGTAATCAAATATACGACCTGTCACAAGCAATGGGGCGGGGGTGGGGGGGGCAGCTTTCGGAAGATAACTGTCCTCCCTTCCCTTGCTCTACGCGTCCAAAAAAAAAAAAGCTGAACAAAAGGACAATGCGATCTAGGTTCTCATCCCACCTCCCTGTGAAGCAAGGTTTAAATCACAGGCATTTGAAACCCCAAGGGAATGTGATTAGCCCAGGCCCCTGGTTTTACAAACGTAAAGAAAGCTGAGGCTCAGAGAAGCTCATGGGATTTGTTAGGGAGACTCACAGCTACACAGAGGCTGCACGGGACCCAAGGGGCCACAGTAACTCGTTCCGTTTGATGCATTCATACAATTTTTTAAAAAGTGCCCTTTGCAGCGGGATATGGAGTCGGATGCCCTCGCGGTGAAGCAATCTTGCTGCCCGGATCTGCCAGCCTGCTTGCCCCAAGCAATGTTCATCTTCTATGCTGGGAATGTGGCTCAATTCACTGCAGGGTCATGTCACAGCTAGGACATGAAGCAACCGCAGACCTCCTTGACTTCTCAGTACCCATTCCAAATGGTCGTCAGGGGAGGTATAGACTCAAGAGTGATAGTGGAGTCTGGGTTCCACCCCGAGGGCAGTGTCCTTGCTGTGGCTGCCTTCCATCAGAGGACATGCAGCCTGTTACCACATCAGGAGGCCCTATGTCTATGCGCCTGCGCACCGGGCCTCCAGCGCCTCCTATACAGGCCCTAGGGGGCCTCATGACTAACTGAAACCGGAAACCCTTAACCCTGAGAGCTTTCCACCCCCTACACCTATCCCATAGTGGGGTTTAACATTTGGAGGGGGCAGATTTTATCCACGCTCAAATCACTCTCAGTATTTTCCCCACAGTCCAACTATACCAAGTTGAGAGAAATCAAGAGAGAGAGGAGTAAGCAAAGCCGGGAGGGGCCAGGCACTATGGCGAAAATTTAATTTCATCCATGTGTAGCAGGCGTCGGGCAAATCGTTCCACCTCGATCGGCTTCAGATGCCTTGACTATAAAGTGAAGGAGTAAAACTCAGTGATTTCCAAGTTCTCTCTCAAACCTTAAAGGCGATAACAAAATTTAACTTCTGTTGTTGGGACTCGTGGCTCATGGTGAGAAGATCAAGGGCATTAAAAAAAAAGTCCAAGTAGGACAAGAGGAGGGGAGAAATAATTGGAAACAAACTTTAGGGGTGCCTGGTGGCTCAGCGGGTTCAGCTGGTGAAGCATGACACCACGGTGTCTGTTATGGACTGGGGGGTGGGGAGGGGAGGGGTAAGAAGAGAGCCTCAAACCATACTTGGCTCTGTCTTTGTTTTCACGAGGATAGCAAGCAACTGTCCATATATCCAAGTTACTGCAGGTGTGATTCCCGTGCCTTGAGGCCAGTTTGGCAAAAACACAGACACCTCTACAAAGTACTTGACCTGCCTGAGAGTTCTGGAATTCTTTCCACCTATGAAATAAGTGTGTGTGGGGGGGGGGGGGGGCAGAAAGGCTCTCTAGGGATTCCCTTGTCCTGTCCTTGGTTTTGCCAATTAAAGTAACCCTTGAACTTGAGCCACTTTCCTTCCCCTCAGTGCTTTAGGCTCCCATCTGTCATTCTGCAAAATGAAAGACCTGAGGTTGAAACAAATCGCCTCTAAAACTATGTCCCATATATTGTTTTATACCCCTAGGTGGGGTGAGAAAATGGAAATGGCCTGTGTGAAGGTTTCTCCAGAGAGGTGTGTGGGGAAGAGGGGGAGCGACAGGTAGAGACAAAGGCTCTGCTTGAGGGCGCGCCCTTATAACAAAGCGCTCCATACACTTTAACAGCCAGGAGGAAACCCTCTTCGGAAACGCTGACCTTACAGAGCCCGCGGGTGTTCCAAAGCGGGAAGATGAGCACTTCGAAGCGGGCAAGCAAGAGGGAAATGTCACCTGCTTCCTACTGATTTAACGCGCCGGGAGCACAGATGCATGACACTCCCGTCCCCTCCTCGCGGCCACCAGCCCCCCTCCTTGGCCCTTCCCTCCTGCCCCTTCTTTCGCAGAAAAATTTATTGGCGAGGCGAGGCGGGGCTCACAAAAGTGCAACCCTGGGCGCTTCGGCCTCCACAAGAATGCTTTGATCCCCTCTCAGCGTCTAGGGGTCCCCAGGAGATGGCAGCGCCAAACGTCAGCGACCCCTGTGGCGGGCGGGGGCGCGGCTCCGGGACGCAGC
>NW_027529428.1:12859859-12867416 GCF_008692635.1 Crocuta crocuta | reverse complement strand
CAGGAACCGGGCCTCGCAACCGAGCACCAGCCCGCTTTTCCGGGGGCGCTGCGGTCCCGGCGAACTGGTGTGGAAGTTCGGAGTCCCTGGCAGAGGAAGGGACGGCGGCGGGGGCCTCGTGCTGGCCTCCCCTGGGGCTCTGATTCCTCGCCTTCCAGCCGTTAAGCGCCTCCTCGGAAGAACAGATTCTTGGGGGGATTTTGCCGGGAAGGAAAGGCGCAGAAAGGACCACAGTGATGGAGGGTTCTGTGCCGGACAAAGCCTTCCCGCAGGGCGGCGTAGACTCGTGACAGCTCTTCAGTGCGCCGGTCACCCAGCCAGCTCTGTCCGGGGCACAGGGTGGGGACCGCAGAACCCAGGTCTGCATGGGAAGCCGCCCATGCAAAATCGGAAGCCTCCACGTTTTTCTTCCGGGGGGGATGCCAGTCTTGAACTCCACAAACACTAATTTGGCAAACTCTCTTCCCATAACTGCCCAGCCCCTTCCAGATCCCCATGCTCAGCCCTTCTCCCCTCCCATACGCTACTGCTGACACTTTGCAAGCCTCTCTGGGCAGAAACCACCGTGAGGGCCAAAGCGCGTTTCCAATGGGGAACAGATTTGCAGAATTTCACTGTGTACCCAGTGAGGAACAATGAGGGTTGGTGGTAGCAAATGATCCAAGGCGTCCATGTAATGGACCCTTACAGGAAGCTGTGTAGACCAATCCCAGGTGCTCTGAGCATAAAAGACCCCAAATCATCTCCAGACCCAAGAAGTCTTGGACACAAGTCACTTAACCTCTCTAAGTCTCAGTTGCTCATTTATAAAATGGGGATAATAAATATTTTTCCGGCGCATCTGGGTGGCTCAGTCGGTTGGGCAACTGTCTTCGGCTCAGGTCATGATCTCACAGCTTGTGAGTTTGAACCCCGCATCGGGCTCAGTGCTGACAGCTCAGAGCCTGGAGCCTGCTTGGGATTCTCCCTCTCTCTCTCTACACCTCTCCCACTCACACTTTGTCTCTCTCCCTCTCAAAAATAAACATGAAAAAAATTAAATATTTTTCCTTGCCTCTCCCAGTGGTGTCCTAAGTTCAGAAAAAATTTTAAATTCTTTGAAAACCATAAAGCATTTTGAGCATAGGAGGCACTGAGGTCCCCCTTGTCTTCCTTTGCTCACTTTCAAATCAGGAGCATCACGTCTTGGGTAGCAAGTTGAGACGATCAAATAAGATGCTGTCGGCGACAGGCCACAGAGGGAAAGGGGAGGTGCTCTTTTATTAACGATTGTTCAGGCAATGCCCTTCTCTCACATGAAACTGCCATTGTGTTCCTTCATCCACCAAACACAAAAATCCAGTGCCTTACCTCCCATACGGCCAACAGAGAACCAAGCTCTGGAATGTTTACATAGATTTCTTTATCCCTACAGAAGCATGGAAAAGGAAATATTTGTCCCATTTTCAAAAGTAGGAGGGATGTAGGAAGGTAACAAAATCTTGCTAAATAAACAGGTCAACCCAAATACTTTTCATTTCTCTTCCAAAGAAACTCTGTGCCATCGTGTGGGAAAGAACAGAGTCGCCTGCCTCTTTTGTCTCAATCTGCTAAGGCTGGGTTCCAGCTGAAACTAGAAGCTGAGCTGTTTCTTTCCCCTTCTCTTACTTAAACTTTAAATTATGAAAATTTTAAATAATATACAAAAGTAGGCCAAATAGTAAAATATCCATTACTATAATCCAATTGTATAATATCCATGCTATCCATATATCCACTTGGATATATAATATCTGTATATCCATTAGCCAGAATTAGCAGCTGTCATGGGCCATTTTTTCTGCCCCTCCCTGTTCAGAAGATGCTTGAGAAAGTCCACGGCATTTCTGTCCATTAAAGCTGCATTTCTGTCCATTGGCTAAATTGGTGTACCACTTGGATGGCATTTCCTGGGCCTCAGATCTGATACTTTCTAGAATTCACAACCTTGTGGCAAGTCATTCTAGCAAAATACTGTTTTGGCACCTGGCTTGATGCCAGTGGACTGGGTACAGAGACACGGGTGGCAGAAGTGAATCAGGGCTCTAGATTCTCCAGGCTTTTCTTGCAGCCTGCTTTTCTCACCAAAGTGGAGAACTTCTAAAACAAACAGTAATTCATTACTCCCTCCAAGGTTTAGTTTTGTTACTCTGTAAGGGCCTGCAAGTAGCCTTGAATTTGGAACTAGGCACCTGTTGGGCTCCTCCCCGCTCAGGGAATTTAATTGTGCCCACTAATAAAAACACTCCGGAGCCCAGCCTAACCCATCTTTGCCTGAACTGAGTTCACATAAACACAACTCCCAGCGTCTCAAAGAATAGGGGTTCGGTTTTCTTTTCTACAGCATTTTTCATCCCAACTTGCACAGTGCGTGCAGACATCTGTACACTTAACTTTCATCTACTAAAGAGTTACAAAGTCAGTAGACTTCACTTATCTCTTCCAAAAGAACCAGATCTGGCCCGAGTACCCAGCCCAATATATGAAAGCACATAATCAAGTTCCAGTCATGGCAGTCTCTATAGTATTCCCAGATGCACCACGTCATTTGGCAAATCTATAATGTAATAAATATTGATGGTTCCTTCACATGTGGTGTTAAGAGTTGCTCAGCCAAGTACTTCTTTTCTGCACTCTTTAAAAAATATGTCACTAGGGTTGGTGTCCTGAAATTTGTTTGTACTCTGGCAGCTTTATTTAAATGTCAACCAGATGCAGAGTTTCATTGTAATGTTTTCCTCTTTTTTTTTTTTATTTGTCTCTGTGGATTTTTGGTGTCTTGAAACACTTTTTTTTTTTTTAAATCTTCCTAATATGCCTGTTCCTGACTGAAGATAAAACACTTTTCAAATCAATGAACTTCCTCGCATAACATGTTTTAATTTTCCTTTCTGCCTACAGGATCACAGCTCCTGAATTCCAAACTTGTTTCAAGTCCAGACACAAGCAGAGTAACTGCTTAATTGAGTGGAGCATAAAGTTACCGTAATGGTGACTTTTGCACCACAGAAGGGACCTGTCAATTACAACCTTTTTGCCCTGCACATTCGCTAACACACATGCCTTCATTCAAAGCCCTGTTTTAACTCCTTTCCAAAAATATTATCCTTCTGGGGAGAAATTTTTCACGCATAAAATCAGTTCAACCAATGAGTTTTTTTAAAGGCAAGCTTGAGAATGCCAATTCTTAGTTATTTGAGGCAGGTAACGTATACACTGGTTTTTAAACCTAAATTTGAGCGTGTTGATGATTTAAAATTGAAAAAAGAGAATTATTCATGCATTTAGCCTGTGCTGAGAAAGATTCTTGAGTCCTTTGGAGCTTACCAAATACTTCTTCATAAGAGCAAAAAGTGGTTTAAAAACCATTTTAGAATACAGATTCTGCAACACAAAAGATGATTTCCATTTTTCCTACATCCCAGCATTGTAACCATTCCTTGCTGTGAGGGTAAATGTATTTGGTAGGCTCAGATGATTATAATTTTGTTCTTTCCGCTACAGGAAATGTTATTTTTGTTTTAAATAATTCCTCTGTTAAGAAAAGAGGCGAAGGGAAATATAAGAAACTCTGATCATCCTATGCAGTACCCAGAAAATAAGTATAGGAAACTTGAGAGTATTCACTTAAAAATCCACATTGTATATAAGTGATATTTTCTGGGAAGGTATTAATTCTTAAATGTGAAATTTTATCTGGAGATTTTAAGGAATTTATATCATAATGACATTAACCTCACATTTGGTTTGCCCCTATGTTTGAAAAGCACTGAAGTTTTATTAACCAAATTTCTGATACTTGATATAAATTAGAAACAGAATTTACAAGCTTGCTAAAAGTACAACTCGCTTTAAATTCTGTTGTAAAATTAATCTAGTCTAAACAGTGTAAAACTGATTAAACTGATATGAAAAATATAAAGTCTGCAGTGCATGGCTTGGGGAAGGAGACTTTTCTCAGAGGTGCTGACCAATTCATGTCTATTTCTTATTGTTGGCAAAATTTTACATGAAAATGGACAAAACAGGCTACTTTCAAATTATTCAGTAGTTGCAACACTCTCACCAAGGAGGTTGGGAATGCAATTTCTCACGTGCACTGAGAGTGACAGCGATACCACTGACTTTATGCTACTGTGTTACGTGATAGCCATCTTCAGGGACCTTGGTACCAGTCGTTCCTTCGTTTTGAGTCTCATCCAACCAAGAAGTAACTAATCTCAGTCCAAGTCAACCCGACTAGGCTTTGGTGGAGTCATGGTGAAATTCTGGGCAGCTGCTTACAGAAGAGCCAGAATGGAGGGAAATGCTGCCCATAATACTCTGTGTAGTCATTCGCTGCCTGTGTGAAAGCAGATCTTAGTCGGCCTTAAAAGGCATTTCTATGACTCCATTTTTTTCCACTCTCCTGATGCTATCACCCAATCTACTTAATACTGGAAAACACTAAAAGAGTTTCCTCCCTTTGTATGCAAGGACTTCTTGTTTATTCATCTGCCAGGAAAATTATAAGAAGAATTTTCTGTCCACATTTGATAGCTCTCCATGATTCCAAGTCATGGCGAGATCTTTCTAATGTGGTTGAGGAATAAAATTCTATCTGTCGCGTGAGCTGTTAATAAGAGAACATCCAGAGAATGGCTGAGGCAATGAGCTAAGTTACTCAGAGACTCACACTGCCTCTCTCACGTGGGTTCAGGGCATGGGGGGCAGACCTTGTCCCCAAACAGACCTGCAGAGACAACTGTTATAGGCATAAGCAATGGTCTGTAAACTTGATAGGGCCTCAGCCATCAGCACATTATTTTAACGCCATCACCGGGCCTCGCGTGTGGAGCAGTGTCTCAGCTAAACACACTTGTGAAAGCTGCAGGAAGACAGCTCAAACTGCAGGAGGGAGCTGCTCCATCCACATCTGGGACGAGGGATGGGCAGGGCATGTGAGCTCATCTTGCTAAACATGCAGCCGGATGGAATTAATGTCTACAAGACATTATAAAACATTAAGATCAATGTTCACAATGTTTATTTCTTGTAAAGTTTATAAAGGACCCGGGACCCAAGCCTCTATCACTCTGAAAACCAATTTTTAAATGGGGGTTGGGAGGCTCCTGGGGGGCTCAATCAGTTAAGCATCCGATTCTTGGTTTTGGCTCAGGTCATGGTATCAGGGTAGTGGGATCAAGCCCCGTGTCGGGCTCTGTGCTGTGTGGAGGCTGCTTGAGAGTCTCTCTCTCTCTCTCTCTCTCTCTCTCTCTCTCTTTCAATCTCTCTCTCTCATTCTCTTTCCTCTGTCTTTCTGCCCTGACTCGGTCATGCTCTCTAAATAAANTCTCTCTCTCTCTCTCTCTCTCTCTCTCTCTCTCTCAATCTCTCTCTCTCATTCTCTTTCCTCTGCCTTTCTGCCCTGACTCGGTCATGCTCTCTAAATAAAAATAGGATCGAAAAAGGTTTTAAAAGACTAGGTTTCACCATTCTTATCTAGTTAAAGGGGCCAAGAGCCGTGAAATGACCAAAAAGCTAAATGTTAAAATAAGGAAGATAAAAAGTAACATTAGGCGCTCCTGGGTGGCTCAGTCAGTTGAGTGTCCGACTTCAGCTCAGGTCATGATCTCATGGTTTGTGAGTTTGAGCCCCGTGTGGGGGTCTGTGCTGACAGCTCAGAGCCTGGAGCCTGCTTCAGATTCTGTGTCTCCCTCTCTCTCTGCTCCTTCCCCACTTGTGCGTGTTCGCTGTCTCTCTCTCTCTCTCTCTCTCTCTCACACACACACACATAAATAAATAAATAATAAATTTTAAAAAAAAGTGACACGAGAGCCTAGATCATGGCCAAGCTCTCTAAGCAGCCTCTGTGTGATCAAGAGTTTATTTTCTTTTTTTCATGTTTATTTATTTATAAGATGTGGGGACAGAGATCCAACACAGGCTCTGCACTGACAGCAGCGAGCCCCATGTGGGGCCTGAACTCACAAACCTTGAGATGGTGACCTGACCTGATGTCGGACACTCAACCGACTGAGCCGCCCAGGTGGCCCAAGAGTTTATTTTCAACACCAGCCTTTTTCCGTGGTGTGTGGCTCCATCTCCCAGGCCCTCAGCCCAGCCTCCCTCCCACACCCATCAGCAGGTGTGGCATCTGATGACACGCCGTGGTCCACTCCCCAAAGCCATCATTGCATCTTCAGTGCCCCAGTACACTGCCCCCAGCCGTGACTCCTGTCCTGCTTGCAAAGCCATCCACGACCCCCATCACCACTCTTACCTCTAAGAATCCATGCACGCTGGGCTCCCCAATGCCCGCTCACACACCTGCAGGTCTTTACAGACACCCTTCCCAATGCCCTTCCATTGATGCCAACACCTCAGTCCTCTGCCAGCCTAACTACCATCTCTGTTTTCTCAGATCTGTGTTGTAGGGAAAGCCTTCTCTGCCCACCCTCACCAAGAAATTCTCTTCTGCCTTGACCTCTGATTTATCTCATTGTCTGTGCTCTTTAGAATCTGCCACCTTGCATTTTTAGTGATGTTTATATTATTTTATTTAGTCCTTATCATTTTGGCCTTAGTCATTTTTTTCCAAAGCGAGGCTGTATATTTCTTAGGAGGGACCATATCTTAAAACTCTTTGCATTCCCAACAGCCCCTAAGAACAATACCTTAAAAAAAAATACATGGTCAGTGTATATTTGTCGATTAAATGATTAAGCTGTTAATTTGTGAATGGCAAAAAAAAAAAAAGGTCTTACATTTATCAATTTAGCAGACATTCACTGAGTACTTAGCACATGTTTAGCCCAGTTCTAAACTCAGGGGACACAGCAGTGAACAAAACAAAGTCTCCCAGCCTCATGGAGAAAGATAGACAATAACAAATAAACAAGAAAGGACATAATATGTCAGATGATAAGTTACATAAGGAGAAAAAAAAAAAAAAAGAAAGAAAACCCTGAATGAGAAGGATAGGAATGGCTTCAGGGGTACTAGCTTATATACAGAGCCTCACAGATAAGGGGCATTTGAGCAGAGACCTAAAGAAGGTGTTAATGATATCTGTGGAAGAACATTCTAGCCAGAGAAAACAACACGTGCAAAGGCCCTGAGGCAGGAATGAGCTTGGCGTGTTTAAGGAACAATAAGTAGCAAATGCAGCTGTATTTGAGTGAGTAAGGGAAACGGTGGTGAATGAGTGTTTGGGGGTTGGGGAGGGACAGGTAGACAAGTGTAGAGAGCCTGGGCCTTCACTCTGAGGGAGACAGGGGACCTAAATAAACAGAAATGTAAAACATTAAAGCACTTTGTATCATTTAGCATGAACACCATTGTTTACGATCGTACTAGGACTCAAGGTATTTGTGTAAAGCAGAGACACTGCTACATTTACAAAGCATCCACCTAGGCTACATGCATGAACAGATTATCTAATTAACTTCTCAAAACAATGTTGTCAAGCATTATGTCTAATTGTTTTAGACTTACAGAGCTTAAGAAACTTGCTCAAGGTCACATACCTGATAAATTAGTGCGGGTGGGGAATGGGGG
>NW_027529428.1:12820426-12859733 GCF_008692635.1 Crocuta crocuta | reverse complement strand
GGAGTCTGAAATTCAAACCCCAGTAGATCTAACTCCAGAACACAGTCCCTTAACCACCATCTGTGGGAACAGCAATGTGTCTCAAGCATACATTACATTTGGGTACATGCACTTGAGTACAGATGACTTGTGTATAAAAGAGTCAATGTCATCCATATGACACTTTACTATGTCAAACATCTGAGAATCTGTGGCCCTACACAGGTAGGTGGGAGGTTATCTGTCATTAATGTGTTACTAGCAATTCTCTCATGGAATAATTTGCATGGAGGGCTTGAGAGCGAGAGTTCTGTATTAAGAACTCCTCCTCAGGGGCACCTGCGTGGTTCAGTCAGTCGGTTAGACGTCCGACTTCAGCTCAGGTCATGATCTCACGGTTCATGAATTCAAGTCCCATGTTGGGCTCTGTGCTGACAGCTCAGAGCTTGGAACCTGCTTCAGATTCTGTGTCTCCCTCTCTCTCTGCCCCTCCTCTGCTCTCACTCCATCTCTCTCTCATTAATAAAGCTCTTGAAACTACAAAAAAAACAAAACAAACAAACAAACAAAAACTCCTCCGCATCCCAGCTCCAGCATCCTGTTCTGCAGCCGCCCCACTGGTCTGGACAACACCCAGCAAGGGGCAAATACTGAGCACTTATCCCCAAGGTCAGAGGGGTCTCAACTTCCAGAACAGATGGGAACCACCTGCGAAATTGTGGCTCTTCCTTCCCCCTCCAAAAAACATGCCCGGGCCAATACTCCTGAAGGTGCTGAATCGACAGATCTAACGTGAAAACCAGGCACTTTGATGCCCCTTGAAGATTAAAAATCCTTGACCTAGGGACTCACATGGTCTGTTAGAGCCATGATGTCCAGGGAATCCATCCAGCTCCGACTTAATAAATGGAAAGCTTACTTGGCAAATATCTGACAAATTTTCCTTTTTTTTTTTTTCATTTTCATTTTAGAATCATAAAACATTGCATCAGTCCAATGAACTTCTGGAGGCAGTGTTTGGACTTGCATATGCAAGAAGGGAGCTATTGACAGGCACTCTAATACGCAAAAAGTGCATAGGAAGCATCACTGCAAAGAGAGGTACCCACTGGCCAAGCAGATCCTTGGATCATCAAGGAGTGGGGGTCAGAGGCAGAGTTTCCACCCCCAGCATCAGCACCGACTGCCAGTGTGTGGCCGCCAGGGCCCGCTGCACCGTGATAAGGACTCTGAGGCTGGGCAGGACAGAGCAAGGTGAGGGATTAGCAACATCCACCACGAATGTGCACACGCAACAGCGCGAGAGGGTGGACACCACGTCAGGGAACGGCATCCTTCCTGACCCAAACAAGAAATGGAGTTTCAAGAAACATCAGCATTGATAGTTAGCAGGTAAAAACCCACCTATTTTCTACTTAATCGTAGGGGTATCTAGATTGAGATCTCAAGAGAAAGCTGAGCCTTTAATATTATTGATTAACTTAGCTAATGATGTTAATGTGTAAGAGGAAAGATAAATTTAATTATCAGGGGGTTTATGAAACATATCATGGTTAATGAAGCTCTGTTCCATTATAGTCCCACAGCTGGATCAAAGCCATCAACAATTAGCTGATTACCAAATTGTCAATGTGCGGACACCACTATTTTTAATTTAATGGCTTCTTTATTTAACTGCTGGCTACTGTCTCTCTTAGGAGCTTTTAGTTTCTCCCTCTCTTTTCTGAGCCTGACAGTGTAACGTTGTTTGGGTTATTTTTTGTCTTTTTTTCCCCAAGGTTTATTATTGATTTGTTTTACTATTCTCTTGATGTGCCAACTTGTTGGACAGTCAAATAAACAAATCCCTCAGCCGAGGATACGTGAAAAACATGCCATCATTTACTAACAACCTGATCTTTAAAAATATTTAGGCAGGGAGGACACAAAGAAACAATTTTTAGGGCATCTTTCTCTCTCCATGCAATACAAGCCTCAAAACTATTTTGATTTTTTTCTTATTTTCAGGAAACAATTTGTCATATGTAATATTTAAAATACAATATTATTTTTTAATGTTTATTTATTTTTGAGAAAGAGAGACACAGACACAGAGCGTGGGGGAGAGGGGTAGAGAGAGAGGGAGACACAGACTCTGAAGCAGGCTCCAGGCTCTGAGCTGTCAGCACAGAGCCCGACGCGGGGCTTGAACTCACTAGCCATGAGATCATGACCGGAGCGAACATCAGCTGCTTAACTGACTGAGTCACCCAGGTGCCCCTAAAATACCATATTCTATATGATACATAGTTATTTTCTTTCAGGCAACTATTAAGTATATGTGGACTTTTTTTTCAGGCGTTTTATTTATTTCTAGGAGAGAGAGAGAGAGAGAGAGACAGCGTGAGCAGGGGAGGGTCAGAGAGAGAGGGAGTCACAGACTGAAACAGGCTCCAGGCTCTGAGCTGGCAGTCAGCACAGAGCCCGACGCGGGGCTCGAACCCACGAACCGCGAGATCATGACCTAAGCGAAAGTCAGATGCTTAACCGACTAAGCCACCCAGGCGCCCCTATGTGGACTTTTTAAAACATTGAACATCTTACATGATGCATAACTATCATTTTTTCTATATTACATGTTATGCATACTTCAACAAGAAAGGATTTGTCGATTACGGGAAGATAATCAAGCATGTCTCACATGAGATGTGTGCTCATGTGAACATCCCCTAATTATGCATGGCATGCTGGAGACATTTAATTGAGAACCGGAAGACACCTTAGAAATCATTTACTCAAGTCGTTTTCAAATATATTTTAGCTGAAGATGCCACTCAACAAAAGACAACACCCAGGAAGTCCCCAGTGTGAAACGCTTAAATTCTGAGCCACCTGACTGACACAGACACAGGACCTTATACTTCACCCCTTCCCCCCAGCCCAGCACAGTCCGCTGGTCCCTAAATCACGGACACTCAGGAAAGGGGGGCTTAGTGGGATGCTATATTATGCAGGATCTGTTTGCTGAACATTTCAACACGAGACTACAAACACTTTCTCAGGTTTCCCCTGGATCTCCCCTTTAGGAGAGGCCCCCAAAGCAGGAATTTGCAATGTTTTATAGGCCAACCACCTCTCGGATGTGAGGCTCCACCATGAATGGGTTTTGAACATACCCTTCCTTTTATTTATTTATTTTTTTTTATTTGAGAGAGAGACAGAGTATGAGCAGGGGAGGGGCAGAGAGAGGGAGAGGGAGACACAAAATCAGAAGCAGGCTCCAGGCTCCGAGCTGTCAGCACAGAGCCCGATGCGGGGCTGGAATCACGAACAGCAAGATCATGACCTGAGCCAAAGTCAGACACTTAACCAACTGAGCATTCCAGCCATTCATAGAATAATACTATGGGAGAATAATAATCACACAATTTGACATACAAGTTACAGATCCTATTGTCATATTAACCTCAGCATCTATTTCTGTATCTATCGTATTTCAATTGTAAGACATTCAGAAGTCTATTCATGTTCATTTATTTTTGAGAGAGAGAGAGACAGCATGAGCAGGGGAGGGGCAGAGAGAGAGGGAGACACAGAATCCGAAGCAGGTTCCAGGGTCTGAGCTGTCAGCACAGAGTCTGATGTGGGGCTCGAACTCACAGACTGCAAGATCATGATCTGAGCAGAGGTGGGAAACTTAACCGACTGAGCCACCCAGGAGCCCCCAGAAGTCTATTGAGATCAGTTTAAGAAAAGGGTATAAATTATAAGCAAGCGGGTGATTCTTTAAACTTTTTAACTAACAGAGAATTTATATCCAGGGAAATGCCTAGGTATTAAACATACGATTCAAAGATAAACGTGTCACATGTAACCAACACCCTAGTCGAGATGTAGATGCATTTCTGTTCGGCTGATGGTGGGGTGACAGATCAACGCTCTCTGCAGTGTGCAGGTAAGTGGTTCTCATAGCGAAAGTCTTCCTGAGGGGCTTTGAGCAGAGGATCGAGGATCGGGCAGAGGCCTCAAGTCCCCATCCAAACAGCAGCCCAGGACGGTAGAGAAGGATTCGTGGTCCAGTATAGCCGGGGAGGCCCACACCACCATTCTAGAAACTCGGGCACCATCTCCGAATCCAGAGCACCGAGTGGCCGGTGGGCACCACAGTTATAATGATGTTGTAGCATTTTTGTATCCGATGGGAGGCAGGTCTGGCCAGAGAGAAGAGGCTGGAGCAACTTTTCCCAACGTGGGCTCTCGCTGGGTCAATAGCGAGATTGTTATAGAAGGTAACTCGAGCCGGGTAATGTGCGGAGGATGTGTGGCTTTATTGTATCCCTGCTATGTTAATTAGTACTAGAAGCATGATGGATTGGCAACACGTGTGCGCTCTGAGTCTGAACCCAGCCCTGATAGTTTAGCACTGCATTCGTTACACATCACAGAAACCCAGGGGATGTTTACTCAAAAAGAGGATCGCTTACAAGAGGGAAACATGCTAATTCATTCCTGATACCGTCTGGGGAGAGGGACACCCCATCGGCCTGTGAGTGGTGTAGCCTGTCACACAAGACAGAGATGGAATGAGAGGCGGGCGGGAAACTACAGAAAGCTCCGGCCCCCTGCCCTGGGAACCCTGAAATCTCAAATCCTCAGTTGTTCCTCCACGAATCCCTCTGAGACAGAAGTTCAGAGAAGGCTCTGTGTTGACATTTCAATTCATTACCCTGTTCCAGAGGCAGGGAAGCCTGCACCCGCTCGCTCCCACACCCTTTCTGCCAGGCCACAGGGAAGGGAATTCTCACTCTTCCTCTCACCAGGTTTTAGACCCGCTGCTGCCTCCCAGACCCGGACCTCAGCCTGGCAGATACCAGAAGGGCCCAGAAAGGATGTCCAAAATCCTGGCGCTCCGCCCACGCAGGTGATCATCACCAGCCTGTTTCTGTAAGCCCGCGGGACTTTGAAAAGGTAAATTCCAAACTGCCTTCTCCTGGTAATGTTCCAGAGTTTTAACGTTGCCAAAGCAGTTGTGTAGACATGAGGAAACACAGAAGTGGCTCCAATATTTTTGAACAAGTAGCTAAAATATTCACGAATCTATGAACGGTGCTTGCTTTCAATGAGCCTGCATAAGTGGTGTGTAACCTATTGAGGATCTGGGGTATGGGGTGTACACGTTCGGGCAGCCGTGTGCTGGCAAATGTTGCACGGCTAGCTGAGGAGGGAGGAAATCCCGATCTGCAGTGCCTGCGAGTTTCTGTGGTGTAAACATTCCCACCACGGCCAATTTCAAGCTACCAACCCGACACGGCCGAAGGCAGAGCCGGGGAAAGACCTTCACCGCGGTTTCTCACAAGCCGATGGCAGCGGGCTCCAGCACATCGTTACGAACTGAATAAATACATTTGGATAAAATCATCCTTGCTCCTCATTATCTCTAACGATGGTCCTCTTCTCTCTGTTGCTATTGTCCACACATCTCAGCAGAGTAAATAAGATCTTGGGACCCAAGTCCGTCTATCCGGTTCAAATCCCAGATCTGCTGCTGTGAGATCTAGTGTGCGTCCCTTTGTCTCTCTCCTCATCTACAAAAGTAGATTCTCCTCCACAGGGTTGCTGTGTGGACTTAATAACGTAGCACGCTCTAAAATAGTGCTATTCAAACTTCAGTATGCATCAGGGTCATGTGGACGGCGTGCTAAAATACAGATGGCCCGTATTTTCCAACTCAGTAGATCTCAGCTGGGGCCTGAGGATGTACATTTCTAACAAGTTTTCAGGTGGGGTATTTGCATTTGTAACAAATGCCCGGGTGATGATGATGCAGCTGGGCCGAAACCCACACCTGGAGAACCACACTACAGGTTTCAGGACGGTGCCTAAAATCCATTACATACTGGCTGTTATTATTATCAAGTTGAAGAGGTCAGAGCCTTTGCCTATAAATAAGGACCATGCCACGAAGATCTCAGGCCATTCCTAAATGAACATACCATCCTACAAGGGCTCTTTAGGATCTAAGAGAAACTTCAGCTCCCGTCAAATGAGGAACAGAGGGGAGAGCACTCACTTTTCCTGTTCTTTCCAGCAGTCGGTCAACAAATCACTCCCACCTGGGTGTTCACGGTGAAACAGCCCCAAGAGAAAGAGAGAGATTGGGTAGGGCGAAAAGGCACATATAATGGGGCGCCTGGGTGGCTCTGTCAGTTAAGCATCCAACTTCAGCTCAGGTCATGATCTCACAGTTCGTGGGTTCAAGCCCCGCATCGGGCTCCGTGCTGACAGCTAGCTCAGAGCCTGGAGCCTGTTTCTGATGCTGGGTCTCCCCTCGCTCTGTCCCTCCTCTGCTCATGCTGTTTCTCTCAAAAATAATCATTAAAATAATAATAAAAGACACATATACTAAACAAGCAGAAATCAAAACCTGGATTACTTCCTAAGGACCTCAGCCAAAAGAAGAAACCCCCAGAAGCCAGCTGTCCCTCCACTGGGCACTCACGTTAGCATGTTGGTGCTTCAGTAGCTGATCACATAGATGCCCGGACAGCACCTGCATTAATTGGTAAGAACACGG
Source organism: Crocuta crocuta (assembly GCF_008692635.1). NCBI lineage: Eukaryota > Metazoa > Chordata > Mammalia > Carnivora > Hyaenidae > Crocuta > Crocuta crocuta. Next base: position 12,853,201 of record NW_027529428.1, on the reverse strand, counting down.
GGCTGATGGCTCCTAGCACTGTTAGCACCAGACGTGACCGATTCCTGCGTGAAGCCCAGAATTTACATTCTGCACCCCTAATTCTTCATAAATCTTGCATTTTGAGTCTCACACTTCCCTTAAACAGCTCAAAAATGATGCAACTCCTTACAGTCACCTTTTAGTAGAACTACTAATTGCCCCAAGCCCAGTGTAGCTAACAGGGGAGGGGCAAATGGTGACCCCTTTAAGGCTTTTTAGGTCAATTATGCTACTAGATCAAATAATTGGTTTTTTGCTAACATACATCACACAAGGCACAGCCTGGGGTCAGGCTCGATGCTTACAATAACACAAGGGAAAGTGGAAATCACCCACCGAGAAAGAGAATGTTTATTCCCCCCTCGTTCCCACGTGAACTGCCTGGACAGCAGTTCCCGGCGGCTGGGGAGTCAGCACACGCGCTCTGACTACAGGACAAGGAGCCCCAGCCCTGCCCCGCACGTGACGGCCACAAGAAACACAGTACAATGTAGAAACCCCAGATGGAAAGCCCTGGGGTCGGGGGTGGGGGTGGCGCAAGCCCTTCAGATTTTCTGAGACCTTAGCCTCTTGGAGCCTCAGTATTCTGAATCTGGAATATACCCAGAAGACGCCTGACCAAACTTTCCATCTTATTTAGTGGCTCATTTTCTTCCTTTTCGTACAGCAGGTGCACACCAGTGTGAGCACAGCACGCCCGCTGGACACAGACCCCCCTAACTTGACCCTAAAAGCCAGCTTTGCCTGAGCCAAGACACACAAAACTCTGTCCTTTCCTCTTTTTCCCGTGTCTCACTGGGAAGGTAGTTGGTCCGTCCACAGGCATTTCACTACGATCAGCTTCCTCCTTCGGCAGCTTCGCGGCTTGTCTCCTCTCCTGCCGTCTGGAGTCTCCACACATGGAGCGTGGAAGGGGAAAGAAGCAAGTGGCCCTCCTGCCCTTGTGTTCCTAAATCCCACAGAACAAAGCTCGATGCCAAAAATGTTGATACCATATCATACCCTTCACACTAGGAACTAATCACATGGCCCCAAAATTCCCAAAGGGAATAGAGAGGGAGGTGTCAACGAGCCAGCCACACAAAATGAGAGGAATGTTCCCACCTCGTGAATTAGGTGCCTGTCTTTCCCGTCACTAGTATTTGCATCTTACAGCTCATGAACAGAGAAGTCAAAGGGACAGATCAACAGATCTGACTATGTGAACATGAAAATAATGAAAGGAAGGCAGGAAGGGAAAAGGAAAGAGAAAAAAACAGTCTAGGGAAAACATTTGCAGCAAATAGGATAAAGGGTTTGTATCTTAAGTAGATTAAAGTGTTATTTAATTGATAATAGAAAAGAGAGACAAACAGAAGTCACAAAAGCATAAATACAAGTAAGTGAATATGGAAAAAGAGTCAGCCTCGCTGGAAATCAAAGAAGTGCAAAATTATAAATATCGAGATACCATTAGTCACCTAATAACATAGCAAGAAGGAATGTTAAGTTAACATTCCCAAAGCCAGTAGTGTGAACCCGGCATCAAAACATGGCTGGGAGCATTCAAGATGATACAACCCTTAAGCAAAGAAGTTTAGAAACTTATCAAATGCCATAAAATTGTTCATTGACTTTGACCCACAAATCCCACTTCTAAAAGGAAATAACACAAATAAAAGGCTGTAAACACAAACATATTCAGGGTAACATTATTTACAATTTTTCTAAATGGAAGCAACCTAAAAGCCCAACAATATGGAACAACTAGGTAAACTATGGTCCATCCACCCATTCGTTTATTCAACAATTATTTTTTTTTAAATATTTTTATTTATTTCTACGAGAGAGAGAGAGAGAGACAGCGTGAGCAGGGGAGGGTCAGAGAGAGAGGGAGTCACAGACTGAAACAGGCTCCAGGCTCTGAGCTGGCAGTCAGCACAGAGCCCGACGCGGGGCTCGAACCCACGAACCGCGAGATCATGACCTAAGCGAAAGTCGGACGCTTAACCGACTTAGCCACCCAGGCGCCCCCAACAAACAATTATTAATCACCTTCCATCTACTAGTCCCTTCTTCCCCACTGTCAAAGTCTAAGAGTAATCAATAACAGATAAAGGATATTAAAAATCATTTAAATTACTTCACTTTAAGAAACATCAGCCTTCAGTAGACCACTTGTACGTATTTTCACCCAGATCATGAGGGAATATGACACCCAGTGTACTGGAAGAATGGCTGTCTTCTAAAGGATGCAAGATAACAAGTGTTGGTGAGGATACGGAGACAGGGCACTTGCACAGTGCACTGCTGGTGGGAATGCACACTGGTGCAGCCACTGTGGAAAACAGGATGGAGGTTCCTCAAAAAATTGAAAATAGNTGGCAGTCAGCACAGAGCCCGACGCGGGGCTCGAACCCACGAACCGCGAGATCATGACCTAAGCGAAAGTCGGACGCTTAACCGACTTAGCCACCCAGGCGCCCCCAACAAACAATTATTAATCACCTTCCATCTACTAGTCCCTTCTTCCCCACTGTCAAAGTCTAAGAGTAATCAATAAGATAAAGGATATTAAAAATCATTTAAATTACTTCACTTTAAATTAAGAAACATCAGCCTTCAGTAGACCACTTGTACGTATTTTCACCCAGATCATGAGGGAATATGACACCCAGTGTACTGGAAGAATGGCTGTCTTCTAAAGGATGCAAGATAACAAGTGTTGGTGAGGATACGGAGACAGGGCACTTGCACAGTGCACTGCTGGTGGGAATGCACACTGGTGCAGCCACTGTGGAAAACAGGATGGAGGTTCCTCAAAAAATTGAAAATAGAACTACCCTAGGATCCAGTAATTCCATGTCTGGGTACACATCCAAAGGAAACGAAAGCAGGACCTGGAAGTCTGCACCCCCACGTGCACTGTGCCATTATTCACAATAGCCAAGATACCGAAAGAACGTAAGTGCCCATCAGTGAATGAACGAATCGAGAAAATGTGGTACGTATATTCAATGGAATAGTACTCAGCCATGAGAAAGAAGGAAATCCTGCCATTTGCTACAATATCGATGAACCCTGAGGGCATGATGCTAAGTGAAATAAGGCACTCAAACACAAATACTCTATGATACCACTTCTCTGTGGAATCTAAAAAAGCCACAGTCATTGAAAGACTAGAAAGGTGGTTACCAGGGGCTGGAGGATGGGAAGATGTTGGTGAAAGGGCACAAGTTTCCGGTTATAAGATGAATAAGGTCTGATGATGTAATGCATAGCACAGTGATTATATTTAATAATACTGTACTATATACTCGACTGTTGCTAAGAGGGTAGGTCTTCAATGTTCAAACCACAGAAGAGAAATGGTAATTATGTGATGTGACAGACGTGTGAGCTAACACCATGACAGTAATCATTTTGCAATATCAACAGGCTGTACACCTTCAACGTACAAGCTATATGGCAATCATATCTCAATGGATCTGGAAAAAATAAAATCAATATCAATTCAAATGCCCAGCATATAAATATCAGGGAAGTTGATGCCACTGGCTCCTTGAGATCCACTTAACTATTTAAAGGCATTTGAAGAGAGCCTTGGGGAAATCATGGAAGACAGCTAAGCCAGGGCTCCCAGGAGGCCAGAATTCACAGTCCACTGCTTTACGGACTTGAACTTAAGTGTACTAGGGCCCCAGAGCCTCAGCAACCACTTGCCTTCAAAGAGCCCTATAAATGTTTACGTGATGCCTGGGTCCTGGGGGCAGCACGGATGACAGGCAGAAGCAGGTGAGGAGGCCACGTCTCCATTGAGGCTCCTTTTCGCAAACACAATCTCTCAGTGCTTCTGATGTGCCCACGCCCCCCCCCGCCACGCTCTCTGGAGGCCTGGCAGGAGGGGAGCCAGCCTGCAGTCAAGGAAGCTGACCCGCTTCAGCCCCTGGGCTGCTGGGGCCGAGAGTTCCTCAGGCCGCACCACGTCCCACCTGCCTCTGACAGCAGCACCCCGTCACCCAAGAGATCTGCCCTCGGCACTAACCTCAGACACCTGCCTCCAGGTATCAGCTACACCACCTCCCCCGAAAGGAGCCACGTTTCCACCACTCCCTAACACCTGCGATGTTTTCCAATAGGAGAAGCCTTCATTTCACAACTTCGTAATAATAACAGATTAAGTATCGGGGTGCCTGGGTGGCTTAGTCGGTTAAGCGTCCGGCCTTCGCTTAGGTCATGATCTCGCGGTTCGTGGGTTCGGGCCCCGCGTCAGGCTCTGTGCTGACTGCCAGCTCGGAGCCTGGAGCCTGTTTCGGTCTGTGACTCCCTCTCTCTCTGACCCTCCCCTGCTCACGCTCTCTCTCTCTCTCTCTCTCCTAGAAATAAATAAAACATTTTATATAAAAAAAATAACAGATTAAGTATCAAGGAGAGTACTTGCTGTGTGCCACATATACTACGTGTTTGCAGACGTAGTTCATTTAATACAACAAGCCTGGGAAGAAAGTATGGTCCCTTTATGCATGCGGGAACATCAGCCTAGCGTAACTTGCCTCGTTCGCGTGCTAATGGGATGCCTTTTGGCCCCGTGATCCCACTGCTGTGAGTAAATTAGCCCACAGGAATGAAAATCTCTCTATACAAATATATTTGTGGCAGCATTATGTAACATGCGGAAAAGTTGGAAGCAATCTAAAAAGAGTAACGGGTAGAGAATAGCTAAGTAAATGCATTCATTTATTAAGGGATTTGGACTCAGACGGGCTGGTTACGTTAACCACTACACCACTCTACCTCCTTAGAAAGAGACTGACTACCAAAATTTACACTATGGGTAAACGGCTAGTATGCAAAGTCCTACCTGAATGCAGGGGGAGGGACTGATGCCTGAAAGATGGGGATGTGGGGATGGCTATCAGGATCCAGGCTCAGGCAATACATTTTGCTCACCTCTCAGTTTTATCTATACTAGGTCTGGGTGCCCTGTTTCTTCCCAGAATCAGACTCCAAATTTTCCCTTGGCTGCTTCTTCAAAATCAAAACTAAGTAGGCACTAATCTAGGTACCAACCCATTTATTTTTTTAAGGAAATAAGTGTGCTTTTATTTTCCCCCAAAGCCTTACAACCAGCAGGCTCATCTAAACCAAAATAAAACTTCGATGCACTGTTTAAGGCTGGTAAAGGAGTTTGTTAACAGCTTTCAGGGTGGGCAGTGGTCAAAAGCCTCAAGTGAGCTACCCAAGGGCCTGGCAGATTCTCACTACTGGAGGCTACTGAGCAGGGCTTTTGGAGAGGATTTCCTTATATTTAAAAAGCCCTCAGTCCTGCCAGGGGCCAGGCCAGGGTGCAGAGCCATCTGCAGGGGCCACACCGCACACCACACACACACACACACACACACACACACACACACACACACACCGCCTCCCTGCCCTTGCTCATGGGTATGCAGACGCACACTCCACCTACCCACCAGGCCAGCTCCTGAGGGAATCTGCATTCACAGCACTGCACTTTCCTGTTTACCTCCCTCCCACCTCCTCCAGGACCCTCACTGCTGAGAAGCACACCCTCCCCCCAGGCTCTGCTGACAGGTGTCTAGAGACACAGGTAAGGCCTTCCAGATCCCCTACTTCCATGATGGGCTCAGGTATTTCCTCTTTTACTTCTGAAAAGACATTTCCTAATTCCTTCTTTAATTTAGCATCCCAGAATATGGACAAAGTTATTTTGCAGAGAAATCAAGGGCTACATTGGGTTAAGTCGTGTGACTCTCAGCATTCGTTTCCACATTCACGGTTCCAGCTTCAGCAAACTTGAAGATCAGGACACGTGGACCTGTGTGATTTTTCCGGGGCACAAACTTGAATCATTCTCAGTGCGTGGCTCATGTGGAAGTGAACTCCTCAACTATAGTAAGTGAGCCTCACTGAGTGCCCAGTGTGTGCCTATCAGCTCAGCTATGTGGCTGTCTTCTCAAAATCTAGAATGCAGTGTACGGAAGAAGGAAAAATGGCATACAAATGGGGCGCTCATGAAGGTCCTGAATGTGTCTGCAGAATGTCATGGGTCAGCTTTCTCTCTCACCATCATAAAGAAATCAGGAAATATATCCTCAGCATGGGTGAGGATAAGGATTTGTTTCAGTGAGCTGTGTTCACAGTACAATCTATATGGATCAGTCAGTAAATCAGCATGTACAGGATGATGAGACAGCCCCCACCCGGCCCCAGGAATCAGGAATTCTACCCTACGCAAAGGAGTCAGAAAAGAAATGGGCCCCATCCTTTCTTCTGGAATGCGTAGGATGAGCAGAGGAGAAGGCAGCCAGAAAAAAAAAAAAGAACATGTAAGCTAACAATAATCACTACCGCTTTCTCCGTGAAGGAAAAAGGTTTAGAAAGTAGGTCATGCAAAGACTTGGTGTTAGATATGAATTAATGTCCCAGAGCATTATTGGTTATATAATGCTCCAAGCTTCCATTTCTTTCTCTGAAATAGGGGTCTCTTTGGCCTCTTAGGAAGAGTCAATGAGATCTGTGTGAACTCTTCATCACAGTGCCCGACAACAAGTAAGTGCTCAATTAACGTTCGGCAGTAATGTTTATGACTTTACTATCTGTTACAGAGCGACACCTGACTGCCTAAACCACCTCTTCCTTCTTTAGCTGCTTTTGGTTACGAGGTTTATTTTCCTGCTCTGATAAATGCCTTCTGGATCCTGCTCCATGGGGCTGGAGTGGCCTCCACCGCCCAGCTCTAAGCCGAAAGGAGCAGACAGGACCTACTTTGCGGGTCTCGGATAATTTTACCCGTTTCTGGAAGAGAATCAAAGAGGCCAGGGACGGCCCAGCTGGCCAGACTGCTCACTAAGAAAAGCCAGGATGCTGCAGAGAAAGAGACAACTTTTCAGAAATGTGATAGACCCCCTTTGGTGATGGACAAAACATCTGTTTGTCCCATCTTGCAGATTTGGGAAAGCTGGGTCTAAGAGCTGTTTTTTCTGACAGCATTAGATGGAATGCTGTTTCTATGCTCACACAGGGTGTCTTTTCAACTCCAAACGTAAACATTTAGCTCCAAGAATGGAAGGAATAAATACCAGGCTGCAGGGGCAAGCGATTACTTTAAGGATCTTAAAGGATCGCCTGGTTTGGGGCCACTCGCGGGTAAGTTAACTCCTGATCGACACCCAATATTGCATGAAAGCAGCAAAGGTTTCAAAAAGGAGACTGGGAGAAAACAGTCCTCATACATAGAGTTGACAAGGGACTTGTCACTAGAATATATAAAGAACTCTTGGAGTTCAACAATTAAAAGGCAAATGATCCGATTTAAAGAAACATGGGTAAAAGATTTCAACAGACAATTCACCAAAGAAGATATACAAATTCTTAATAAATAGATGAAAAGTTGCTTAACATGATTCATCATCAGGGAAATGCAAATTAAAACCATGATGAAATAGCCCTCTATATCTATTAGAGTAACTAAAAAATATTTAAATTTGACAATACCATGTGTTTGTGCTATGAAGTGGCTGGCACTCTTGTACATGGCTGGTGAGAATGAAAACAGTACCGCTATTTGAGAAAATGTTTTGGAAGTTGTTTATAAAATAAAACGTACACTGGCCATATGGCCCAACAATTGCACGCCTGGGTATTCACTCAAGAAAAATGAAAATATATGTCTACATAAAGACTTGTGCAGGGGGCACCTGTGTGGGTGAGTCGGTTAAGCGTCCGACTTCAGTTGAGGTCATGATTTCGTGGTTTGTGAGTTCAAGCCACACATCAGGCTCTGTGCTGACAGCTTGGAGCCTGGAGCCTGCCTCGGATTCTGTGTCTCCCTGTCTCTCTTCCCCTCCCCTGCTCGTGCTTTGTGTCTTTCTCAAAAATAAATAGACACTAAACAAAAAAAATTTTAATTAAAAAAAAATACTTGTACAGGGGTGCCTGGGTGGCTCAGTTGGTTAAGCATCCAACTCTTGATTTCAGGTCAGATCATGATCTCATGGTTTGTGGGATCAAGCCCCGTATCGCCTAGATTTTCTCTCTTCCCCGCCTCTCTCTTTCTCTGTCTCTCTCAAAATAAATAAACAAACATTTAAGAGGAAAAAAGGAATGCTCATAGCACTCTTATTTAGAATAGCCCAAACTAGAAATGAAACAAATGCCCATGAACAGGTGAATGGATACACAGATTGTGATGCGGATTCGTCCCTGCCATGGAATGCTACTCAACAATACAATGACAAGAACTAATAAGTACAACAACAGTTGAAACTAGAAAACATTATGCCGAGCAAACTAAGACACGGAAGACCACATACCGTATGCCTTCATGTGCACGACACTCTAGAAAAGACGAGCCTAATGTAATGTGACAGGAAGCAGGAGAGTGGTTACATGGGGCTCACTCCCTGGGAACACTCACGGGGAAGGGACACAAGAGAGTTAGTGATTTCCAATCCCTGTCTCTCTTTAACTGTAGGAACAAGCTATCAGTATTCCTTTAGCAAAACACTTCTTACCAAGTAAGACAGAAAAAAACCTGCTAGTGAGAATTTAGTCGAAGGATAGGTTTTCCCTAAGATCCAAAGTGAAATAATAATAGAGAAAGCTTGTGTGACACTTATTCTGTGCCAGGGCCCTTCCTAGACGTTTTAGGGTTTGTTTGTTTTTTAATGTTTATTTACTATTGAGACAGGGAGAAACACAGTATGAGTGGGGGAGGGGCAGAGAGAGAGGGAGACACAGAATCCGAAGCAGGATCCAGGCTCTGAGCTGTCCGGACAGAGCCCGACATAGAGCTTGAACCCACCAACCATGAGATCATGACCTGAGCCAAAGTCAGAAGCTCAAATGACTGAGCCACCCAGGCATCCCTAGATGCTTTAGGTATTTAATCCTCTCAGGAGCATCGGAGGTATATGCTCTGGTACTAACCTCCTAGTTGAGGAAACTAACGTAGAGAAGATGTCTTAGGTAGGAGGTGCCTCTGCTAGAAAGTGGCTGAACTAAGGTTTGGACACAGTGCAGCTTCAGGAATCTGCTTCCATTTTTTGTTGTTATCCGTTTATTTATTTTTGAGAGAGAGAGAACGCATGTGCACACAAGAGGGGCAGAGAGGGGCGCCTGGGTGGCTTAGTCGGTTGGGCGTCCGACTTTCGCTTGGGTCATGATCTCATGGTTCGTGAGTTCGAGCCCCGCATCAGGCTCTGCTCTGACAGCCTGGAACCTGCTTGGGATTCTCTCTCTCTCCCTCTCTCTCTGACCCTTCCCTGCTCGCACTGTCTCTCTCTCTCGCCTAGAAATGGGTAAAACATTAAAAAATTTAAAAAAAAAAAAAAAGAGGGGCAGAGAGAGAGGGAGAGAGAGAGAATCCCAAGCAGGTTCCAGGCTGTCAGAGCAGAGCCTGATGCGGGGCTCGAACTCACGAACCATGAGATCATCACCTGAGCCAAAGTCAGACGCTTAACTGACTGAGCCACCCATGTCCCGGGAATCTGTTTCCTTAACCACTTTCCTAATACTGCCTTCTGGAACGTGTAATATTTTGGCCCCAGAGACTTTAAGAAGGATCTTAGAAGCATCACTAAGGGGGCACCTGGGTGGCACAGTCAGTTGAGTGTCTGACTTGATTTCAGCTCAGGCCATGCTCCCAGGGTCCTGGGATCCAGCCCCACATTGAGCCATATGTCAGGCTCTGAGCAAGCATGGAGCCAGCTTAACATATTCTCTCTCTCTCTCTCTCTCCTTCTGTGCCAGTCCTGCGTTCTTGCTTGCTTGCTCTCTCTCTCTCTCTCAAAATAAAGAAATTAAGATTAAAAAAAAAAAAAAACAGAACAAAACAAAGAAGCATCCCTAAGAATAGTCCTAGCTGGCCCTGGAGGCACATCCCAACAGGGACGAAGAGATTTTTCCATTTTCTGAAAGGGAGCGGACAACTCTTCACACAGGCAATTTCTTCCGGAGGCGGCACGTTGTATTCAAACATCTGAAAGTCACCCCACCCCACCCCACCTCTCCCAGCCCCCTGCCTCTGCGGGAAATTATAAGACAGTGTCTTTGTGTGCTAGGTAGAGTAGACACACCCAGGCCAGCATACTGAGTCCTAAGCTAGTTAACCCAAGAAGGGGCATAAAAATGCACTGGAGAAAAAAGTGAGAAACGAAGTGTCTGCTCGGACACCAGGGCGAAGAAAGCACAGAGAGGTGGCCTCTGACAGCGCCCCTCCTTTGGAAAAGAGGGGACTAAGAGGAAAGAAGGGAAAATAAATTCTCAATGCCCACTTTCGCAGGTGCATACAAAGCTTCTCTCTGGCTAATCCCTTGGGGCAGGGAGACAGAGAGGTTAACCTGGGTGCCCCACATCAGTCCTGTATGGAAAAAAATCACCTGACAATGGAAGTCTTCCTGCCCCAAGTCACTGTGTGAGGATGAATCAGCTCCTTCCCGAAGCAAAGGGATAATGGAGGGACCTCCTTAGAACCCCTATTTCCTTAAGTCTTGAGCCATGACTACCTAATCATCCTTAACAGCCTCCTCCTTACCAACCTGAGGCAGTGTCCCTGCTTGGGACCCTTTTTTACAATCTTAGGGTACTTTTCAGATTCTGTGTTGCACACATTGCATATGTTTTGTTTCCTATTAGAAAGAAAATTCTAGGAAGACAGCGACCTGCTTAAACTTCTGTGTACCCACCTTAGCATCTACTATACATTACCTGTGGACCATACCTGATGGATGAAAAGAAGGATGGAAGAAGAGAGGAAAGGAAGAAAGAAAAAAGGGAGGGCATCAGTGAGAGAATAAATGAATAAGGCCATACTTTCTTTTTTCTTTTTTTTTAATTATTCATTTTGAGAGAGGGAGAGAGCATGTGCGTGCAAGCAGGGAAGGGGCGCAGAGAGAGAGAGGAGAGAGAGAATCCCAAGCAGGTTCTGCACTGTCAGTGCAGAGCCAATACAGGGCATGAACTCCCCAACAGTGAGATCATGACCCGAGCGGAAATCAAGAGTCGGATGCTTAACCGACTGAACGACCCAGGCGCCCTAAGCCATATTTTCTTAAAATGCTAATGCTAGGAACCAGAAGTGATGATTAAGGAGCAAACTTCCCCAGCCTGCGAAGGCCTCAAGGCTTCATGATGTTAAAACGTCCCTGATGGTTTTATGACTTCTAGAAGCCCCATTGCTTCAGGACGGAGTGATGACTTCTGTCCCTGCATTGCTAGTTTGCGATCCCAACCCTGGCTAATAGATAACTCTGTGCATTGTCATCAGTGAGCAATATCTTCCAGGTCCCGAATGTCGGATAAGTACATTTGTCTTACTAGAAAGCTCAGGAGGTTCTTTTCTTAATGGGAAACTATAAAACTCCAAACAGGTCTGCTTCTACTGGGTCCATCCTCCTCGACCATCCTTATCCTGGTTTAAGTAACAAGGTCCAGATGAACTGTAACGTTACTTAATTTCTCCCCGGACCCTGATTTCCTATGAGAAAGGAAGGTGAGTGACATTTCAAAAGAGCTTTGTGAGATTTATGGTTTTGTATCTGTGGAGGTCGTTCACGAGCCCGGCATTTTCTCATAACCTGTAGAAGCTCCTTTTGCCTGTCTTTGAACCTATTTATTAGCCGGACAATATTTTAGGAAAATTGAAAAAAGAAATAGTCTTCAACTAGAAATAGAGAGGGGTTAGGAAAAGCCATAAATCACTTACGGATTGCCAGCGGTAAGAAATGGTCTCATGTGAAATGTGTGCCCGATGCATAGATACATGTGTGTGATGTACGCACACGCAGGCACGCACGTGTGTGTACGTGTGTGTGAAGGGAAAGTATTTATCCTTGTAGTACACCAGAAGAACCCTAGTTTTTCTACAATGTGTTACAGGGAACACAGATATTCTATTTTTATCAAGCGCAACAAAACAAACATTTGAACCTAAAGTTAAGTGAATTCCTGCTTAAACACCGTCACAACCTGTGCCAGGTCCCTGGGGTCCGCACAGCACCAGGCTGGCTCCGTGAAGCATGTAAAGGAACATAAGACGCTGGTCCTGCTTTAAAGAGTTTACTGTCCTCACCGAGGCAAGCAAGGCGTACATGTAAAATCTGACCCTATCACGCCCATGTGGAAAACCCTAGAACAGTTTCCTGCTCTACTTAGGACAGAAAGTCAAGGCCATTAGCACATCCCTGCTAAGTCTTTCAGTCTCATCTGCTTGCTCTTTGCATCTTCACCCACGCACACTGGCTTCTTCAATTTCTCACAGGCACCGAATTCGTTCTGACCCCAGGCCATTAGCACCTGCTGTTCCCTCTTCCTAGAAGGAAGGATTCTTCCTTAGCACCTGCTGTTCCCTCTTCCTAGAATTTTCTTCCTCTCACTATTTCCCCTTTATTTCTAGTCTATCGCAGACTCTGTGTATTCATCAGAAATGTCCAGAATAACAATCAATAGGATACATATAGATACATAAAAGAAGAGATCTATTATGGGAATTGGCTCATGCAGCCATAAGGCTGAGAAACCCCACAGTCGGCCACCTGGTAGCTGGAGACCCAGGAGAGCCAGTAGTGTTACTCCCTCTGAGTTCAAAAGCTTCAGAACATGGACTGATGGTGGAAGCCTAAGTCTGAACCCCCCCATCCCAGGGCAGAAGGGCTGGACAAGCTACGTGTTCAGATCAGTCAGTGAGAGCATGCATTCACCCTTCCTCTGCCTTTCTGTTCGGTTGTGGTCCTCGAGGGAACTAGGTGATGCTCACCCACCCTGGGGAGGCCCTTCTGCTTTTCTGAGTTCACCAATTCAACTGTTAACCCCTTCTAGAAATACGCTCCCAGACACACCCAGGAATCATGTTTTACTAGCTCTCTCCACATCCCTCAGCCCTGCGACAAACCATCACAGCTTGTTGGATCACGACTCCGTTACACACCTCAAACTAGTGTAACATTGTGTGTCCACCACAATATAATATAATATAATATATATAAATATAAATATATATATATAATTATAAAAATATAATAAAATGATTTAAACAAATGAGCCATCACACACAGAAAGCCCTCTCCCAATGAGTCAGGCTCTTGACTCTTCTATCTTAACTGTTACTCTTTTCTTTGTTCCGCATTATAGTTATGAAATTGTAGTTTATCAGTATTTACATTTTTACAGGTTTCCAGATTTCCCCGCTGGACCAAAAGCTCCGTGGTACCTGGGTGCCACGTCCCTTGCTGTCTCAAGCACCAAGCCAGGGGTGCAGAAGGGGCGCGATCAATATTTGTTGATTGAATCAATAAATGATTGAAAAATTAAACCGTAGGGCACCTGGGTGGCTCAGTCAGTTAAGCGTCTGACTTCGGCTCAGGTCATGATCTCACAGTTTGTGGGTTTGAGCCCTGTGTTATGCTCTGTGCTGACAGCTCAGAGCCTGGAGCCTGTTTCAGATTCTGTGTTTCCCTCTCTCTCTGCCCCTCCCCTGCTCATGCTCTAGCTCTCTCTCTCTCTCTCTCTCTCTCTCTCTCAAAAATAAATAAACATTAACAAAAAAAGAAGGGGTGCCTGGGTGGCTTATTTGGTTAAGCGTCCGACTTTGGCTCAGGTCATGATCTCACAGTCTGAGGGTTGGAGCCCCATGTCGGGCTCTGTGCTGACAGCTCAGAGCCTGGAGCTGCTTCAGATTCTGTGTCTCCCTTGCTCTCTGCCCCTCTCCCCCCCTCTCAAAAATAAATAAACATTCAAAAAAAATTTTTAAAGAAATGTTGAAAATGAATGAAACCTTACTGGAAGTTCACCACAAGGTAAGGCACTTGATAAGGAATAACTCAGCGAAAGGTATAGTCTATCCACCTTTACTCAACTTGGTGCGCAAGATTTCTCTCAATTTTTTGTTTTTCCTTTTGCGTTCTTCAGAGACCTAGCAACACGGGATATAGACCCCCTTGCTCTGCTCCCACACCCGCCGCAGCTCCCAGCATCAGAGTCTTCTGGAATATCCAAGCCCCTCGCCCAGAGGGGAAGTCTTCCCTCTGGTGGCTAAACACTCCCTCCTAGTGATGATTCTGCTTTCTGCTTTTGTTGCTGCAGGGAGAGTGGAGTAGGAAGGAAACGGGGTCCTTTGTAACCATGAAGAGTTTCTATGACTCTCCCAGAGGAAGGGCTATTTACAGTCGGGAAGCGATGGCTGCCCACGTGGGGCCAGGAAAGAAACTCCAGGAACACTGAACTTCACACGCATCAGGCTGTCATCCAGACATCTCTGGATTTCGTGAACAACATCCACATTCCAGGATTCTATCCCAGATTTCAGGAGAAGAGTGGTGTTTTTGTGTCTCTGTTTCAAGGCAGGGACTATAACCCCTCCCCCACCAACTTTCCAGAAATAGAAATAGGAGCGGTATATTGAAAGTTACCTGGAAAGTTCTAGAGAGTAACAAAAAGCAGGCCTCTCGGCGGATGGGCATCGGGTATCTGGGAAATCTTCAGGCACTTGGTTGCATTCATGATGTTCCTTTTGAGGCAAAAAAAAAAAAGAAAAGAAAAGAAAAGAAAAGAAAAAAAAGCCATTTTTCTTCATTGCCCATTGTGGGGACAGCTGCCTATGAGGAAACAGGCATGGAGGCAGGACTTGGGGAGAACCAGGAACGTGAAAGGGTTGAAGCAGAGCAAATTCTGACGCCAGACCTTACAGTTTCTTCCACCAACGGAAACCGGGGGCCTGTGAGCTGAGTCTCTTTTGTTTAATTTTTGTTAACATTTATGTATTTTAAAGAGACAGAGAAAGACAGCAAGAGCAGAGGAAAGGCAGAGAAAGAAAGAAACAAAACCAAAAGTTCAAATTCACGAACCACGAGATCATGACCCGAGCCAAAGTTGGACACTTAACCAGCTGAGCCACCCAGGCGCCCCATGAGCGGGTCTCTTTTGTAACGTAGTAGCCTGACCAATACCCTCCCACGAAATTACATATATTCCTTTCTCTGTACTAAGCCATGAAGACAGCAAAGCTAAAATTCTTGACTGAAGCCATCTCTCATTTACTCTAGGTTTTAGGCTCAGGGGAAGAAATGCATTAGACCAACTGCATCACGAGGGAAATGTCCCAGGGATCAGCAGTCTGTGGGCGAGCATGAGGAAGAGACGATTCAGAGATGCATGACAAAGAGCTCTGGGACAAGATGCCGAAACGCAGGAGAAGGAAGGGCCCCGTCTTCACACCACGCACAGAAATTAACTCAAAATGGAGCACAGACCTAAGTGTACAGCCGCGTGTAAGAGCTTAAACCATGACATCCTTAGGAGAAAACACAGGAGGAAAGCTTTGTGACCCTGCAGTAAGCAAAGCCCTCTTAGAGAAAACACCAAAAGCATGGGCAACAGAAGGAAAAAGAAAGAAATCGAACGTGATCGAAATTAAAAACTTTCGGGGCACCTGGGTGGCTCAGTCGGTTAAGCATCCGACTTTGCTCAGGTCATGATCTCACCATTCATGAGTTCGAGCCTTGCGTCAGGCTCTGAGCTGTCCGGAGTCTGCTTCAGATGCTGTGTCTCCCTCTCTCTCTGCCCCTCCCCTGCTCACACTCTGTATCTCTGTCTCTCAAAAATAAACAAACATTAAACAATTTTTAATAAAAAAATTAAAAGCTTTTGGCTGCATACACTAGTGTTGAGAGAGTAAGAGAGGATATTTGCACACTGAAGATCTGAGAAGGGACTGGTCTCCAAAATATATAAAGAGCTCTTACAGCTCAATAATATAAGGGCAAATAAGAAGATGTACAAAGATTGTGAAAGTTAAAAAAAAAAGATGAAATCAACAGATAAACTGTTAGAATCAATACTTGAAGTTAAGAGGATACTTAGATACCTAGATAAAAAGCCAAGGTACAAAAACCAATTGTGTTTCTACAGAAGAAAATCTTTTTTTAATTTTTTTAATGTTTTATTTATTTTTGAGAGAGAGATAGAGACAGCATGAGCAGGAGAGGGTCAGAGAGAGAGGGAGTCACAGAATCCGAAGACAGGCTCCAGACTCTGAGCTGTCAGCACAGAGCCCGACTCAGGACACGAACCCACAAACGGTGAGATCATGACCTGAGCTGAAGTCAGACTCTTAACCGAATGAGCCACCCAGGCACCCCCATAAGAAAATATTTTAAGTGAAATATTTATAACTGTACCATTTACAATAGCATCAAAAACTCAAATATCTGGAGCACCTGGGTGGCTCAGTCAGTTGAGCAGCCAACTTCTGCTCAGGTCATGATCTCATGTCATGAGTTTGAGCCCTATGTCCAGCTCTGCACTGACAGCTCAGAGCCTGCTTCGGATCCTCTGTCTCCTTCTCTCTCTAATGGTGCCTGGCTTGTGCTCACCTGCTCTTTCTATCAAAAATAAGCAAACAGTAAAAAAAAAAAAAAAAAAAAAAAAAAAAAAAAAAAAAAAAATCAAATCCCATCAAAAGATAGGTAAGACCTCTATACAGAAAACTACAAAATGTCATCTAGTATAATTAAAGAAGACTTAGATCAATGGAGGGATACAGGCTGAATTGGAAAGATATCAGTTCTCCCCAATGTATCTATAGATTCAACTTATTCCAAGTCAAAACCCCAACATACTCCCCCACCTCAAAGAAACTGACAATCTAAATCTAAAACTTATATGTTTATATGGAAGTAAAATGAGCAAGAAAAGTCAATAAAATCTTAATGAGCAAAAGGAAAAGGATTTATATGGTAAGAACTTAAAGGACTTAAACGGTAAGATATCAAGACTGATTATAAAGCTATAGTAATTAAGACAATGTTATTGGCAAAGGGATAGACAGATCGACAAATGGGCCTAAAAACAGTCCAGAAACAAACTTTTATATAGCCACTTAATTTATGATGGCATTGGAAGGCACTGAAGGAAAGATGGCCTTTTCAGTGAGTGGTGTTGGGTCAAGTGGAAATCTATATGGGGAAAAAAATGAATCTTGACCCCTACCTCACCCTATACACAAAAATCAATTCCAGATAGATTGCAAATCTACATATGCAATGTAAAACAATAAAGCTCCTAGATGAAAACACAGGAGAATTACCTTTATAACCTTGGACTTCATTAAAATGAAGAACTTCTGTTATAACTATTGCAAATTAACAGGCTTAAATTCACAATATGTAAAAACATCTACAAATCGATTAAAAAAAAAGACAGATAATCCTATTTTTACTTTAAAAAAAAGTGAGTAGATACAACATAAGAGAAAATACCCAAATGGCTTAATACATGTATGAAAAAATGCTCAACATCTTTCATTGTCAGGGAAATGCACATAAAATTACAATGAGATAACCAGTGAACACTCACTATAATGGCTAAAATTAGAAAGACTGACAGTACCAACTGTTGGCAAGAATACAGAACATCTGCAACGTTCACACACTGTTACTGGCAGCCTAAATTGCTACAAACCCTTGGAGTAAGTGTTTAGCCGCATCTGCTTAAACTGAACATACATATACTTTGCACAAGCTACTCCACTTCTCCCAACACACATAAGAGAGATATATACATATGTTCACCCCAAGATCTGTGTAAGGATGGTCACAGAAGCCCTACTGATAGGAGCCAAAACCCAGAAACAGCTGAAATGCCCATTATCGGTAGAATGGATAATGCTGGAGCGTTCACAGACTAGGATCCATGCACCCATGAAAATAAACCTCAACCACATGCAACAATGTGGATGAATTCACAGACAGAGCATGGAGGGAAAGCAGCCAGTCACAAAAGAGAGCACATTGTATGATTCTGTTTTTATCAAGTTCCAAAAAAGGCAAAATGAATCTAGTGTTAGAAATCAGGCGTGGGGGCGCCTGGGGGGCACAGTCAGTAGAGTATCTGATTCTTGATCTTGGCTCAGGTCATGATCTCACAGTGTGTGAGTTGGAGCCTCACACGGGGTTCTGTGCTGACGGTGTGGAGCCTGCTTGGGATTCTGTCTCTCCATCTCTCTGCCCCTTCCCTGCTTCTGCTTTCTCTCTCTCTCTCTCTCTCAAAATAAATATATAAACTTTTTTTAAAAATCAGATTTGGGGATACCTTTGTTAGGGGAGCAGAAAGTAGAAGGAGAAACAAGAGCCAGCTCTGAGGTCCGGGCAACATTTTAAAACTTGATCCAGGGGCATGTGTTCATTTCGTGAAAATTCATTTTGCTGTACAGGAATTGGTGCTTTTCTCCACACCTGTGTTACACTCAAAATTTACGTTTAAATTGTTGCTGCTGAGGGTGTCTGACCTGCTGGGTCAGTAAAACATGTGACTCTTGGTGTCTGGATCCTGAGTTCCAGCCCCACTTTGGGAATAGAACTTACTTTAAAAAAATAAAATAAATCGTTGTCGCCAATCTGAATTTTACTAGTTTTGTTTGTATTTACTTTGTATGAGAACTACAGCGATTTGAGGGTAATATCTAGTCATGTTGGCACACATTTAAATTATATTATAATAAAAATAATTTAAGAAGATATTAGAGCGAATGCTAATGTATTAGAGTCATTTTTAACACATTGGTTGCATTTTAGATATTGCTAAATGATGCCAGGTAAAAAAAAAATTTCAGGAAATCAAACCTCTTAAACTCCCTTCCACTTTCCTTTATCTACTTTGTTCCTTCTTGTTGTTCTCTTTACTTTTATTTTACTTTATCTCTTAAACATTTACATCCTATTCAAGAATCTGAACCTCATTCTGGTTTGTCCTACTTGCTTATCACAATCCCTTTACCTCAACTTTTTTTTTTAATAAATAGTTTATTGTCAAGTTGGTTTCCATATAACACCCAGTGCTCATCCCCACAAGTGCCCCCCTCCATGCCCATCACCCCTCAACTTTTTCATTACCACGTTCCTCAAAGGATGAGATGACTATTCAGTATGTGAAATAAAAAGACAAACCTGGAGGGGCGTCTGGGTGGCTCAGTCCCTAGTTAAGTGTGGGACTTTGGCTCAGGTCATGATCTTCCCATTGGTAAATTAAGCCCCACGTCGGGCTCTGTGCTGACAGCTCAGAGCCTGAAGCTGCTTCTGAGTCTGTGTCTCCCTCTCTCTCTACCCCTCCCCGGTTCTCTCTCTCATCTCTCTCTCTCTCTCTCCTCCAAAAATAAACATTAAAAAAATAAAAAAGACAAACCTGAAGTTACTGCTTTCCTAGGGTGTCTGCAGCAGAAAGGACGATTGATCTCAGCTACTGGTTAGGGATGGAGCACTCAGGTGGGTACTTAGATGACATCATCTGATGAAACTGTTGCTGATTGGTTGGCACTCAGAGGCGTGTTTATTGCAGCAAGTCCTTTCCTGATTGGCCGACTTTCAGAGAGGAGCCTGGCGTTGATTGGTTGGCTTGCAAAAGCCTGTTTTCGGAATTCCAGTGCTAATGATGGGTTGTCAGGGTTTTAAACCAGGGATGCAAGTGTACCCTGCTTTCTGAAAGTTCACATCCCACCACTCTGCTTTTGTGGAAGACCTTCATTAATACGATCAGATTTTTTTTTAACACATTAGCAAAACTCCTCAGATTTCTTTCATTGAGGAGAACAGGTACTAATGTAAGAAAAGCTACTTTCGGATAGCGGGGAACACCTGTATGTCTCCAGTATCTTTACAGTGCCATTTTCTTGCCATTTTGTCATCCCATGTTTTATTATTTTTCCTTTGAGTATTTGTGGGTGCTTTACTTCTTAGATTGGGCTGTGCATCTATCTTTGCATCCTCTATCCTCTGTCTCTCTCATTACTTGCTGTAGTATTTTGTACATTTGCCATGTCATTTCTTTTCATTTTTTTACATGTTTAACAATGAACAATTCATCCAGACACTGCACATAAAACAAATTTGCACCCTATAGGGAAAAAATATATGTATTTTGTTTGGTCCACTGGGCATTTTCTGCAAAATACAAATTTGTTACCAACACTTAAAAATTGGGAGAGTCCTCATAAATTGCAGACTTACAGAGTCTCTTGAAAACAATTAAGGGCACCTGGGTGGCACAGTCAGTTAAGCAACGGATTCTTGACTTCGGCTCAGGTCATGATCTTGTGGTCCTTGAGATCAAGCCTTGCCTTAGGCTCCCTGCTGACACTGCAGAGCCCACTTGGTATTCTCTCTCTCCTTCTCTCTCTGTTCCTCCCCCACCTCTCAAAATAAATAAATAAAAACTTAAAAAAAATCAGAAAACATGACAACATTCTTTTATAGCAACAATCAGCTAGAGAATTTTTACAGTGGCCGTTCTTAAACTTTGGTGAGCATTAGAACCATCTGGAGGTGGTTGTTAAAATAGTTTTTCTTAGGTTCCACCTCCAGAACTTCTTTAACAAATGTGACTGTAGGGCACCCAGGTGGATCAGTCAGTTAAACCTCAGGCTTCAGCTGAGCTCATGATGTCCTAGTATGTGAGTTAAAGCCGTACACTGAGCTCTCTGCTGTCAGCACAGGGCCCACTTTGGATCCTCTGTCGCCTCCCCCCTCTGCCCTTCCCCTGCTCACATTCTCTCCCTCTCTCTCTCTCTCTCTCTCTCTCTTCTCAAAAATAAACATTAAAAAGAAGAAGAAGAAGAAGAAGAAGAAGAAGAAGAAGAGGTGGATGGCTCAGTTGGTTAAGCATCTGACTCTTGATTTTGGCTCAGGTCATGATGTCACAGTTCATGAATCAAGACCCACATCAGGCTCTGCACTGAAAGCCTGCTTGGGAGTCTCTCTCTCCCTCTCTCTGCCCCTCCCCCATGCACCTCTCTCTCTCAAAATAAATAAACTTTAAAAAAATAAAAAGAAAAGAAATATGCACTTCTAACGAGTTCCCAGGCGCTGCTGCTGCTGCTGCTCTGGGAAACACACTTTAAGAACCATTGCTTGAGATGAGATTTTCCCTCCCTTGCTACTACACCACGCCAGCATCTCGACCTGCATCACTTATTTACTGCACCTGCCTGCCCCCTGTAGGCAATTGTGGTTATAAAACCTGTGATCTGGGGCGCCTGGATGGCTTAGTCGGTTAAGCGTCCGACTTTCGCTCGGGTCATGATCTCGCGGTTCGTGGATTCGAGCCCCGCGTCGGGCTCTGTGCTGACAGCTCAGAACCTGGAGCCTGTTTCAGTCTGTGACTCCCTCTCTCTCTCTGACCCTCCCCTGCTCACCCTGTCTCTCTCTCTCTCTCTCTCTCCTAGAAATTAAAAAAAAAAACAAAAAAAAAAAACAAAAAAAAACATAAAACAGAAACGGAAACAAAACAGACGCTCCTGGGAACCCTCTTGGTCAACCGGGAAGTTCACGCACAACCTGAGCCCGTGCCTAACTGTGTGTTAGCACGGCGCTACCACACGATGGCGCTGTTGGCCCGAAGAACGTAAAGAACGGATTCCCTTTCAGCCTTGTTTTAGGGACGGATCCCTGGACCGTTTAGAAGGAACAAGATGGGAGTGAGAAATCAGGGCCGCTTGCAGCTGCTTTTCATCAGGCCATTTTGACATTTGGAACAATCTAGCCGTGGGACGAATTGCATGCCCAGTGAATGAGTGAAAATGTAATCTTTTCTACAAGCACTGGTAGAATCCTGCGGAGTGAAAAAAAAAAACCCTCTTCTATTTTTTGTTTTTAAACTGTTTTTTAAGTTATTGGGTATTTGGGGCCTATGTGAAGGGAAATATATGTAGTACTTTAAGTGCATTTTTCACTTAGCATTCGTAACACTCCTGTGGCCTTAGTATCATTCCCATTCTACAGGTGGAGAAACTGAGGGCTGAAGCAATTAAAGCACTCACCCAAATTATGCAGCCAGGACCCGAACCCTGTTCGATCTGTCCCAAATCCTGTGAACATAACCATATTACCTCCCAATCAATATTCATTCACAAACGCACAGGTTCTGACACTGGTGTTTCTTAGTCTGGTGACTTGCAGCAAAAACATCTTACATGCATTCTTAAGCAGCAGAAATTTCCAGGAATGTCTATCTCCTCCCCTGTTTTTTAGTACTTTACTTCTTTAGTACTACTTCACCAAAGTACTTCCTTCTCAGGCCTGTTCCTCCCCATCAACTTCCAAGCAAATTGTATTCTTCCTTAATAAACTAAAATAAATAAATAATAATAAAACGTGTGAAATGGAAAGCAAGCTGGTTGTATTAGTTCTCACTAAAGTGTATATGATTGATATTCACTGCATTATATTATCCAAATAAGATATATGGGCTTGAGATCTAAGAGAATAATTCAGTGATGATATTTGTCTATATGCTTGTTCATATGTCAATTCTTTCATTATTCAAGGAGATAGACCCTGAAGAGAAGATAAAAGGCAAGGAGAAATGATAAGACCAGCAGTTAAAATGAGTCAACTAGTAATTATGAAATTACATGTGCACTCAGGGCTGAACATAGATTAATAACAGCTATGAATAAAGCTCTCTCCTAGGCTACTTTCATGGTATGAATGTCATCTGTTCCTCTTGTCTTTTATTTTTCTCAAGTGGAAAAGTCTGGACTACTTAAGGAGCAAAGAAACCTGAGGAAATCCTTCACCACTTTACGAATGGTATAAACTCTCCCAGAGTGACCAAATAGCCCAGCTTTTCTCCATATTAAAAAAAATCAAGCTAATAAATGTGAAAAAATGATAGAACTAGAACATCTCTATGTTTCACCCACTGATGAAGTAAGTGATTTGAGTGAACACCACGGGCCAATGAAACCCACTATGAAAGAACGTGGGGAAATTTGCAAAGGAGGGGGCTGGCTGGCATGGCTTGACCACACCGTTGTTGCTTAGAGCGAAAACAGACCCACTATGTGCGTTCCGAATTGATGCAGTGGGGGGTATCCAGTATATCCTGTGAACTGTCGCCCAAAATACCTGAAGATTTATCAAGTGAGTTTCTAGAGCGAGCTTCCACTCTAGGGGAAATACCGGGGATACAGGAACAAATTAAATGATTCCACAAGGAAGCAAATGTGCAAATTCAGAATGGATGGCATTCTGCTAAATAGGGGGCAATGGACTCAGTTCCTCACGAAAAAGGAGAGAGCGTCTGCTCTGAAATCAGGCACTTAAGAAGCAGAAGAACCAAATGCAGCCTGTGGACTGTGAATCAAGCCAAGCTATGGTAGAAAGATGAGACAATTGGGAATTTTTTACAAGGACTATATGTATTTGATGACAGTAGTTATTACTGTTAATTTTGTCAGATATGATAACAGCATTCTAGTTATGTATGAATACATTCTTTTTTGGGGGGGGAGATGTTTACTGAGGCAGACAAGGGTGAAATGACATTATCTGCCTTAAAATCTGAATCAAAAGGGGGCACCTGGGCGGGTCAGTCGGTTAAGCATCCAACTTCAGCTCAGGTAATGATCTCATAGCTGGTGGGTTTCAGCCCCATGTCCCGCTCTGTGCTGACAGCTCAGAGCCTGGAACCTGCTTCAGATTCTGTGTCTCCCTCTCTCTCTGCCCCTCCCCTGCTTGTACTCTCTCTCTTCCTCTCTCAAAAATAATCAGGGGTGCTTGGGTGGCTCAGTCGGTTGAGCATCCGACTTGGGCACACATCATGATCTCACAGTTCAGGAGTTCGAGCCCCTTGTTGAGCTCTGGGTTGACAGCCTGGAGCCTGGAGCCTGCTTTGGATTCTGTCTTCCTCTCTCTCTGCCCCTCCCCCACTCGTGCTCTGTCTCTGTCAAAAAATAAGTAAACATTTTTTACATAAATAAAATGTTAAAAACAATAAATAAACATTAAAAACAATCATCAAAAAATAAAAAGTAATACCTATTTCTGTGATATTCTCTGGGACAAAAGAAAATTCAGCAGGTCAATGACATCAGTTTCAGCTTTGATGGGACACACCCACAGCCTATACTCGACCTCCCTCAGTGTTAAGCCAGGACCCAAATGTCCCCCGTATCAAACTGCATTGCATCCTGTTTATCCATTTCAGAAGGACAGATGGTGCCACCAGCCTGATTAGGACTGGATTCAGGGCCTCCAGGCACTTCCAGTGGGCTGCACGACAGCTTCTACTTCACCTCTGAACCTCACCTTGGAGCCCTGCCGCTTGGCTGCAATGGTTCCCAAAGCTGGGCTCCACCAGCTTTGAGCTTAGGTCAGGCACCTGTTCAAAGGCAAGTGGTGTCCCAGAACTCCTAGAAAGAAATGCACCCTGGGGCACCTAGCTGGTTCAGTCAGTTAAGCGTCAGACTCTGGTTGAGGTCATAACCTCGTGGTTTGTGGCTTCAAGCCCCTCATTGGGCTCTGTGCTGACAGCTCTGAGCCTGAAGCCTGCAGCCTGCTTCAGAATCTGTGTGTGTGTGTGTGTGTGTGTGTGTGTGTGTGTGTGTGTGCGCGGGCGCGCGCCCCTCCCCCGCTCGTTCTCTGTGTGTGTGTCTCTCTCTCAAATATAAATAAACATCTAAAAAAACTTTAAAAACTTAAAAAAAAAAGAAATGCACACTGATGCAGCCGGCTCTAAAAGGTAGGAAAGATGCTTGCTCTCATTCATAACAGAATGCAAATCAAAACACAGGGAGATTTTCAGGTTGTAGCAAATCAGACCCACTGAAAACACCCTTGCTGACGATGTAGGGAAATGGATACTTTACTAGTGGGAGTTTGAGCTGGAGCAGTACCGGCAAGGGCATCCTTTGGCAGCATATCGTACTGTTGTTACAAACGCCGATGCCCTAGTGCCCGGGAATCCCGCTTCATCCGAATGTATCCCACTTACACCTGCTCCCACCTCAAGCCGCCCTGTCTCGGTTACTCATTGCCACGTTGCTTGTGATAGTAAATGGTCTGAAATCTTAAATGCCTATCAGAAGGGAACTGCTAAATAAATTACGGAACAGCCACACACGATAGAATAATATGTAACTTGTTTAATGAAGAAATCATTTCTACAATTATATCAAACTATCTCCAAGTCATAGTAAGTGAGGGGGGAAAAAGCAACATAAAGCAACTGCGTTTATAGTGTGCAATCATTTGTGTAGAAGAGGGAAAATGAATACTTGTGTTCGTGTGTACAAAAATACTTCTGGGAGGGACACCGAAATGGCTCAGCCGCCTCAGCGCCTGGCTTTTGATTTCTGCTCAGGTCATGATCTCACAGTTTGTGAGTTCGGGCCCTGAGCTGGGCTCTGTGCTGATGGAGCCTGTGTGGGCTTCTGTCTCTCCCTCTCTCTGCCCCCCTCCACGTGCAAGTGCTCTCACACACACACACACCCAAATAAATAACATTAAAAAGATACTTCTGGGAGAATGTTTAACACATTAATGACATTGGTTGCCTTCAAGTAGTTGGGAGGAGGGAGAATTTTCTCTTGACTTTGGAACTCTGTAAATGTGTCAGTGTGGGACCTGTTGAAAACGTAAAGACAAAATTAATGTCCTAACAACCAAAAGGAGTCCATTGACTTTCAAATCAAGCTTAAAGGAGACAGTAGTTACTTGGATTCAGGGCTAGGCTGAGGCAGAGAGCTGTAAATGTGCTGCAGTGTGGGCCACCAAGCAGCAAAAATAATAAAACACGGTTCAAGCTCCCTGTAGTGGTAAAATAGAATACATTTTAAATCAAATTAAAGCCACATCCCTGTAGGGACGTCGGCCGGCTCACTGAATGGACCAGGAGACTCTTAACCCCGGGGTCGTGAGTTCAAGCCGATCTGTACGTGGGTGTGCAGATGACTTACATAAATAAATGAGATGAAGTGAAATGGGATATAAAGCCACGCGCCTGCTGGACAAACTAAGTCAGTTTCATCTTCACTGAGGCTGACGTCCTCGGGTGATGTGGCCTCCGAAGTCCCGAGGAGGGGACTCCGGAAGCAGGCTGGGCCTGTCAGAGCCCCGAGGGCTGCTGAAGGTAGGGCCGTTGTCAATTCCTGCACACGAAAGAGTAAAAATAAAGGCTAACTCTCCGGGCGCCTGGGCGGGCGGCTCAGTCGGCTAAGTACCCAGCCCTTGATTTCTGCTCAGGTCATGATCTCACAGTTCTCGAGTTCAAGCCAGGCATCAGGCTCTGTGCTGACAGCGCGGAACCTGCTCAGGAGTCTCCAGCTCAGTGTCTCTCTCTGCTCCTCCCCCGCACGCGTGCTCTCAAAATAAATGAACTTAAGAAAATAAATAATAAATAAAGGTTAGCTATCGTTATCAGGAAGAAAACGACGGGACTTGGAAACACGTACGGGCCGGGATCTGCAGCATCTGTTCTGCCTGGTAGATATCAGTCACCACAGAGCGAGGGCCACTCCCCCCGGCCGCTCCGAAGCAGAGCAGGCTGTAGGTAGGGTCTTGGAGCTGAAAGGGACCCCGTGGCTCATGTCGTGTCCCCTTTCGGTGCTCACTGTGTGCATTTCTCTGCTCCTTCCCGGGCACATGGAAGGCTGTCATTGCCAGCCCCTTGCCCTAAAGTGAGGCCCTGAGACTGGATCCAGCAAAGCCCGTCAGCCCTCTCCTCTCCTGAGATGGCGGAGCCACAGGAGAGAAACTGAATCCTGGGTCCCTATCTGCTGAGCTGCCACACGCATGACGCGTTGCATGGGTTTGAACTCTTCTGTGTTCAGCCACTGAAATTTGGAGGTTTGTTTCCTGACCGATAAGGCCCCCACCCCTCGTGGCTCCGAAGGTAGCAGCCGGTGGGTGGGGGGATGGGGGGGACTTGCACATGTTTTCAGTAAGGCTACACAAGCTTACAAAATGCGTTTGCCTTTAGAGGGAATTTGATCAATGAGGTGCGGTGACACGGGTCAGCTTTCAGGCTGACCAGAATTCACAGGCTGTTGGCGGTCTGTGTCATTTGCTCAGGCAAACAAGATCTTTCAAAACACTGGGGTTGATACAACAGAACTTTTGGTACCAAAAAAAAAAAAAGAGAGAGAGAGAGAGAGAGTTCTAGAAAACTTGAACGTGGATGGACTTCCCTCTCCTTTAAAGTCGTATTTATTTAAGTAACTTCTATGCCCAGTGTGGGGCTTGAACTCACAACCCTGTGATCATGAGTCACATACTTTGCCAAGTGAGCCAGCCAGGTGCCCCACCTCCCCCTTGTGTTAGAGATGAAAAGAGAGATCCAGAAGGAGGGGTTAGGGGCTTTTGGCCACCTCACAGCTCAGCCCTTCTGAGAAACAGGAGTGGAGGGGCAGAGAGACGGAGCCCCCTCACATCCCCCATCGGCTGAGTCAGGGCCAACCGTCACTCAGGGCCGATGAGCCCACCGAGGGCAAGATTAAGGAAACTAGTGCTCTGGATGAGCTGGTCCCAGTGCAGCTACAGGCACCAGGCACAAGGAAGGGAGACAGGCTCTCACAATATTCCCAGATCTCCCACTTCTTCCAGAAAAGCCCAAAAACCTGGCGTCTGTGGGCGATCTCCCAATTTTTCAATGTTGGCAGTCAGTTGAAAATGAAAAGGAAAGCAAAAACTCCCTATGGGTCGAACAAAATACATCCGAGGGCTTGGAGGAGGCCTTCAGTCCACTGAGCCAAGATCGTGGCCCTCCTGTTTCCTTGACTTCAGAGAGAGGACCACGCCATGGCCAGGGGCAGGCCACAAACTCATTGTTCTCTTGGTAAAATCACCAGATTTAGCAAATAAAAACAGAGGATTCCCAGTTCAGTTGGACTTCAGACCAACAATGAATAATTGTTTAGTATAAATATGTATAGGTAATACTTACATTGGAGAATACAAATATGTCTAAGGCAATACTTATATAATACTGCCTCCAACATACTTGTAGTCTATACCATATATATTTGAACATAGATACTGATACATATATTGCAAATATTTATATATAAATAGATACTGATACAAATATACCATATGTATATACAAATATCTATACATGTTATATGCATATATATATAAACATAGATACTGATACAAAAATTACCTGGGACATACTTATGCTAAAAAATTATTCACTGCTTATCTGAAATTCCATGTTAATTGGTATATTGCATCTGGTACCTGACCAAGGCAGCTCATCAGTGAGCCCTTCTTTCTTTGGCCTCAGTTGGCCAGGAAATCTGAAACACAAAGGTCTATGGGGCCAGCTAGGCTCAGAGCAAGTCATCACAGCTCTGTAGCATGAGTGACTACCTGATCACTACCTTTCTCAGTGCAGAAAGAAGTAGACTTTTTAAAAAATTTATTTATTGGGGCACCTGGGTGGCTTAGTCGGTTAAGCATCCGACTTTCGCTTAGGTCATGATCTCGCAGTTCGTGGGTTCGAGCCCCGCGTCGGGCTCTGTGCTGACTGCCAGCTCGGAGCCTGGAGCCTGTTTCAGTCTGTGACTCCCTCTCTCTCTGACCCTCCCCTGCTCACGCTGTCTCTCTCTCTCCTAGAAATAAATAAAGAAAAAAACATTAAAAAATTTTAATTTATTTATTTTGAGAGAGAGAGAGAACAGGGGAGGGGCAGAGAGAGGAGAGAGAGAATCCCAAGCAGGCTCCACATTGTCAGCAAAGAGCCCAACGTAAGGCTCGAACTCATGAACCAACTCATGGACTGAGTCGAAGTCAAGAGTCAGACGCCTGACTGAGCTACCCAGGCACCCCGGGAAGAAGTAGACTTAATTGAGCCCACTCAGAGGCACCCCCATGGGCAAGTGGGGCCCCAGGAGCACTGGAATTGGCTGTCTGGTCAGGCATCCCCAGCAAGCTTATTTCTGTCCAGGTGATAGGCCTTCAGGCCACAGTGGGCATGTCACTCTTCCCTTTGATCCACTGGGGGACGGTGCCCATGGGTGCATTACTGTCTCTCTGCCATGAGGACTGCAGCAAGATTCCTGAATTCCCGGAGCACAGGTTTGCTCACCTATACTGCCCTTGGAACGTTCATCGTGTGTGTAGGTCCTAGTGGGGGCTGTGGTGCTGTAGAGCTCAGTGGGGGCTGTTCTAGATCTCCTCCTGCCCCCTGGGAGACGGAGCTCAGCAACCACCACCCTCGGGGCACCTGGGTGGCTCAGTCAGTTAAGCATCTGACTTCGGCTCAGGTCACGATCTCATGGTTTGTGGGTTCGAGCCCCATGTCAGGCTCTGTGCTGACAGCTCAGAGCCTAGAGCCTGCTTCAGATTCTGTGTTTCCCTCTCTCTCTGACCCTCCCCTGCTCACGCTGTCTCTCTCTCTCAGAAAAAAATAAAACATTTATAAAAAAAAAAAAAGAAAGAAAGAAACTACAATCCTCCCTCCTTACCGTGGACTTCACTGGCTATCACTGTCCACTGTCAGGAAGGAAAAACTTTTCCTCTACCCTCTTAAATTCAGTGACTGGGGGTCTGCAAATTAAA
Source organism: Crocuta crocuta (assembly GCF_008692635.1). Lineage (NCBI taxonomy): Eukaryota > Metazoa > Chordata > Mammalia > Carnivora > Hyaenidae > Crocuta > Crocuta crocuta. The sequence goes on along the minus strand of NW_027529428.1, from coordinate 12,823,850 downwards.
CTAACAGAAGACAGACAAAGAGGAGAAAGAGCACATAATTTTTATGAATACTTACATGCATGTCAGTTCACAGAAAAGAGGTGAATCTCAAAGAAGTTGTTAGGCTTGGGGGCTTACATACCTTGTTATTAAACGAAAGAGGGTTTGAGTTTCAAAGGTGATAAATTACAGGCAAGTGACTAGGAAATACATGAGGAGGGACTAATGGAAGACAAGGGCTATGTTTACCCAGGGTATTTTTCTGCAGGCTCCTCCTGGCATTGATTTCCTATTTTCAGTCAGAAGAGTTACCCTTCCTTCCCTGGCACAAGGCAGGCAGCTTCTTCAAAGGGAAATTTATATCCTGCCTTTAGGCAGGTATGGAGAGGACAGAGAACTCTTCTTACACCTGTTGATTCTCAATTGCTTTCAGCTCAAAATAATCCTCATGCCGAAGTGGCATATTTTGGGTGACATGTTCTGACCCCTCCACCACCGAGCTCTGGGGTTGAGCTGCGGTGGATACCGCCGTTGCTCACGAAACAAAGCAGAGGTCCCAGACGCTGTCACCACCAGCCCCAAACTCTTGCACAGACCATGGGCTTCCCACAGCTGAGCGGAGTCCTAGCTGCACAGCTGAATGTGGGGGGAGCCTGATCCACCCCAGAGAGTCTCCGTTCTCCTCCTCCCCCTCTTCTTCCGCCTGCCTCACAAGGAGCAGAGGGAAAATGCTGACGTCATCTATTTTACTCCCGCTGACCTCCAGGGGGGCAGCAGAGCTGGGAAGAACATTCATAAATGTAGGCGGCTAGCTGGTCATGGTGTGTACAGCTAGCTGCCCTTGGCTGGCTCCCTGATGGTCGGGAGAGGTTCCGGTTGCTCCAATACCCGGGCCACATTTCCCATCTCTGATGGAAGCAAATCCCGAGAAAACCAGGGAGCTTCCCAAAGAAAGGAACCAGAGTTCTAAAAAACCCTATGAGCTCCAGGGCCACCTGGCTGGCTCATTCTATAGAGCATACAACTCCTTGATACTGAGGTTGTGAGTTCAAGCCCACACTGGGCGTAAAGCCAACCTAAACACACTCTTTTAACTAAAAGTCCCATGGACTCTAAAGAGCATAAAATGAATCCAAAGGGCTGAACCCCACGTCTACCACATCCAGGCAGTTGTCCTCAGACAAGTTACTTCCTTGCTTCCTCATCTATGAAAGGCAAATAGTGAGATTATCCATCTCTCGTAGTCATTGAGTGATGACGTGAGTTAGTACGTGTTCACCGTCATGTACAAAAACACTAGTACAGAGTAAGAACTTTTTATTTTTATTTTTATTTTTTTTTAATTTTTAATGTTCTATTCATCTCTAGGAGAGAGAGGGAGAGACAGCGTGAGCAGGGGAGGGTCAGAGAGAGAGGGAGTCACAGACTGAAGCAGGCTCCAGGCTCTGAGCCGGCAGTCAGCACAGAGCCCGACGCGGGGCCCGAACCCACGAACTGCGAGATCATGACCTAAGCGAAAGTCGGATGCTTACCCGACTAAGCCACCCAGGCGCCCCGAGTAAGAACTTTTTAAATGACTGTTCCTGAGTCACACTTAACTCCAAACCATTTCTGGAAACTGTTGGATTCTGGGTAGCATTTGTTTTTAATAGATTAATTGGGGGGACACCTGTGTGGCTCAGACAGCTGAGCATCTAACTCTTGATTTCAGCTCAGGTCATGGTCGCAGGGTCATGGGATCATCCCATGGTGAGCTCAGTGCTGGGCGTGGAGCCTGCTTCAGACTCTCTCTCCCTCTGTCCTTCCCCTGTTCACACATGCATCCACGCACTCTTTCTCTCTCAATAAGTAAATAAAATTAAAATTAAAAAACTTGGGGTGCCTGGGTGGCTCAGTCGGTTAAGCGTCCGACTTCGGCTCAGGTCATGGTCTCACAGCTCATGGGTTCAAGCCCCTCATTGGGCCCTGTGCTGACAGCCAGCTCAGAGCCTGGAGCCTGTCTTCAGATTCTGTGACTCCCTCTCTCTCTGACCCTCCCCTGCTCTCTCTCTCTCTCTCAGAAATAAATAAAACATTTAAAAAAATAAATTAATTGGCATTTGGATTGGATCTAGACATATTTTAAACTAATTAGTAACATCTAACAGGTGCTCTGAATTGCTCATTTGAATAAATCATGTTGGATTAACAAAATTTTCTCTATGAGTATAACCAGATTTTTGGAACATGTTTTTGACATACATATAGAGTGCTTTGGCAAATCAAATATTCCATTTAATAGGGGGTTAAGTATGCTATCATGCCCAGTTGCCAATTTTTAAGACCCTATGTATAATATCTTTAATAGTAAACCACATTAGATATACAGTTTCTCGAAGCATCAGGGTCCGCAGCGACCCTAGGATTTTACTGTGTCGCACATGTGCAGACAGGCTGGTTCACAGAGCTCTTCTAAAGATAGGAAAGTGCATATATCAGTGCTTGCTGCAGGCATTGTCATTCAATTGTCAGCTCTATTTCCCAGGCACTGTTGCCCACTCACTCAGCCCCAGGTGACATCTGACTGCCCAGCTGCTGGTGGCCTGAGCTGATTTCAGAGCAGGGACAGCCCTTAGCAATGTACCAGGGACAGATCAATGCCAGCAGTAGATGCTCAGGAAAGGCTGGTTCTCCTCCCTCCCTGACATCTTCCTTTCTAGTCTCAAATGCAATGAGTGAGATTTTTTTCAAACTTCAAGCGAACCAACTATGTTCTAATTTTCTCAAAGGGGACAGGCTGAAGGAGATGAGGGGGCAATGATTTATCGATAGCATCCACAGCTAATTCTTTTAATGCTCAGGCTGTTCTGCAACTCATTCCCTCTCTTTCCTTCTCCCTACCTTTCCCCTGAGCGCCTGCTGCACTTGACCATACCTTGGTGCAAACTTGAAAAAAGCGCCTCCAAACAGCACCCTTTCTGGTTATCTGGCAAATCAGAAAAGAGCAGATCCAGGCTCCCACTTGCTCTCCTGGCCAAGTCCCTTGGTGCAACACACAAAATGTACAACCACCCACAGCAGCCATGAAGGCAGAACCCAATGAAGAAGGCCAGGACCAGCATGGAGTCTGCTGGTGATACAGAGCCCACGTGGTCGCCATGGCGGCCCGGGGTCCCCAGGCACATTCACCAACCCTCTCTCCATCGAAGCCATCACACATCTGACTCCCCCGGGTTTGGCTGGGAGACAGAGGCTCCTTCTCTCCCCCAAAGAACCTTCCATAGGTCTTTGGAATCTTTCCCTTAAATCGCAGTGCAAGCGTGAGGTTATGGTCTAAAACAACCAAGCAGTGACTCAAGTCTTCCGGAGGTATAATTTTTTCTGCACTGCTGAGTTTACTTTTGGTTAAGTTGAGTGGCTTTGCCCGTGGGATATATGAAACTCTTAACACAGCCTAACACCCACA
>NW_027529428.1:12799200-12820384 GCF_008692635.1 Crocuta crocuta | reverse complement strand
TAAAATCCAATTGGTAAATAAACTCTTGTGATGTAAGGAAAACCACTACCCTTTTTATTGACCCCTCACACCGAAATAGTAAATGATACTGTGGGAACACTGACACACAACACTGAGCAGACCATTGGCAAGCGGCAAGATTGCCACTTTCAAGACTCCTCTGTCCCCTGAGATTGGAATTTGGGGAGGATGCATTCGGAAATGATTTTTTTCCCCTCGGTAATGACAACGTTCAGTAGCACATAAGGAATGAAATTGGAGCATTGATCTTATTCTTCAAGTATAGGATAGCTTCAATATTAAAATTAACATATAAATTTAGCATCCATCTTATTTTCAACTCACTTCTGCTGAGTAAATGCACATAAAAAGAATGAATCACTGAAACAGTATGCAGTGAAATCAAGTTCATTTTTCAAATATGTCAGATCAAATGCAGTCAGCGCCTGTTTTCTGGGCACCCAACAAATGTTCCCAAGATACCCCCCCTTCCCATCGCCTCCCACCAACCTAGCCATCTGGCAGCCTGGGGACTTTGGAAGATGAGTCCCTAAAAAGCGGGCCCCATAGATACATAACTGCCACACCGCATACCTCTTCCTCTGGTCCTATTTCTTTCTGTAAATGTTAAATGTTCTTAGGCTCTTAGAAGCCTTCGATTGATTGCAACAGCCTGGACCAGGGGCTCAGAATCACTGCCCCTCCTGTCACTTCCGCAGTTTCTCTGCTATTAATTTCAACCACAGCCATATACCTGGCTAAGAAATCCTTGCTTCTCAAAATATCTGTGCAACTCCTTTTGTTTTCCCCTTCATCAAGAGGATTGGCATTTCACCGTAAGACATCACCTCACACCGGGGCGCCTGGGTGGCTTAGTCGGTTAAGCGTCCGACTTTCGCTTAGGTCATGATCTCGCGGTTCGTGGGTTCGAGCCCCGCGTCGGGCTCTGTGCTGACTGCCAGCTCAGAGCCTGGAGCCTGTTTCAGTCTGTGACTCCCTCTCTCTCTGACCCTCCCCTGCTCACGCTGTCTCTCTCTCTCTCTCCTAGAAATAAATAAAAATATTAAAAAAAAAGAAACTAAAAATGGAACTACTATAGGATCCAGCACGCCACCTGCGTGCGTGAAGAAAATGAAATCAATATCCCAAAGAGATCTCTGCACCCTGTATTCACAGGAGCATTATTCACAACAGCCAGGACATGGAAACAACCTAAGCGTCCACAACAGAGTAACAGATAAAGCAAGTGTTACACACTAAGTGAAAGAAGCCAATCACAAAAAGATGAGTAGCGTTCGGTCTCACTTACTCACGGAATCTAAAAAAAACCAAATTCACAGAAACAGAGAGTAGAATCATCGTTGACAGGGGGTAGAGGGGAGAGAAATGGGGAGATGTTGGTCACAGGGTAAGATGAGTAAGATCTGGATACCCAAGGTACAGCATGCTGCCTGTAGTTAATACATGCTTGGAAGTTGCTAAGAGGGGCACCTAGGTGGCTCAGTCAATTAAGTTTCTGACTCTTGGTTTTGGGTCAGGTCATGATCTCATGGTTCTGGGGTTTGAGCCCCGCGTCAGGCTCTGCACCGAAAGCGCGAAGCCTGCTTGGGATTCTCTCTCTCTGTCCCTCTCCCACTCGGGCATGCACGCTCCCACTCTCCCCTTCCCACCCCCCGCTCAAAATAAATAAGCCAATAAACATTTTTTAAAAGGGTAGTTAAAAACAAGTTGCTGAGAACAGATCTTGAATGGTCTCACCACCAAAAAAAAAAAAAGATAATTATGTGAGGTGATGAATGTGTTAACTAACCCTATTGTGGTAATTGTTTCATAATAATACATATATCAAATTGTCACCTCATACACCTTAAACTTACACAATGTTATATGTCAATTACATCTCCGTAAGACTGGGCGGAGGAAGTAAATTCTTTTTTTTTTATTTTTATTTATTTCTAGGAGAGAGAGAGACAGCGTGAGCAGGGGAGGGTCAGAGAGAGAGGGAGTCACAGACCGAAACAGGCTCCAGGCTCTGAGCCGGCAGTCAGCACAGAGCCCGACACTGGGCTCGAACCAACGAACCACGAGATCATGACCTAAGCGAAAGTCAGATGCTTAACCGACTAAGCCACACAGGCGCCCCGGCGGAGGAAGGAAATTCTTGATGATTCTTAAATCTCCAGCTCCAGGGCAAAGCTTATTCCCAGGTGTCACTAGGACACCTGGAATCGTGGCCGACCTTAAGGCCAATCAGAAGCTTCCAAAACAGGCATTTCTGATCTCAAATGTGGACTTGGTTCAAGCGCTACCATTGCCGCTGAAGTTACTTGAACCACCTGCAGGGCAGGTACCAAGACTGCTTACAGGTGGGCACGTATTTACTCTCGCCAAAGAGAAGGACACAGGCGTGGACAATGTCCGTATTTAGACGCCTCCAGCATGAGAGTTTCTATCCTTCAGCTCTTTTGCTTGGCATGGATCTAAGAAGAAAACCCAAGGATGCGATGCACAGGGAGATGGTTCTCACATCTTAGTGAGTTTAAGAATCACCCGGGTGGCTCAGTCGGTGAAGCGTCTGACTTCGGCTCAGGTCATGATCTCGCGGTTCGTGGGTTCGAGCCCTGCGTCGGGCTCTGTGGTGACAGCTCAGAGCCTGGAGCCTGTTTCAGATTCTGTGTCTCCCTCTCTCTCTGCCCCTCCCCTGCTCACGCTGCCTCTCTCTCTCTCTCAAAAATAAATATTAAAAATAAAAAATAAAAGGAATCACTTGGGGAGGATGATAAAAACGTAGGTGCTGAGGCTACCAGGGGCTCTGAACTCAACAAGCAAAGCCCAGGAATCTAAACTAGAAATGTAAGCATGTAAGCAGTAGGGTGCGTGGGCCACAGACGGATGCTATAGAACAGACTGCCTGACCCCCACTCACACCGGAGAGGAACAAAGCACTTAAGACGAGCAGCTGGCAGGTGCTCCCCAGAAGGGGAGAGAGAGGCCCCCTGGTTTAATGTGGACTAACTTCCCCTAAGGCTCGCTTGACTCAGCTCCAAGCACACCTTCAAGCACCCCGTCACTTTGTCGTGTCTCACACGGGATTTAGCCAGAAGGAGCGGGCTGATGTTTACTCCCTCACATGAAAAAACAACAACGGTGTGCCCCTGGGCTACACGTCCTCACAGGATGGTCTCTGAGAGCTGAGCTCGCATCTAAGAGGTTCTGACACTTTCACCAGAGGGACCCCCGTGGACAGGACCACAGAGGAACCAAAAGGGATCTTAACCAATTTCTCCCAATGGCTCCCGACCACACTTGCCCCACCAAAATAAATACTTCTTGCTTCTGAAGATTATATCAAGGATCAAACATACCTGCACTACTGGCCTATGAGTTCGCCGTCTTACAGATCATTCCATTGTGCTGGCCACTGTCAAAGGAAGTCCATGATTTTGATGCTCTGTGGGGGTGAAATCACAGGCTGTAAAGACACGGTCTCTTAAGGCGAGTTTTGCTCAATCGGGTCATTCAACCTGGAGAAGTAGCAGCTGAAGACAGATTTTGTAGCACCGTCGGCTCCCAGGGGAGTTATTGCTGCTTGTTAAATAAATGCAGGTTCGCTTTTGAGATGAAGATGCCTTGGAAAATACATTTGTCCTAGTTATGCCTGGACATTAGCCCATCACGACCACATGAAATGTCCTGGACGTGTGTCTTTAGAATCAGGAGGAAAATTATTTTTCTCTTCACTCCCTTACTTTATGTATATGCTGTTTAAATACAATCCTAACAGCAAATAGTATGTACTTTTAAACACCCTGGTATGTAACTCTGTCACTTAAATACACATGACTCCAGCTAGTATTAGGATTTTTTTTTTCCTGTCAAAGATTCTCATTCCAAAAGTGCCCTACAGAAATAAAGATGAGAGGGTGTTTTTTGTTGTTTGGGTTTTTTTTGCTTTAAATATCTCTTTCTCCTGGGACCCATTCAAGGGTGATTGGCAGCTGATATTAGCTCCTGTCCCCCAGACCGAGAGGATTTGCTCTTCTCCCTTTCAGACCGAAGCGCCCTTCCAGACCTATTCTGGCATTGGGAGTTCTTTCTACATCCTTGTCATGTAGAGGTTTTTATTTATTTGCTTATTTACTTTCCCTTCCACATTCCTAAGTGTATTGTCTGACTTAAACAGCCATCTCTGCTTTCAATATCGTTGAAGAAGGGACACAGCAAGAGAAGTGGTCAGTGAGGGCACCAACAGATAGTATTGTTTGAAAACTCCCTTTTTAAAACATCTGAGCAAGAATGCAAAGGCTACTAAGCTTAATTAACAGCAGTAATAGCTCCCATTTATCGAGTCCTTTCTCTATGTCAGGTCCCGTGCTGAGTACTTTACTTACTCCCCACACTGCAGATTGTTTCATTGTTACTTTATTCTTGAATGGGATCCTCCATTATAACCCCTGTTGATCTTGGGCTCATGGACGGGTAAATTGGACAATTGCATACAGAAAGCGTTCTCTTACACAAAATAGGCTCTCACCAAGTATCAGTTGAAGAATTCAATGAATGGATGGAGGGACTGAATTTAACTCTATTCCTAAGCAATAAATTCTCTTTCTGAACGCAGTCCCCAAACTTTGCCATCCATTTTTCTCAAGGAGCACCCCCTTTAACTGATACTTTGATTCCTGATCCACGTGCTAGCAAGTAGCTTTCACATCAAGGTTCTATCTTTCCAGATCCTCTTTTCGCCAGTAGAAATGACATAAACGAAGATCATCTCCTTAGTTTATTTTTTTTTTCTAGAGTCCTCAGCATGCTACATTAACCTGACAAAGCTTTATCGTGTGTTCATTTCACAATACATTTCATGCAGTCCACAGCTGTGGTTTGGGTTTACATCGACATTATGCATGTTTCAATTCAGCCATGTGAAAAGAATTAATTCTTAATGGGGTTTGTCTCTGAAAACTGTCCAAGCTTAAATAAGCATGTGAGCAGTTCACTCTATTCTTAAGTGCAGTCTCTCTCAAAAATGCAAGAAGGATTTTTAGCATAAGAATATAAGGTCCCTGTTTCGAGTCCATCTGCAACCAAACCACTTCCTTTAGGTTTTACAGATCCTGAGGAACCTCCTCGTTTACAAAACTGCATTCAAGTATACTATTTAATCGGACATTCCGGGTTGAGTTTAGGGACAAGGCTGACCTTCAGCTTTACATCCCCAAATACATCTTCGGGTGGACCCGGCTTTCCCCAAGACTATTCTTAGCATCAGACTCTCTTTTACAATACACATTGAGCACTAAAGCCACAGAGTAGAGCTATTTGGCATTTTCCAATGAAGTGCAAGAAATTAAAATAAGTTATGTTTTTTTATTGCCAAGGTATAGAATCAAGCACAGTTACTTTGTGAAACAGAAGGAAAGGGAGTATACACGGGATATGACCTCTCCTGGGGTGGGGGTGGGGCATGGGAGGGAGGGAGGGGTCAGATGCACAGAAAACGTCACCTGGTCCCCCCTGGGCAGGCAGGCCCTTTAAGAGGATGTGTTGAGTATTCTGGAGTCCGAGGAGTCGGACCGCTCGTCGTAGTCGTCCTCGGCGTAGACGGCCTGCTTGGCCACGATGGGGCAGGCGTCGTCGGGGATGGGGACGCGGGGGTCCTCGGGCGCGCGCGCGGGGAGCACGGGCGAGCTCCGGAAGACGCCGGCGGAGCTGGCGGGGAAGGGGCCCACGTACTGGGGCCTCAGCTGGTACTGCTGCTGCAGCGTCATCGTGTTCCACAGGGTGACGTCGCTGGGCAAAAAGGGGCTCGACTGGTTCCTGGCCAAGGTGTTCCTCAGCATCAGCGGGTACCGGGGCGGCTGGGGGAAGGGGTGCTGCAGGGGCACCGCCAGGGGGTTGGGGACAACGTTACTAGAGTCGGCCGAAAACCTCAGTGTGTCGGGGACCCTGAAGGCCGAGCCCACCGACCACTTGGAGGAGGAGATGGGGTAGGAGCTCANGACCCTCTGTAGTTCTAGGCATAAAAACAGCACAGGGAAAGATAGGAAAATGAGCTCCGGTTTGTCTTCCGGCTACTTTCCTGCAAACGAGGCGGCTGGTGTCATCTAGGGGCATCATCGGCTGGCGCATGACCCCTCTGTCCCCAGGAGGGAGTTTTAACATGTTCAACCCATTTCCCATAGGCAGATTTTGTGTTCAATGTGTTTTGTGAACTGGTTGTATATTTCATCAGGTCACCATGTAGAATAATCAGTCAATATGATTTCCAGAGTGAAAGAAAAGAGCCACGATACATTGAAACCATTATTAAAAAGCCATTAGAGGGAGTGACAGACATGCACTAGAGGCAAAGCAAGACCAGCTGTGAATTCTGGACGGTGGGGCAGGTTGCATGCCAGGAAGAAGGAAAGGGCTGGGGAGCTTTGTCAAACTGCACAGGGGGCGTGACCCATCAATGAAACAACGCGCCCATAACTCCGGGACCGCGGAGTTACCTGCAAGAGGTAAAAATGTTTCACCAAACTGTTTTATTAGTAAGGCTTATGGAAAGGACTTCAAGATGCCTTCTTGAATTATATTAAAAGGGAAGAAAAAAGCTTCCCGTATAAAGGAGCGATTTGCTGTGAGCTTAAACCAGCTGCAATTTTAACGTTTTGACTTAAGACACTACCCCCCAAAGGGCTAGGATTCCAGTGCTACACAGGCAGAAAGGAATAGGTCAGACTTGTTTGCTTGCAGTGGGAAGTGCCCGCAGACCTCTATAATAAAAGAGCATATTCTTTGTTAGCACGCTATATGCAAGTGGATTTTTATCCCTTCGAAAACATTTACTGGCCGTCTCTAATCCAAGCCAATGTAACTGACCTAAAGATGAAAATTATTAATGACCCAGTTGTCAGGTTGTAAACAATTGCTGTGCCTGTGTTTTCTACAGCCCCACTGTCATCTTCTCTGTGGGCACACCTGATTATATTCAGAAAGCCAGCTGGTGAAATTTCATCATGGCCCTGTCAAAAAATCTATCTCCTTCTAATCGTCGTTGTTTATTTTAAAAGCCTTAGACAAAGGCCCATTTATGAACATTCTTCCAATATGGGATTTACCTCGAGCATAATGGAGAAACAAAAGGTGTGTTCTTCACAGAGCAATCAGAACTATGCCGCCAAGCATCAATGAATACATTATCAAATATGCTTAAACTGTGTCAGGACAACTTTCAGTCCTGTGACTGATCTGATACAAATCCACTTATCCCAAATTTGCATTTTAAGTAAACCACTGCTTTTTCTAAGAATGTGAGGTTTGTATGTGGGGATCATCTGCAGCCCACGCTGGGAAGCCAGCTTTGCTCTGGAGGACAGCTCTGGGACGGGGAGAAGACGCATCTTTGCAAGAGGAATTTGACATATTCCCTCAGCAACATATTCCCCAGGGCGGGGGACCTACGTATCATCTCCTGAGTTAACGTGATATTTGTTCTTGATCCAAAAGAGAAAAACAAGGACAAAAAAGCTTCTAGAGATTCGCCTGCCTCTTGGCAGTTACTCTTATTATTAAATCCTTGAAAATGAGCAGACAGGGACAATACGTTAGCTCAGCACTGGCCTGAACACACCACTGGACTTGGGGCCCTGCCCCATGGAGCTTAGGAAAACAACTCAATTACACTCCCCAGTTAAGTATAAAATGATGTTTTAAATACTGTGTGTCTCTAAACAGGGTTTTTAAATTTAGCTTTCCTTACCTATTATTATCAGTATCAAGTATTTGTATCCCTGTAATATGCAAGACACTGAGGGAAGTAGAGAAAAGGGAGTGAAAACTACCAGGAAGTATAAGACCTGTCCCTGACTGGAGGCACTTATTATCTAGTTGAGCGGATAAAATGCATGTGCAGGAAGAAAAGTAAACACAGCCAGACAGGACTTGCTCAGTATCAAATGTGATACACAGTGTACACACACATTCATAGTAGCGTTATCTGCCGTGGCCAAAAGGTGGAAGGAGTCCAAATGTCCACGGATGGATGCATGGATAAAGAACATGTGGTGTATACATACGATGCAGTATTCTTCAGTCTCAAAATGTAATTCTGACACATGCTACCAAGAGCATGAACCATGAAAATATGCTAAGTAAAGTAAGTCTGTCACAAAAGGACAAATATTCTCTAATTCCACTAATATGAGGTACCTTGAATAGACAAATTCATAAAGATAAAAAGTAGAATGAGGGCACCTGGGTGGCTCAGTCGGTTACGTGTCCACCTTTTGCTCAGGTCATGATCTCATGGCTCTCATGAGTTCAAGCCTCCTGTCGGGCTCTGTGCTGACAGCTCAGAGCCTGGAGCCTGTTTCAGGTTCTGTGTCTCCCTCTCTCTCTGCCCCTCCCCCCCCGTCTCTCTCTCTCTCTCTCTCTCAAAAATAAATAAACATTTTTTTAAAAAATTTTAAATAAAGTAGAATAATAGTTACCAGGGCCAGGGGGGAAGCAGGGAATGGGGCCATATTGTTTAATAGGTACAGGGTTTCAATTTCAAATGATGAGAAAGTTCTGGAAATGGACAGTACTGGTGGTTGCACAACACTGAATGCACTTAATGTCACTACATTGTACCCCTAGAAAAGGTAGAGTTAAATCTCATATTATGTGTATTTTACCACAATAAAAAAAAGAGAGAGAGAAAGAAGTAGATGCATAGTATCAGGGCAGTATAGGAGATGGTGAGGGTTTTTTTTTTTTTTAATTTTTTTTAACATTTATTCACTTCTGACAGACAGAGAAAGACAGGGTACAAGCAGGAGAGGGGCAGAGAGATAGGCACACACAGAATCTGAAGCAGCTCCAGGCTCTAAGCTGTCAGCACAGAGCCCGATGTGGGGCTCGCACCCACGAACCTCGAGATCATGACCTGAGCCGAAGTTGGATGCTTAACCAACTGAGCCATCCAGGTGCCCCAAATGGTGAGATTTTTTTTTTAAAGCAAGAGAAACAACTGGAAATAAAAGGCGTATTAGTACAGCTAGAAAGCTCAAAACTCAGCAATTAATGAGCGAAACTAAAAATGCCTTCTTATTTAAGATTTTTGACTTTTTTTTTTTTAGTTTTAGAGAGAGAGAGAGCACACGCAAGCAGGGGAGAGGGGCAGAGGGAGGGAGAGAGAATCCCAAGCAGGCTCTGGGCTCAGCTCCAAGCCCAACATGCGGCTCGATCCCACAAACCTGGGATCATGACCTGAGCTGAAAGCAAGAGTTGGGCGCTCAACCGACTGAGCCCCCCAGATGCCCCAGGCTTCCTATTATAAATGATCCTTTTTCTCAGGACATCTTGCTGGCTCAGTCCACAGAGCATGTGACCCTCAATCTCTAGGTAGTGTGTTCAAGCCCCACGTGGAGGGTAGAATTTACTTAAAAAGATATAAAATAAAAATAGATCATCTTTTCCATCCTGGATGAGTTGCAAACGCTGAAAACATCTGTGGGAAGTGTTTTGAGGTCTATCACCAAATTCACTCTTCCACAGAACACAGAATTCCACAGAATTCACTCTTTCTTCAGGCTCCGGAAGAAAGTGAGTCAAGGAGCCGACGTTCAGCCACAGGAGAGCTAGCGAAGGATTTTCTGGTTCATCTGACCCTTCTGCCGTTATGACAACGTCGTATTTTTTTTACCCCAATGTACTAGATACTGGATGACAGGACCATAAAGCTGACAATACAAAATTCCACTTTCTTACCTATTTTCCTGTTCTGCAGAAGAGGCCACCATGACATCTTACATGGGTGCCAGCTCGTTCACCAACTGTGACCCCCAGAGTGCAACAGTCCCTTTCTCATTTTCCGGTGCCACCCTGTCCCCCTGCGAGCCAGGAACAGCCCGCTCTTGCCTCCAGCTCCTTCGCAGCCTGTGGGGGGAGGATTGTGCTGATTCATCCACACTCTCTTCTCAGGTTTCTGGGCGGTCAGCCTCTGCAGCTCGGCGCCCAGTGGTCGCACACACACAAACTAACAAAATGTCACAGGAATCAAGTCTACAAATTCAGGGCATTCCGACTAATCGGGCTCAGCACTGGTCATAATCGTGTTCAGAGGGAAGACAGAAGCCATTGATGGAGGCGAGGTGTGGGACACACCTATGGCCTTCATGCACCCGTGTGCTGGGTGAGCAGAATTCCTACCGACAGCCAAGGCTGTTGGGGTTTCCAAACCGGACAAGGGACGGGTGGGTGGCTCAGTCGGTTGAGCGTCCGACTTCGGCTCAGGTCATGATCTCGTGGTTCGTGGGTTCGAGCCCCGCGTCGGGCTCTGTGCTGACAGCTCAGAGTCTGGAGCCTGTTTCAGATTCTGTGTCTCCCTCTCTCTCTGACCCTCCCCTGCTCACGCTGTCTCTCTCTCTCTCAGAAATAAATAAAACAGTTGAAAAAACTGGACAAGGGAAGACTAGACTCTCACTTTGTGCCAAGAATCACCCTTTGACCCAGCAGCAGTTTCTCCAGGGCAGAATGGAGAGTCGCTGCAATCCTGCAGCTCTATGGTGTCTAGTATTGGCTGTACTGCTGTCCCTAACCTAGACGTGTTGTAAATTACTCTATAAACACAGACTTCCACAAGTAATTACAGAGGGTGAGTTTCGAGGCTGGTGATAAAGTGCAACTTAATAACAGGTGTTTCTTTACATCTCTAGGTTTTTTCCTAAACGAACTTTGCAAAAATGTTCACGTTGGTTTAAAACACAAAGGCCTTTCTAGATACAGAAATGTGACACTGCCAACCAACAGAATGGAAAGGGAAATAGTCCCCACTCTACCCTCTTCTTCTTGAAACTGACACCCTCATTCCTAGAACATGGAGAGTAAGAATATACTCCCAACTGATAACATGTCTACCCCTAGTAATAGGGGCACACAAAGCCAAAGCTAATCTTCAAAAAGTAGGAAGAAATCCATTTCATCTGATATTCCAAATTACCTATGGAAAGTCATACAATCTGCTGTTTCTTTTTCTTTTTCAATGTTTCCTTATTATTGAGAGAGGGACAGAGCATGAGCAGGAGAGGGGCAAAGAGAGAGGGGGACACAGAATCCGAAGCCGGCTCCAGGCTCTGAGCTGTCAGCACAGAGCCCGACGTGGGGCCTGAACCTACAAGCTGTGAGATCATGACCTGAGCCGAAGTCAGAGGCTCAACCGACTGAGCCCCCGGGACACCCCATAATCTGCTGTTTCTAATGCTTTAAACATCTAGGTATTTAAAAAAATCTTACTATTCGCTCTTCCATTTCATATTTTTCATGATATAGAATTTGTCCTAGCCACCCCTTTACTCAGGTTAAAGTACTTTAAAAAAGTAGATACTCAATTCAGAAGGAATTTTTTTTCCATCTACAATAATGCTACCAACTTCAAAAATACATAAGCCTTAAGATAGCTCCAAGACTTTTTTTTTTCTTTTACTACAGACTTTAACTAGGGAGAGAGACTGAATAGTCACACAAAACTGAGTTCCAATCTCGAACTACAGTTTGCAAAAATCTTTCTTTAGAGGACTTTTTTTTTGATATATGAAAATGTAATTACATGTTAAAAAACCTAGGTGTTCATTTCAAATATTTTGGGGAAGCCTATCACATATGGGAAATAAACATTCTGCTCAATACACGTAAGAATAGAGACTTTCAGACTTCAATGTGGAGTTTTATCCATCGGATCAATCCATTATCCAATGGATTTTATCCATTCTATCCAATTACAGCTACAAAAGCAAAATAGATCTTGAATGAAAACACAAAAACACTGGCATAGAGAAGAATGTTTCCCAGTGCAAAAATCACTGGACTTTTTTTTTTTTCTTTTGGAATCATGTCATACATTTTGAAACATGGATTGTATGTTTTGTTCTGTTGACTTGAGCTTTGGGGGGGAGCACACCTCTAATTGTTCCCTGACGGGTCATTTTCCAAGCATACAAACCTTACAGCAATGACAGGGAAGGAAGGGACCTAGGCAGAATGGGGCTTCTGGAAGAGACCAATGTCCAATCAGAATGCTAACAGGAAACATACCTTTTTTTTTTTTTTACATGTTCTGTTATTTTTATCTCACACTAGAAGTGCTGGACTATAAAAAACAAAAACAAAAACCCGAGTGGTTGAAAATCTAAGGTATAGCAGGGAATGAATGTAGGTGGAAAATCTTTCCTTTTCTTGTATGTGGGGGCGGGGAGGGGGAGTAGGGATCATGTGAAAAATACAAATAGTCATGTTTTGCTTTTTAATTCATTAACAACAGGATGGTCCCTTGGTATCAATATTTGGGGGAACATTGGGCAGAACTTAAGGAAATAAGGCTTGCAACTGTGGGTTTCATATGTCTTGCAAAAATTTAGTTGTGACCTCTTTGTTGTCTCGGCAACACTTTTCAAGAAGCAGGAGAAAATTACCCATAAATCTTCATGTTTATTTGGTACTTATAAAAATGGAGCTAGTGGGGACCCTGGATGGCTCAGGTCATGATCTTATGGTTTGCGAGTTCGAGCCCCGCGTAGGGCTCTGTGCTGACAGGGAGAAGCCCCTCCTGGGGAGGGATTCTCTCTCTCCCTTTCTGTCCCTCAAAAAAATTAACATTTTTTTAAATGTAGCTGGCTATTCATTCATACATCTACTTAACAAAAACCCTTAAGTCTCTTACGATGTGCCCAGGCACTGTATTAGGTAAGATTATACAGAGCCGATCAAAACACTGCCTCTCGGCCACTGAGAGGCTTACAGTTTACTAATTCATCTTCTGTAAAAATTTCCATCAGCTGTGCAGTTGGTCACATCTTACACTGAAATGCAGCAAATAACTCAAAGGCCAGGAGCTGGGCAGACTATGGTGTATTCGTGGGGTTCACACTGTTGTAAACATTCACCCGGAGAGGCAATGCTTGCCACAAATATTCACCCCTGAACTAGTCAAAGTAATCAGCGGTGAGGGGGGAAGGCAGAATACCAATCCCAGCTTCGTAAAATGTATGCCTGCATAGTCACTGCAATGAGAAAAAGAGGTGAGAGAGTCAGTAAAGGGCTGACCTTCTGCATGTTCAGTTTTCCGTAATACTGTGATTCAGCAGTTGATTGTGCTTATTTTTATAGTATTTTAATTATAAAATAAAATGGGGGGGACTATACATAGTTTTGTTTTCTGTTCCCCTTAGTTTCCTTGGAGAACAGAAGTCTGCAGAGCTCAGACAGGAGCCGACCCGTGACCAACAGCTGTTGCTACTCAGGCCTTGATCTGTGCCTTGAGCACCCCCATACCCCAGCTCCAGGCCTACTGCCCCATCAGGGCCCCGGGGTGGGGGGTGGGGGGCTGGACCTGGAGATCCAGGGACCGGAGACGCCAGAACAGGCTAAAAAGCCACAGAACGGAGTAAAGCCAGAGGGGCGGATGAGAGGAAGGGAGGAGAAAGGGAGGCAGGCAGGGAGGCAAATAGATTTTTACTGAGCTCCCAGTTCCTCCCTCCCAGGAAGTGCAACAGTCCCAGAAAGAGGCTCCAAGTCCTCCAGGGGCGTTGATTTATGAAGATTTACTCACTTTCTCTCTGTAAAGCTGTTAGCAGAAAGTGCTGACTGGCTGCAGCAAAGAATTTCTCATCAATGCTCTTTGATTGTATTTTGCAAACAAAATGCCTGTTGCTTGGTAACATTTCACTTGAGCCTGACCTTCCCCGAAAGTTATTGCTATCAGATTCGATTTACACTGTCCTCCTGTGATTACTGTAATCTTTTAAACCCGGGAGTTCATCCATCAGGGAAAAGAAAAGTTGGTTGTGTAAGTCGAGAGCGCGGCTATCGGCCAGATTTATAACCCGGAGGCGTGTGCGGGGTGGGGGTGGGGGCATCGGTCCGGGCCGACCCCGTCCTCAGCGCCACCAGACGGACGCGACCAAGAAGCTGGCGGGCGCGCAGGAGCGACCCCCACCCGGAGCCGTGACCGCGTGGACACGGCCCCGGCCTAGGGCCGCCAGACAAAACTGCAGGGCGCCCGGTGAGATTTGAACTTGAGATAGAATAACCAAGGGCTTCTTATGCGAAACATGCCCCGTGCAGTCTGTGACATCCTATTTTTGGTTGGTTTGTTCTTCTGCCTGTTTGCACACTTCCGTGCTACACGTGGCCACCGCCGGAGCCGGGACGGCCGCAGGGAGGGCGCTGCAGCCCCCGCAGCGGNGCGTGTGAGTCAGGTTCCCCCCCCCCCGTCTGGCCCTCTTAAATAACCAGACCCCGTTTTTAAAAATTCACAGGAACACTTCATGAATGACTGTGAAGTCTTTCCCGCTTGTTTCGTTGGCTTCTAGCCTGTGGTCACCAGGGTTCCCCATCCTGGCCCGGACCAGTGATCCGGTAACCATCATTTATACTTGCAGGTGCGTCTGTCTCTTTAAAAAAAAAAATTAAAGTAAAATTAAAAATTAGGAGGAAGACTGGACAGGACCCAATCAAGCCGAGGGCAGAACAGCTCAGAGCCGGCATTAAGTTGCTAGGAGGTGCCCAGCAGGAGGTAAAATTAAATAAAGGCAGTTTTCCAAAATCTCCTTAGTTCTTTCCCTGTAAGTCTCTTTGCTCCTTTTCAGGAGAAACCCCTGGGAAAGGAGCTCCTACTTTCCTATTTGATCCTTTTCTTCCTTTCCTAACTAAATATACTGGTTTTTTGTTTATTTCTTTTTCCTTTAATTTTAAAGAACGTTGTGTGCGGATTTATTTTGTAGATAACTGGAGGAAGAATCTGTGACCACGGGTCTTTCTTTGCACAGCCGCAGGAGCCCCAGGTCACTCTGGAAGGAGGGGGGAGAGCTGGGGGGGGAAGGGATGGAACTCAGGAATGTAACTTTAGCTCCTCACCTTGGTCCTGACCCTTAACTTTCCTCAGCTCTTGAGCCCACGTCCTGAAAGGCTGGCTTGGCTGGTTAAAGCTGCTGACTCAGAAACACTAGGAGCTGAAAGATGTTCACGCTTCCTAGGATATTTTCATGGGGGGAGGGGAGAGAGGGAGGAGGGGATTTAGGAGAACAAGCAAGTCGATGGTATAAAGAAGCCTTATTTAGAATTTTGGGCTCAATCAAAATCTAATGGTGTCAGGCCAGCCATAGACGATAATCAAGCAGCAAGGGAGGAAAAAAGAATACTTCAATCTGTAACTGGAAGTAGCAACGTTAGGGTATGAAAATTCTCCTTAAAACCATAACCACATTGAAAGGGATACACCACGTACTACACCGTTAGGTAAAATAACCCCTATTCCTTTTAAGAATTTGATGCAGGATTTTGAGAAAGAGATTTCTTTCAGCAACAAAACTGAGGGGGTTAACGTGTCACTGCCCTAACAACGTGGGTTTTCTCCAACGGGTGTCCAGAAAACGTACCCTTCTCTTCCCACCCACCCCCCATCGAGCCATTGCTTTTCTCAAGGATTTCTGGAAAGACTCCTGCCTCTGTGCGCTTGCGTTTGTACCCAACAACAAAAAAGCATGTCTCCATAGCTATGCACTAAAGAGGCCCTTTGCAAAAAAGAACCCCATTTTTGACAGAGACAGCACAAAGAAACAGATCTCGGTACTGTGTCAGTGGATATTTACATTCCTAATGGTCTGTGAACTTATTGCCCGTGTGGACACGTGGACGTACTATTCCCATAGGCCTTCACCTACCTCTCTAAACATAGGGAGCTACTTGTCCGGGAGGGTCTGATAAGCTTCTCAATGCGCACGGCACGTTACATACAAACAGTACAAGAACAATTGCAAAAAGGTATAATACAGCCACCGCTAATCACATCTAGACAGTTTTCCCTAACTTAAACCCCAAAGAGGCTTTCTCCGGATGAAGCACTGCACAGAACTGAGCCACTCGTGTGCGAGCCTTCCTAATGGGAAATAATTATCTGTTCTTTTCCTGCCTCCTCCCAACACTGGATTGGTGGTTGGCTTTTTTTTTTTTTTTTTTAGAATGGAATTAGGGGGTTGAACCAATTGAAAGAAAAGAGAACAAAAGTTGTATAAATGAACGTGCCAGGTATGTAGTGTGACCAGGGGGATACTGAGTTTTTGGTCCCTGATGGGGGGACCCCACCTCATACCTCTCCTTGTGGTAAACCCTAGTCTCCTTTTCAATTACTTGTTTTCTTTTTGGAAGGCTCAGGCTATCCCAGAATAATTGGTATGGAGTAAGGGAGTAAGAGAGAGCACCAGGTCTGGTTTGTCCAGTTGAAATCTGTCTTCTTCTTTTATTCCNGCCCCGGCTGTTTTGGTTTGGGGACTCTTTAGAGACCTTGAACTTTGGCTATCCCAAAGGATGGTGTGAAGAGCACAGAATGTGAAAGAATCTCTTAGAGGAAGATACCAGAAGCCAGTGCCCATGGGGTGCTGCTGGGCAGATGGCCACTGCCAAATGCCACCCCCACCCCCACGACAGAAACCCCAACTCCTGCTCTGGTGCTGGGGCAATGAAGACAGAGAAACTGGAAACTGAAAGGTTAAGGAAAGCCATTGGCATGGGCCAGCTTCTAGAATGGAGACAAAACTCTCCTCGTTACTCTAACTAACTTGTCCTAACTTAAAGGAGAAAAGCAGAAAGAATCTTTCTCCCCACCTCTGTGGCAAATCTATAAATACAAAGAGAACGGAAGGGACAAAATCAAGACAGGGCACAGGAGGGGGGGCGGGGGGCTCATGACTCAGAGATAGGCGTCTACCCTACTTTGGATTAGACGTCCGCAAAATCCAAGTTCATCAAACTGTCCTCTGTCCATAAAACGCCCAGTCTTACTCTTCACGTAACATGTTCTCAGAGCTTCAGGCCTGCAGAGCGTAACTGAGCAACGGGGCAGCCAGGCTGCCCACCAACTCACCCCAAACCCAGTGAGTCTGTATTTCCCCAGCTCCGCCCAGCAGTCCAGGGCTCCAGAAAGCCTGTCTCCAGAAGCAAGGGGTAATGTCTTTTGTGGGGCTGCTGTAGTCAGGAGCTCGATCAGTTCTCGCTACAGGAGGGCCCTGGGCCTTCCAGGGCCTTCCCTCTGCAAAGTCCAGCATACCCTACTACCCTTCCTGGGAAGACGGGCTGTTTTCCTTTATACATTTGCCCCCGTCCGCGGGAGACGTCAAACACATGTCCACTCAAATCGAAGAGCCTAAAATCAAAGCAGCACTTGGGCCTCGCAGGAGAGCCAGGTAGAGATTCTCCAGGAGCAGAGACCCAGCTGAGGTGTGCAGTCCTGGAGGAAGGAAACGAAGCGGGGAGGTGGGGTGGGGGAATATGCCGTGGCTGGGGTTGACCCATCCTCACCACAGCACCGCAAGGAAGAGAGGAAAGGCGAGGTGGGAGACGCTTTGCTCCAAATCCGCGCCTTAGCAGCTTGGGGCCCAGAACCCGGGAAAGGGCTGGGCAGAGGCGTCCTTCTCCACTCTAGGTCAGGTTCTGAGACACAGCTGAGGGCGGCCTGAGGGAAGGTGTTTAAAGGACCCGAGCAGCTCTGCAAAAGCTGGGTGCGCCAGATTCTGGGTCCCCGCTGCTAATCCAGGAACGTTTCCGGCTCTTTTTAACTAGCTTGTAAACGGGGCTTCCTTCAGCAAACTGCAAGAAGCTGGAAGGCACCGTGCGCTACGAGAAAGGCTTCGAGTTCGGTCCCATTCCTTGGGGTCCGAGAAGCAAGCCCAGCTCGGACTCAGCCAAGCCTTGGCCCGACTAGTTACCTGCACCTACCTGTCCCGACCTCCCAAGGCAAGGCCCCTAAGCCCGCAGCCAGAAAAGCCCGGCCACGCGATGGGGTGCGTGCCCGCGTGGGTTTTTAATTTGGTCCCGTTTCGACCTCTTTACCGGCTGAAGCAGCCCACGTTCCCCTTTTTACCCCGGGAAGGCACGTGGCGAGCCGGATGCACGGTGCCGCCGTTTGGCGCGCNGTCGTTGAGCTTATTTCTCTACCCTCCTTCCCATGTTTTAATAATTAATAATAATAATAATAATTTATTATTATTTTAGGGGGAAAAGTTTCTGTCCTGAAAAGCCAGGAATTGCTCCTGGGGAGGATCTGCTTACGTGCGGGGTCTAACTTTCAGACAGCGGACGGAGGGGCCACGTTAGCACCCCACAAGTTGCCGGATGTGATGATCTCCACTCTGGTCTGCCCGACAGTCATTGTACCATCAAAGGGAGGTCTGGAGTCAGCCAGTTCAAATGCCCCCAGGCTCAGCGATTGAGTTATGGACGAGGGATGGGGCCATTCCTCCCCTCCCCCCACGCCCAGTGTCTCTGGGGAGGCGTGGATGGGCGCCCTTGCACCAGCTGACAGCAGCAAACTTTGTTCAAACTGTTAGCGGCGTGTCTCTAACCTAGCAGTACCGGTTTGGCCTAATGCAGCCTCCCGCTAGAAATGCGCAGGGAAGACTAAGCAAACACACACACAGACACACACACACACACACACACGCATGCACACACACAACGCAAGAAAACAAAGAAACAAGCAAAAATGGGAGGACACAGCGGTGCGGGCTAGCACAGCGGTTCAGTGCAAAGCCGCGGAGAGGGCATTCCCGGAGCCTTGGTTCAGCAGGCTCCTGAGGACGCTGAGCTCATCTCTTGGGGGTCTGGACGAATCGAATCCGAAGAGTCCGCGGCAATGGCCAAGCCTTCGGCTGCACGGCGTCCCTTCGCCCCTTGTCCCCTCCGGGAAGCCGTTTTTCTCCGCGCTGCCCTGGAAGCCAGCAACGGGGACACGTCCCTCTGTGTTTGCTGTGAATTCAAGTAAAAGCGTCGCCAGGCGTTCCGGAGGCCAGCCCTCCGCGCGAAGGGCGATTCCGGGGAAGGGAGGAGGATTAAAAACGGAACCGGCGTCCCTTGAAGTCCTCGGCCGCCCCCCTTTTCAGACTAGTCCGGGAGCTGGGGGTCGCTGGATGCTGGCCTGGTGGGGGGGCGTGGGCAGGAAACCTGTGCGGGACAATGCTACTCCTGGGCTCAGACTGGATCAGCACAGACCCCTCAGTGTAGCCTCTCCATCCCTTCCCGCACCCCCCATTCATCCCCACGCCCCGCCTCAACCCTTCCCCCGACCTCGGTTAGGAAAACAAGCCCTAAAACACCACAACTGGAGGGAACATCCTAAGCTCTCAGGACCGGAGACAAAGGTCACCGGCGCCGTCTCGGGGCGGGGCCGAGGCTGGGAAGTGGGAACTGCCGGCCAGTCCCTTCACCTAAAGAGACGAGGAGGGCCTAGGATGACACTGAATCTGGGAACTTTCCCGGGGAAATCTTTGGGTCTCTTGGGAATGCGAGGACCACAGACCTTTTTTTTCCCCCATAGACGCTTGCCTCCCAATTTTCTCCAAATGGTCAGCGAAACTGTAAAGATTTTTTTTTTTAAAGGAAAAGAACAGCTCTCAAAACAGGTTGGGGGGGGGCATTCCCACTACCAAGGCGACCTCCTTTCCTCCTCCAGTCACCTAGCCATCCTATCCCTTCGCCACTCAAACAGTCTGGCATTATTTGGGCCGGGGCCCCATTTCACTCCAGTGCACATCGGGAGCTGAGATCTAAATACTCATT
This sequence comes from Crocuta crocuta, assembly GCF_008692635.1. NCBI lineage: Eukaryota > Metazoa > Chordata > Mammalia > Carnivora > Hyaenidae > Crocuta > Crocuta crocuta. The sequence continues at coordinate 12,800,809 of NW_027529428.1, read as the reverse complement.
TGATATAGCGCAATAATCCTTTTCTCATATTTGATGGGAATGTTTTCCATATCCCAGTATTTGACAACATCTCCCTATAGGAACAGGTTTGTATTTATGTTGGTAAAATGTCCCCTGCCTCAAAGTCTATTGTAACCCAACACCTGACAACCCGGAGTCCCATTTCTGTTTGCAGAAAGGGTTTATTCAAGCACATAATGGGATCCCAGCAGAAAGCCTTCCTGAACAAGGGGCTATGGTAAACTTCACCACATGAACTCCGTTTCCAGGGCTATTAAGCTTTTAATTGGAAAATAGCAGAGGAAATTTCAAGGTGACTATAACGTGTTAGCAGTTAGTGCGGAGAAGAAAAGCCTAAGCGGGGATGAATGTAGAAAGCATATGGTCCGAATCACGTTTAGGAGGAGCAGCCCCGCTTCTACTAAGTCCCCGCCACTTACACACTTATGGGAAAAATCATCAAAGAAATTGCAAAGGGAGGGAGGCGGGTTACAAGTAAATGTAACCTCACTCGCTTGGATCCACTCACGTTCTCCTCTGGGTGGTGGTGTGTGCGCTCAAACCACAATTAACTAGGTAGAACTGTGACAGGTTAACAGCGAAAGGGTGAAAGATAATGTGCGTAGGTAGTTGTCTTTCTCTATGGCTGCTCTCACTGCGTGTGTACATTTAAAAGCTGGGACTGGAGATGCGCAACCTGAGAAGCCAGAAGATGTTCTGCCTCCAAATCCAGGAGTCCTGGTAGATGTTCCTCCCCGCAAAAAATAAAATAAAACCAAAACAAAACAAAACACACACACAAACAGAAAAACACCCACTTAATCAAAAGGACAGTTTCACATGGTCCCGGATGTATACTGCATCAGAAAATTTTCTGCTTTGCTGAATTCTCATGGAGGGGGAAGTCACGGTTCCTATTTTGCCATTTTTATCGCGACCGTGGTGAGGCTGGAGGCCAGGGTTTGCAGAAAGACCCGAAAAAGCAAGAAAATGAGCCTCCTCTGCCTGGCGTGAACTTCTCGTCTCTCATCCCGTCCCTGCCTCTAGGCATCGCCCTTCGGCCAGCTTCAAAGTGAATGCCGGGGATGACTGTCTGGGGAGGCGGTGGGGCAACCAGCAATCGATTTCTTGAGGTGACAATAATGCTCTTGTTCTCCCTCAATTAATTGGGGGAGAGACTCCCTCGCACCTCCCATAGATTCCCCGCAGCCGCCTTCTGGGGCGCAGGGCGAAGGACAGAGGTCACTTGTGACCAGGTTGGGGCGGGGGAAGGCGAATGAACCTGCGTCTGCCCCGCCCGGGAAATGCGGCCGAGCAGAAAGAAGGTTCACGAAGGTCCTGTCCCCACACCACTTTGGCAGTGGGCGGCCTTAAGATCCTTCCGGGCCCAAGTCTTCTTAAGCAAACAGGGGCACAAAACAGCCCGCAGGCCCTTTCCGGACAGCGCAGGTGCTGCCCTCCGCTCCTTCCTTCACGTTCTCGAACTCTCGAAACCAGCAGGGGTCGTGCCTGGGCGCTAGCGCTCCCACCCGCGCAGGTGTCTCAGACCCAGCCCAGACACCAGGCCATGCCTGCCCTTCATCTTTTTTTTTGGGGGGTGGTAAGGGGG
>NW_027529428.1:12770113-12795113 GCF_008692635.1 Crocuta crocuta | reverse complement strand
AATATACCTTCACTAAAATAGAAGCCAGGTAGAGATTTTAAACTCAAATCTGTGAACATAAAACTCTACTAGGAAACTGACATTAAATATGAAAGATGCTAAATGTGCTGAACAATTTTTGCAACCTCACAAGGCACGGTAGATACAAAATTTAAGCAAAAGGGTCTCTGACCTTCTTAACCTTAGCCGAGTTCAGATCCACCCCCAGAACTCCCTTCCTGCCTAGTGTGAATGTAATTAAGGGGAAGCTGCAGTGGTAATTTCTCTCCTCATTAACTTCCTGATTGGTTTCAGCCTCAGGATTCTGCCGGGCAGTAGTTTGTCACCAATTCCAAATGGCCAATCGTTAATACTAATGTTTGTGTAACTAACTGCCAGCATCTGCCACGGCTTCTTGTACAACAATAATGGTGAAAGGGTACATTAGTGCTCCTGTGTTAATTCAGCTTGTGTTCATCAATAGGGAAATCTATGATGTAATTAGCAAAATGCACTGGGAACTGAGTGCTGAAGTCATTTGTAGGGAACTAAATCATCGTAGAAGCTGTACCGGGTCCTGATTTGTTTGCCATCAATACTTATTATGTTTGGGATTTAATAAGGTATATTACCACGCTGAAAAGAGACCTTTTTACAAGAGAACACTATTTACGCTTGTTATGGGTTTGGAAAAGGTTTGCTGCGGCTGTGGATCCACACAGAACTGAAAGAACAGAGCTGGGATTTAAGAAGCGACCTTTAAAACCACTCTGCGGTACCAAATTATTTCAGAGGCTCCTTTCTTCTAACATAACATACGGATGGACAGACAGAAGGGCGGAGAGTTTTGTAGGGCTGCCTCAAATGCCTCCAGTAAGGAAAGGCATGATCTGGAAACTTAGTGAATAAACCTGAAAAACAATTTAGGCAATTTCCTGACAAACAATTACCTTTGATGCTGATAGTATTTGCTTAGTGACTTAAATTAAAAGCAAGGGTAATAGTGGATAAGCCTTTTTTGTTTTTTAAAGTCGAGCGCTGTTAAACAGTACTTTACAGACACCAACAAAATAAACACACGCGTACAGAAATAAGTAATGCCAACCCAAACACCTGGGAACCTAAAAAAAAAAACCTGAAACCTTCACTTTATTGCAGCTTATAAGACTACATTTGAATTGTTACCTGGATTTAAAAATCCCTGCAAATCCAAGATGATTTATGAGTTGTGCTACATACACACCATGCTGTATATACAAAGAAATGTTTTTCCCAAGGCGGTTGGACTTTGCTCTGACCTCTTGGAGCTACACAAAGGTCTGGAGAGCAGGACTAAGCAGCAGCCAGGGAGAGCGCAGGAGCTGGCTGCCCACCGCGCCCATCCCACCTCAAACCAGTGACACAAGCTTCTCTGTCTGGAAGCGAGAGTGAAGTGAATGTTTACTGCCCACTTCTTGTATTCCACACGCTTTAATGAAATATTTAATCCTCAAACCAGTCACTGAAAGAATTAGTCCCGCTGGTTGATGGAGGGGACCCTGTGTGACAGTGGTCAGCCCCACCACAAGCTTGGCTCCCCCCCCTCCTTGGGTGCCACAGTCAGTCCCTGGCTGGGGTTGGGGGGTGTGTCTTCCTAATCTCCTGGTGAGTTTAAGGAGGCAAAAGAACTGACCCTTGTCAGACTAATGCAGGGGCCAGAAAGGAGGGAGCGAGTGCTCCCTGCCACGTTCTGAGCCCTGGGCCTGCCTTCTGCCTTCAGTCAGTAGCTGACCCAGGAGATGCCCCTCCACCCCGGCCAAGCACCTCTTACCCCCATTTAACTGATCTGCGACCAGAAAAGGGAAGGGCAGGAATTCTGCAAAAGGCGGAAATGTGGGGACCGCTCCCTTTGGCCCTCAGCTGCCTTGTGCGTGTTTTCTCGGAAAGTATTCCTGGGACTCGGACTACAGAGATCCACACGGTGTCACCTTGTCACCTGCCTGGACCGGGGAGGCTCTGTGCACCCCTAATCCGTGACTGCAATCCCGGAAGGATGCAAATACATGAACTCAAGCTGTTTTGGAAAGTGCCAGCATTTTCCAGTGGCTCTCCGCTCAAAATTTCAATCCGTGTTACTTTTACTGTTGTTCAAGGCTTGGCATTGTCTTTGAATACTGGGACAGTGTGTGTTGAGCTCATTTTGTGCGGCCCCTCCTAACAGTCCAAGTGCAGGAAAGATTTCGGAAGCGCTTATCCTGGAGACTAATGTCCGAAATCTGTTTTACTACCGTCCTTAAAGGTACCCTTCTCCGTTTTAATGCAGCTTCATTAAACTTTGTTGGGGGAAGAGTCATAATTGGTCACTGTAAATCATTTTACACCAATTAAAAATTCCAAAGTCAGAATTATCCTCTCTGCTTTTTAAGTTGATTTTAATGAGCCTGACACGAGGCTAATTTCAGCTCAAAAGGTTCCTCTTAATTATTTTGTAAAAATGCTAATGCCCTGTGTCAGTGGCGCTGTGAGAAAAGGTACAGCGCTGGTAGCACTAGAAATTGGTTCCGTCTTTCTGGACAGCAATCTAGTGACATGTAATGAGAACCGTAAAACTGTTCATCCCCTCTGACCTGGTAATTCCACTCTGGGGAATAAGCCCAAAGAAAGAAAGAATAATTGGCCCAGAGATGCTCAACACACGACTATTTGCATCACTGAAGATGTTAGTGCTTTGCTCCAGGCTGGGAGTGGGGGTGGGGGGATGGGGACAGCTGAGCTGGGCGGGGGTGGGGGGTGGGCAGGAAGCTTTCAGGAGCGATAAACAATTCAGAATTACGCTACCCCTCGATCCCGGGCAGCCCCGCGGCATTTACAGAAATGGAAGAAGTGACTTCTGGAGACCGAGGTAGAGCCTAAAAAGTAAGAAAAGGGAACACAGAAGGAAACTTGCCCATCTGATCTTTTCTCCGCTTCCAATGAAAGGTGGGTAAACGCCCGGGGCTGACCCTTGATTGAACCAGCAAGCCCAGTATCTGTTTTCTCTCAAGTAGCCTATTTGTCTACAGAAGCTAGAGGAAGGGCTTTCTTGGACTATTATTTAAAAACAAACAAAAACCCTTACACATAATCACGCTTCCCGGTGCTGGGGGAGGGGAGTGGTGGAAAAATTTAAGATGACGGAAGTGATGCCGTCTAACCATCATCTTACCGCCGCCCCCAAACCCACCTCCCTAAAAAGCAAAACAAAAACCACTCTAACTGCTAAATCTTTCGACATTGCAAAGACCTCTGACTTTTAACTTGAATGATCTGTTGGAAGTCAGTGGGCTGGAATGAATAATTCTCCTCCAATGGTGTGAGAAAACAGGATATTCATGCTTGAGAAAAATTTTCTTCCTCTCTACGTGAAATACTATTCAACGCCCACTCAGAAACCACTTAAAAATAAGAATGCAAGCGGCATTCTTCAATTGTTAGCAAGTCTTCACCTCCAAGTGGACACGGAGAAAACAAAAGTGCTGGCCTCGGAGTCTGATGGAAAAGCTAATGAAAATTTCTCAAACAACAGATTCTTCCGCTTCGCGATAAACCGTAGTGTTTGGAAATAAAATCCCGTCCAATCAATACCACTTAGCAGATATTTAATGTTTCACAATGGAACTCTTTTCCGCTGTGAAACTGCTGCCCCTTCTCACTAACGTTTAAAATAATTAGGATTATCTGGGCCAGTCCGAAGCTTGGCAGGTTCAGTCTGTACTTTCAAACAGCATTAATTCTTGGCACTCGGCACAAGGGATAAAAGGTAGAGATATGAATGGAGATCTTTATTCAACCCGATCTATCACGGATTAGCTCATTCTTTTCCAGTTCATGCCTGCACTCCAGTTAGGGGAGGGCAGAGCTGTAACTGATGTAATTAGAAACCACAAGCTGAGAAAAAATAGCCCTTTATTAATCTCGCGCATTTACTATGTATTTACTAAGTGTGTGTGTGTGTGTGTGTGTGTGTGTATGTGTGTACACACACATATAAAATTTTGGGGACAATTAAATGTGTATTTTTCCCCCCAACCTAAGTGTAATTAAAGGGTAGTGACACAGAGCTGTTGAGGATTACGACTTCCTTGAAAACACATCTTCACCAGCAGTTCTAAAACGCCAATGTCGAGAGGGGGCCAGCTCTGTGCTCGGCGTGTTGTGGAGAGAAGTGGCTAAGCCACGGCAAGGGGGAGGTTCCTGTGGTTGGAAGCAGGCACAGGTCACTGCTTCTTTCTTGACAGAACCCTCACGACCTTTTTAAGCCCTGGGAACGGCCATTTCTAAAAACTAAGTGAACGTGTAAGAGAAAGTACCCATTATGCAATATTAACGCTGCCTCCCTCCCTCTAAATCTCTTGCGTAACAGGGATACGCAACTCACAAAATAACGCCAGAACGTCTTCATTCTCAAANGGGCGGGCGGGGGGGGGGGGGGGAATGAGGGCCCAGAGTCCCAGCCTGGCCTGGGTGTTGGCTGTGGACCAGCTGGCTCTCCTACTGCTGCACAAAATCAGCGAGAGAATACACCAAACCTTCCCCCTTACCCCCTACAGAGTCCAACACAGAGGGAAGAATCCTTTTTTGATGTTTTAAAGGAGTGCACAAAAAAGAAATAGAGAGGAAGGACCCCATTCAGCCTCCTTCCACCCCCAGGACCCAGGGCAGAATCCCTTGGGGCCAGACACCCTCCTCGGCAAGGCAGATACTCCTGAACTACCTCGTGGTTTCTTTCCTGGCGTCACAAAACCAACTGGGGTGTCAAAGCCAGCCCATGAGTAAGCGGTGTGCCCGCGACAGCAGCCCTGAGGGGCTCAGCACCTCCGAGGACCTCACTGTCCCGCCTCTGCCTCTACCCACAAACTTCCCGCCCATCAGCACTGCTCATCTGCTGGTGGCTCCCTGACCCCGAACTGTCCCGGGCTGTGGAGACTCCTCTCACCGACTCGCTCCACTCCTGAACTCTTTCCGACATGAGCAAGGTGCATGTGAGGGGTATTGCATCAGGACTGGCCCACCCAAGAGAGGCAGCATTTGGTGATACACACAGTCCAAACATCCAAATTCCCGGCGTTTTAACCAAAATACGCTATGTATGTCTCAAAACCGAACTACTGTGTGGCTCTGACTTCTTTTAGGGGACCACATCCTGAGATAAAGCCTCACCCTGGCTGAGACTCTGTTCTACTCTGCCCTTCGGTGAACTAAACATGAAGCAGGCTTTGAAGAAACCCCCTAGACTGCCCGGTGGGCAGACGTAAGCATCCTGGGCCTTGGTTTCCCCATCTGTGAAATGAGACTGTTAACAGGTCACTGTGATAATTACTGAGTAACAGTAATTAGTTTCCTTATTTTATTTGTCTGCAAGTCTCCGTCTTAATGAAGGTTAGGAGACTGTTGCCTTTGAAGGTACAGGAATTCAATGAGGACTCAGGACAAGGTCTATTCATTCTGGGCCACATACACACGTGCCTTCTTGAGAGCGTCTGGAAAGAGGAATACACGTGTCACAGCCACCCTATTCCTCATGTGACAACAGGTCTCCTGTGACATCAGCCCTGCTTTTTTCCTCTTTGGGGGCGGGGATGAGAGGATGGCTGGTGTCAAATCAAAATCAAATAGCAGAACGTCTGTGGACATGCTTTATAAACCATACAAAACACAGCGTCCTCAGCCAGCGCTCAAGCAAACCATCCTTTAAAGACAGCAGTATCTGGAAGCAGGAAGCATCTCTCGTGCTGGAGCCCAAGTTTCTCTGAAAGGTGGGAACTCTGGGAAGTCCTGGGCAGAGACATCAATGATCCAAAAGAAGCAGGGATCTCACCGGTTCCCAATCTACAATCGCTGGGTCCCTGGAGCCCTGAGAAAGGCGCTCCCTGGGGTAGCAGAAGCTGACCCCGAGGCAGAATGCAACAGGGCAGAGCCCCGGTTGCGTATGCGGGCTGTGCTCAGTTCCGTGCCCTCTCTGTGCCTCAGTTTCCTTGTCTGTAAAATGGGAACACAGTAGATGGTTCTATACAAAGCGGTGGAGCCTTGTAAAGCCTGATGAAGCTGAAAAGCCCCCATTCAAGTCCCGCAAAGCTTCACCCATCGGTGACCCCGGGGTTGGGCCTGGCTAGGGCAGGAGCACATCAGCACTGTCTCAGCTCTGTCCCCAGCACCACCGCCTGGCCTCCCTCCCCCTCCCCGCTGCCCCCAGCAGCCTCCGAGGGTCAGTGCCACGACTGACTGGGAGCTCTGAGCTCAGACACCAGCACCCTGGAAACAGCCGAGTCTCGGTTTCTTTAACTGTTAAAGGAGAATAATCATGCATCTCACGAAACTGCCCTGTGGACGGAGGAGACGGTATCTGATGAAGCAGTTAGCAAACCTGCAGACTGTACACACCCACCAGTCACGATGAGCCCCCCGCCGCCGGAACACCCTCCCCACTGCCTTCAGGAGTCTGCCAACTTCCGCAGGGAAGAAGCCAGTGACTCTGTATGCCCCACTGCCTACCACAGAACCAAGAAATGAGTAAGATCTGGATTAACCCAGGTTGAGAAAGGAAAAAAAAAGGGAGGGGACTTGGTGACGACACAGCCCAAACATCTCTGAATGTTCTCAGACAAGTTTTCCTTCCGACCTTCTTCTTCGCTCATCCTTCTGTGCACACCAAGACACGGACAGTCATGAGGAATCTCAGGCTGAACCCCGAGCCTGTGAGTCTGTGCTTTTCACAGCATCGTGCACAGCACAGGGGTTTCACACAGGAGTTCCTGAGGCCAGGCCACCTGGCCAGCAGCCACGGCCGAACCGGCTGGAGCCGTCACAGCCTCATGGCAGAAACAGGGAGTAAGTCTACGGGGTAAAGGACAAACATCTGATATGGGGAAATGAAGGGGAAAACATCTGCCATACACTGGCACAGGGCAGTACACACAGTGGGTGTTTAATAATGGAGGAACGTGTTGGGGGGACGGAGGAATTCGGCCTTCGCAAGACATGCTGTAACCACAGAACGGGGCAAACTCACACACTGGCAAGAGTCTGAAGCCTACAGCCAGCCTTGAGGGCCACCCACTGCAAGCGTTTTAGCGAACGCCGTCTGTCTTTACTGCACAGACTGTGCAAAGTCTGGGTACTGAGGCAGAGAAACGCCACACCAAGCACACCCCGGGACCAGGATCTGAGCCCGGGCCAAGGAGAAAGAGCCCGGCTCTCACTGAGCCTGGGGACCATGGGCCTGGGGGCCTCTGCAATGCAAACAAGGCTCACGTCCAAGAACGGAGCCACACTGACTGGTCCCACACGCAAATGCATTTGCAAACATAGCGTAAATACGGATGAGACATCATCTCAGAAACTGAAGCAGACCAGGCAAACAAGATGCTCAAAAGTCATCTCTCAGGAGACTTTCCAGGCGATCCTGGGAAAGCTGTTTGCTCAGAGGCAGAAGAAATCACAGTCAGAGCAGCTGCGGGTGGCCTCTGCCATGCCAAAAACTAGTTAGCTCTGTCCAGATATTTCGCAACAAGACACACATTTCAAGGAGCCTTATGGTTTTCTTCACATTGAGAGGAAGCAAGGATCACAGATGCTTCGACCCTAAAGGGTGATATATATGACGGGGACGTCAACCTTGATGGACATTTTGTTGAGACTAAGAAGAAGGGTCAAAGTTTGCAGTCCACACCACCTCCCGGAGGGCTGGTCACAAGGGACAGTGAACACTGCCTTCAAAACTACAGCCTGAAAGGAGCGTGGGTGCTGGCTAACCCACCAGCCTGTGGTCTGCCTTTCACTTCGGGATTGCTTCATCTTCCCTAAAACATGTTGTTTAACAAAATATTTTAAGATGTGTAGTTCTAGCTGCACGGTTAAGGAAGTTTTTTGTTTAGAAACATTTTGCGACTTTTTGCCATTCAAAGTTCGTGAGCCATTTCTCCAATAGAACTTGTATAAAATTTGCAGCTTGTGATTTAAAAATAAATACTGGGGCACCTGGGTGGTTCAGCCGGTTGAGCATATGCCTTCGGCTCAGGCCATGATCTCATGTTCATGGGTCCAAGCCTGTCAGAGCCTGGAGCCTGCTCTGGATTCTGTTGTCTCCCTCTCTTTCTGCCTCTCCCCTGATTGTGCTCTGTCTCTCTCGGTCTCTCAAAAAATAAAACAAAACGTTAAAAAAATAAAAATAAAAGTAAATATTGTGGGGGCGCCTGGGGGGCTCACTCAGTTAAAGCGTCCAACTCTTGGTTTCGGCTCAGGTCATGATCTCACAGTTTTTGAGTGTGAGCCCCACATCAGGCTCTGCACTGACAGCACAGAGCCTGTGTGGGATTCTCTCCCACTCTCTCTGTTCTTCCTCCACTTGCGTGCTCTCTCTCAAAATAAATACATTAGTTAAAAATAAACTAAAAGTAAGTATTGTGCCCCAAATGAAATGCCAGGGACCAGGGTAGAAAACTGTGTCGGGTAAATTATTTTATCTTTTTTACCAGGGGACTCCCATCTTCTTTCAAAAGCAAATGCAAACCTCATCAGCACTGGCGATCATTCTATGCCAGCTTGTTGGCTCTCCTTTCTAGTTACAGGAAATCTAAGACTAGTAATGATTAATATTCTTCTCTTGTACAGAATAAGGAAGCAGACACATCCAAATAAAACATATGCCAGTTGAAATCAATCAGGATAGAAAATTCTAGGTATTTCCAGACAGGAGTATACACGCCTAACTCACAGCCACAAGAGCGATCTGACTGCCTAAATACCATACCACCATCATGGAGAGTTGAGGGAAGTTCAGGTTACAGGAGCGAGAATACACAACTTTGGAATGGTTCACGTTAAGGGTGAACAGAAACAAGAAAATAAGAGCACAGAGTGTATGGTTTCTCCAAAAGAGAATTTCTACGCTTTGCCCAAAACTCCAAAAGCTAAAAAAAAAAAAAAAAAAAAAATTCAATATATGTATTTCTGAAATCATTTTTAGGTCAAGGGCTCTCTTCAATTAGTCCCCCAGGAAAGGACATCCCTCTGGGTGAGGTGGCTCTGCGGGTGATCTGAGGAGTTCAGGGGCTGTGATTGCGCCTTCTTCCCTCCAGGCGTTTGTGATATTCTGTAACTGTTTTGAGAGAGAAGAGCTCACGTGTGGACAAGTGTTTTAGTTGGCCTTCAAGGAAAGGTCTTCCTTTTCTCCTCAACTGCATCTTGAAGCCAAGGTGAGCCGCGGCCTTGGTTTGGGGGGTGCCTCAGAAGGTCTGCCCGGGGCCTCCCTGGACGAGAAGCTCCCACATAGGGGGCTGCGGGCGCCCGTCAGCCCAGCCCCGCTTCGAACTGAAGGAAACGGATACCCGCACGTATTTACCAAAGCTGGGGACAGATTTTTATCAGCTCTTCCTTCCTCTGGTCAACAGACTGGGTTTCCCTTTCAGGACTTGTTTTCTGTTTTTCTTTTCTTTTCTTTTTTTTTATTGTGGTGAAACACATCACATCAAACATACTGTTTTAACCACCTTTAAGCGTACAGCTGAGGGGTATGGTGTCCACACACACTGTGCCACATTCAGCATCTCCAGAACGTCTCCACGTGTGCAAACAGAAAGTCCACATCTGCTAAATGAGAAGCGTCCATTTCCTCCTCCCTCAGTGCCCAGTAAGCACCCTTCTGCTTTCTGTGTCTGGACGACTCTGGAACCTCACAGAAGTGGGTCCCACGGTGTCTGTCGCGTGTGGCTGGCTTACTTCAGTTAGCAGAATGTTCTCAGGGTTCATCCATGTTGTAGCGTGTGGCAGAACTGCTGTCCCTCTGAAGGCCGAATAATATTCCACTGTACGTAGATACCACACCGTGTTTACCTTCTCAATTATCGACGGCCATGTGGGCTGTGTCAGCCTTTGGCTGGTGCGAAAAAGGCTATGTGATCATTGCTGTTCAAACAAACTGCTTGTGTGCAGTTCTTTGGGGGAACATACCCAGAAGTGTGATTGCTGGATTATATGGTAATCCCGTTTTTTAGGGGCACCTGGGGGGCTCAGTCGGTTAAGCATCTAACTTCAGCTCAGGTCATGATCTCACGGTTGGTGGGTTTGAGCTCTGCGTCGGGCTCTGTGCTGACAGCTCAGAGCCTGGAGCCTGCTTCGGATTCTGTGTGTCTCTCTCTCTGCCCCTCCCCTGCTCATGCTTTCCCTTTCTCTCTCAAGTTATACAGTAATTCCACTTTTAATGATCTGAGGAAGCGTTACTATGGCTTTTCAGAGCAGCTATATACCATTTTACATTCCCATCAGCAATGCACAGGGTTCCGACTTCTCCACCCCTTTGCTAACACTTATTATTTTGTTTTGTCTCTTTAAATTACAGCCAGGTATTTGGTCTTTTCTACTAACCTTTCCTCAATTTCTCCCTGCCCTTCTCTACCCTGACTTACTGTCGGGTCTCCATCTCACTACCACCAGATACCTGAAGAGTAGGCCTCACCGCCTGCTTGCTGGGTTATGCCCAGCAAACTCACAGTAGTTTTATTGACAGGTTTTCTCCAGGCCCCCGTGACCCGCTGATCCCCATAGCCTGTGGCTGCTCCAGTCTTCCCTCAGCTGCTTCCCACCTGTAAGTTCACCGTGTTTAAAATTAAACCTGCCGTCTTCCCCCACAGAGCAAACCCAACCCTCTCCTCTTGGGCTCAGAGCACGCCTGCCTCACCCGCTCAGGCTCCCAGCCTCAGGATTAGCTTAGGGAACTTCTCCCTCACCTCCCTCCCACCTCCCGGGACTGGCAAGGTCCTGCCCCTGTGAACCCACGGGTCTCTTCCCAGATCTGTCCTTCCCATTTTACCTCGTGCCTCCACTCCCCAGACTGGATCCCGCCCTCCTCACCTGTCCTAACCTGCTAGCGTCTGGCTGTCCTGCTCCGTGTTCTCGCTCACCTTGACTTTCCCCAGAATGGCCACTGTGCTTCCTGAGGCGCATCTCCTCCCCTCTGCCTCCTCCTGGTGGCATCTGGAAAAGTCCAGACCTGCTGGCCTGGCATCAGAGTTGCCCACGTCTTCCCTGCACTTGACTCATGTGCCAGACTTGTTCTGCTCTCGGCCCCAGCACGGACCCAAGCTCCCCAGGGTGTTTTGTCTGTGCCTTTCTTGTGGCGTTCACTCCCACCTTCCTAGTCCTTCCCCTCCCATCACTGACCCAACAACTCTCTCCACAGAACAGGGCAGGGTCAATGTCCTATTTGTCTTTGGGGCCCTTTGGTGGCCACCAGTTAAAAGCCTGATATCTGGGGGGCGCCTGGGTGGCTTAAGCGTCCAACTTTCGCTTAGGTCATGATCTCGCGGTTCGTGGGTTCAAGCCCTGCGTTGGGCTCTGTGCTGACTGCCAGCTCAGAGCCTGGAGCCTGCTTCAGTCTGTGACTCCCTCTCTCTCTGACCCTCCCCTGCTCATGCTGTCTCTCTCTCTCCTAGAAATAAATAAAACATTAAAAAAAAAAAAAGCCTGGTATCTGGGAAGCAGTCAACAAGGAGTAGTGGATGAATGAATGAGAGCTATGACTCACTGGTCAAAGGCAGCGAGTCCGGTTCCTAGAACCCAGCCCACGCTGAGCAGCTCGCTGAGTGAGCTCACACACGAACCATGGTAGAGTGGCGGCTGGAATGACCGAGAGGCGTGGCTGCCGGTCCCACACCCAGGAAGGCAGGAGGGGCCAGCAGAGCCCGGCAGACACATGACAATGTACCTGAATCCTCCAGAAAGGTTCAGCCAGCTGAAGGCAAGCGAGCAGAGAATCCACTTACAAACCTCCCTGTTGTCAGAGGCTGGGAGGCAGGAAACTTTGGCGACAGCAGGGGAAACGATCAGTTACTTGGGAAATTCATTTATGTGAAACAGCTGATTTCTCAATGATCAAGAGTTAACGAGGCATCATGAATCTCCTCTTAAACTCAGTCCTTGGGGCGCCTGGAGGGGCCAGTTGGCTAAACGTCCGACTCGACTCTTGCTCTCAGCAAAGATCATGATCTCATGAGTTTGTGAGATGGAACCCCACATCGGGCTCTGTGCTGATAGCTCGGGACCTGCTTTTGATTCTTTCTCCCTCTGCCCCTCCCTGCTCGCACACGCACTCACCCTCTCTCTTAAATAAGTGTGGGGGAAAAAAAATACCTCAGTCTTTGGACGACCTGACTTTACTCTGGACGTTAACAGAAATATTAGAACAAGTGAAATTTCAAGACTGAGAGGTATGTAGGCATTTTTTTCCCTCCAGTGAAAGAATTTTATTAAAACTACTACCTTAAAAAGGCAGGTAATATGACGCCACAGATAGGTTTTGGAAAGACTGCTTTCTATTACTGACTGACTGACTGAGAATGTGAACACCACAATAAACAGGCTTAATTCAACAGACGTACAGAGAACTCCGGCCTCAAAACTCTTCACATGTGCCCCTGACACCTTAACACACAACGGCCACAGACCAGTCTGCAAAATGAGCCCCTACAAATTTCAAAGATGTGTATTTTCCAAACCTTTGAAGTCCTGGATGTTCAAGGCTGTGGTCTATCACAATAACCACTAAGAAACAGACCTTTCAGCTTTAAAAAAAAAAATGACAAGAATATGAAGTTCAACGACTGACTAGCCAGCAGGCCAGCATTTGGTCACAATATAATTGATTTCACCCTCAATGCTACTGTTGAAAGTGTTTAAACGCCCAGGGACTGACTCCAACCCACACACGCCTCCTCGATCCCCCACTCCAAGTGGACCAGGTATTTTCACACTTGGTTCATCTTCAGTGAAGACTGTAATTAAATCTTTAATTTGAAAACAAGAGTGAAAGGCCAGCACTCTGCATTAGTGGCGGCCCTCGCCGCTTAGAGCAAAGAGCAATCAAATAACAAACGGCAACCTTAGCTCCTTCAAGCTTAAGTAATCTGCTCATTTCAGAAGGTACTGGCTCCTCACAAGTGACCGAGTGACAGGTGGAAGTGCTTTCCGCAGTTATCTGGCAAGTGTGCTGGGAATCAGAAACGTTCTTTAAGTTGACAAGCTGTCAACTGTATGTGCCTCCTGGCCTTTTGATCACACCATCGTCTTTAAAGCATAAACTTCAGGACTTGCTTTATTTCACATCCAACGTGTTGTTGGAAGAGGCCTGGACGGGAGCTGCGTGGTAGGAACGAGATTACTCATACTAATCCCTTTGACTTTCCTCCTCTTCCTCCAGAACTCCCTAAAACTCTTCTTGGGCATAAAAAAAGGCAGTGTGGTGGAAACTGCTTATTCCTCCTTAGAATATTTACTAAGCATCTGCTCTGTGCCCTGCACGACTGTAGCCCACAGGAAATAGAGCCTGAAGTCAAACAAGTCTCTCTTCTCATAAGGAAACAGCAGGGACACCTGTAATCACACACACCTGGGACTGGATTCCGGCTGGGTCACTTACTTGGTGATGTGACCATGGGAATATTCTCACAGCTCTGAACTTCGAGCCCTCCTCATCTATTAATGAAAAACCAGAGGGGAACCTGGGTGGCTCAGTCGGTTAAGGGTCCAGCTTGTCGGCTCAGGTCATGAGCTCACCTCTCAGCGCTCCCACTTCCAGAATTCGAGCTCCATGTCGGGCTCTGTGCTGACAGCTCAGAGCCTGGAGCCTGCTTCGGATCTGTGTCTCCCTCTCTGTCTCTGCCCCAAGCTCATGCTTGGTCTCTCTCTCTCTCCCGCTCTCAAAATTAAGTAAATATTTTAAAAAATTAAAAAAACAAAAACAATAATGTTAAAAATGCTGTGGCAATCAAAAATAAAATACACCGAGTATTCGATCGACATTAAGTCTCTTCCCTCTGCTTGCTCCTGGTAATCAGTACACCAGGGACCATCTGAAGCAAAATCGGGAGGAAGGTGGTGGTGTTTTTTCAGTTCTATATTTGCCTGGTCCTTTGTGTCTTCTTCACCTCTTTGCACTTTTTTGTTCTTTGGAATCTGTGGTCCCTCGTCTTCCCTCCGCCAAATTACGCCTTCCCCTGTCGCTCAGCCCAGTCCAGAAACAGTTCTATTCTTGCAAGTAACCACTTGGAGCTCTTGATGAAAAGCACCCAATTAAACTAATTCACAAGGTAAATGCAGGCTTCACGCTTTGACCGTCTTTGTGGATGTGTTCATTTCAAGGAGGTGGCTTCCAGGCATTTCGGAGAAGTCATGGTGGGAGGGGGCAAATTTGTACAGTGTTGCCTGGACCACTCAGTACACAGACTGCCGCTTATTAAGTGGGTACATCCTGAGGTTTGCGTTGATGAGGCCAAGTTTTCATAATGTACAGCAAAGACACACTCCTGCTCAGAGAGGTCCTGGTCCACGCACAGCCTGCGTGTGCATCCTCGACTGCAGCCACAGCCTCTCAAAGCATCTACCCCGGGGCGCCTGGGTGGCCCCATCGGTTGAGCTTCAGACTCTTGATTTTGGCTCAGGTAGTGACCAGAATCATGGGATCAGGCCCTGCACTGGGCTCCAAGCTCAGTGTGGAGCCTGCCTGAGATTCCTGAACTCTCTCTCTCACACACACACACACACCAAATTAATTAATTAATTAATTAAAAAGCATCTACTGGTGAGAGACTTTGCAGCTGATAATCACCTTCCCTTGCTGGAGCTTAATTAGAATGCAGACCTAGGGTGGACCAGAAAACCACTGGCATTTAAAGAATCAAAGTTACAGGACAATTATTTGCCCGCTAACGTTAACTTTCATGCTTTCTGGCGCTTCACTGAGGCTCCAGAATCCTAATGAAGTGTTTGTCAGAGCGCTGAATAAAACGAACTTTTCATTATGCTTGTCAGGAAAGACTGCTAGCTTTCACACTAAACCAGGTAAAACTGGGAGCAAAGGCAAAAACATCAATATTAGCACTAGGGGCACCTGGGTGGCTCAGTTGATTAAGTGTCTGACTTTGGCTCAGGTTATGATCTCACAGTTCATGGGTTCAAGCCCCGTGTCGCGCTCTGTGCTGACAGCTCGGAGCCTGGAGCCTGTTTCAGATTCTGTGCCTCCCTCTCTCTCTGACCCTGCTCTGCTCACGCTGTCTCTCACTCAGAAATAAATAAAATATTAAAAAAAATATTAGTGCTAGCTAACCACGTGCTTGGTAGGGGAGGGGAGAATTTATGATGTTAAACCAAGGTCATCCATTTATGTAAACATACTTAGAACTTTCTGTGTCCAAATCAACGATCACATACCAAAGGATTTGGTTTGCTTTAATAAACATGTATTCTTTTTGTAGTAATAAAAAGTGATAGAGAAAGGCAGAACGGAAGGATAAAAGGAAATCAAAGAAAACACAGGCCATGCTGGAAACTAGCCCCCACCCCCCAAAACTGGAGGAGGGAGAGCTTTATGGAGGGCAGACAGTGGACACTGGGAAGTGAAGCAGGGATTCTTAGGAAGGCTGGACCCCCCGGCCTCAGGCAGGAGCTAAGTGCTGACCTAGGTAAGCGGGCTGGTGAAATGAGCCTCAGCCCACATTATTTATTGGCATAATTATTAATAATAATCGCTATCATTCATTGAAGCCCTATCGCGTTCCAGGCTGTACTTTGCTTACCATCTTCCCCCCCAAAAAAAACCTTTGGGGGTAGGTGAGTATTAATAACCTCATTTGGCAGATTTTACAAACTGAGGCCCAGAGGTGGTGATTAACATCCAAGGTCACACAAGCGCGGAGTGTCAGAGCCAGAGTTTGTACTGAGGCCTCGAACCGGACGGCCCACAAGGCCACAGTGCAGAACGGTGGGTCTGCCGTCGCCTGCCATGTCCTGCGGCCCATCCCCCCATCCAGCCCTCTGCACCCAGCTTCTCCTCTTCCTCCCGTTCACAAAATTGCTGCCCGAGTTCCCCTCCAGAAAGCCAGGGTTTTGCTCAAAGAAACAGCTTTGAAGTCTAAGCATCACCAGCTGTCCAAGGAACCCCATTGTCACATCTTTTAAATGTTTTCCAAGCCACAGGGACTTGGGGAATCCATCATGTGATTCAGTAGAGGGAAGGACTGGGGGCGACTTATCTGTTTGCCGCTGACTGTCAGAGTCTGGGCATTTCAACAAAATAAAGTCAGAGTCACCGGGCAGAAGCCTGCATTCTCTTCAAGAGCAGCCTCCAGCCGCAGAGCCTCGTGAGCCCCAAAGCAGCAGAGCACAGGGGAGGGGACGGTCCATCCTGGGCTGGCGGGGACTCCCCAGGCTCCCCAGCGCCTGGCAGGAACGTCAGAAGTAGAATCACACGGTCTGGGAATCTGAGCGCTACCAAGCTTGGATGTGTCCAAGAGGGCTTACTTTTTTTTTTTAATGTTTTATTTATTTCTGAGAGAGAGAGACAGTGTGAGCAGGGGAGGGTCAGAGAGAGAGGGAGACACAGAATCTGAAGCAGATTCCAGGCTCTGAGCTGTCAGCACAGAGCCCGACGTGGGGCTCGAACTCACAAACCGCGAAATCATGACGTGAGCTGAAGTCGGAAGCTTAACTGACTGAGCCACCCAGGGGCCCCTAAGAGAGCTTAGGAACTTTTGTTCCCAGGTTACAGGAGTCCCGAGAGAGGAGAGGAAAGGGAGGCAAAAGACCCTTCCTGTCAAAACTTTGCTTTTCCCCTCATCCGAGCTAAGAGAATGAAGACGGTTCAGCAAAGCTCACATCTGACAGAGCGAGGAGAGCCGCGCGGAGGAAGCAGAGGCAGGCAGGCGGGCACCGAGCCGACAGACCTCACGCTCCCGGCATGCACCCTGGGCACAGAGAGGCCCAGACAGCCCACTTCTGGGCAGATCCATATAGGTGACTTTCCAGGGTAGATAAGTAATTATCCAATTCCACCTCGTGTGACCTTTCATGAAGTCGGGATGGAGACCATGAATAATGAACCAATTCACCCCAGCGGGCTCCAGCACCTCACGGTCAGCAGTGTCAAGGGCTCCTGATACATCTAACACAAATGCCGTGGCGCCTGACCGGGGCCACCAGCGGGAAAAGGGAAAAACGTATCAATCAATGAAACTAACAGAGAGTCCGGGTCCTGCTCAAATCTGCAACCAGAGCGGCAGGAAATGGCTCACAGTACGATAATTAACTCCTGGATCCATGCAGTATTATCTTTACGACTATGCTGTCACTTGGGGCACCTGGATGGCTCCGTCGGTTAAGTGTCCAACTTCGGCTCAGGTCATGATCTTGTGGTTCAGGAGTTTAAGCCCCATGCCGGGCTCTGTGCTAACAGCTCGGAGCCTGGAGCCTCCTTCGGATTCTGTGCCTTCTTCTCTCTCTGCCCCTCCCCACCCCATGCTCTGTTTCTGTCTCTCACAAAAATAAATAAATATTTAAAAAACTAAGAAACAAAACCAAAAAGACTATCCTGTCTCTTGGGCAAGTCATCTTCAAGACCTCAGTTTCCACATCTTTAAAGCTCAGGGTTTGAACTCAGTGACTTGTAACTTCTCACCCAGAACTAAAATCCTGCGTTCTGATTCTCATTATGTTCTGATTTCTTAAATCTCCGTTTCTTTTAGGCTCTAAAGGGTTAAGTGCCTGCTCAAAGTCAGTTAACTGAATACAAAGCAGAGCTGGGAAGTTTAACATCAAGCAATTAGTTCTGAAGCAAGAAATTAAGACCTTTTCTTCCCTAATAGAAACATTAATATTTTCTGTCAATAGCTGACTAGTAAGAAAGCTCTTTCCAATCACTGGGATTCAGCCACTAAATGGGAGGTTCAGTCTCTATGCTGCTATAGAAAGTGGCTTCAGGTGACAGGTGACAGCTTCTGCTTCAGAATCAAACACTGATCAGGGGCACCTGGGTGGCTCAGTCGGTTGCACGTCCAACTTTGGCTCAGGTCATGACCTTGCAGTTCCTGAGTTCGAGCCCCGTGTCGGGTTAGCTGCTGTCAGCACAGGGCCTGCTTCAGATCCCCTGTCCTCCTCTCTCTGCCCCTCCCCTGCTCAAGCTCTCTTTGTCAAAAATAAAAAGTGGGGCGCCTGGGTGGCTCAGCTGGATGAGCATCTGACTTCGGCTCAGGTCATGATCTCACGGTTTGTGAGTTCGAGCCCTGCATCGGGCTTTGTGCTGACAGCTAGCTCAGAGCCTGGAAGCCTGCTTCTGATTCTGTGTCTCCCTCTCTCTCTCTCTGCCCCTCCTCCACTTACACTCTGTCTCTCTCAAAAATAAATAAACATTAAAAAATAAACAAACATGGGGCGCCTGGGTGGCTTAGTCGGTTAAGCGTCCGACTTTCGCTTAGGTCATGATCTCGCGGTTCGTGGGTTCGAGCCCCGCGTCGGGCTCTGTGCTGACTGCCAGCTCAGAGCCTGGAGCCTGTTTCAGTCTGTGACTCCCTCTCTCTCTGCCCCTCCCCTGCTCACGCTGCCTCTCTCTCTCTCCTAGAAATAAATAAAAAAATAAACAAACATTTAAAGAAAAAAGAATCCAACGCTGATCCTATTACAATGACTCGGTGTAAACCAGATTAGTAAATTTCTCACAAGGAATTTCCTAACACTACTGATTCTTCGCCATCTTGATGGGCTCAGTCTATGAATCTAGTTCTTGGTCAAGTATTGTTGCTCTTTCATGTGAACTGCAGCTGGTATCCTCATGACCTCTCAGACCTGGACACACACCCCACACCCCTTAGTGTAGAGAGGACACATCCCCAGCCTTTCCCACAAAGGGACAGCACTTTCTTAAACGCCCTGAAAACACAGCTGTCCCCACACCATGTCAGCCAGAAAACAGATGGCATTGCCTCCTGCTTCCTTTATTTTGAACTGTGTCCTGTTAGACCGGCTCGTCTCTGGGCAAGGGCACTGCCCAGATGCTAGACACGGGTGCCTCCTTTCCTGCCGGGCCATTTAAGAGGTGCTCTGGCTCTGACTGAAATGAAAGCGACCCCTAGACTCCATTTTCCAGCCACCAGATTGACAAAAATATAGATGTTCAATAGCATCACGCCAGCAGAAGTTTGGGGAAGTGGTGCTTTGATACAGTGCTGCTAGTGAGCCGGTAGAGCTCAGAGTGCGGTTAAGGGGTGACATTTACTACAGTCGGAGATGCAGGCGTTCTTCGGAACGCCCCTTCCTAGCATCTCCCCAGAACAATACCAGCACGTGTATTGTGCTGTACATACACACATTTGTACAATTAACCAATTGTGTACATTTGTGTACATGTGTACAATTAACCAATAAACTATAGTCCATCCTAACCGTACAACAGTACGAGCCAGTGAAAAAGAATAAACCAAATGAAAGATCTCTAAGACCAACTGTTATCTGAAAAAAGTAGATGTGAGCAAAGAAACGGTTGCTACAACCCCAACTGTATTAAAAAGCCAAGCAAACTGAGTATTTCTACAGAAACAAGTGTCTGTGTGACTTCACAGCAAAAAGTCTAAAATGACATAAACTAAGAACTTAGCTCTTGAGGCAACTGTTAAAATAAATGAGGGAGGGCTGCCTGGGTGGCTCAGTCAGGTAAGCGTCCTGACTTTGGCTCAGGTCATGATCTCACGATTTGTGGTTTCGAGCCCTGCATTGGGCTCCGTGCTGACAGCTCAGGACTCTTCAGGCTCTGTGTTCTCCCTCTCTCTCTGCCACTCCCCCACCCATGCTCTATCTCTGTTTCTCAAAAAAATACATAAATGTTAAAAAAATCTTAAAAATAAATTAAAATAAAATATATAATATAATAAAATAGAGGGAAAAGACCAAAACACAGTTCGCACAGCACAATTACTACTGGTTTAAAAATATGGGTGTAGGGTGCCTGGCTGGGTCAGTAAGGAGAGTGCGTGACTCTTGATCTTGGGGTCGTGAGTTCAAGCCCCACACTGGGGGTAGAGATTGCTTGGCTACAAGTAAACTAAAAACAACAACAACAACAACAAAAAATGTATGCCTAGTTAAAAAAAAAAGACAACTATCAGGAATTACAAAGAAAATAAAAACAGCAGTATTCGGTTCATTTAAGAAAAAACAAAGGTAGGGGTGTTTGAGTGGCTCAGTTGGTTGAGCTGTCTGACTTCGGCTCAGGTAACATCTCAGGGTCCGTAAGTTCAAGCCCTGCGTCAGGCTCTGTGCTGACAGCTTGGAGCCTGGAGCCTGCTTCGGATTCTGTGTGTGTCTCTCCCTCGCTTGTGCTCTGTCTCGCTCTCAAAGATAAATCAGCATTAAAAACATTTAAGAAAAAAGTTATTTTAACCGTTCACTCAGAAGCATGTTCTGAGAAACCAGTTTTCCAAAGTTATTTTTAACTGCTCTCTTAAATCTCTGACTTAAATAGGTAATTTTGAGGTGAATACAGCATAAAAAATAGCTGTACACAGCAAGTTTTATCTTGATGGAAGTATGAAAAGCCTGACTGCAAACTATTATGAAAAAAAAAATTAACTGGAGCCTAGTTAAATTGTTCACTTTAAACTATTTCGATTTTTGAAAATGCTACTTTACAGAAGGTCTAATTTGCTGATAAAATTTGCAATGCATTTCATTATTACCACCAATTTGTTGTAATACAGCAGGTCTTTATGCAACAGAGGTCTGGACAATCCTGTGGTTAAGGTGGTCATTTTGTGATGTGTGCTTCAGGCAACTAGATTTACCAAATTATCTTGCTAACTTAATAACCCTCTAAAATACAACTTCATACACCTTGCAAAGCAAACAAAGGACAAGAATAAAAATATACTAAGATGTCTATGTTTGAAATATTATAGAATATCAATACCTTATAACACATAGCCTGTTATTATAAATGTGTAATATTATAATATGGTTACAAATATAATGTTTGGAATAAAGCCAAATTTAAAGGAAGTCAAAACCACAGATGTGTAAATCAGGCTTATGAGCTCTATGCACACAAAAGAGGGGGTTCCTTAGGAATAAGTGATTTGAGATTCAGGGGACAAGAGATTGTGTCCTCAAAATATTTGCTACCCATAGATCAAAATATCTGAAGTTCTACTATTAAAGGTCCATTTCTTCAGAATAAACACTGGTGTCCTTTTAAAATGCAAATAATCAGGAGGACTAAGACATAAGCCAATATTATTTTACCATGTTATTTATCAGATTGTTTTTTCTCAAAGGAGGGGGGCTAGAGGGTAGCAGGCTACTGAAAATAAGAAAAAGTCCTACGACATGATACTCTCTACATGGAAAACCTGAAAAGACTCCACCAGAAGACTGCTAGAACTGATACGTGAATTCAGGAAAGTTGCAGGTACAAAATCAATGTACAGAAATCGGTTGTATTTTTATACACTAATAATGAAGCAACAGAAAGAAAAATCAAGAAACTGATCCCATTTACAATTGCACCAAGAACCACAAAATACCTAGGAAATAAANGTGGGGCTTGAACCCACGAACCATGAGATCATGACCTGAGCCGAAGTCAGATGCCCAACTGACTGAGCCACCCAGGCGCCCTGTATGCTGAAAATTATAGAGAACTTATGAAGGGAATTGAAGAAGACACAAAGAAATGGAAAATCATTCCATACTCATGGAAAGGAAGAATAAATATTGTTAAAATGTCAATACTATTCAAAGCAATCTACACATTCAATGCAACACCAAACATAATTGCACCGACACTCTCCTCAAAGCTAGAACAAACAATCCTAACACTTGTATGGAATCACAAAAGACCCCGAACAGCCAAAGTAATATTGAAGAAAACCAAAATGGGAGGCATCACAATCCCAGACTTTAGCCTCTGCTACAAAGCTGTGATCATCAACACAGTATGGTATTGGCATGAAAACAGACACACAGACCAACAGAATGGAATAGAGAACCCAGAATTGGACCCCAAAATGTATGCCCAACTAATCTTTGAGAAAGCAGGAAAGAGTATCCACTGGATAAAAGCCTCTTTAACAGATGGTGCTGGGAGAAATGGACAGCAACATGCAGAAGAATGAAACTAGACCACTTTCTCATACCATACCCCAAAATAAACTCAAAATGGATGAAAGACCTGAATGTGAGACAGGAAGCCATCAAAACCCTAGAGGAGAAAGTAGGCAACAGCCTCTTTGACTTCAGCCACAGCAACTTCTTGCTCAACAGATCTCCAAAGGCAAGGGAATTAAAAGCAAAAATGAACTACTGGGACCTAATCAAGATAAAAAGCTTCTGCACAGCAAAGGAAACAATCAGCAAAACTAAAAGGCAACCTATGGAATGGGAAAAGATATTGGCAAATGACATATTGGGTAAAGGGTTAGTACCTAAAATCTTTAAAGACCTTACCAAACTCAACACCCAAAAAAACAATAATCCACTGAAGAAAGGGGCAGAAGACAAGAATAGACACTTTTCCAAAGAAGAAATCCGGATGGCCAATAGACAGATGAAATGATATTCAATGTCACTCATCATCAGGGAAATACAAATGAAAGCCACACTGAGATACCACCTCACACCAGGTCAGAATGGCTAAAATGAACAAATCAGGAAAATATAGATGCAGGCGAGGATGTGGAGAAACGGGCACCCTCCTACACTGTTGGTGGGTCTGTAAACTGGTGCAGCCCCTCTGGAAAACAGTGTGAAGTCCTCAAATAACTAAAAATAGAACTACTCTATGACCCAGCAATAGCATGCTGGGAATTTACCCAAGGGATCCAGGAGTGCTGATGCATAGGGGCACATGTACCCCAAGGTTCATAGCAGCACTTTCAACAATAGCCAAATTATGGAAAGAGACTAAATGTCCAACAACTGATGAATGGATAAAGAAGACGTGGTTTATATATACAATGGAATACTACTTGGCAATGAGAAAGAATGAAATCCTGCCATTTGCAGCAACGTGGATGGAACTGGAAGGTATTATGCTGAGTGAATAAGTCAGTCAGAGAAAGACAGATAACATGTTTTCACTCATATCTGGATCTTGAGAAACTTAACAGACCATGGGTGAAGGGAAGGGGGAAAATAGTTACAAACAGAGAGGGAGGGAGGCAAATCATAAGAGACTCTTAAATACAGAGAACAAACTGAGGGTTGAGGAGGGTGAGGGAGAGGGGGAAATGGGTGATGGGCACTGAGGAGGGCACTTGTTGGGATGAGCACTGGGTGTTATATGTAAGTGATGAGTCACAGGAATCTATCCCCAAAGCCAAGAGCACACTTTACATACTATATATTAGCCAATTTGACACTAGATTTTATTTAATAAAATTTAAAAAAAAATAAAAAGATAAGAAAAAGTCTTAGACGTGTGTGTCCCTACTGTATGAAGACGTTGGAGAGGATGATGGAAGCCTTCATTTCTTTCCTGGATTTGGGCTTACCTATAGCACCTTCAACTGTAATCTAATAATTGTGTCAGGCATAAATTCAATCTGAAACTTACACTGGAGATCATGGGATTCCCAGAAAACCAAGAATATTAGCTACAACTTCTTGAACACTAATCACGTGCCATACACAATCCTTTTTCATATATTACTTTATGTGATCCACACTAAAAAAACGGAATACATACTCTCGCCTCCAACTTGCAGGTATAAAAACTACAGTTCAGAGGGAGGAGGAAGATACCTGCCCAGGATCACGTGATACTAAGCGACAACCTACTTCTGGGACACACCAAACTCAAGGCTCCACTATTCAATGGTGTCTCATCCCTCCCCTCAAAAGTTTACAAAGAAAAATACAGTTGTTTGACCATAAATCAGTTTAATCCCCCTAACCAACCACATTCTCTGAAGGGTCACTCTTTATTTTCATTTTATTTTAGAGAGAGAGCACATGAGCTGGGGAGAAGAACAGAGGGGAAGAGAGACAGAGAGAATCTCAAGCAGGCTCTGCACTGTCAGCATGAAGCCCAACTTGGGGCTCGATCCCGTGACCCTGGGATAGTGACCTGAGCCAAAATCAAGAGTCAGATGCTCAACCAACTAAGCCACCCAGGCACCTGGCTCACTCATACTTTTAATCTTTCTTTAAATCCATAGATTTTGGTTAAGAAAGGTAAAAATAATTTCTTTCCCATGATGTCTTTTCTTTCTTCCCTCAATCACCTCTAGACGGGGCTACTTCACCAGTAAATCAGAAGCTGCAAATCTCCAACATGCTAATTTCAACCAGCCTTCCCAGTCCCTTTCCCTGGCTGATGTCCCCAGACGGAAAGGAAGTCCACTTGGCAACTGGCCGTATATCCCACCATCCCAATGACTTGTGGAGCTTAAGGAAATAAAAATAGTTCACACTACCCAAAACCCAGGACGTAAGTGTTAGGCAGCTATGTGTTACTTTCATGGAAAACAGAGCTGGGTAAATTCGCTGTCATATGTGAGTTGACATGAATTCCCAATAAACAAACAGCACTAGATGCCTGTGGTGTCTGACTTACACCCTACAGGAAAACACCTCCATGCGAGCTTGAACTCCCATCTCTGCGACAGCATCCTGCATCCAGAGCAGACCGTGGGTCGCTTACTTCCTGTCCCAGGGCTTCTCTGATGCCATCGATACCGCATTTCTCCCAGCACATGTGTGCAAATCAGAGTGAGGGGCTTCAGGTCTCAGCCGCTGGGGGATGGGAGCCTATGGATAAATGCTTCCCCTGCTTTATCCTCAGTTGGACAACTTGAAGAGGTTTCTAGGAGCTCCTCAGAAGGTTCCAGATCTAATGCCTGTTGCTTTCCTCAGTGACCCTGCCCATAACACAACTTTACGCTGGTCTTTCCTCCTTGCCTCACTCTTCCTTCCTGGAACTACCACCCAACACCCCACAGCACAGCAGCCCCTGTCTTGAGTTCTGCTTCTCAGTAGAACCCAAGCTGAGACAGGCTTTCATTACATATCCCGCCAAGCCGCCTAATAAGAGAGTGGTGGCGGGGTGGGGATGTGAGCTCGAAAGACAGATCTGACGCTGAAGCCCAGCTCTGCCATTTATGGGTCACACTCTTTGGGAAAGTGACTTCCTGCAGCCAGTTGGCTTTATTACCAAAAACACCCACCTTTTTTGGGGGGGGGGGGGGGGTTG
>NW_027529428.1:12738124-12769253 GCF_008692635.1 Crocuta crocuta | reverse complement strand
GAGCAGGGGAGGGGCAGAGAGAGAGGGTGACACAGAATTCGAAACAGGCTCTGAGCTGTCAGCTCTGAGCTGTCAGCACAGAGTCCAATGTGGGGCTTGAACCCACGAACCATGAGATCATGACCTGAGCCGAAGTCAGATGCCCAACTGACTGAGCCACCCAGGCGCCCTGTATGCTGAAAATTATAGAGAACTTATGAAGGGAATTGAAGAAGACACAAAGAAATGGAAAATCATTCCATACTCATGGAAAGGAAGAATAAATATTGTTAAAATGTCAATACTATTCAAAGCAATCTACACATTCAATGCAACACCAAACAAAATTGCACCGACACTCTCCTCAAAGCTAGAACAAACAATCCTAACACTTGTATGGAATCACAAAAGACCCCGAACAGCCAAAGTAATATTGAAGAAAACCAAAATGGGAGGCATCACAATCCCAGACTTTAGCTTCTGCTACAAAGCTGTGATCATCAACACAGTATGGTATTGGCATGAAAACAGACACACAGACCAACAGAATGGAATAGAGAACCCAGAATTGGACCCAAAAATGTATGCCCAACTAATCTTTGAGAAAGCAGGAAAGAGTATCCACTGGATAAAAGCCTCTTTAACAGATGGTGCTGGGAGAAATGGACAGCAACATGCAGAAGAATGAAACTAGACCACTTTCTCATACCATACCCCAAAATAAACTCAAAATGGATGAAAGACCTGAATGTGAGACAGGAAGCCATCAAAACCCTAGAGGAGAAAGTAGGCAACAGCCTCTTTGACTTCAGCCACAGCAACTTCTTGCTCAACAGATCTCCAAAGGCAAGGGAATTAAAAGCAAAAATGAACTACTGGGACCTAATCAAGATAAAAAGCTTCTGCACAGCAAAGGAAACAATCAGCAAAAATAAAAGGCAACCTATGGAATGGGAAAAGATATTGGCAAATGACATATTGGGTAAAGGGTTAGTACCTAAAATCTTTAAAGACCTTACCAAACTCAACACCCAAAAAAACAATAATCCACTGAGGGGCAGAAGNAATAATCCACTGAAGAAAGGGGCAGAAGACAAGAATAGACACTTTTCCAAAGAAGAAATCCGGATGGCCAATAGACAGATGAAATGATATTCAATGTCACTCATCATCAGGGAAATACAAATGAAAGCCACACTGAGATACCACCTCACACCAGGTCAGAATGGCTAAAATGAACAAATCAGGAAAATATAGATGCAGGCGAGGATGTGGAGAAACGGGCACCCTCCTACACTGTTGGTGGGTCTGTAAACTGGTGCAGCCCCTCTGGAAAACAGTGTGAAGTCCTCAAATAACTAAAAATAGAACTACTCTATGACCCAGCAATAGCATGCTGGGAATTTACCCAAGGGATCCAGGAGTGCTGATGCATAGGGGCACATGTACCCCAAGGTTCATAGCAGCACTTTCAACAATAGCCAAATTATGGAAAGAGACTAAATGTCCAACAACTGATGAATGGATAAAGAAGACGTGGTTTATATATACAATGGAATACTACTTGGCAATGAGAAAGAATGAAATCCTGCCATTTGCAGCAACGTGGATGGAACTGGAAGGTATTATGCTGAGTGAATAAGTCAGTCAGAGAAAGACAGATAACATGTTTTCACTCATATCTGGATCTTGAGAAACTTAACAGACCATGGGTGAAGGGAAGGGGGAAAATAGTTACAAACAGAGAGGGAGGGAGGCAAATCATAAGAGACTCTTAAATACAGAGAACAAACTGAGGGTTGAGGAGGGTGAGGGAGAGGGGGAAATGGGTGATGGGCACTGAGGAGGGCACTTGTTGGGATGAGCACTGGGTGTTGTATGTAAGTGATGAGTCACAGGAATCTATCCCCAAAGCCAAGAGCACACTTTACATACTATATATTAGCCAATTTGACACTAGATTTTATTTAATAAAATTTAAAAAAAAATAAAAAGATAAGAAAAAGTCTTAGACGTGTGTGTCCCTACTGTATGAAGACGTTGGAGAGGATGATGGAAGCCTTCATTTCTTTCCTGGATTTGGGCTTGCCTATAGCACCTTCAACTGTAATCTAATAATTGTGTCAGGCATAAATTCAATCTGAAACTTACACTGGAGATCATGGGATTCCCAGAAAACCAAGAATATTAGCTACAACTTCTTGAACACTAATCACGTGCCATACACAATCCTTTTTCATATATTACTTTATGTGATCCACACTAAAAAAACGGAATACATACTCTCGCCTCCAACTTGCAGGTATAAAAACTACAGTTCAGAGGGAGGAGGAAGATACCTGCCCAGGATCACGTGATACTAAGCGACAACCTACTTCTGGGACACACCAAACTCAAGGCTCCACTATTCAATGGTGTCTCATCCCTCCCCTCAAAAGTTTACAAAGAAAAATACAGTTGTTTGACCATAAATCAGTTTAATCCCCCTAACCAACCACATTCTCTGAAGGGTCACTCTTTATTTTCATTTTATTTTAGAGAGAGAGCACATGAGCTGGGGAGAAGAACAGAGGGGAAGAGAGACAGAGAGAATCTCAAGCAGGCTCTGCACTGTCAGCATGAAGCCCAACTTGGGGCTCGATCCCGTGACCCTGGGATAGTGACCTGAGCCAAAATCAAGAGTCAGATGCTCAACCAACTAAGCCACCCAGGCACCTGGCTCACTCATACTTTTAATCTTTCTTTAAATCCATAGATTTTGGTTAAGAAAGGTAAAAATAATTTCTTTCCCATGATGTCTTTTCTTTCTTCCCTCAATCACCTCTAGACGGGGGTACTTCACCAGTAAATCAGAAGCTGCAAATCTCCAACATGCTAATTTCAACCAGCCTTCCCAGTCCCTTTCCCTGGCTGATGTCCCCAGACGGAAAGGAAGTCCACTTGGCAACTGGCCGTATATCCCACCATCCCAATGACTTGTGGAGCTTAAGGAAATAAAAATAGTTCACACTACCCAAAACCCAGGACGTAAGTGTTAGGCAGCTATGTGTTACTTTCATGGAAAACAGAGCTGGGTAAATTCGCTGTCATATGTGAGTTGACATGAATTCCCAATAAACAAACAGCACTAGATGCCTGTGGTGTCTGACTTACACCCTACAGGAAAACACCTCCATGCGAGCTTGAACTCCCATCTCTGCGACAGCATCCTGCATCCAGAGCAGACCGTGGGTCGCTTACTTCCTGTCCCAGGGCTTCTCTGATGCCATCGATACCGCATTTCTCCCAGCACATGTGTGCAAATCAGAGTGAGGGGCTTCAGGTCTCAGCCGCTGGGGGATGGGAGCCTATGGATAAATGCTTCCCCTGCTTTATCCTCAGTTGGACAACTTGAAGAGGTTTCTAGGAGCTCCTCAGAAGGTTCCAGATCTAATGCCTGTTGCTTTCCTCAGTGACCCTGCCCATAACACAACTTTACGCTGGTCTTTCCTCCTTGCCTCACTCTTCCTTCCTGGAACTACCACCCAACACCCCACAGCACAGCAGCCCCTGTCTTGAGTTCTGCTTCTCAGTAGAACCCAAGCTGAGACAGGCTTTCATTACATATCCCGCCAAGCCGCCTAATAAGAGAGTGGTGGCGGGGTGGGGATGTGAGCTCGAAAGACAGATCTGACGCTGAAGCCCAGCTCTGCCATTTATGGGTCACACTCTTTGGGAAAGTGACTTCCTGCAGCCAGTTGGCTTTATTACCAAAAACACCCACCTTTTTTGGGGGGGGGGAGGGGGTTGGGATTGAAAGAAAATTCTGGAAGTAATCTTAAAAATCTCTTCAAGAACTTAAGTTATGTCAACCAAAATCTACACATGAACTTATATGATGGTGCTTGGAGATGATCAATAAAACCAGTGAAAACCTTTGGAAAATCTGACCATGAACACAAGAAAATAATAAGTAAATAAAGAGAAAAGCAGTAAATGTGAGAAAGCAGATACAGCCACAGATGTAGTGTTAGGAGGCCACCCTGGAGTTGAAAACGCCACCACCACACCTGTCCCAGGATCAAGGACTGCCAATGACCTTAGGCTAACCTTGGACCGTCACACAACCCTATGAATATATTTAACGCCACTAAATCATACCATTTAAAATGGCAATTTTTATGTTATATATACTTAGCACCAAAGAAAATGTATAACTGAAAACAAATGAGGGGTGCTGAGTGGCTCCGTCAGTTGAGCATCTACCTCTTGATTTCAGCTCACGTCATGATGCCAGGGTTGTGGGATCAAGACCTGCAATGGGCTTTGCACTGAGAGTGGAGCCTGCTTAAGATTCTCTCCCTCTTTTGCCACTCCCCCTCTTGCACTCTCTTGCTCTAAAAAAAGCCCTATGGACTGGAACAGGTAAGTGGAAGACGACAATGGCCTGATCAAAAAGAAAACAGAAGATAAGGAAAGAAAGAAGAGGAAATCATGAGATAGTTCTCTCACCTACTATTTAATGCGTACCAGAGGGGCGCCTAGGTGACTCAGTCAGTAAAGAGTCCGACTTCTCTCAAGTCATGATCTCCCGGTTCGTGGGTTCAAGCCCCGCATCGGGCTCTGTGCTGACAGCTCAGAGCCTGACTCCTGCTTCAGATTCTGTGTCTCCCTCTCTCTCTGCCCTTCTTCTGCTCACACTCTGTCTCTCTCTCTCTTTCAAAACTAAACTAAAATAAAAATGTGCACCAGGTATTTCACGAGCCAGCACAATTAAATTGGCAGTATCTGCATCCCAACCACAAAGAGTCCCCTGAATCTGCAAAAGGAATGAATGCAGCCACTTTAACAGTTTTCTCTCAACAACCAAAGTAAGTACCAGGTAGCACGCTCCTCTCATAGCGAAGCAGGGCCGAAGAACACAAGGAGAGAAACAAGTCTCTCAAAATGTAGTTCCTCTGCTAGGAAAGTTCTAGGGCAAGACAGCATGCTCTCCTTCCAGAACGCGGCGCACTACTGCCCATATTAGTAGCAGTTGGAGACCAGGTAGAAACCTACCATCGCTGTAATTACAATAAAGTGTTCCCAGCCTTGAAAATGATTGGGGATAATGTCACTTACTGCGTGGGGACTCTTTTCTACCTATCAATGCCCAGAACAATACACAATAAGGCTCTCTGGTTTAACAGCAGCAAAGTGCTATTCGCGGGATTAAAAAATGAGCAAATCATTCGCCTCCATTTCCTGGAGACAAACATTTGGTTTGATAAGTAAACAAAAAGTCATTTATACTCCAAAGACCACTCAGATGGATATAAGCAGTTCTGATTTACTCCAATGGGCCTGGAGGGGTTGTAATTTATTTCAGTCCACTTAGCGCTGTAACAACTGCTTTTCAAAAACCGACATTGATTCATGAAAATGAACATATGGACTCTCTTTGCAGCATAAACCCCAACAGCCTCAGGCAACAGCAATGTCGTACAAGGCTCCGCGAGGCTGGTATGTGGAAGCCAGCAATTACGCCGGTATTTAACGCAATCTATTGCTCATCAGAAAAGCGCTTAGCACAGGAGTCAGACCCAGACAGCCACTTAACTGTCCCCTCCAGCGATTACACTCTCTCAACCCAAGAGTGTGTCAAATTAAAACAACTACACATTGACTTTTTGCTTCTGTAAACATTAAGGGGTGATTGACAACTTGAGGCTGCAGCCAGCCAGGCATTATCATCACCCTCCCCTGCTTATCTGCTCTCTGCTCGGTAGTCTGTTTCCTTAGGAATATTCCTACAGAACACCGAAGGATTTCAGGGCTTCCCCCTCCCCAGGGCTCAACTAAGGAGAGTCTATCATCTCTTACAAGTGAACAGCTTCAGATGGCCTTAAAAAACTGGGCATGTTAAAATTTAATATTTGTCACTGTTCTTGTAGAAAAAAATCTATTCATTTCCTTAATTTTTTTTAATGTTTTTTATTTATTTCTAGGAGAGAGAGAGAGAGAGAGAGACAGCATGAGCAGTGGAGGGTCAGAGAGAGAGGGAGTCAGAGACTCTGAAACAGCCTCCAGGCTCTGAGCTGGCAGTCAGCACAGAGCCCGATGCGGGGCTCGAACCCACGAACCGCGAGATCATGACCTAAGCGGAAGTCGGACGCTTAACCGACTAAGCCATCCAGGCGCCCCAAATCTATTCATTTCCTATTAGAAAAATGGAAAATCAGTCAGTCTTTTACCGACACTACTGTTCTCACTGCTCTGCTATGTACGATCCTGATTTTGGAAGGATTCCCTTCCCTTTTCTATTCTCCTTTATTTCACAACTGTAAGGGGCAGGAAAAAAGTCCAGTGGAGGCACCAGGGAGAGACAAGTAAACAAAAGTAAAAAATAAGCAATTAGATCCATTCACCACGGATATCCACGTGAATCATCAACTGGCAAGTTTACAGGCTTGTTCCGTGGAATCTGACCCACGATGCCCCATGTGCTGTGATGATCACAGACATGGGCCACAGGCAAGTGTCAAACATGAACCCTTTTGCCCCCTTTCCTTCTTGGTGGTAAGACCATTCAAAGGGGAAAGGGGCCTTCAATAAATGGTTCTAGGAAAACTGCAGATCCACATGCAAAAATGAATGAAGTTAGGGGCACCTGGTGCCTCAGTCAGTTGAACGTCCAACTCTGGCTCAGGTCATGATCTCACAGTTTGCGAGTTCGAGCCCCACATCGGACTCTGTGCTGACAGCTCAGAGCTGGGAACCTGTTTCAGATTCTGTATCTCCCTCTCGCTCTCTGCTCCTCCCCGCTCTCATAAATAAATACATTTTTTAAAAAAAGAATGAAGTTGGACCTTTACCTTACAGAAAAATGAACTCAAGATGGATCAAAGACCTAAATGTTAGAGCTAAAAGTATAGAATACTTGAAAGAAAACATGGGGGAGGGGAGGATCATGATGTTAGATTTGGGAATGGCTTCTTGGATATGACCCCAAATGCATACAGAACAGAAGAAAAAATAAGACAGATTTCATTCCATCACAATTAAAAATGTCTATGTACCAAAGGACACAACATAATCCACAGAATGAAACTCACAGAATGGAAACCATATTTGCAAGTGGTCCCTGTGATACGCGATCCAAGCCACTTTTTCCCTCTAGGTTTTAATGCAAGCAGCCTTGGTAAGTCCCCAAAGCTTACATGCCGCCCCATGGCCAGAAGACCCGTTTCCCACCCATTCTTGGGCTGAGATCAACCAAGTTCTAGTTTACTCACTTCCATCTGTTATTTAAAAGTAAAAGTATAACATGGGTCAGGTCCAAAGATGGGTTAGGCTACTTTTCACCTTAATCTTTCAATCACTTCTCCCTAAAAACATCCTCTTCCACCCCACATGTTATTTGAAGAAGGGCTGATGTTCCCACAGAAGTCAGACGCTCCCACTTGTCTAAGATGGAAGCAGCATCCAACAGAACGCCTGTGACGATGGACAGGCCTTATTTCTGCAGTATCCAATATGGTGGCCCGTAGCCACCTGTGGTTGCTGGGCACTGGAATGTGGCTGGTGTGACAGAACTTGATTTTAAATTTTAATTCACTCAAATTAAAAAAGCCCTCTTTGTCTATAGAAGCTCCTGTATGAGATGGTGCAGGCCTAAGCCAGCAGGCTGAAGGGGGGGGGCTGAAATGCTGATAGTCTGAGGCTGGGAGGAGAGACATGGAGTCAGGAGACCGTCCGTTCCAAGCCGTGCCACTTATTCTCTCTCTTCAGCAGTTTGCTCTGCTCTGAAATAGGGTCAATGATTTTTGCCCCACCTACCTGTGGACTCACAGAAAGATACTTGGTCTTTGTCCTTGGTTCTTGGCACAGAGCTCCTAAAACCCTGGGAACTTCCTGAGTGATAAGGGAGACAGAAGGGACAGAAGCCTCTTTGATTCTGACAAGGTGGCGCTTGGTGGGCCGCTAGACAGCTTTAGTATGGGGGCTGAGTGCCAAAAAGGCCCGGGCTTAGTTAGATGCTTGGAAATTCTAGCCATACCCCATCAACAATCCAGGGAGGGGAGTGGTTAACCGTGAATGGCCAATGATTTAATCAACCATGCCTAATGATGAAGCTGCCATAAAAACTCCTTCATGACAGGGTTCAGAGAGCTTCTGGGTAGTGAACACTTTGGAGATCTGGGAGGGTGGTGCCCCTCAAAAGGGCACGGAAGCTCTCCACCCTCTCCCCATTCTTTGCCCTATACATCTCTTCCATTTGGCTATTACTGAGCTCTATCCTCTATATTAAACCAGTAATAATATGTAAAGCACTTTCCTGAGTTCCCTGGATCATTCTAGTGATTTATCAAACCTGTGGAGGAGTCATGGGAACCCCCAAATTTGTAGTAGGCCAGGCAAAACTGTGGGTAGCCTGGGAACCCCACCTGTGGCTGGCCTCGGTAGAGGGGACAGTTTTGGGGGGATTGAGCTCATAACCTAAGGGATCTGGGACTGAACTGAATCGCAAGACACCCAGTTGGTGCAGAAGGAAAACTCCTCCCACTATCTGACAAGACCAGTGTTAGGATTAAACAAAATGGGGGCACCTGGCTGCTAAGCCGGTACAGCATGTGACTCTCTGATCTTCGGGTTGTGAGTTCACACCCCACGCTGGGTGCGGACGCTACTTAGAGAAAATAATACTTGGGATGAGCACTTGGTGTTATATGGAAACCAACTTGACAATAAGCTATAATAAAAAAAAAATAAATTTAAAAACTAAATGAAATAAAAAGGATTAAACAAAGTGATCTAGGTCAAAGGGCTTCTCTGAAGTAAGAGACCATTTTTCATATTTATTTGGCTGATCTGTAAGAGACATCAGCTGGTCCGTGAGTGCTAACTGTGATAAGTTCACCATAAGTAACCTTTGCATTGCTTCACAATACCATCTGGAAACAATGCATTGCTGTCTCATTCATTTCCCTGTGTCTGAAGGCACTAAATCTCTGCCACGTTGGCTGGAAAAATAAGCAAAGACTACTCTGTAGCACTACATTGGCGTGACTTGTTTAAAGTTCTGCAGAGCATTACAAGTGATGACAAGGAATCAGAAGTCCTTTTCCCAAAATCAGAAATAGGAAAAAACAGGAAGTTACCAAACTCTGGGGGGGGTGGGGGGGAGGAATGCAGGGAAGAAGAGCCACAATCTGGAATGGAAGTGCTCTTGGTGACTGGGGTGTGCTCAACCGTGGACCTCTCCATCTCTGGAAAACACCTCGGCTCTGGGGATTTGACAGTGAGGCCATGCCTTGCCACAGGCTAATCGGCACATCATAGAGTTTGGAAGGTGAGTGAGTGGTCAGCAAATTCCAGACATTAGGCACAGGACCAGGGACACACCGGCTCACCAGGCCTCACTGTCCTTCTAGGTCCCAAAAACCTCATCGAGAAGAGAAGATGTTTGGAGACACTGAACTCTTCAACAGTGTTACAGACTCCACGGTGTCGCCCCAAATTCCAAGGGGAGCCCTAGTAGCTCCCAGTAAGACTGTATTGGAGATGAGGCCTTAAGGGAGATAGGTAACTGGCTAACTGGGGTCATAGGGTGGGGCCCTGGTTGGACAGGACGAGGCTTCTCCTAAGAAGAACGAGAGAAGATCAGAGCTCTCTCTCTTCCTGACTCTGCGCACACAGAGAGAAAAGGCCACGTGGAAAGGACACGGTGAGGCGGCCGGCCATAACCTCAAGCACACCTTGACCTGGGACTTCTAACCTTCAGAGTTGGGAAGGGATAATTTTTAAGCCACCCAGCCTGTGCTATTTTGGTATGGCAGCCTAGCAGAAGAACATAAATGGTACTAGCAGAAAACAAGAAAATAACACAGCCTTGCTTGTTCAACGTCCATATACGTCAGTTCCTCTCATTTCCTGGAGTAGGGTTTTCTACTCATTACAGGCATTCGTGTGTTGAGTTGAAAGAGCTGGAGATTTACTAAAATGAGATTAAACACATATTTCACCCTTAGAATCTTGTGGGTTAATAATTCGGCTGGGCCCTGCAAGAGATTCCGAACTCAAAACAAAAACAAACTCTTTCACAGAATGGAATATTGTTTGGCCATAAAAAGGAATGAAACTCTATCACGTGGGTACCACAGCGGACAAACCTCAGAAATGTAATACTAAGTGGAAAAAAAGCCTCACACAAAAGGTCATGTCTTATAGGATTCTATTTATAGGAAATGTCTAGAGTAGGCAAAACCGGAGACAGAAAATAGAACAGTAGCTTCCAGGGGCTGGGAGGGAGGTGGAAATGAGGGGCGACCGCATATGGGGAACCTTTTGGGGTGATGGAAACCTTGTGGAATTAGATTGTAGTGACGGTCGCACAATTTTGTCAATGCACTAAAAACCACTGAACTGTACGCTTTAAGGAGATGAATTTTATGACGCGTGAACTATGTATCAATAAAGCTGTTATAAGCAAACAAATAAATCAATCAAGTCCCATGCCACCTCTTAACCACGTTAGTAACAAAGGCATGTTAAAATATTCCCAGACGGGGCTGCGTATTTGGAACATCTGTCCATAAAGTTCGGTCGCGATCCCGGTTTCTAACTGAAGAAGAAAAACCTAAACCTCTCCCTTAGGTTACAGAGACCTCAACCAAGACCTGAATAAAAGCAAGACAGCTGGGCACATGGCAACTCCACTCCACCGCCCGTGGAGGCTTGGACCAGGCAAGGCTGTTCTTCTGGACAGGAAGGGGAGGGCACATGTCCCCAAGATATGCTGACACGTAGGGGTCTCTGTCCCGTGCTCTCCGCCACGGTTCACATCCCAGGCACAAGGCCAGGTCCACACATACACTGCTGCACTCCTGGAGTTTATTACTCGTGTACGGGCCGCGCCATCCGCGTATATCTGGGTGGGGGTCCAGGGGGGAGACAGAGAAACTGGTCCTGCCCAGAATCTCTAGAGTCATCGCTGAGCCTGACAAAGCTGCCCACGGATACAAGTGAACCAAACACACAGACCGTGTAAATTTCCATTCTGATTCTGGGCAGTCAGTGGGGGAATTTTTATTCGCTGCTGTATTAACAAGACACTGAGAAGCCCACGAAGGGCTTTCATCAAAAGAGGAGACCGTCCCAAGCACGATGAGCACTGCCTCTTGTAATGCTTTGAAATACAAACGAAGTGACTCTTAAAACTGTGGAAGATGCTTCCAGAAAGTCTCACTGTCCTGTGTCCGCATTTCATTTTTGCCTTTCACCCCAGCGCCCTAAATCGGTGCTTCAGAGAAGACCTGAATGGAGCATTAAGACGGCCAGATTTAGCAAATGAAAACACGGGATGCTGAATCAAATTTAAATTTCAGCCAAAATTGAGGGTTCCTAGCATCGGAAAGTGTTGTGGACAGGATTGTATTAATATAACTTTTTGTGGTTTATCTGGAATTTGACTTTAACTGGCCATCCTGCGTTTGAGGGTACAGCTCCTAATGGACAGAGTGCGTTGGGCTGACTTGGGGGGCTCTTCTCTCCCTCCCCTGGCGCCGGAGCCAACGGAAGGCTCTGGCCCCTGTCCCACCTCTAGAGGCCAGCACCGCATACCAGTAATTGTGTCCTGTGCCGCTCGAGGAAGCTCAGAAGCGGCACCGTTAATCAATCTCCAGTAAGAAGACATTGCGACTGAGCGGGAATGGCCAGAAGAGCAGAGGGCAGTGGCGGGAGGGGGGCTTACCATTGCGTTTAAAGTAGGGGGGGACCCCCACCCCAGACTCCGTGTACACGAGGAGCCCTGGATTCAAACGTGGTACCAGATACGAAAAGCCCGCAAGATGGTTCTCTTGGCAGGTCCCCTGCTACAACTGAAGACAGAATTTAAAAATATGTGTGTTTAGAAGATGATCCCGGGGCTGCAGGGCCTGAATATTATTTTTTTTATGGAGCTCATTTTTAATATCAGCACTTTTAGGGTGAATGTAAATAAACCTGATCATGCAATAAATTCAGTGTGCTCTTTTATTTTGCAGATTTAAGCTAAAACGCCATAAATCTTTTCTTGGAAGCAGCATCTTTCAAGATAACAGAGGCAGCACTAGGATTTTGATACCCACTAGAAAAACCATAAATAAGCAGCTGCCTTCACAGGGACCTCCCCAAGTGCATGTGCTCGGCTGACAGGTGCGGCGCTCCACGGCGGGCGGAGCGGTCCCGTGGGGTTTCTTCGCTTTGCCCCACATCACGGGGAGCGATCCCACGTACCCCACTGATCCCAGAAGGGATTCCCTGGCTTTTCAAGAAAGGGCGGCAAAAATGACCAGCGCACGCAGGGCAGGGGCAACCCCACTTCCGTGATGAAATCACCACCTATCCTAGCCCCCCGCGAAGATTCCAGCCATGCCAGTTTCGGCGATCCACCGCTGGGAGGCACATAAACGCCGGCCGCCATTCTTTACAGCAGAAGCCCAGTTGGAGCCTGACCTCAGCCTGTATTGTATATCCGTGTATATGTGCAGGATGGGAAGTATATGCCTATATATAAATACATATAAAGCTAACTTTCAGTGTTCGGAAAACAAAAGCTATCCCCATATAACAGCCAAATTCTGACATAACTCAATTTGGACACCTCATCTGGTGTGCACTGCACTCATTCCCAGTGTAAACCCCACCGCGCCGGGCAATGATATACTGTAATGTCACATCGCAATCTGGATTTACTATAAAGGGCCGCTGACGAGCTTCAGAGCAGTAAACATTGCAGCGAGGTGTATTTCACACTGAGCTGGTTTTTATGAAGAACACTTCACCGCCCAGGCACGGCACCTGGATGATGGATGGTGAAAGATGCTTGACAAGCTTCATCATTGTTTGTAAATCTTAACTGTTCCTGCTCACTAACTCTGGAGGCAATTTTCAAAGACAGCGGCCGACAGAAGGACAGCACAGCTTTCCTGAAGGTTATTCAAGTTGTACTTGGCCTGGGCCGGGCCTCTGAGGAGCTGAGGAGGGAGAATAAACTCCTGAGTCGCTCCGCACTGGGCCCGGAAAGCATCTCGGAGGCCCAGTGGATTCACGTCAGGCGGAGATGAAGTCTCACTCGTGAGGACGCTGGATGTCCCAGCCAGAGGGGCTGTGTCGCGCCCAAGTTCACGCCCATGGGGACGCTGCCTCTTCAGGAATCTTAAGTAGAAATGGTCACTGAAGGAGTAACAGAAGTGGCAAACTCACTGATGTGGGAGGTGCCCTAGAAGGCTGGGTTCCCTGCACGGATAGGGAGGCAGGGGACCAGACGTTATGCGTGAACTCCGTCAACATGAAATCAGCACAGACGACACGGGCAGGCACAGTCTTCTAGTAACTGTGTTCAGTCTAGTCATGTCAGGACATGCAGGAATTCCTAAAAGCATAGTTTCCAGAGCTGTCTGTGCCCTGCTGAAGACAGGGCTTCTTTAGCCCAGAGGAAACTCCCTGCAAAGGGGGGCCTGTATACTGAACTTAGAGTTTTTAGAGAATAAATTAAAGACATAAAAAGCAACCTCATATTAAGCTGTGGACAGACTAGGGAAAATATAAAATACTGTCTTTCTCAAAAATATCTGGGGAAAACAGACAAGCCTTATTCACCCTAATTTTTTTTTAAATTTTAATGTTTATTTTTGAAAGAGAGAGAGAATGAGAAGGGAAGGGGCAGAGAGAGAGGGAGACACAGAATCCAAAGCAGGCTCCAGGCTCCAAGCTGTCAGCACAGAGCCCGATGCAGGTCTCCAGCCCAAAACCTGTGAGATCATGACCTGAGTTGAAGTCAGACACTTAATCGACTGAGCCACCCAGGTGCCCCTTATTCCCCCTAATTTTAAAATAACAGAGACTAGCCACAGAAAATAAAAATTACTACAGAAAAGTAGTTGATTGTGTTTCTATTCACACTTGTAATTTCAAAGCTGATAACTAGTTATTGAATTTTATTATGTCCGCTTTCAACAAATATCAATAGTCTGTCCAGTTAAATACAAAGAAAATGCACATATAACCACAAAATTAAAAGTTGGCTTTACTGTGCTAAGTCAAAAAGGCATTCTCAAGTTTATATTTAGCTTTGGGAAGAGCAATGTAACTATTATACCTGATGTGCTGGCGGGTTTTTTAAGGCTACTTTTCAGGGTTGTTTTATTTTTTTTTCTCGACACCAACATGTTACAGAAAGACATACCTAGAAGGGGTAGTCCTGCATGATGCATATGCTTAAAGAACAGGTTCTAGAATTTTATCATCACAGGTTGAAGATTTACTGTTGCACGCATATCCTTAGTTTCAGCAGATAGAACGTTTCCAACACCCAATGACAGCCATCATTTCCTTGAAAATTTTTCACACGAGAACGCCAGACTATTGCTGAGTGACGCCTTAAACAAGCTAAGTCAGACATCACTGTTCCTCAGTTTCTCTGCCTGCCACTTGGACCCCTTCTCCTCTCATTGTCTCTGTGCCTCACTGTCCTCATCCATAACGTGAGGGTCACAATAGTACTGTAAGAATTAGGGGCACCTAAAAGGCTTAGTTGGTTAAGTGT
Source organism: Crocuta crocuta (assembly GCF_008692635.1). Classification (NCBI taxonomy): domain Eukaryota; kingdom Metazoa; phylum Chordata; class Mammalia; order Carnivora; family Hyaenidae; genus Crocuta; species Crocuta crocuta. The sequence continues at coordinate 12,754,729 of NW_027529428.1, read as the reverse complement.
CTGACTCTTGATTTCAGCTCTGGTCATGATCTCACAAAACGCTGAGTTCGAGCCCTGCATCAGGCTCTGCACTAACAGTGCAGAGCCTACTTGGGATTCTCTCTCTCTCTCTCTGCCCCTCCCCAGCTCATGCACATGCTATCTCTCTCTCAAAATAAAAAATGAAAGAAACTTAAAAAAAAAGAATTAAATAAGGGGCGCCTGGGTGGCTCAGTTAAGCGTAGAACTCTTGATTTCAGCTCAGGTCATAGGACTGAGCGCCATACTGGGCTCTACACTGAGCATGGAACCTGCTAAAGATTTTCTCTCTCTTCTCCTGCCCCTACCCAGCTTGTTTGTGTTCTTTCTCTCTCTTGGGGTGGGGGGTTGGAGAATTAAATAAGTCATCCCCAGCAAGCACACAGAACTTTGTCTTATAGACAGTGGAAGCGCTACCTGTGAGGGAAGGGCGGAAGAGAATCCATAGGATATACTAGCAGAAAGAGCATCCAAGGGGCATACTCCAGAGACCGGAGGTCCTATGCTGCTCCTGTTCCTCAACACTGGCAACAAGGCCGAGATGTCACCGTGCCCCACCCCCACCCGGCCTCTCTCAGGTATGGTTAGTGAGGAAGCCCCTCTTGACCTCACTCGCAGGGCTGTGTTATTCACCAAAAACCAGTATATGCAAAGAAATAAGTCTTTAAAGTCTGAGTTTTCCAAAGGGAATATGGAGAATATTCTACACGACTGAATCCAGGCCATGTTGTAGCCTGGAGGTTGTAGCCTACGTTTGCCTACGTCTCCTTTATCTCACTGACCGCTTTACTGGAACGCCTGACTCCAGGCTGTTGAGGCACCAGCAGGAAGGACCCAAAGGTCAGTTTCTTAATCAGCCAAGAACCTACAGACCATCCCAGGAGCCCTCTGAGAACAGGGCATGATGTGAGGCCCCCGGCAAAGTGCAAACCTGAATAAGCACGATCCCCGTGCTCCCTGTGTGAAGCCACACTCTGAGAGCTCTCGCAGAAAGGGCTGCAGTGAGTGAGTCTGACCTCCCTCAGGTAGGTCCTTGGGGAGTGCCTGCTCTTTCTAGGGTGGTGGCGGCCTTGTCAGAGGGCAGGGTTTTACACAGGAGACATGCTGGAGGCCCATCGGTTCTCAATCTTTGCCACAGTTTGCCTTGTATGGGGCTCTTTTCATGTTGGAAGAAAAAGAGGTTTGAAGAAACAATGGAAATCTGTGTGCCCTCATCAAATGGCACTTCAGCTCACTTTCAGGGCTATTCTTTAGCAACAAAGAAACCTGCTGGTGTCTTTCCTTCCATACCCCTCTTCCTCTGCTTTTCTTAGCAAACATATCACGTGTGATACATTAAAAATAAGCTGCCAAAGCTGCTGGTTCTAAATGTTTATTATATGCTTAAATTATTACACCTCATCTTCCTTACTCAGAATACCACAATGTCTAACCAATATCAAGAATCACAATACACGTATGGTTAATTTCAAACAGGGCCCCTGGAAGGCTAAACAACAGGCCCTCCTTAGATTTTAAGGACTTTTTATTTGCACAGCCCACTGCCAGGGACTTGCACGAATAGAAACATATGTAAGATGGTGACAGTTCTTCATATGCGAAAAAGGGAGCTGACAACTTCTGCCATGCCTTTTTAAGATATTTGTTTGTGTGGCCCATATATAATAGGTAAAGCTGTTGTTATATTTTTCAACTTTCCAGATGAGGGAAGTAAGGCTGGAAGAGATTAAATGAGCATGTTACAATCAGGCCAAGAGCTAGGGATCTGAGCCAGATCCCTCCTGGAGTGGGATCCACTACATTGCACACAATGGCCTCCACGGTCATTGCCGATGAAAAGCCCCACTTACTTCTCTGTTCAAAGCTGCAGCTGAAACTAAAATGGCTACATAAAGACAGGTTTACCACTCCCGTGCTTTTCTTTAAAATTTAGCAAATAGTAAGTCATTTCCTAAAGAGCCAAGTTTAAACTCAACATTTTACAAATGTTGCACCAAACATATTCAGCTTTCCGTAAAGCAGAGAAAGAACAGGGTCAGTGTTTTTCTCCCCTGGAGGCTTGCTGTACACTTCAGAGCAGAACGTATATGAGAAAAGCAGTCTTCGGATTCCTCGGCCTCCTCTCCTTCCTGTCTGAGCAGGACTCTAAAATATTTCCAGAACATCTTTCTCCCTGACAAGAAGAACTGCCTGAAATGTCAACACACCCCTTGCAGAAAGGAATGGTGGAAGTTTGTACAGTATTTCGCCATCTCTTGCTGCATTTTGTGATTTATAGAGCCTGTTTCCATAGGGGACATGATTTCATCCTCCAACACCTGTGTGGGTTTGACACATCTTACCCCCCGCCTTAAGCGGGGAGGGAAGCACAAGGGTCCAGGAGGAGAGTCTGATCCTCTCAAGGCTGCACAGCTGGTTAGTGGTGGCTCCATTCAGAGGCCAAGCACAGAATGTTTCTTCCCTACCCCCCAGGGGCAGTGGCACAACATCACGTCACCCCACGAAAGGGCAGTGTTGACATCCCAGATAGTGAGCAGGGGAGACCTGATGGTAATTCCAGCACGCAGCACCACGTCAGTGCTCTCACCTGAGAAACCAGACGGATGCTCTTTTGCTAAGATCCAACATGCAGCCTGAAGCAAAGCCATTCCATGGGGGTGAAGGCTTAACCGCTTTGCGCTTAGTTGTGACGACTGTGGGGGAAGGTCCGCATGGCACCAGTGAAATCAGGCACCTCTAGAGTCATTGGGCTACAACATCGCTAATGCCAAATGGATTAAGAGAGTCAAGTTTGGAACGACTAGGCTTCTGCAAGCTGCCCAGACCTCACAGAAGGAGCGCCAGGCCTTCAACTCAGAGAGGCCTTCCGCTGTCCTTCGCCATCTGACCTTTAGGGGAAAACGTAAATGCTTCGGATCTTGCTTCATGGAGCTGCTGACATCCTATGTGTGTGAAATGAATAATATGAGAATAGCTCATAATATAGAAGGAGAACCTCAGGTGAGCATTTCTTTCTCCTGGAAAGCAGAGGTTGAATGTAAAGGAAGGGTGTTTGCATGGGAGCCTGCGCCTTGCATCTGTACTGGCCGGTGCCAAAGAACCAGAAGAAACCGGAATGTACCAGCTCTAACCTTCAAATCGACATGGCAGAATAAAGAGACACAAAAAATCAAAGCGTGTTCATCTTTCTCACTATGAATCGAAACCGTTCCACGGGTGTTGGCCAACCACGCATTCCCCAAGAACTTCCACACGAGAATCCAACACATGGAGAAAGATGCTGTTTACAGACACGGGACACCGCCCGCCCATAAGCATGGGTGTATCTGCTGACGCAGAGGCATTGCTGTGGAAACGCTCTGCTTTATCGGAGCCGAGGAAGTGTTATTTCCAAGGAGTTCCTATCACCATTTCGGGAACCACCTGCATCTGTCACCATGAACAGGCGACATTTATGCATAAGCCAACCGTCCACTTGGGCAGTAGACTGGTATTTCTTGAGCTACCTGTGGGGACGGACCTGTTTTGCTCTGTTTACATTCTTTTAAAGATTTTATTTTTAAGTAATCTCTACACCCAATGCAGGGCTCAAATCCACAACCTCAAGACCCAAGAGTTGCAACACTCCACGCAGCCAGCCAGGCACCCCTAAAAAACTTTTTTTTCAGTTTACAACCCACCATGGTCTGATGCTTTAGTAAGATACAACAAAAACGATTTGCTAAGATCATAACAAAACGATGGAAAGTGGGGCGCCTGGGTATCTCAGTCAGCTGAGCATCTGACATCTGGCTTGGGTCATGATCTCGTGGTCCATGGGTTCGGGCCACACGGAGCCCGGACCCTGCTTCGGATTCTGTGTCTCCTTCTCTCTCTGCCCCTCCCTCACGCTCTCTCACAAACATAAACAAACATCCAAAAAAAAAAAAAAAAAAGATGGAAAGTACCAGGAGCTGGCTGGAGAAATCGGAACCCTTACACACTGGTGGGAATGTGTAATGGTGCAGCCACCAAAGAGAAAAGGTTGGCAGGTCCTCAAAAAGTCAGACACAGGATTATATGATCTAGCAATTCCCCTGCTGGGGTATGTGCCCGGAAGAACCGAAAACAGGTCTTCAAATGAAAGACTTACAGCAGTGCTAGTCACAATAACCAGTCAACGGCACTAACAACCCAAACATCCATCAACTGACGAATAGAACAGCAAGATGTGGTTTGTCATACAGTGGAATCTTAGCAGGCCATGAGAGGAGGGAAGTACCACCACCTGCCACAACACAGAAGAGCTCTGGAAACGTTCTGCTAAGTGAAAGAAGCCAGTCACAAAAGGCCGCATGTCGTATGATTCCCATGTAACTTCCAGAACAGGCAAGTCCATTAAGACAGAAAGCAAATCAGTGGTTGCCACGGCGCTGGGGGAAGGGCGAGTAGGGAAAGACCACTTAGTGGGTATGGGATTTCCTTTTGGGGACATAAAGATGCCCTTGAACTAAATAAGGGTCACAGCTGCTGAACACTGCAGAGGTCCTAAGTGCTGCTTAATTGTACATTTCAAAATGGTGAACGGTTAATTTTATGACAGGTGGCTTGCACTTCAAAAATACATACATACATACATACATACATACATACATACGTAAAAGGAATTCCTAGGAAAAGGAAAAGACCAAAAAATACAAGCCCCAAGTTTCAAATGAGATTCAACAGACATAAAATGGCTGTGTCAAACTGTTATAAAGTTTTTGTCTGCTTTTGGGTCCTTTACTTACCTCTTTTTACACCAGTGATGCACCCACCACACCCCCACCCCTGCCCGGGATCCAGTCTTGCTGACTCAGCACCCGGCCACTGACCTTGCCCACGATGCCCCTGCCCCACACACCCTGCGTCAGCAAACTTTCCCCCCGTGGGATCACTGCTGTCAGCACACAAACCGATTGCAGGATCTCCTTTCTTTGAGAATGATCTTCCTTGAGCTCCGCGCCCCTCCAGCTGCTTTCCCGTGTCAATATTCCCCTCCCAGCAGAACTCCCTGAGGACCTGTCTGTGCTTGGCCCCGGGGGCCCCAACCTTCTCTCCCACGCACCCCTGAATGCCTTTGGTTCCCCGCCTCCGAGCCCACTGGCCACGGTCCTCCATCATGTCTACCTTACAACAGCCAGTGGTCCATTCCAGCCCTCATGTGACCCACCAGCTTACGTGGCTCTGCTCACTGAACCGTTTTCTTTGTGTGAATTCCAATACAGCATTCCCCGCGAGCTCCCCCGACCCCACGGGCTGCTCCTGATCACCTGCGACACACCTCCAGACGCTGGAGAGCCCTGGGGCCCCAACTTCCACCATTCCTTCTGCTCTATCTATACTCGCATCCCCAGGGGCTCTCATTACACTGGCTCCAAGTAACACCGAGGCACTGAACTCACAGGGTTTTTTTTACGTCCAGCAAGGATCTCTCCACTTGGGACTTCATACATCCAATTCCTACTGGACGATCCACTCGGATGACTCACCAACATCTCTAGCTCCCTATGTGCACAACCCAAGTCCTAGGTGCCCACAAACCTGCTTTTCCCAGGGTCGTCTTTACCTCAATAATTGGAAACTCCAGTTTTCTACCGGCTCAGGTTAGAGATTATGGCATCCTTCACTCCTCCCCCCCCCCCCCCCCCCCCCCCGGCACATCCCAAATCCATGAGCAAGTCGTGCTGGTTCCCTCTCCAAAACGGATCTGGAACGAAACCACCCATCTCCCCACCACACTCGCACCCTGACCAAGCCACTGCCACATCCTGTGGCGATGAGCACCTCTGCCGGACTCCCTTCATCCACCTTCATCCCTATAGTCTGTTCTTCTGCAGCCGCCAGAGCCATCTTCCAAAGCCGCACGACAGACATGTCTCCGTGTCCCCTCTTCACTGGAACCCCTCAATGGCTTCTCATGTCACTTGAAATAAAAGCCAAAGTGCTTGCAATGGCTTAGGGAGTCCCACAGCACGACCGGGCCTCTCCATCTCTCTGATCTACCTCCTGACACCTTTCAGGATATGCAAAGGGGAAACATGCCTCCTAGCTTTTTGACAAAGAAAGGCCTGAAGTGGCAGCAACAGTGGAAAAGGAAAACTTTCCCTGTAACCCCCCCACACACATTCTATTCACAGGTCGCAATCTGTAGAAAAAGCAGAGGAAAACTTTGAACCAGGACTCACTGAAGCGATACAGAGGTTAAGTTTGTCTTTAAAGAAACTGAAGAGGGGCGCCTGGGGGGCTCAGTCGGTTCAGTGTCTGACTTCGACTCAGGTCATAACCTTGCAGTTCGTGGGTCTGAGCCCCATATCTGACAGCTCAGAGCCTGGAGCTGCTTCAGATTCTGTGTCTCCCTCTCTCTCTGCCCCTCCCCACTCACTCACTCTCTCTCAAAAATAATTAAACATTAAAAGAAACTCAGGAAAAATTTAATTTAAAGGACAAATGCCTACTTTAAACATTAAGCCTACTGAAAAACAATCTTACTAATTACTTACAAGTCCCCACTTAGATATTCCAATCATAACTTATTTACTCAACCGACCAAAGGATCTCAACTCAAACCTGACAGGAGTGATAAATGCAACTGGTTGGTGGCCAGCCTCTGCCACCTTGTCACAAGTGAACACGCCGCTGTCCCTACCCCCGCCCATGGCACCCTGCCTCAGCCCCACTCAGCAGAAGGGCCTACGTTGCCCCTCCCCCCCAAGCGCCTCCTCCTTGTGTCAGGGCTGATGGTAAAACTAAGGATCCATCACTCCAAGACGTAACGCCCAGGGTGCCCTTGCTGGCCCCCAAACACAACTTCCTCTTCCCCTCCCCTGCTCTGTAAACACTTCATGCAACACAGAAGCCCCAAATACCAGGCCCTTGGAAGTCATAAAGCCACCTGTCTTTAAAAAATTAGCTGAGATGCAGATTTTCTATGAATTCCTATTCTTCTTCTCCATGGCAACTCCAAAGTAGAGGTTACTGAATTTCACTGGCTCTTCCCAGCTGACTCCCTCCCTTGGGAAGCTCCACCCTCCTGATTAATTACTGGTGAGTGGGCGGGGCGCCTGAGGACTCCTCCCACTTTCAAGATGGCCTATCACCAAGGAAGGTGTAACAACTCCTCCTAATTATTCACCCAGTCTTTCCCTCTGAGCTCTGGTCCTTCCCATCCTGGACTGTAACCTCTTTCCTTCGGAGCCTCTTCCTTTGCTGCTATAAATTCAAATGCCTCCTGCTGTCCCTCTCTGCTCTAATAAATTTCCTCTTATCTTTTTATCTTCCAGCCCTGCTCTGAATTTATACCTTTCTCTCAAGAATGTGAGTGCTTCTGAAAATATTCCATTATTCCCAGAGCAAGAAGCTCAGGCAATTTCCTCCTGAAAGTAGGTTTCACTTCTAATTTTCTGTACAAATAAACATTTCTTTAACTGCTTCATCGCTAAATTCTTCACCGACTCCACCAGCCAAGGAGTTAGGATCCTGACCTTTTAGGCTGGTATTTCTTTACAGAGCAAGCTCACTTAAAAAATAATACCTGATTCATTCATTCATTCATTCATTCATTGGCTCAACCAATCAAGAATAAATAAAAGACATCATAGCAAGTAAAAAGGTACGTAGCATGTGTGCTCTGTCCCTAAAGTTCTTAAAATTCAGAGAAATACAGAGAATCAAAGACAGTAAGAAAGAAGGATCATATGTGCATATGTTCTATGGTATGAATATTTATAAGAGTTTGTCCACTCCTGACAAAAAATGGTTATTAATAAAAGCCAATGTGCAATCAATAACGTGTACTTCCATACATCTATAGTTCAAACTGATCAGTTCCCTTGTAGTCTCTATTCAACAGTAACTGAATCCTCTATTTCATCTCGGTATGGCAAATAATGCAAAACTTGCACACCTTGTTTAGACTCCCTTGACTTGAATTTGGAAATCAAAGCATGGGTTCTGATTCTCCTTCCCTAAACATTTGCTTTACCAAGAAAGTCAAGTTATTTTGAAAATCACTCTTTTTATGTAGAACAGGGTGGGTTCTAAGAGTCGGCTTACTACTGAACCACTCGCCGCTACCCTGATTTCTACTAGCTGCCTTGAGTGTATACGGATCTCACTTTCCTAGATCAAAAGATAAAGCTTAAACAGAAAGATCTTAAAATGGGGTCTGGAAACACAGCCACCATAAGAGACCCACCCATCACGATGGTGTAAATACCGGGGAGAAGGTTAAAAGTGAAGTTGAGGAACTGTGTATTTCAAAGTGCTTTGGCTCATTAAAGTCATTTTTTATTTTAAAGCCATTATACAAGAGTTATTTGCACTGCTACCGCATAAACTCTGAGGCCTACGGTATTCAAAAATGTTCTATTATTTTATTTTCCTCCCCCAGAAGATGAATATGCCTTCAATTTGAAAATGGAAAAGTTTCAGAAAATAGGTATTCAACACACAGAAACTCACTTCACCAAAAATGATCAGGATTTGAACCACAGTTTCCTTTGAACTTGTATTTCATATGGATCCTCATGAAAATATATTCATTAGCTTCCAATGGGAGTCTCTCACTGTATTCTTGGCACTCCAGGTAATCAGAAAAGAATGGCATGATATTAAGAAATTAGAAAAGCAAAAGCATCCGTAACTAAATACGTAAAGGATATTCACGGAAGAGGCACAGCCGCCTTCCAAGGGCTCCAGACTGGAGGGGTCTAAGACCCGGCTTTGGACACTCGGCCTCCCTCCACCCCAATCCAGGCTCCGCACAACCCGACACCTACCGCTTGCTTTGGCTTCCGAGTAAGAGGGGCTGTCCTCAAAAGTGAAGATCTGGGACATGCTCTGGCCCAGGAAGGAGGGAGACGGGTAGTAAGAATGCATTCGGTACTGGGAACTCATTGTGTGGCGGTTCTCCGAGTTCTTCATCTGCTTGAGAAAAAAAGGAAGGCTATGTTGAGCCCAAAGTTGCATTTTACAATTATTACAAGAACCGCCTAATTCTTTTTTTTTTAATTTTTTATGTCTTTATTTTATTTTGAGAAACAGAGACAGAGAGCGAGCGGGGGAGGGTGCAGAGAGAGAGAGGGAGACACAGAATCTGAAGCAGGCTCCAGGCTCTGAGCTGTCAGCACAGAGCCTGACGCGGGGCTCAAACCCAAGGACTATGAGATCATGACCTGAACCAAAGTCAGGCGCTTAACCAACTGAGCCGGGCCCAGGCACCCCAAGAACTGCCTAATTCTTTAAGGGAATAGCCTCTTGACATTGGAAGCGTCCTCAACCATGAATACGCCCCTCAGCGCAATGACCCTAGCAATACGAGATGTGTGCACCAATATGGTGCCTTTTCTATCTTGGGGTCCCTACGAGAGCTCCTCTAGAACCCCATTTGGTCACATGATACTCAGTTAACCAGCACTAAGGAAAACACAGCAATAGAGAGAAGACAGCACTACCTAGGAGCCAGCATGTCGCTGTAACTCCATCTAGTTTATTTGGCCCATGAGCAAGTTACTGCTCCCTCATGTGTAAACCAGGCATCTTGCCTCGGTTAGCTCACAGTATTCATCGAAAAAGAATACTTTAGAGGTGCCTGGGTGGCTCAGTCAGTTAAGCAGCCGACTTGGGCTCAGGTCATGATCTCACAGTCAGGAGTTCGAGCCCGCGTCGGGCTCTGTGCTGGCAGCTCAGAGCCTGGATCCTCCTTCAGATTCTGTGTCTCCCTCGCTCTGCCCCTCCCCACTCACGTGCTGTCTCCCTCTCTAGCTCTCAAAAATAAATAAAAATATTTTAAAAAGAATATTTTAAAAAAGACAACACACAAAGCATGTGTAAGGGTAAGCTGTTGTCACCAACACGATCAACTAGACACAGTCCTCAGCATCTGTTCCCACCCTCTTCCATGCTCTGCCTGCAGCAAGAAAGCCAAGTGTGGGATCTCCACTTCCCAGACCCGCCTGTCACCAGGGTTCTGGAGGGGATGTGCGCTCTGCAAACAGGAGCATGCAGTGAGATGCGGAAGGCAGAAGGGAGGCACCTGCTGTCCCCTCCGGCAGTGGCGGCAGCCGGCCTCAGCAGTCATGTGCTTTTCTGGCAATCAGACTCCATCTTTGGGACAGTGGGGCAGCTTTTAATGGAGAAGCAGCTTCCCATCACCTCCTGACCTCACATTCAAAGACTTAGAAGGGCAAGGGCCCACCCCCCGGCCCCCACCTTCTGTCTTCTCAGCACTTCCTGGCCACTTCCACACACGTGGAGATCTGTTCTGTTTCCTGCATGGTCCCCGGTACAGACATTGAGCATTACACGCGTGTTCGTATCTTCCCAGCAAGAACAGCTAGACTTCAATGATTTAGACTGAATTTAAAAATTAAATTTAGGGGCACCAGGGTGGCTCAGTTGGTTAAGCCTCTTTGGCTCAGGTCATGATCTCGTGGTCTAGGAGTTTGAACCTGCATCGGGCTTTCTGCTGTCAGCACAGAGCCTGCTTCAGATCCTCTGTCTCCCTCTCTCCCTGCCCCTCCCCTGCTCATGCTCTATCTCAAAAATAAACAAAAAAAATTAAATTTGACACTAACTTTATTTAAAAAGTCAGTTTAAGGAAATGTTCAGGAGAAATCAATATTGTTCAAGAACTAAAGAGTAAGTTCAAAATCACGTCTTTCAATTAAATAAATCATACTAGCCTGACAGAGGCTGTCAGGGTAAACTCCGCTACTGGGTTTCCTCAAGATAATCTATGAACACTACATTTTGCACAGTTTTCCAACTACCACAGGCCTATGTGTACTCTGAATATTTGACATGGAAAGGCCAGGGTTCCTAACTTCTGTCTGCCAATTCGAGAAGTGCAAGGGGCTCATGTTTGACCCTCCCAAGCCCCCCTGACCCCCAGCACAAATGAATGCTCTGATGGGTACATGACTCCTTAGAGAAGCACAGAAGACTCTATTCCAGTTGATTAATTTCTTTCAACTGAAGTTTTCTGGGATGTTCCCTTTATCCTTCCCAGTTTGTTTCCCTGAAGCAAATGAAATGGTATCTCTCCTAACTCAGTCACCCAATTTTCATCTCCTACTGTTACATAAATCCTTACTAAATAAGACGGCAAGCAAGCCATGCTTGGGAATAGCCAGAGGGGAAAAGCTGGCTGCCTTTAATGAGCAAGCCCATGTCAGGAGAGCCATTAAGGGGCCATGAAATCATTTAGGAGGGCAGTGACAATCAGTGGTCACTTAACTGCACAGCACCCAGTTATCAGTTAACCCAGTGCATCCCAGGGCTCTCTTAGGGGGCATGCAAATGGCCTGGGGCTAAGTGGGTCCTGATCCTGTAAGTCTGGGGCGGGGCCTCAATCTGGCAGTCCCAGGAGAGGCTGATTCTGTTGACTCAAAACTCTCACTGTGGTGACTAGGGACTGGAGTAAATGATCCTTTCGCTCCTGCTTCCCACCTATAAGGGGCCTGTGACCAAAACTCTTTACGACCATCAACCTTCCACCTGCGCTGAGGGACGGTGGAAACGATGTAAAGAGTACTTTAACTCTTCATTATTTTTCTTTTTTTATACATGAGATTCCTCAGAGTTAAAGGAAACTTTTTGGGGGGGTCTGCTGCCATTTAGAAGTGCTGCAGTGGTGCTAACAACCTCAAACACTCTTCAAATCAAAGCACCATTTGTGCCTCTGCAGACTTCCCTGAAGTCCATTACACAGCCCGGGTAATGAACACTGAATGGGAAGCCACGGGTCAGCTTTACAACGCAAAGAGCCATCATACACACGAGGAAGCCTCGTCACCGCCCACCCCAGGCACGGAGCCAGTCACATCTCCTGGTTTGACAACACCTGCAAGTCAGTTCTTCAAGAAAAATGCTTTTCAATTTTCCCTGTGAACATGTAAACCAACAGGACTTGAGCCTCCTGGCTCTGCAAAATGCTGGATTTTTTTTTCCTATGAATTTGTATGAAGCCTCTTTTCAAAATGTTTGAGGAATGCTCTCTGTGAGTCTAGAGCAGGGCTGAGCACTTTTTTTTTTTTTTTGTAAATGCCAAACAGGAAATATTTTAGGCTTTGCAACCCACAGGGTCCCTAGATAGCTGGTAAATGAAGGTGCATGGCTACCTTCCAATAAAACTTTATTTATAAAAAGGCGCATTTAGTTCACAACCTTCACCCCCACTGGAGGAAGGGGAGGAGATCACTGATGCCTGAGCTCTTACCCCTGGAGTGTCCGATTTCAGTGATCTGGGAGGCGGCCTGGCCTTGGGCTATTTCAAAGCTCCCCAGGTAATTCTAATGCAACACCAAGACTGAGAAGCAGTGTCAGATGTAGGTATTTCACGCACCCGCACGAAATATGAAACCCCAATATCCCCAGTATTAACTGAAAGAGACAAAAGGTTAAGTCTGACAGGTCAACTGCTGCCAATTTCAAGTTGATATTATTTGAAAAGAAATTGAAATAAACTGTAGAGTTCTTTTTTTTCTTTTAACAAAAGCTTACCAAAAAATAAACACAATTTCAAACCTATGCATGCATATTTTTTCCACTAATACCTCTTCTGTTTTTAGAAAGCATCAGATAATACGGATTATTTGGAAATAAGAACGGACTGATTTGATCTCAAACATTCAATTTCTCTCATGAATCCCAAGATCACTGAGCCATAAAAGACTTTGAGGAAAAGAGAAAGATACAAAGGGTCAGACTCCATCCGAGGTTATTACGATGTGAATATGCTGAACCCATTTATCATTTCAGCTACACCCAACGTGAAGAATAATCCACTAGCAACGATCCATGTGATCTCTTGGGATATAAGGATGTAGACTTGTATGTTCAGCTCTTGAACAGCACAGGGGGTTAGGGGCGCCACAGCCCCTGTGCAGTTGAAAATCCACATGTAACTTCTCACTCTCCTCAAATTTAACTACCAAATAGCCTACTGTTGACCAGAAGTCCTACCCATAACATAAATAGCAAATTCATACACATAAACCGTACCCTTAGAACGAAGGAAGCTAGGGGAAAGGAAGTGCTGTTAAGAAAACATAAGGAGGGGTCCCTGGGTGGCTCAACTGGTTGGCTGTCATGGTCCTTGAGTTCGAGCCCTGCATCAGGCTCTGTGTTGACCGCTTGGAGCCTGCAGCCTGCTTCAGATTCTGTGTTTCCCTCTCTCTCTCTCTCTCTGCCCCTCCCCTGCTCACACTCTCTGTCTTTGTCTCTTTCTCAAAAATAAACACAGAAAAATTAAAAATAAATAAATAAATAAAACATAAAACACATTTACAGGACGGTATTGTGTTTATCACAATAAAGTCACACGTAAGTGGCCTCATACAGTGCACACCCCAGTGCGGTTCAAAGCGTCAACTGTAGTATTTCTAAGTTCACGTGTAACCCTCTGAAACATGAAGCTAAAAATCGAACAGTGACCTGTCCAGAAAAAGGGGTGGCAGAATTCGATTTAAAACTAGCTCCCAGGCGCCTGGGTGGCTGAGCCGGTTAAGTGTCCAACTCTGGATTTTGGCTCAGGTCATGGTCCCATGGTTCCTGGGTTTGAGCCCCATGCTGGGCTCTGGGCTGATGGTGCCAGGCCTGCCTGGGATTCTCTCTCTCCCTCTCTCTCTGGCCCTCCCTCGCTTACGCGCTCTCCCTCTCAAAATAAATAAACCTGAAAATAAATTAAAACTCTCGTTCCTGGGGAGCCTGGATGGCTCAGTCGGTTAAGCGTCCAACTTCGGCTCAGGTCATGATCTCACGGTTCACGAGTTCAAGCCCCATGTTGGGCTCTGTGCTGCCAGCTCAGAGCCTGGAGCCTGTTTCGGATTCTGTGTCTCCCTCTCTCTCTGACCCTCCCCTGTTTATGCTGTCTTTCTCTCTCTCAGAAATAAATTTAAAAAAAAACATTTAAAACTCTAGTTCCCTTCTAACTCAAAACAAACAAACAAACAAACAAACAAACAAACAAGCCACCATACTCTTGGCTGCTTTTAGATTAGACAAACAGGTAAGTAAGGAAATGTTTGGGAAACCTGCTTTACTTTAAACCAGTAACACTCAACTGGGGGCAATCTATCCCCCAGGCGACAAGTGGCAAAGTTGGGAGACACAATGGTGAGTCACAATGGTTGGGGGGGGGTAGGGGGGACAGGAAGAGAAAGGTGTGCTGCAGCATCTGCTGAGGAGAGACGCAGGCCAGCCCCGCACAACAACAACTATCTGGCCCCACATTACATGGGGACCAAGTGAGAAAACTTGCTTTACACTAGTCTCGTCTCCGCCCTCCCCCCAACCCCTCCTTATGTGCAGCCCCTCACCTCCAGCTAAATCAGCAAAGTCCTACCGAGGAACGGGAGTTGTACACACACTAGACGAAGCATCCAGTGCTGCTAAAAGGGTACAAGTTGTTTCCCCTTGATGAAGTGCTGCCTAGTTTCTCTCAAGACTTTATTTTTTGTTCCTTTAAATTAAACACAAAAACCAAGTAAAACCTAAAAACCCAGTATTCTGGTGACTTATGACTCCCGTGGTTATTAGCACGTGCTAGTCCGCAAGCAAGAGGCATGTTTTATAATCTTATTACCCACGCCAAGTCCCTGAACCCGAGCGTGACCTACAGACAGGATCTGGGCTGCGGTGAAGGCGCATGGTGCCAGTATTAACCCCGCAGGAAAACCTAAGAGCTTCAGGTTTTATTTTATTCAACTGTTGAGGACATGCAGCACAGTAAATCTGCACCACAGGTTTCCTTTTTATACACCTTCATCACCCTTTTTTTAGAGTAACAATAAAATCCCAACAAAACGTAAAGACGTTAGACCCTCCTTCCTTTAGAACAATAAAACTCCTCAACAGCACATGGGGGTTGTCCATTCCTCAGTGGCACGTCGGCCAGGAGTCTGGTCTCACACTGAGCAGAACACTCCATCCAGGCAACAGCTGGAAGGGGTTCATGAAGATCAAACTGCCGTCTAGCTGTTTGCTGAGCGTGGCTCAGCGGCAAAGTAGAGCTGGCCCTGAAAGGGAACACATTTCTGGAGCTGGCCCTGAAAGGGAACACACTTCTGGAGCTGGCCCTGAAAGGGAACACACTTCTGGAGAACCATCCGGGAGCAAATTCCTAAGTGCAATCTCCGATACTTAAGCCAATAATGAGACGACGCCCTTGGCAGTGACCTGTGGCTTACAGCCTTTGCAGCTGCAACAGCCACATTTGAGATGGACATGGACGTTTGGCTTTACAGACAGAAACGTTTTCGTGAGAAAAGGGAGAGTTCGTCACACGCTGTGGAGTTGCAGGTCTCCTGGTGATGCTAAGGATGAGGCCTGGGTGGTGACTTTCGCCCTCATTAAAGGATTTCTTTAGTTTTAACAGAAGCTTCCTTTCAAACCATCCGGATGGGATGTCTGTTCCCAGGCTCACCTGATGACACGCTGTGAGCCCTCCTCATTCACCCCTTACCTGTGCAGGAGCTTTACCCAAGAGGCAAGCACCCATTTGCCTCCTAAACTGCACCTTATTCATCCTCTGCGATGGCATGAGTCACGGCTGCCAAGAATTACTCTTAATATGCGGGCTGCAAGTGACAGCTCTCATGCACACAATCCCGTGATTACTGAAACATTAACAAGGCAAATGCTGACTCCCCACAGCTACAGCCCATCCCTCCCCTCTTCCCTCCTGGTCCTCTGGGGGTTAGTCCTCTCTCACCCGGCTCCCTTAACTTCTTCCACTGCATCCACCTTGCTTTCTCCCCAGGCTCATGTTTCAGAACACCCCCATGGCCTCCTCAGTGGGAGCAAGACAAAGGGACAGCAGAGGAGGCTGGCCTTGAGCAAACTCGGGCCTCTCTTAAGACATTCTGGTCAAGCCTGGGTGGACCCCTCCGGTGAACTGAGGGGGGATGGGCAGAGTTTGGGGGTCGGCACTTAAGCTGAAGAAGCTACGAGCTGTTCACCCAAAAATGGAAGGGATGTTCCTCAGAGAGGAGGTAGGAGACGAGACAGAAGAAGATGGCCATGCAGAATGGCAGAGGGGGCAAGTCGGTTAAGGACACACCCAAGACGCTTGAAGCTGTGAACCCCACGACTCCCAAAGCTTCAGAAAGTCTGTGACGCAGGCAGAAGCAAAGAGAACTTGTCGAAATGGGCTTTCTCAAAAAGAACAGAAGCAAAGGAGCTCAATGTCTGGATGAATACCAGAGCAGGTTTTAAAACACGTGAAAAACAGCCATAAGATGCACCAGGGAAAACGAAGTGAGTCGTTTGGAAACACAGAACAAAACTGACCCTGAGGGCGTAAGGCAAGCTTCCCACAGCACCCAGGAAGTCCTGGAGGCGGCAGGGAGATTCACACCACTCTTACAGAGACTTTAAGGGGTGAACACCCAACAGGGTGTCAGGATTACAAGTGTACTTATCACTGGTCCATTATGCTCATCCTGATCATACAAAACAATTAAGATAGGGGGAAAAGCTCAAACTAATTTTTTTTTAACTTGTGTTGTTCAAATGTTTTTTTTTTCTCTCTTTTCTCCCCCCACCCCCCCGCCCACCCCACGCCCT
>NW_027529428.1:12708241-12738085 GCF_008692635.1 Crocuta crocuta | reverse complement strand
CTGGATGCTAAGAGAACAAAGTTTACTCCTTAGATAGTATTTTCCAAAATGCAGCACTCTGACCATTTGTGGGCCCCCAAATGATTCAGCAGGTTGCAAGCAGCATTTTTAAAAAGAACAGTATGGAAAGAAATGGAATGAAACAGAATAGAACAGGAATCTGACAATTCATTGTTCGTAGTATGACTATGAGCTGCTGTATGAAATGTTTCGTTTCATGTTTACATGTATGTGTGAACATATACCAGATCGGAGCGCAGTGTAAAACATTTCTTACTGTGGGTCTCCATCTAAAATGCTTGAAAGGCACTGGTATATATATTACTGGTAAAAGGAAGCAAGGACTTTCAAAAATAGGTACAGAGGGGTACCTGGGTGCCTCAGCTGGTTAAGTGTCCAACTTTGGCTTAGGCCATGATCTCGGTTTGCAAGTTTGAGCCCCATGTCGGGCTCTGTGCTGACGGCTCAGTGCCTGGAGCCTGCTTCAGATTCTATGTGTGTCTCTCTCTGCCTTTCCCCCACTCGCACTCGTGCTCTGTCTCTCTCTCAAAAATAAACATTAAAAAAAAAAAAACAGGTACACTTAAGAAAAAGCCCAATTTAAAAAAATGGTTCCTTCTCCTGGAAGCTGGAAAAATTCAGATGCGTTTCAGGGGGCTCAGAAAACAGCAGAGTGGTCTGTTTGCAGACAGTCTCTGGCCACAACCAGCTCCGTGACTGCCTCCTTTTCCCAAACCACACATCTATGCAGGAATATCTAGCTCCCGGGTCAATCCTTACATCCGTTTTGATTCACAAATCTAAAACAAAAACACTGACTTTCCAGCCAAAGTTATACAGAGCCAGACAGAAACGCATGATTTACATAAAAGCCAAAGGAAACACTACTTCAGTAAAGTAGCTGGTGGAAAAGGGCAGGAAAAAGCCTGCATTTTTATTTGGGGACTGACAACTATCTAGAAAGAGGACTCTCCATTTTCTCCTACGTGTCAAGTCTCTGACAGCATTAACACCACCTCCTAAGAAAGGAAGTGGGGGCTTGTGATGGTGACATTCTTCAAATAACATTTTTTGAGAAAATGTTCGTTCTTGACCACAGGACTAATGGACTTTCAAAGAAAGTAAAATAGAATAACGTACATTTATTGAGAGATACTATAGAGACCTGTCCTGTTTTCTCCTCAAAGTAAAATAAACATTACCATAAGAACTAACTGCTCTGAGGGATCAAGTAACTACCCCCTTCCACTCCTAAAGGGATTAAGCAGAGAGGCAGGATCGCAACAAAGCAAATCGGCCTTGGAAATTCCTACACTGAACCTCGCTTGCTTTTCCCACCTTAAATTAAGATGCCTGCTGATTATAAATACCTACTCTCTGCCTTTGGCTTTTACCCATCTTCACTGCTCTAAGATCAAATAAACTTTTTTTGGGGGGGAGGAAGGAGAGTCTGAAAATAAGAAAACATGCCTCTAACCACATATTCAGCAACTTTGATTTTAGGACAGAAGAATTAGTGGCATCCATATCTGTTCCCATTTGATGGACAAACTTAATTAACCTTTGCTACTCTGTTCCAACCCACTGTTTTAGACAAAACTGGTGACCCGCAAACAATATGCTGCCATCAGAATCCCAACGGCAGTGACATCAAGAGATATAGCCCTATCAGCAGTATCGGGAAATAAGCCACTTGGATTAGCCGCTCTAAGAAATATGGATTATATTCATGTCACACATGAGCTGTCAGAAACATTAGGATACTTTTAGCATAAATCAGCAGTGTGAAGGATATCTTATGAGTACTGAACATGATAGACGGCTTGGAAGCCAAGGGGCCACCGTCTGGGGCCACCTGCTACGTGAAAGCACACACACACGGTCACACACTTCACCAGAGCTGGTATTTGAAACCCGAACGCANGGGGGGGGGAGGGGAGGTCAGTGGCACAGAAAGGCCACTCCAGAAGTATGATGGAGAGCCCACCTCTACGTAACCAAAATGACAGAGAAGGACCCAAAATCTGTTTCCTTAAAGTACACAGAAGGTGGGGAGGGGGGACGGGATGGTTAATACTCTGGTTAATGGTTAATATTGTGAAGACATAGATGTCTCCGCTTTCTCTACCGTCAGGACTCTGAAAATATGACTGAAGATACGCTATATCCTATGAGATCTCATGAGACCTATCATAAATGTAAGGAAACATTATATAACAGCTCTCAAGGCTTCTGGCAAGGAAAACCGAGGGATGCAAGCTGCTCACCAGGAAGGCAGAGACAGAATGGGAATGGCAGTGCCCTCTACGGTCAAGTAAACCCCAGGTGAAACTCAATCCCCCCACTGAGCAGCCGTGTGATCCTGGCAAGTGACTTTATCTCCTGGATGCCGTTTCCGCAGCCGCAAAAGCGGTAGCAATCCCTGCGGGCTGTGTGGATGGGCTTACTGAGGACAGAGGATACAAGGCTGTTCCCGTGACATCCGTCTGTCACACCTACCCCTTCCTTTCCCCCTGACATGGCCCCCCTCTGTGAGAGCATCGGTGGGATGCTGGTGGTCACACTCAAGGGACCCACTTTTGGGATGCTACCAAATAACCCTGGGCCCTTTCACAGGTATGTCAGGGATGTGGCCATGGAGAGGGAGACAGACACACCTCCACATTATATACTCAAAGTATTTTAAGTACATAAAATTCGTGCTCGGTATTTGAAAGAAAAGTCCATTCTCTGAAATTTTTCTACTTTTCTAACCTTAAAAAGTTGACAATCCACCTGTGTCCTACATAGCCACTGTTATATACAGAGTGTGAGAGAGAGAGAGAACAAAGAACGTTCCTTCAGGTGTTTGGGGTTTAGACCATTACTCAAGGCATGGGATTGTGTGTCTTCCCTTCCTTCTCCTGGGATTGGCTGATAAGAACTACTAACTGCTAAAGGCAACGCTTGTGAGAAGGAAGGTAATGAAAAGGTGTGAAAAACAAAACGGGGGGGGGGGTCTTCCCTTTTTCCCTGTTTCTCAATCTTGTGAACCCCCCTCCCCGGAGGGTGTGGATGGCCAGGGGGAGGTTCACAGAGCACCGAGGAGCAACGTGTCCTGAGTGCAGGCAGTGAGGGTGTCCACTCTCTGCAGAGAATGTTTAAAAAGCAATGAAACTCTGGGGCGCCTGGGTGGCTCCATCAGTTAAACATGCAACTCTTCATCTCCGCTTAGGTCTTGATCACAGAGTCATGAGTTCAAGCCCCACAAAGGGGCCTGCAAGCAATGAAACTCACTAAGTCAATCTGCGGTGAACTGTCACTATCCAACGGCAATTCTGAACAACAGCAGTGACGAAATCTTGGCCTCACCCTGCCCTCCCCACAGCACACCACTGCACAGGGACATCACAGCCCTCCCCAGGAGGGCTCCAGCCTCCGTCACAGCAGCCACCAGAGAATAACGCGTTTTAGTTCCCTGCGAGCAAGTAGCTGGGGGTGAGGGGGGCTAGCACCGTGTCAGGGGCGGAGCTAGTACTCAGTACGTGAACAGTAATCAGCGAGTGAATGAACTCCTTATACACACTCTGTAATATGATGGAGATTTCTCAATGGTTTTTTTTAAGATTTTATTTTTAAGTAATCTCTACACCCAATGTGGAGATCAAACGCATAACCCCGAGATCAAAAGTCACCATGCTTTAACCAACTGAGCCGGCCAACCAGGCACCCTGGAGAATTTTCATAACCTTATTCTTTTTACCCTTCGACTGTCATATACCTAATACAGTTTTTGTTTTTTTTTTTAAGTAGGGCAAACCATGGGGGGCCTGGGTGGCTCAGTCGGTTAAGCAGCCGACATGATCCCTTAGTTCGTGGGTTCAAGCCCCGTGTCGGGCTCTGTGCTGACAGCTAGTTCAGAGCCTGGAGCCTGTTTCAGATTCTGTGTCTCCCCCTCTGTCTGACCCTCCCCTGCTCATGCTGTATTTCTCTCTCTCTCAGAAATAAATAAAACATTTTGTAAACAATTAAAAAAGGGGCGCTTGGGTGGCTCAGTCGGTTAAGCGTCCGACTTCGGCTCAGGTCAGGATCTCACGGTTTGTGAGTTCAAGCCCTGCGTCCAGCTCTGTGCTGACACCCAGCTCAGAGCCTGGAGCCTGTTTCAGATTCTGTGTCTCCCTCTCTCTCTGACTCTCCCCTCCTCACGCTGTCTCTCTCTCTCTCAGAGAAAAAAATTTAAAAAATTAAAGTAGGGCAAACCAGCAGCCTCTGTTATGCATTCCTCTGACTGTGGTCTTTATTCAATTAATGAAGGACATTTAATCGGCCATGGACAAAATGTGTATCACATTTACATCTGCTTTGGGGGGGGTGGAAATCTAAGCTAACAGATAAGATTTTGGCCACCGGCCCAACCAAATCAAATCTGAAAGCTTCCAAAAACTGTGATCTAATTATCTGGTTTTCAAGCAGATTACAGAATCCCCAAATGACTGTATTATTTACTAACCTGATACTATTGTATCAGAGATCAGGCTGTATAACAATCTCGCAACAGGCTGATCATGTATTCCTTTCTGTCTCCCACCGAATAGGGAGCAGTCCCTAGGGTCCACCAGCCTGGTGCAAGGTTTTCCAACTCAGTCCAGATCAAACTGAACTTGTAACGGAAATGAACTTGCAGGTCTCCCCTGGGCTCCTAAAACCCGAGGAGACACTCCAGCTGGATTGTCTAGATGCTACTGGACCACTGCAGCCAGGCTGAGAAACAGTCCGTTAGGATGTTCAGGACCAAGCCCCAGCCTGAGATGTTCTCAAGTCAGAGCCGCCTGCCCCGGGGCCCAGGTTTCCAAGCCCAATTCAGCTTCCTTCTGTCAATCACACATTTTCAACCAAAACGCTCTGCAGAGAGGCCTGCACCGTGCCCTGCTGCGGTGAAGAGACCCTCCTCAGCTTCCCTCTCGCCATCTGTCTGGCTCCAGCATCTAAAATGCCCACCACCTCCCTGAGCTCTGTTCCAGACGCAGAGCCACCCAGCAATACCGTCACTGCGGACCCGATGACTACAAGCAACTGTCTTCACAGTGGGATCCAAAGTGTGCAAGCCATTAAACGTTCATAATCTGTCAAACAAAACAGTGATTCTTCAAGGAAGGATGCAATCAACACCAGCTGCTGGCCGTCGGGACCGTCACCTGTAACTGTCTAAAATGAGACCAAACAGCAGCCCCTTTGTGAAAGTGCCTGTGAGTGAGGTGGCAGTTTAGAGGAGTCATGACTGCTCTCATCCAGCTGCAGAGCTCTGGGGAGTCAAAGGAACCCCCCGCTAACTGCTGCTGCTGCCCTCAGTGCTGGTGGCCAACAGATGTCTGCTCCCCTCCGGATTGTGGGTGTGTTGCAAAGGCCAAGAGCACTGGAGTCATTATTTCTCTGTAAAAGAGAAGAATCTCGGGAAGAAGTGTGCTCCAGAGGAGAAAGGTATAAACACGGCTTAGATGTGACAGGCCACTTAAGGGAAAGATCATAGTAGAGGCCATGTAGCCTCCAAACTTCAAGAAGCTGCACACTCTCCTTTCACTGGCTTTAAACGTTCTGAGGTCTGGGGCGCTGGGGTGGCTCAGTCGGTTAAGCCTCTGACTTGGGCTCAGGTCATGATCTTGCAGTTCACGAGTTCGAGCCCCACATCAGACTCTGTGCTGACAGCCTGGAGCCCGCTTCATATTCTGTGTCTTCCTCTCTCTGCCCCTCCCTCCTCTCTCAAAAATAAACAAACATTAAAAAATAAAATTTAAACTCTCTGAAGTATGTAGTGACTTTTATGATTCCTGAAATGGAAGATTCTCCAGGACCGGCCCTCTGACCCAGCGGAGGCCTCACTCCTCACCAGACCAGACAGCGGGACTCACCTGGGGTGCATTGGAAGGGGTCCCCCGGAATGCTGGGCATTCACAGGGCTGCCGTAAAAAGGAAGAAAAAGACCAAAGCACTCTCCCTATAAAGAGTTAAGCTGCGCATTAAGTCGACACAATCGCTGAATGAAGCAGATGAAGACCCAGGGAACTTGCTGTTGTCATGGTGACACAGTGACAGACGCTTCCAGACTCTGTCTGGACTGCAGACTAGCATGATGTAAACGGGAAACAGACGGGGAGGGGGAGAGACGGTGCTGCTGAGTGAGGGCGTCTGCACAGCAAGAAATTCTGCCGCCTAAGAGGATTTTATTTTTACATGTTAGAAGGGCAGTCTCAATAAATACAATTTTTTTAAAGTAAGCTCTACACCCAGTATGGGACTTGAACTCACAACCCTGAGATCAAGAGTCGCATGCTCTTCTGACTAAGCCAGCCAGGAAGTGTCCCTAAGAACAATTTTTTAAACTGAATAGCGGAGTTTTAAGAAACATTCACGGGGCACCTGGGTGGCTTAGTCGGTTAAGCATCCGACTTTCGCTTAGGTCATGATCTCGCGGTTCGTGGGTTCGAGCCCCGCATCAGGCTCTGTGCTGACTGCCAGCTCAGAGCCTGGAGCCTGTTTCAGTCTGTGACTCCCTCTCTCTCTGACCCTCCCCTGCTCACGCTGTCTCTCTCTCTCTCTCCTATAAATGAATAAAAAAAAAAAAAAAAAAAAAAAAAAAAAAGAAACATTCACTTGTCCTGAGGTGCCTGGATGGCTCAGTTGGTAAGAGTCCAACTTCGGTTCTAGTCATGATCTCGAAGTCTGTGGGTTCGAGTCCCGTGTTGGGCTCTTTGCTAACAGCTCAGAGCCTGGAGCCTGCTGTGGATTGGGTCTCCCTCTCTCTCAGCCCCTCCCCTGATGTGCTCTGTCTCTCTTTCTCTCCCTTTCAAAATAATCCAAAAATATTAAAAACTCACTTGTCCTTTATTTTCCTCACTTCTCTGTAAAATCAGCACAGGTAACACCCTGCACAGATAGTGAACCGCTAGACACATTCCCAGTAAAACGAGCCACAGGACAACACCAACACCCACCGCTAGTACTGAAACTGAGTAACGCACTAAGAACACGTAGGAGACCTGGAGGTGTACAGGGGAAAATAATCTCCTGTATCTGACCTCAGTGCTCTAAAATAAACTAGAAAATCATTAGAATTACAGAGATGATCAAAGTGGCCAGGTACAAAATAAATATACCCCATCACAGCAATGGAACCTGTAACATTTTCTTTTTTAAATTTTAATTTAACTTATTTATTTTTATTTTGAGAGAGGATGAGCGCATGCGCGAGAGAAGATGTGCACATGCACAGGAGAGGGGCGGAGAGAGGGAGAGAGAGAGTCCCAAGCAGACTCCATGGTGTCAGGTCAGAGCCTGACACAGGGCTCGATCTCACAAACTGTGAGATCATGACCTGAGCAGAAATCGACAGTGGGATTAACAGACTGAGCCACCCAGGTGTCCTGAACCAGTAACACCTTCAATCAACATAAACTTACATCCCTCTAATTCCCCTTTAAGAAACCAAGTAAAGGGTGTTAGCGCTTATAGCCCAAGGCAAATGCCGTATCTATTTTCATTACCTTTTCCTAAGGAAAGAAGTTACTTCAAATATTTTAAACTATATCTGTTCTTATAGACTCTCTCGTGTCTGCTTGCAAACTGTCAATTTTTCTTTCTAAAGAAAGAAGGTAGTTAGTGTCCATCCGCCAACAGAGAGTGGCCAATCACCAGCTTGCCCTCAACAGGGCCGCCCAGGCTAGTGTCACCTGCTGGCATGGGTGACAGTCTGGAGCGGACAGCCTTGGTGATCACAAGACTCTGTACCGAGAGCACTTGACCAAAGGCAGAAGGCTCCAGGCTGGGGCCCGGCTGTCCTCTAACCAGCTGCGTTCCTCAAACCACTTCGATCTGGTCAGCTCACAGTGACCCAGGAATCTGAGGTGGTCTGATGTGCATTATCGTGGGGTCCCTGATAGGGCAGCGTGGTGGTCTGAGGCAAACACAAAACCTTATCTGAAGTCGGCTTCATCTTCAAAACTGAAATGGAGGTGACTGGGTGGCTCTGTCGGTTAAGCGTCTGATTCTTGATTTCAGCTCAGGTCATGATCTCACAGTTCATGAATTTGAGTGGCGCGTCAGGCTCTGTGCTGACACCATGGAGCCTGCTTGGGATTCTCCCTCTTCCTCTCTCTTTGCCCCTCCCTCCCTCTCACAAAATAAAATAAATACATTAAAAAAAAAACTGAAATGGATTTTGCATTCTATTGCCTTCCCTCTGATGTAGTTCTTTTTTAAATTTAGGAATGTTTTTAAATAATGACCATAGGGGCGCCTGGGTGGCTCAGTCAGTTAAGCCTCCGACTTCCACTCAGGTCATGATCTCACGGTTCAGGAGTTCAAGCCCCATGTCGGGCTGTGTGCTGACAGCTCAGAGCGTGGAGCCTCCTTCCGATTCTGTGTCTCCATCTCTCTGCCCCTCCCCCATTGTCTCTCTCTCTCTCAAAAAAAAATAAACATTAAAAAAATAGTGACTATTTTTTGTAATGGTCTCCCTGGGAACAAGAGCCAGGCTTGAGCACCCGTAGCCCATCCAGGGCTGCTGCTGCCCCGAGACAGCACACGCTCTACAAGTCACTTCCTCTCAACCTTTTGGCTGACAGGTTGTTCTCGTGCTGGGAGTGCTAGTGAGAAGAGGGAGCAGTGTGCGAACAGCGGCCCCGTCAGGCTGCTCCCTGTGGGACAGAGGACATTACTGGATGGCTCGAAGGGGCAGGGGCTTTTGTAAGGCCCTGCCTGGCCCTCTGGCCCCAGCTCATCAAAGGTGCCATCCCAGGAATGCTCACAAGGGGGCGCCGTCTCTGTGCTCCAAGCCCCAGATTCCAGATTCTGGTTTCCTTCCTGAGATGATCCCCAACTTTCTGCCTCATTTTCCAGGTGATAACAGCAGCCTTCCCCCCAAGACCCGCTTTTCCCATTTCTGTCTGTTGGTTCAGTGGTGGGACCCTAACACACAGCAGGATGTCCATGCGTGTTTCCTTAATAAGCGAATGTATCCCATCGGGTGTGTAATCCTAACCGGGCAACCCCATCACAAGACATCTCAGAGCCCAAGATCACCCCCAGAAGGAACGACTCCGCCTACGTTGTCATTGTGACCACATCCCGACCGTGTGTGTCTTCACATCTGGCGACACCAGCTTCGAGAAGGCGATCGAGAGGTCGCCAGCCAGAGGGGCTGAAAGGAGATCCCGGGTACAGCTCCGAGTCCTCCCGTATTTATTCCTGCTCACTTGATATGCACCTCTCCCTTGTCAGCCTGGTACAACATGTTTATTTAAGAGATAATGTTGCCGTGGAGGAGTGCACAAGGCAATAAACAGCTTTTGCAGGCAATTAAATGCAGAAGTGAAATGGAGCCGCTGGTCAGTGGAACCAGCCATTCATCCTGAGTCTGTTCCAGTGTCACAAATGTTATTCCTGTTTCACAACAGGACAGGAATCTATGATTGGGCCACAAATCTCCAGAGGCGGGAGGCAGACCAGAAGCGATTACAGCGGCGCTCGGCACGCAGGGCATCACCAGGAGGGAGTCCCGAGCTTCTGGGATGCAGACCCAGCACATGGCTCTATTTCCTGTCACAGCTTTCGCACTTGGTAGGTTGCTCTACGTGGCTTGATTTTAGAGGGACACTTACCAGAAGTCTCACCTTTACAATAAACTCAATGGTTACTTTTCTGCAAATAATTCAATACCCTCCCTACTAGCTTTCAAAACTTAGGATGATCTCCACTTTCATTGGGTTTTTTTCTAAGAATCAGAAAGGAGCTTTGGCTGAAAAGCACTCATGCTGCTCCCCCCCCCACACACACACACACATGAACATACCCCGCAGCAAGGGAAGGGAGAGAACAGAATGGGGACTTGCTCCGTTGAGGAGGGAGCAAGGAAGTCCAGAAAGTAGTCAGAGGAGGGGCGCCTGGGTGGCTTAGTCGGTTAAACGTCCGACTTTCGCTTAGGTCATGATCTCGCGGTTCGTGGGTTCGAGCCCCGCGTCGGGCTCTGTGCTGACCGCCAGCTCAGAGCCTGAAGCCTGTTTCAGTCTGTGACTCCCTCTCTCTCTGACCCTCCCCTGCTCACGCGGTCTCTCTTTCTCTCCTAGAAATAAATAAAAAACATTAAAAAAAAAAGAAAAGAAAAGAAAGAAAGTAGACAGAGGAGCGGCTGTCTGAGCCCCAGGCCCCGTGTGCCGAGCCAGGGTCAGGCCAAGGGAAGGGGCGGTCAGGAGAGACTAGCACCGAGTGCACACCTTCCACAAGGAAGATGTAAGGGAGGGGCCACAATTAAGGGGGCACCCTCACGCCGTCCTCCCCCGGGACGCTTCCAGCAGGAAGCACAACCAGAGCACCTTCCAGAAACGGGGGGCAGGGGCCCAGATGGCTGTTCCCGACATTTCTGCCCTAACCATGTGGTTAAAAAGTGAGCCGTCCAGGGGCGCCTGGGTGGCTCGGTCGGCTAAGCGTCTGACTCTGGCTCAGGTCCTGACCTCGTGGTTTGTGAGTTCCAGCCCCGCATCTGTGCTGACAGCTCGGAGCCTGGAGCCTGCTTCAGATTCTGTGTCTCTCTCTGACCCTCTCACGCTCATGCTCTCTCTCAAAAATAAACATTAAAAAAAAGTTTTTAAAAAAGTGAGCCACCTGGTTCCTTATTAAGAGCAATAATGCTTACTAGTTTAAGTATTATGTGTAGGTGTGTTCACCATTTAACCAATACTGTTTGTAACACACACATCGTAAACACGTGTTGCACCATTATGATTTTTTGTCTGTGCTTCTTCCGGTTTTCTATCTGCTGAGTGGAACACGTTCATCCCCAACCATAATAAAAATTATTCCACATCCTTCCTACTTGGTCCATACTCACATGTCAGTCTTTTAATACAAAAACATGCCCTTATGTGTCCCCTATCTTGTCACAAAGGGGATCTGAGATAGCTAACTAAAGTGCGTACGAGCAGAAGGCTGAAAATTAGATAGATTTAAAAAAATAGGGGTGCCCAGGTGGCTCAGTCAGTTAAGTGTCCGACTTCGGCTCGGGTCATGATCTCACGGTTCGTGGGTTCGAGCCCCGCATCGGGCTCTGTGCTGACAGCTCGGAGCCTGGAGCCTGCTTCAGATTCCGCATCTCCCTCTCTCTCTGACTCTCCCTTGCTTGTGCTCTGTTTCTCTCATGTCTCTCAAAAATAAATAAAAAATTTTTATAATATAAATAAATAAATAAATAAAAATCAAAAATAAGGATTAGTGAAAAGCACTGACTGCAGGGAACACGGGCACAGCACCTGCTGGCGCGCCCAGAAACGTCCACAGGCACTAGTCACCTCACTCCCGCTGTCACGCTGCCGGACGCAGGCGGGCAACAATTCTCCCAAGGCGGTACTGTGCCCATTTCACAGACCAAAACAGGGAGACGCAGAGGCGATTGTGAGCTCTGCTCCGGGCTTCACGAACATTTAAATGCCAAGTTAGAAGTGAATATGGACCTTCCTTCCAGTGTTCCCCTAAACCAACAGACCTGGCTTCCAGTCCAGGCTCTGCCGTCAACTCGCTGTGGGCGCGGAGCAAACCCCTTCAGCTCCAGACCTCAGTTTCCCCTGCAGCAGGAGGGAGTGAACTGGAGCTTTGTAAGACCCACTACAGCTCTGACGGCCACGAGACGGATGGTCAGCTGCCATTGTGCAAAGTGATCGCTCAGACCTATGTCGGGTGTTGCATTTACGAGTTTATTTCCAAGAGAAGTAACTTTTGTGGATACCACAACAGGGCTACAAGTCCAGCTTGTGTGGATATCTGGTTAGAAGGTTAATCCAGAGATCACACAGCATCAGACTCATGAATGATGGGGACGCCACATGGTCAAGGCCCCTCATCTCGATTGTTGAAGTGTTTTCCAGGTTACACAAACACTGCAGGTGTGTCTACATAGGCTTTACTGAGAATCACACTCACAGGCCATTTGCACACTGATTCCAAAGCAACGTTCAGACAGCAGGGTATTCAGCACTAACTGCCGAGACAGCGTATTTCAGGAAAGCTTCAGAGGCCCCCTTCTCGGCCATCCGAAGTAATCACACATGAGCACTGTTCCAGAAGCTTCTGCATATTTCCAACTTCCACAAGTGGGGAAAGAAAATCAGAAAAGAATTCCAAGAAGATCCTCAATGGAAAGCAAAGCGCGTAGGGAGGAATTCTGAGCCCTAGAGAACTAGAGGGCCTTGGTATTCATATTGATGGCACTTTCCGTGGCCCGGAGTTTAGAGCCCGCCCACCCAACGATAACCAAACAGTGCTGCGAAATACCGTAGAATCCAGATTCAAACTCCAGCTCTCCTGTAGGGTGGCTATGTGACCATGGATAAGTCAGCCCTCTGGGTCTCAACATCCTCATGGGTAAAAAGCAGACAACACGATCTGCCTCCCAGGGCCGCGGGGAAGACGCACCACCCAGCACATGCTAGCTGGCATTATTCGTGCCATGACTAAGAGGAACACGCATCAACCACAGTAGCAGAGAAGGACCGATTTCTGCAACATAATTCGTTACATGAGAGTATACTATGAACAGTGACTGTAAATCAACGGTCTTAAGCTCAGCCTTCCAGGGAAACAAAGCGTAGGTTGAATGGTGCCTCGGCGGTGCCAGAGAACGCAGAAACGGCACCAAACCGCCTGTTTCCCAGGACTAAGAAAGTCTGGGCACGGCTTTTCCTCCGGGCGAAGGAACCTATTCTCCGGGAACGCTCTCCGTGCACACAGCACCTGAGACAGCCCTCTCTCCCCGGCTGTCCCCAAAGAGGGTGGACTTGGGGAGGCCTCCAAGGAAAACGAAGGCTTCCGCCATTCCCTTCCCAGGCTTTCCAGGCGGTGTAAGAACACACCCTAGTGTGCCAAGCGTCACATATCGGCCGCCGTGTATTCTGGCCAGGCAGATGTCTGACGTCGCCTGCCTCTCTCTCAGAAAACGTGTACGGTTTTTTTGCCTTTGTCCTTTCTCTCATGAGTCAACAGGTTCCCGGATCTGCCCTACTTTTACTCTTAAAGCCTGGAAGTTGCTAGAAAATCAGGACACTCCAGTGGCAGTCCCTACCTCCTGGAAACCTGCAGGATGTGCTGGTGTTTTCAGAACTACAAGATACTTCTTTCTCCTTTTATTTATTTATTTTTAACGTTTATTCATTTTTGAGAGACAGAGCATGAGCAGGGGAGGAGCAGAGAGAGAGGGAGACACAGACTCTGAAACAGGCTCCAGGCTCTGAGCTGTCAGCACACAGCCCGACACAGGGCTCAAACCCACGAACCGCGAGATCATGACCTGAGCTGAAGTCGGACGCCCAACCGACTGAGCCTCCCAGGCACCCCATTATTTATTTTTTAAAATTTTTTAATGTTTCTATTTATTTCTGAGAGAGAGAGAGAGAGAGAGGGAGAGAGAGACCGTGTGAGCAGGGGAGGGTCAAAGAGAGAGGGAGGCACAGAATCTGAAACAGGCTCCAGGCTCTGAGCTGGCTGTCAGCACAGAGCCTGATGCGGGGCTCGAACCCACAAACCATGAGGTCATGACCTGAGCAGAAGTCAGACGCTTAACCAACTGAGCCACCCAAGCGCCCCTTCTTTCTCCTTTTAGAGAGGAGAGTCTCGGACAGAAATCAATCTAAAACCTGCCCCCAATAATTAAATCCAGTTGGCACTTTGAAAGGCCTGTGGGGATCCAAGTTGAAGATGTATAAATCATTACATTTCCTTTGCACTCACACTACCTTGGAGTTCTCACACCCATATGCTTGAAGCTCTCTTTTTAACAAGTATGACTGTGAAAATAAAACGTGTAGAAAACTTACAAGTGTGTCTGCCAGTGGACTCGAGTGGACGTATTAATAGGCTGGAGAAGTCGGATCGTTTAGGCGAGTGAAGGAATCCAAAAAGTTGGGTAGCTTGAAAATTAACTCGCCCACAGTTTAAAAATTACAAAACGGAATCGAATCGCTCAGAAGGAAATTTCAACGAACGTTTTTAAAAAGTGGGCCTAAGAAGGTCAAAGTTTTGGCTTAAACTCCTGGATGCTCATGTCCCATTGGGAGTCAAAGCCTGGATGAGAAAGCCAGAGTGTGGTAAACGTACCCCGAATAACAACACTTCCAGAATCATAACACCTATGGCTGGCGGAGGCGTGGAGGTGGGGCATGGAGGCACTCATGCGTCCACACTCCCCGCGGCATGGTGACCCGGCCCGTGGACGCTGTTGGTGCCTCGATGCGCGGAAACAGTTAAAGCTGAGGGAGTCCAACCGCTCTAGAGAAACACCCCTTCCCTGACAATGCAAAATGCTTTGTTTTACCCCACATGTTAATCTAAGAGCTCCGGATTGCCACACTTAAGCGCATGAAAGCTGACCTTCATTCCCAGCTAAAAAGAGCACCCAACTTTGCGCAGAACGACAGGGACCTAATTCCTTTTCTTACCTTGCTTGCACATGAACAGACAGGTGGTCACACTTGTCCCTTCCAGGGTGCAAATGCAGCACTACGATCACGGCCACCCAGAAGGCTGCACCCAGCATTTTCTAAGCTGCTCAAAGAAAGTGGGGACAAGGCTAGAGGAGAGGAGACCTCACACGGTGAGCCCCTTGTGAGTCTGACTCCGGCCAACTGCTTATTTTCACAAAAATGAGAGCGAAAAGTGAGAGAAGTAAACGCAAATGAACGCATGCAATTCCTTCACACCTCACGCTGCCTGCAGCCGACCTCTGGGGTCACACGACGTCATGGCAGAGTGAACTTTTTTTTTTTTAACACCTCTGGGATCATATGCACACAACGTGTGCTGAGCTGGTCGCTGTGTGCGCGCGCGCGTGTTCTGGACACACGCAGTCGCTCTGGGTGACGTCTTACCTGCCACTGATTTCCCGGCTGACCAGGCACGTAGGGAGCCGGGAGGCTCCGGAGGCTGTTCTTCACAGGGGACCCCCCGAGGGGGTTTCCCACATCCCCAGAAGAGGAATCCGTGGCCAAGGCCATGGAGTACTGCGGGTAGTTGTACAGATTGTTGTAGTAAGGGAACAGAGACGGCTGGTAAAAGCTGCTGTAGTAGGTGGAGTCAGAAACCAGATCAGGTGTGTTCTCCACGTGCCCTCTGCTGGTGACAGCAGGAATATCCTGGATGACCATGCGTCCCTCTGGAAAGAAAAAGAACACAGGATTCACATGGGGATGCGCCAAACTTTGCCTCTCAACCCTGGCAACGCATGGCCTTCCTCATCTGCAAAGCTACAGAGCAGAGCAAGCCTCTGGAACATGCTGCTTCCTCCCACAGCCAAAATAAGGCTGGCAAATCTGGGGACACAGCTGGCAGACCCCTGCTAACGCTTTATTTTCACCAAGGATATCAAAAACATTTTAGTGACATAAAGGTTGGGCAGGCCTAACGTCGACCCAGAAAATTCTACCCTGGTGTTAGGAAATCAGAGATCAAATCTAGTTAACTTGACTTTTTTTCTTACAACAAAATTAATTGCACTTGACTTTCAATAAACAGAAAAATCCCAGTGCCCAAACTATGGTAGCCACATAGATATGTCAAAGAGCCAAAGCAAAAGGCAAAGAGTTTAAGAAAACACCGTTTCCTTAATTTCCTTCCACAGCTGATACTGTGCCCTTCAGAAGTCTGGACAATGGTATCAACGGAGCAGACAAACCTCTGTAAAAGGTCAGTTATTAACGATTTCAGGTCAGTTCAACTGCAGAATGCCCAGACTGCCGAGTGGTCACGTTACAATAAAACTTTATTCACAAAGCCAAGCAGTGGGCCAAAGCCGCCAAAGGCTGTAGTTTATCGAGCCATTTTAAACGGCGTTGATTCGTAAACAAGCAGACTCCTAAATCCTCTCTCCAACGGACATCCATCACGCCATGTCCTAAGAGGCGGTCCAGGAGCCTGAGGCGACTGAAGGTGTCCGGATGGCCCTGCCCAGGAGTCTGCAGTCTCGGGGGAGACACGTGATGGGATGACAAACACCAACAAGGATTATCACCCAGAACAGCCAGAGACTGTTAAGGAAACCCAAAGGCGGCAGAGAGGACGCGGAGCCCAGGGCTGCAGAGGTCTTCGGGGGAAAGAACTGCATCCAAGCTGTAGTTTAAGGGGGGAGCAGAGAGAGGTGCGAAACGAGAAAGGCGGCGTGGAGGACAGGACGACAGGACAAAGGCCTGGGAGCCGGACGGTGGGAGGAGGGTGTGCAGGCCCTGGGCAGGGCGGCGGGGCTGAAGAACGCGGAGCACGAGGGGAACCAGGGGCGGGGAGCCTCCGGCCAGGCCTCGGGACCCTGCGGCGGGTGAGGGTTCCTGAGCCAGGAGCAGAGGGTCAGCTCCGCGTTCCCGAGTGACGGACCTGGCGGCAATCTGGGGACAAGCGAAGGAAGAGAGACCTCAGTCTGTGAGCAGNCCTGGGGGTGCCTCTGGGGAGAGGAGGAGGAGCTGTTACAAAAGAGCGTGTTCTGGGGGGAAGAGAAGGGAGCCAGGGGTGGAGCCGGGGAGAACCAAGGAGAGAACACAGTGTCACGCAGGCCAAAGCTGCCGTGGATCCTGGAGGTGCCAGCGTGCCTTGTCAACTGCTGCTAAGAGATCAAGCTAACCAGTTCTAGGGAAAAAAAGGGAAAAAAAAAAAAACCAGAGGGCTAGGTCTTCAGGGCCTCGTGGGCTCTGCAGGAGGTGAGGGAGCGAGTAAGCAATGAGGAACCAGACCCGCTGGGAACCTTCTCCCCGCCAGAATGTAGATCCAGAATGTAGATCGAGCAAGCAGGCGCCAGGGCTCCCGGCTCCCCGGGGTGCCCCGGCCCCAGCACAGCACAGGACCCCCACCCCGACCCCCACCCCTGTGGTCAATTATTTGCCCGAACAGATCAGTGAGTCATGGTTTCCCAAGTAGCCGGGCCTCAAAATAAATGTGAAGAAGACACAGAAGCTCCAAGCAGCAATAAGACATCGTTTCATTTGTAAACCACAGAGAAGGGCTGAGCACACACAGTGGGGAGAAGCTGGTGGACAGAAATTCCCCAAAGGGTCAACACGTGGCCCAGGGCAGGTTTTCCCTGTGTGTCCCTGGCTGACTATGGAAAGAAAAGAAGGTAGGTATGCAAGGGGCAAGCTCTGGAAAGGATTTTTACAGCCCCCGCTTTAAGATCAGTGCTGACATGTCCTTTCTCTGAAAGGATACCAAATCCACCCGCCGTAGGCTCCTCCCAACCTCTGTCAAGCCACTATTTTATTCGGTTTCTTTCCTTCCTTCTCTCCTCTTCCCAGCTAAGGAGATGAGAAATTCCCATTCCGCCATCCCGCACCGCATCTGGAGAAGGCACATACCCTTCTCTCCTCTTGAACTCCCCAACTTTCTCTTATTTAAATTTTTTTATTTTTAACACTTATTCATTTCTGAGAGACAGAGCATGAGTGGGGGAAGGGCAGAGACAGAGAAAGAGAGAGAGAGAGACACAGAATCTGAAGCAGGCTCCAGGCTCTGAGCTGTCAGCACAGAGCCTGACGCGGGGCTTGAACCCACAGAACGTGAGATCATGACCTGAACTTAAGTCAGACACTCAACCGACTGAGCCACCCAGGTGCCCCTCTCTCTTTTTTTTTTTTAATATTTTTATCTCTAGGAGAGAGAGAGAGAGAGAGACAGCGTNGGGACGCTTAACCGACTAAGCCACCCAGGCGCCCCCAGGCGCTCCTCTCTTATTTTAAGCACCAATTATGCAAATATCACAGGTGGTCTCCAGTAGCTACTGCTTTTGTGTTTACTGTCACATCTTCACTGTTTTTCCAATTATGTAAGCAATACAAGTTTTGCAAACACGACGAATTATATGGATGTCTGAATCAGGGCAGGAATGAATGACACATTCTTCACCACCCAGTCACAAGCATTGGTGGGACATCCATACATAATCTCACAGACATTTAGGAGGGCATTTTAGATGCTTAGCTCTGTCCCTGCAGTGGGAAAAACCAGATATCCCTTCGGACCTGCCCTTCAAAAGCAAGGTTCTCAATTAAAAATATATATATATTTTTAGGTAAAGAATTAAAAAGAAATCCAAGGGAGGCAGCCGGGTGGCTCAGTCAGTTGAGCTCCCGACTCTTGATTTCGGCTCAGATCATGATCCCAGGGTTGTGGGATCGAGCCTGGCGTCAGGCTCCTTGCTGGGCATGGAGCCTGCTTAGGATGCTCTCTCCCTCCGCCCCCCGCCCCNTATTTTTTTTTTTTTAAAGAAGAAGCCCAAGGACACCAGTATTCCACGATTAGGACACAGGTTCATGAATTTCCGTATCACACCGTTACTCAGGGCCTTTGATCAGGCCTCAGTATTTTCCAGCAATGTGATGTCAGTGATCATTCTCAGGGCCACAAGGGGATGGCTTCAACACACTGCAAAAAGCAGTGTTAGGTCAGGTCAGAGCAAGGGCTGGTTCCGCTACAGCTGTGTGTGATCAGCTAACGAGGCCATCACTTTCCCACTTAACCTGTATTCTATTTCCTCTTGCAGATAATACTGCCCTTGAAAAATAAATTAAGAAACACACTGGAAAAGTTTCATTTCATACCCGTATTTATATAATAAAAACGATTTGAGCTTTCTAAGAGTAGGTGCCTAAATATTTTACAATCCTAAGATGTTTAAGCACTCTTAAAAAGAGACATTAAAACATTTTTAAGTGTTTATTTTTGAAGGAGAGAGAGACACAGAGCGTGAATGGGGGAGGGGCAAAGAGAGGGAGACACAGAATCTGAAGCAAGCTACAGGCTCTGAGCTGTCAGCACAGAGCCCGACGCAGGGCTCGAACTCACAAACTGTGAGATCATGACCTGAGCCGAAGTCGGATGCTTAACTAACTGAGCCACCCAGGCGCCCCAAAAAGTGACATTTTAAAAGCTCTAGGGACACATGGAGCTAGCACACCCTGTATTTTGTAAACCTCAAATTGTGTTTTAAAGTGCACATCAAAACTCTTGGTCAATGTTTGAAACAGCTTTATAACCTCCAGCCTCTACGTGCGTGCTACTGGTACATGGAAATTTCCCAGGGTCGAAATAAGCATCCATCACACGGCGTCTAATCCGGTGATGGTCACAGTGTGGTCCTTGAATTTGGCATCATCAGCCCACCTGGGAACTTGCAAAAATGCACTGTACCCATTGAATTAGAAACTCTGAGTCCTGAGTTTTCACAAAGCCCTCAGAAGCCTCTGACGTACTCACAAATTGAGAATCACAGATCCACTTGGGAGACTCAAACCAACTGCTTCAGAAGCTATCCCTAAAAATGTGACCCCTGACCGCTCTGCTGTGACACTCCTGACTGGCTATCAAATAAGAGCAGACAAATAAATACCACCTCCCCCCAAATCACTGCAGAGCTCGGATCACAACTGGTGTCTACATGGCTGCCAAACAGTTCAGATGCCCACAGGCCACTCCCGGGCTTCCTTCATGTATTCAAACCACAGAAGCTTAATTTATTTAAGTGCTTATTCCCTTTGAAGAACTTAAATATTCCAAACAGGGGCTTCTGGAAAACCAAGAGTGTGTAATGCAAAAATCATTTATTCTTGACCTTAAGTTTTATTTTTGTATTTATATCCGGCTCATTCATTGGTTATCCTAAAATAACTATGTCCAAAGCTTGGCTTTAGATGTAAAAGGCACAGAGAAATATTCTGTTTCCTTTCTTTTTTTTTTTTTTTTTTCCTGAGAGAGAGACCGCGTGAGCAGGGGAGGGTCAGAGAGAGAGGGAGACACAGAATTTGAAACAGGCTCCAGGCTCTGAGCTGTCAGCACAGAGCCCGACGCGGGGTTCAAACCCACAAACCATGAAATCATGACCTGAGCCAAAGTCAGAGGCTTAATTGACTGAGCCACCCAGGTGCCACAAATGTTTATTTTTGCTCTGAGCACAGAGAGAGAAAGAGAAAGAGAGAGAAAGAGAGGGAGAGAGAGAGAGAGGGAGATACAGAATCTGAAGCAGGCTCCAGATGCGGGGGTGCGGGGCTCAAACTCACGAACCATGAGATCATGACCTGAGCAGAAGTTGGATGCTTAACTGACTAAGCCACCCAGGCGCCCCATAATGTTTCATTTCTTAAGTGTGCCATTGATTCGAGGAAAATAGGCCCAGCCTGAGACACTTACAAAGGAATCATCTCATTGCCACAATGACAGCATAGGTAGATGTCCCCATCAGCAAAAGCAGTGGAGATGGGAGCCAGGATAGAGGGGATGCAGAGATGATGACCTAGGGACTCACTCGAAAGAGAATGACAGCAACAGGACCATGGAGGGAGAGAAACACACGTCCTGTTGCAGGGACAGTGAGCACATGAGCCTGGCTGCAGTACACAGTTCATGTCAAGGACCCACAGATAATGAGAATGGGAAGCTGTCTTGGCTCAAATTGTGGAAGGCCTTGAATGCAGATGTCAGTCAAGGACTTCCAGTTTCTTCTCAAGCTACAGGGAGTCAGTGAAGGTTTTCAGATGAAGGGAGTAACATAAAAATGTTTTAGGAAAATTGATCCAAGCACAGAACAGATCTAGGAGACTAAGGAGGCGGGAGTATAGACTATTCTAGAACATTCTATTCTGTCTATGCATATATGGTCTAGAAGCTAGTATACCCTAGGCTCTTTAGTTTCTTTTTTAATTTTTTAAAGTTAATTTATTTATTTTGAGAGAGAAAAAGAAAGACAGTGTGAGTGGGGGAGGGGCAGAGAAAGAAGGAGACAGAATCCTAAGCAGGCTCTGTTGTTGTCAGCACAGAGCCCAACGCAGGGCTTGAACCCACCCAAGCGCAAGACCATGACCAGAGGTGAAACAGAGTTGGACACTTAACTGACCGAGCCACCCAGGCGGCCCTATGCTAGGCTTTTTACACACTTCAGGCCTGAAGAGGTCATTGTGAGCGTATACAGGGAGGCTGTTGTAATGGGAACAAAAAACTGCATGCAAATCACTGGCATGTCTGTGTTCCAGGCATCCCTTCCAATGACCAAGTTACACCGCTGATACCTGTCACCCGGGACCCCGGG
This sequence comes from Crocuta crocuta, assembly GCF_008692635.1. Taxonomy (NCBI): domain Eukaryota; kingdom Metazoa; phylum Chordata; class Mammalia; order Carnivora; family Hyaenidae; genus Crocuta; species Crocuta crocuta. Next base: position 12,717,015 of record NW_027529428.1, on the reverse strand, counting down.
AAGCTACTCCGCTCCCCTATCCGACCCTTGTTGAATTGCTGAGTGACCAGGCGACACCCCAGCCTGAGAAGGCACACCGGGCTCTCCCCCAGGCTGAGGGAGAGAGAACAGAAGCCGAAGGCGCCCCCTCTCCAACCTCTGCTACCACAGAGTCCGAAAGAGAAACCAGAGACCCTCTCTTGGACTCTGGGACATCGTCACCAAAGCTGGGAAGTCAGGCAAAGTGTCACTACGTGGCAATAAACCCAAAAGTAAGATTTACAACTCGTAAGCCAGGACATGGTTCAACTAACCAGACAAAATTTGAAATGTATATGTACGTATATATTCAAGATGTGTTTTCCCACGTACAAACTCTTACTAGGCTACTTCTAACCCTTTCTGAGTCCCAGGAAAAAAAAAAGTAAATATTGAAAGGTGGTTCTACAGACCTGAGCTGAGCACCGTGGATTCCTCCTGCTACCCCCCTGCCTGACGCACACAGTGACGGGGACGTCTTAACTGCACGGCCAGCATGATGAAGCGCAAGGACAGCAGGAGACATCTTAACGGATCTGCTGAAAATTCTGAAGCTGGATCTCACGGTTTGTTTTTCTGGGATGAACGCCGGCCAAGATGACCTCAGGACAGTATTAGTAATAACAGAAAACACAACCGCACAGGCTTTCTCAAGAGAATGTGGTAGCTTTTTTTTTTTATAATGCACATTTTTAAAGTTTTATTTATTTAAGTAATCTCTACACCCAACGTGGGACTCGAACTCGCAATCCTGAGACCAACAGTCACGTGCTCTTCCGACTGAGCCAGCCGGGCGCCCCGAGAATGTGGTAGCTTTCTTAACCCGTCGTCCCACGTAAGAATTACCAACTTACAGGTCTCTGCCAAGATGCCGATGAAGAGTGAGGCCAGACGTTCTAAGTGCTGGTACTTATTACTAGGTTAGCATTAAGTTGTGCCAGAAGGAAAAAAGGTCAGCAGGACTGGATTCAACAACTAAGAGTAGGTTTACATCTGGAAAAAATGACCCACAGTATTTGTCTGAGCAGAGGGGCATCTGCAGAGGTACTGCCCAGACTTGATGCCTTTTATTCCGAAGCTCCTATTTGAGGCCCTATACGTTTACCTTCCGCACATCCGGTTCTGGGATAAGCCTTCCCAATCTCTCTGCTACTTTTTTTTTTTTTTTGCTCTAACATATGCAGCGTGAAATATGATTCACTCCTTCATGAGGGATCAATACCCCACACATGATAAATACCGGTATCGATCCTGCAGTGTTATATGCTGGTCTCCGGGCCCGTGGCATATTAATAGTAGTTAACCAGTAATTCATTTTAAGGTGTGTGTGGGCTCTTTTCCCTTCTCTTCTCTAGTGTCAAGATCCCCTGAGCTGTTGCACTTTGAGTCCTTTAATTCAAACCGAGAGCCCACTACTCCCTTTTCAATGACAAAACCGAACCCCACAGTTTCCTGTATGAAAGATCGCACGGAAAACCGGAATTTACCATTTATAAACAATAAGGCTATTTATGATTCACCGTGATCCTCGAATTAACTGACATATACCGAGGTGGGTTTTTTTAAAATATAATTTATTGCCAAGTTGGCTAACATACAGTATATACAGCACACTCTTGGTTCTGGGGTAGATTCCCGTGATTCATTGCTTACAACACCCAGTGCTCATCCCAACAAGTGCCCTCCTCAGTGCCCATCACCCATTTCCCCTCTCCCCCACCCCCATCAACCCTCAGTTTGTTCTCTGTATTTAAGAGTCTCTTATGATTTGCCCCCCTCCCTCTCTACTTGTAACTATTTTCCCTCTTCCCTTCACGCATGGTCTTCTGTTAAGTTTCTCAAGATCCACGTACGAGTGGAAACATGGTATCTGTCCTTCTTCTGACTGACTTATTCACTCAGCAGATCTTCCCGTTCCATCCACGCTGCTGCAAGTGGCAGGAACTCCCTCTCATTGCCAAGTGGTATTCCGCTGTGTATATAAACCACACCTTCTCTATCCAGTCATCACCAGGTTTTAGTTTTCTTTGTAATCCCATCCCTTGCATGGTCCCTGTCGTACTTAGCTTCTAGTTTTAAGAGTTACCCATCAGGCAAAACTGTTCACTGCAAAGTCCGAGATCTCAAAATGATCTACCTAACGTGTTTGTGCTGAGTGTTAGGAGGGTACAGAGAAAGTTTAAGTCATTTTCTCTATTTTTGTTGGTGTTGTTGCTGTTTTTTAAAGGAAAACTGAGGCGTCAAGACTATGTTTGATGACTGACACGATGATGGAATCAGGATGGGGGGGCCCTCCTTGGGACAAGAAAGCTTGGCTCCGCTAACTGCTCTCAGCTTTCTTCTCTGCGAGGTAACCCAATGTCTCGAGTAATAAATAGCTCCTGGCATTTCCTAGATTCAAGGATAATGGAGAAACGCAGAGAGAGGCTTCAGGACTCTTCCCCCACAAGGGTGAGAGCCTGGAGAGAGACACGGGCAGAGAACGGCCCTCCTGTGGGCCGTCCCTGGACCCTGTAAGCACTCAGACGATCCCCAGACAAGCTGGCCATCCCGCCAAGGGAACGGGTCGGGTTTCAGAGGGAAGCAGAGTCGGGGAGCGGCCTGATTACAGAGGGGGCAGTGTGCCGACTGTTCCCTGAATGGTGACGATGAGGATGAACGAGGGACTTGTCACCGCCACGGTCACCTTCCCCTGATGGAGACCCAAGTCATATCCCACGCAGGAAACGTGCCGTGCGCAAGGCAACCTGGCTGGGACCTTGGCACACAGACCAAGTCTGCAGTCCTTGACGCGGCAGGACTCACGAGGGGAGGCTGCGAAACACACGGAAGGAGGGACAGAGCAAGGCTGTGAGAAAGCACAAAAGCCACGGGAAGGGAGGGCGGGTCAACGGCAACTCCCAAGTGCAAGTTCTGCTGATGTCGGCTCGCTGGCATCCTGTACACAAAGCATGGAATGTGTTAGAGCCAATTTCTCGTTCTTCCCAAGGAGCCCTGCGAAGCGTAATTCAGTCCCAGAGGAACTGCCAAGTTCAGTTTTCTGAGGGGGAAGGCTTTTCAGAACAAAACGAGCCTGAAGTTGGTCTCTGAAGCCAGGTGCAGGTCTTTGGTTCAAAGGTGTATAAAATATTAATGCGGGAGGCAAAGGGATCCGGAGAGGGAGGGGAGACAAAGACAGAGGAAGGGAAGAAGATCTTGACTGCTCAGCACGACAGGATCAAACGGACCAAGCAGGACAGATGGCAGAAATGGAGAAAATAGCGGCGCCTGGGTGGCTTAGTCAGTTAAGCGTCCGACTTTCGCTTAGGTCATGATCTCGCGGTTCGTGGGTTCGAGCCCCGCGTCGGGCTCTGTGCTGACTGCCAGCTCAGAGCCTGGAGCCTATTTCAGAGTCTGTATCTCCCTCTCTCTCTGACCCTCCCCTGCTCACGCTGTCTCTCTCTCTTTCTCTACTAAAAATAAATAAAAATATAAAAAAGAAAGAAATAAAGAAATGGAGAAAATATAAAGAGGGAAAGGCACAGAGGGATCTTGCAAGGGACCCAGCCAAGATTTGGAACAGGCCGCCCCGGGGCCACTGAAAAGCCCACTGAGCCCCAAACACATGCATTGTGTGCAGCAATTCTTGAAGGACAGCTTCAACGACCTCCATTTTGACCTCCAATTTTCTAAATGATTAAGTTCTTCTTTCCAGCCTATCTCTTAACTCAGGCAAAAGACCCTGTGGGCAAAGCACCCCTGATGGGGACTGAAACGTCCCCCCCCAAGCAACAAGGGCTGCCCTGAGCCAGTGAGACCCACAGGCACTGACCTCAAGGCAGTGATGGACTTGACCTTCAAGGTGCACCTGCACAGACCCGTCCACTTCTGCCCCACATGTTCCTTCCATGATCCTGGAAGTATTTTCAGCACTTTTGGAGACAGCAGTGGGGACGCGGTCGGCTGTCTTCCTGGTGCTGACCTCACTTCAAGTCCTTTCTTGTTCCATCACCACTGTCTCTCTGCCTGTGGATTTTTGTCCACGGCGAGCGTCCACACCTGGTTTGTTTGGAACCCTCGGACGACGCGCGCTCGTACCCCTGCGCCCCGGCGACATCTCCAAGTGCTGATCCGGGAATGCGGACAAGGAGCAAGGACGATCCCTGCCCTCAAGGACTTACTCTCTGCTGAGGAAGAGCCCCAAGGGCAAATCAAGGGATCGCAAAAGGTTCCCATAGACGAGTCTTTAAAAACAAAAACAAAACCCCACACGTGTATGTCTAACTTCCCAGCGGGACAAGAACGAGATTACTGCGGCCACAAGAGGCTGGACTTCAGACTCACCCACGGAAAAATCCCCACCGGATCTGGAAAGACTGGCGGCACTCCCCACCCCGACCCCCACACCCACGTGCCTACCCACGTTCCTATCCCCGGGTTTCCGCTCTCCCTTCCCCACCCTCCCTACGTGTTCCCCCTTCCGCACCCCACCTGTGCGAGCCGCAGGATTCCGGGGGGTGGGGGAGGCCACGCAGGAACCCCGCTGGCCTGCAGAGGGGGTCAGGTATGGAGACCATGCCATTTCTCTGACTTTGCTAGAAGATGTCTCATGGCCGTGAAAGCCTATCCCGTGGCCAAGAACGTGTTCTCTCCTGAGGCCAGCTCAGAATTCCCTATCAGTGGCGAGACGCCAGAGACAGCCTGAGGCTCCGTCAACACGGCCAGCGGGGTTAGCAGGGCCACCAACGGGCCAGCGGCCAGGCCCGGGTTCGGGAGGGGACCAGACGAGAGAGGAAGGACGGCCAGTGCCCGGTCCACAGGAGACCTGGCGGGGAGGGCATCCCTTCCGCACTCTTCTCAGTACCCGCCGCGTGGAGGAAACTTCACGTCAGGGGCATCTGGGACTGACTCTGAACGTGTAATTTAGGTCCCCACAGAAAAGCTCTCGCCGAATTGTGTTCGGACAACTTAAAACGCAGGAGCTTCAACCACGCGGGTCTCAGCTTGGCCACGAAGGGTGCTGAACCCAAGGGCTGTCCGTGTGCAAGTCCGCCGGTGATTCTGGTAGATTCCGCTTTCATAAACTTGCTTTTAAAAATACGATCCCAGGTGTTGGTCTTTGCTCCTGCAGGGCCCCAGGTGGCGAAGCCCGGGCCTCGGCGCTGAAGTTAGAGGTGAAGAAATACAAAAGCAATTACATCTCATCATATGGTTTCACGTGGCTTTTGCTCAACTCAATATTGCACCTGGTTCAGTGTGACGACCCGGCTTTCAGCGCGGTATTTGTCTTGTGGCGTGTTTCAGGTCACCTCGGACAATCGCAGAGCAGGGCTGAGCCTCCAGAACAGCTGTCGCCCTCGGCCACAGGGGGTGGCATGGGGGAGCATGCCTGGGGGCCAGGCCACACCACAGCCGTACACACAACAGACTCTGGCTGGAGGCGGGGGTGGAGGGGTGCGAGGGGAACGTCAGGGTGATGCCAGCACCAGCAGTCTGAACACAGCTCTAAATCCACCAAAGGCTGGCATTTTCACGCCAAGAAGTCATACGCGACATCTTACTGGGGCACTTCCAGAAACGTAGTGGAAATACTCCCCCATCCGCCGCTCCCGGTCAAGCCCACAAGGTCACATGGATTTCCACACCAACGGAAGGACATTCTTCACCTTTGTTCACTGCGTGGACAGGTGCGCTGGTAACGCAGAGGCAGTGGAGGGGAAAAGCGCCTTCGTACACGTCAAGGTGGCCCCACTGAACTGCACCAATGGTCACTGGATTCCCACTGAGGTCCTCATTCAGAATATTTTACTTTGTATAATGTTACGAAATTTAATGTCAATTTTGCTGAAGATGCCCTTGATGAAACAGGAAAAAAATTAACCACTTGATTACATCTCTACCTTTGCCTGCGCCTTCTTAATATCCCGTGACAAAGTGGGAGGGACTCATGAGGCAGGTCAGTTGCTACCCAAGGGTGATGGTGTCCTTGAACAAGGCACTTTGTGCAAATGTCTGAATGAAGAGCTTATACTCTTGGGGCGCCTGGGCGGCTCAGTTGGTTAAGCGTCCGACTCTGGCTCAGGTCATGATCTCACAGTGCACAGGTTTGAGCCCCGCGTCAGTGTATGAAACCCCATACACTTAAAGGAGCGACGAAAATGTCTGGTAACCGGGCTTGGGTTATTTGGTAGATGTCACCCTGATGAACAAAGGGAGCCTATCCCTTCAAGGAAAACTTACAAGATTTATCGCCCAATATTCGAGCTTTTAAGGAAAAATCAGAATTTCTGAAAACTTACGTCTGCCATCGCGAGCTTGACAGCTTCCCCAAGTCCAAGACTCTTGACAAGGTCGGTAGTGATTAACAACGAATGACATTTTCCTGATATTTTGCAATGAACAGGACAACCTCTGGAAGACCCACACAACTCAGTGAACTAATATTTTCCAAATGCCCGGTGCACAATGTTACAAAATGATGCACGGGTGAAAGATGCATTTGAAATGCAAGATGGACCAGTGAGTGGATTTTACTGGAACAGAAAACAAAGCTCTCTAGCATGGTTTCAGACTCCACCTTGCAACAAATCCTTAAGAAATTATCACCTTTCAAGTTTGGGTCCAGGATCAGAGAGCAGGCACAAGGGTCTCAAAAAGCTATTCAAGGGGCATCTGGGCAGCTCAGTTGGTTAAGCGTCTGACTTTGGCTCAGGTCATGATCTCACAGCTTATGGGTTCGAGACCCACGTCGGGCTCTGTGCTGACAGCTCAGAGCCTGGAGCCTGCTTCGGATTCTCTGTCTCCCTCTCTCTCTGCCCCTCCCCCTTTTCAAAAATAAACATTAAAAAAAATTTTAAAGCTATTCAAACACTTCTCTTCCTTTTCCAAATATTTACCTATGTGCAACTGGATTTTCATATATTTCAATCAAACAACAGACTGAAGAAGCAGATACTGGGAACTCAGCTGTGTCTTATTAAGTCAGACATAAAACAGATTAGCAAAAATGACAAACGATGTCACTGTCCTCACTAATTTGCTTTGGAAAAACATAGTTCTTTCTTCCCTAAAATACGTTACTTATGCTAACAACGGATAGATGTTATAATATTAAATGAATGAACATATATTTTTTGATTTCTCAGTTTTTGGTTTTAATTCAATCAATGCTGATCGACAGAATCCACATCCACAAAAGCTCTTGGAGGTCCTTGATGATTCTGAAGAGTGTGAAGGGGCCCCTGCCGCTGAAAGGCTTGATAACTTCTTTCTTACGAGCTCTTCCCTTTCCCTTTTTTTTTTTTTAATGTTTTATTTATTTCTGAGAGAGAGAGACAGCATTAGAAGGGGAGGGTCAGAGAGAGAGGGAGATACAGAATCTGAAACAGGCTCCAGGCTCTGAGCTAGCTGTCAGCACAGAGCCCGACGTGGGGCTCGAACCTATGAACCGTGAGATCATGACCTGAGCCGAAGTCAGATGCTTAACCGACTGAGCCACCCAGGTGCCCCACGAGCTCTTCCCTTTCCGAGAAGACCGATTTCAGGGCAGGTGGGGCCCAGGGTCTCATTCTGAGTGAGTTGCATCACTGGAACTCAGCAGCTGAGTCCCAAGTGGGCGCCTCTGGCTCATTGCTTAAGCGTAAAACATTTCTTTCAGTGGAACAGACACTGACCCCGCACACTACAGCCTGGCAGGAGAACTTCCCGTTGAGAGCACCAGCTCCCAAGTCAAAGCGCTTGATCGGCTCTGGGTCTTCTGCCCCATGACCTTGGATCCAGGTACTTACGTGCTCTGTGCACCAGTGTCTGTTTGTAATGAGGGAATCACGCTGCTATACACACCACAGAGGGCACAGAGGAAAGGCTGTGACACACGGTAAGTGCTTGAAAAGATGTTCGCTATTGTTATGATCATGGTCACAACACAATGATGGCATTCTCTGCCATCAAGCAAGAGAGCCCCCAAATAATTCTGGCAAAAGAAAAAAAAGCTCATCTTTGGGGTCCCGCAGGAGCGCCAGGCTGCACCTGGCAGAGACTTCCCGAGTGCGAATGAACTTGGAAAGGAGCAGAATCCTCCGCTCCTGGCCTTCTCGGAGGTCAGACAGTAGCCTTGAGTACAGTCGGTGTGATATCACTCCCTAAAGCCATAATCAGGAAATGCAGGAACAAGCCGTTTCTCCCACAAGGCGATCGTGACGGGGCTATTTTAAACGTCAAACACAAACCTGGGGCCACCTCCACTTAGTGTGGCAAACACAGCCGGGTGGAGAAGGGCTGACCCCCGCTTCCTCTCCCCAGAGCAACCTCTCCCCCAGCCCCGCCCCCTCCCGCATGCAGTTCTGCTCCTGAGAAGCCAGCTACTATGATGCTCCCCTTAAGTAAGCCGGGGATTTTATTTATTTGGGGGGGATTGCTGCTGTTCCAAGGCCAAACTTTTAGCTCGCTATAAAGTTAATGTGCTAGTCAATGTTCGTTCCAGGATAGCCTGCGGGGCTGTGTATTTTCTGCCACCCCCAGCAGCCCATTATCTGTAATTGCCCATTACCATGCATGATTATTTCTCCCCGCCTGGCGTGTGACCTCCAGGGCTGCTCACGGTTATAGCTAACAGCTCCTCTTACGAAATCTGTGAAGGGAGCCCTCCTGACCTTTAGCACTTTGAAGGGTCTGTTCTGGAGCCAGGTCAGAAGGCTCTGAAGGCGCACTTATCTCTGATCAGGAATAGTTCAGATTTCTTCTCCAACTCACCTTCCCACCTCCGTGGAGTTTTACCC
>NW_027529428.1:12679899-12708108 GCF_008692635.1 Crocuta crocuta | reverse complement strand
CCCCAAGCAAACGGGAAAACAAAGCACAATCAAAAGCAAGTCTCCATTATGTGGGAGCTGGTAACCCAAACTGGGAATTATCTGGAGCCCTTCACACTCCCTTGTCTTTGACTGGGCTGTTTAATTGTATCACGCTTTTGAAAGACGGCTACTGGGAGAAGGTGGAGTGTAAAGGAGGGCGAAGCTTTAAATCTTAAATTCAGTATCTACGCTCCCACACTTACTGTTTTTTGAGCAGGAAGAAGTGCTATGTCCCAATCGGTGCTGAAAATGGAATTTGGGGGTTCCACGTGTGCTTAAAATACAAATTCCAGAACTGACATTCGGTCACCCCAGCAGGTCACTGTACAGCGTTAGCGGGGCAAGAGAGGAGGGGCCAGGGACCCGTGGCTGCACGTGGCCTGGGTGTTGGGGGGCTCAGCCATCCACGGGCACTTGTGTGTCTTCCCCACTACGGCCTCGCCCTCTAAGCACATACAAGGTTCACGGCGAAGTCTGAAAGAGCACTGACTGTCAGGAAGGAGTCCACTCAACTGTTGNGCCCCCCCCCCCCCCCCCCCCCCCCCCCCCCCACGCCGTCCACCAGAACGTCCTGGACGTGCGGTCTGGCCTGCCTTTGCCATCTTGCTTTCCCTTCGGTCTTTCCTTCCTTTTCCTTCCCTCCTTCCATTTTAGAAGCTCCTCTAAACTGAAGAGAAGTCAATTCTAACTATAAACCTTCATCCACTCTTTCAACCATCGTTTTTTTATCAAAGTCAGGTAGGGCGAACCACAGAGAAGTAAACCTAAAAGCTTTTCATGAGGCCCGGCGGCAGGGGAGGCCCGGGAAGTAATTCTGCCCCTCGTTTTGAGGCCTGGAGAAGAGCGGCCAGTCGAAGGACGGGGCTGAGGATCCTATGCTTTGCCACCGGGCTGCGTCACGAAGGGGAAGGAGGCTGCACACACGCGACTGGTGAGCAACCAAAGTCTGAAACACAGCTGTTGCTACTGAAGACGACTTGCTGGAGAAGACTCTACATGACGGCTAACGGTTTAAGCCTGGCATGGAGGCACATCCGACCTCAAACACAGAGGTCAAGAGGGTTCTCCGATCCCCAAAGACAGAGATCTGGACGGTCACAGCCTTGTCCTTGCTGCTGGGGAAACGTCAGGCAGGGTAGTGGCTGAGAGTGTGATCTGCTCCGCAGGGTGTCACACTGGCCCCTGGCCCCTGGCCCCTGACTGTGTGTGGCTCTGGTGACTCACCCCTGAAACAGCTCACACCAGCCTCATTTCTGGCTACTGCCAATCCAACGGTGCCATCCTGTTCTCAGAGTGCATACACAAGTCACCCCAACACTCTGTGACCTCCTCGCAGCGAACAGCTCCCCGACACGGGTCACTAAGCACAGGGATGGGAAAGCGTGGTAAGAGATGGCATACCTGGGACAATGCCTGTCTCTCACTATGGAGGCTGGGACTCCGATCGCCACGCTCCGTGCAGTTCGGGCCTTGGGATGCCCAGGAAGTAAGCTCTGCCCACCAGATTGCCCAAGTGAGGCCCTCCCTCTGCGACAGAGCCCCTTCCCTTTCCTTCTTTCTTCCTGGCCGGGGCCAGAGGCTTCCGGCTTTTGGTGATGGCAGAGATAGCAGCTGCAAAACTCTGAAGACTCTGACAATGTGGGACACGTACGTGCGTATTTAGACATGTATGTACACACACACACACACACCTGCACACACAGATCTATACCCACATCTGTATCTCTCTCTCTATGTAGCAGTCAACATCCTAACTGCAGAGAGACGAATCTTAACCGAAAGAAATCATCACCAAGACTCAACTAGAATGTTCTCACAGAAACTAAGAAACAGCCTGATGGAAGCTACGTAATTGGCTTCGCACGCCTCCGGGCACAGCCACACCACCTCTCTCTTTATCTTCCTCGCCTAGTGCCGTATGGATCTCTGTCCGCTCAGGTCACTGGAAACCCAACATGCCTGCAGACATCCCACTTCACAGAAAGGTCTCTGCTATCAAGGAATGATTGATGGCCCAGACCTGAGGAAGCCCGCCCAGCCCCTAGGCACATCCCTACAGTGGGGTACAGCCCGTGGCACGGAGGGAGGGGTGCGTAAAGGGAGCCGTGTTTGCAGCCAGGTCAACCACCAAGGTTTCTTCCGGCACAGAAACACCTACTAGGTTGACAAGAGATTTTTTTTTAAATTTTTTATGTCTTTATTATATTCTGAGAGACAGAGAGCAGCGGGGGAGGGGCAGAGAGGGAGACACAGAATCTGAAGTAGGCTCCAGGCTCTGAGCTGTCAGCACAGAGCTCGACGCGGGGCTCAAACCCACGGACTGTGAGATCATGACCTGAGCCGAAGTCAGACACCCAACCAAATGAGCCACCCAGGTGCCCCAAGAGATTTTTTTTTTTTTAATTCAACAATGAGACAAGGGCAAGTACCTGAACAGCAACAAAACGGCACACACTCCTAGAAATACACAAGTTATAACAGTACGTTGCCCCCCCTAGCCCCGAGAAACAAACAGAACAGACAGAGCCTCGAGCCCCACCTAGGGGTGCTCCTTCCTCCTGGACCGGACACAGACCAGAAAAGCACCAGGAAGTCCGCTCTCCTGAGAAGAGATGGCAACACTGTAAGTGGACGCCGTCATAGGAAGGAGTCGCCAAGAAGTGAGCCACAGACAAGGGAAGACGGTGGTTCTTTCCTAGGAGCTGAGCAGTCACACAGCCATCTGCCCCACAAATGTCACCTTGTAAGAAAAAGCTCTGAAAACTCAGAATCATCCATCCATCCATCCATCCATCCATCCATTCACTCATTCAATACCAGCTGGGTGCTTAACAGTTTATCTCCAAGGTAAAAAGGGTTATTTTAGGGGCACCTGGGTGGCTTAGTCAGTTGAGCGTCTGACTTTCGCTTAGGTCATGATCTCGCGGTTCGTGGGTTCGAGCCCCGCATCGGGCTCTGTGCTGACTGCCAGCTCAGAGCCTGGAGGCTGTTTCAGTCTGTGACTCCCTCTCTCTCTGATCCTCGCCTGCTCACACTGTCTCTCTCTCTCTCTCCTAGAAATATATAAAACATTTAAAAAAAAAAAAAGGGTCATTTTATCATGACATCACCCTATGCATCTATAGGTGCTTTCGGGTTCAGTCTGACACTGGGAAGCCCACCAAGCGCACAGAAGATGTAGGGCCTGATCTACTGCAAGCCCAAATACAGACAGAAGCAGATTTGCATTAACAGCTGTAACAAATGCAGACAAGGAGAAAAGGCTATTAAGCAGAGCGACAGAAAATAGGACGCCTTAGGTAACACTAAGGAAATAATAAGCCAAAGATGATTAAATTCTCGGGGACTGGAAAAGCAAAAATAGGGAGGTGAAACAAAGTCACTGCAGATTAAATACGGCGAGTTTTAAGCCAATTATAGAAGATCAAAGAGAACACGAGAGGGGAGGAGTAGCCTTACAAGTAACCGAGATAGGAGACCTTGGGAGAAATTATGACCAGGGTAAAATCATTACAGTTTACAGTAAAAGTAATCTAGGGATGACTTCAGAGAGAAATTCACTAGACACCATGACTAGGTGAATAGCCTGGAGACAGAAATCAAAAAGCTCTTTATTTTAAAAAGGCACAAGACTCCAGAGGGAAGGTACTTCCTCTGTAGAACCAAACAGGATTGGCAACATGGAAAGCGTTAAGTGAAAAACGCCAGCGCCCTCAGCCACATTTTGGATTTCTGTGCCATCAACCTCCAGCGAGGAGACTGGGTGTGGTCTTCACTACATGCCCCCCACCCCCACCCCCACCCCGGGGAACAAAGGGAAGGAAGGGGCAACGTGGTAGTATTCCTACAGAAGTGTCCTTGACACACATCTGACACTTGCTGTTTCACCCCCAATCAAAATCTGACACTGCCCCCTTTGAATAACGTCAACTGCCTTGAAAGTCTCAACCCAGGGGCGCCTGGGTGGCTTAGTCGGCTAAGCGTCCGACTTTCGCTTGGGTCATGATCTCGCGGTTCGTGGGTTCGAGCCCCGCGTCGGGCTCTGTGCTGACTGCCATCTCAGAGCCTGGAGCCTGTTTCAGAGTCTGTGACTCCCTCTCTCTCTGACCCTCCCCTGCTCACGCTGTCTCTCTCTCTCTCTCTCCTAGAAATAAATAAAAATATTAAAAAAAAGAAAGTCTCAACACTTACTACCTCTAGAGCTCAGAAAAGAGCTAACGCAAATGACGCTAATCTTTAATTTGAATATCATTTTTAGTTTTATGGAATATCCTGACACTTAGTGCATTCTTGCAGTTGCTACCCACAATAACTCTGCACGGTGGAGACAGCAGGAAATATGCTGCCTGGGGAGAGGAGCTGGTGGTGGTTTAGCAGGTGCCATGCACACAAGGGAATAAAACAGCAGCTAGAGTCTGGATTCAACACTGGCCTTTTTTTTTTTTTAATGTTTATTTTTGAGAGGGAAAGAGAGGGAGACAGAGCCCGAATGGGAAGGGGCAGAGAGAGAGGGAGACACAGAACCCGAAGCAGGTTCCAGGCTCCAAGCTGTCAGCACAGAGCCCGATGCAGGGCTCGAACCCACGAACTGAGATCATGACCTGGAGCCAAAGTTCAGACGCTTAACTGACTGATAGATAAGATGGAGGATGGGGCGCCTGGGTAGCTCAGTCCGTTAAGACTTAGATTTCGGCTCAGGACATGATCTCGCAGTTCTGGAGTTCAAGCCCCATGCTGGGCTTTGCGCTGACAGCTCGGAGCCTGGAGCCTGCTTCAGATTCTCAGTCTCCCTCCCTTTCTGCCACTCCTCACCTTCCCAATGTTCTAGACAGAAACATTGTCTTAGAAAGAGATAAAAACATTAAAAAATTCACATAAAAAAGACTGAGGCTAATACCTGCCTTATAAAATTTCCCTTTCCTATGTGGAATTTTACAGGTCCCTATATAAGGATGACTAAAAGCTAATGTATACCTGAATTTCTAGAATGAGAAAATGTAAAATAGTAACATAGCACTTAATGGGTACTGAGAAACTCTATCTCCAGGAAAGAAAACAAGGAGAGAAAAGAAAACGGGAACTGTGAACAGCAATTATTTCACTCACCTCACACCCAGATGCAAACCGTTTACCTGGCTGAGCGGCTGAGCAGCCTGGTTCCCAGGTGGGTCCCAAAGGGCTGCTGTCACGACCAGGGTAACAGACCCCAGTACAGGGCAGGGCCACCCGCTGGGAGTCCCAGACGTGGGTTGGAATCCTGACCCCACCACTCACTACACGTGTGATCCCGAGCACGTGACTGTGCCTCAGTTTCCTTCTAGGTGGAAATAATAGTTCCTATTTTACAGAGTTGCTGTAGAGTTTCAATCAAGAGTATAAATAACCAAGCAGCTAAGACCATACCTGACATGAGCCAGACCTGAGTAACTGAGAGCTAGTAATACTGTAATTATTATTAACACCTCTGAAAACACAAAGTCAAGGAGCTGGGAATTAAATACACACTCAGAAGGCAGAAGAACAGAAGCACTGTCCTCCCCACGGAGGAATTAGGAAAACCTGATTCACGGTCGTGCGTGGATCCTGTTTCAGAAACATTACTTATTCCTGCCATTCAGGCCCCTGGCAACACGAACTAATATGCGAATTACATTTCTTTGCTTAATCACCCTTATAATGCTTGGTCTTTTCAGTTCTACCCAATTTTCCCCTGCTCCTGGATGCAAGCTTGTGTTCCCTGTCAAACTCCTCCCCGCTGCTATAAATAATCTCTCTCCCTCTTTTATATTACCTTTCAAATATTTATAGACTGTTATTCTTCTTCTCTCCAAGCCATACATCATTTTTGTTGTCCTTCCCCTGGATTCTCGCTAGATTATCTACATCTTTTAGAGAAAAACAAACCCCAGGTGCTTCGCGATGAAAACAGCACAGCCGAAGCGAGCAGCCCTAGACCAATAAGGCCCCTTTATTGAGAAGCCACAAGAAGATTCTTTGATGTGCTTCTTACTCCTCTTCTCCTGTAACTCATAATTCCATCGCTCAGATAAAAACCCAGGCGCAGAGTGATAAGGGAAACTCATCAAGAGGACTGCCGGCCGGCCAGGGCTCGCAGAGGTGGCGGCACCTGGGGGGGCTCCCCGGGCGGTCCCGGATGAGGAACTGTGCGCCCAGCTCCGCTCATCCCTTCCCATGCTCACCCCTTCCCATGCTCACCCCTTCCCATGCTCATCCCTTCCCATCCACCGCCAGGGCCTTCCGCGGGCGCGCACCAGCACGGCGGCCCCTCACCAAAACAGCTGGCACTGCTCATTTTCAAAAACTGTTTGTGNTGCTGACAGCTCAGAGCCTGGAGCCTGTTTCAGATTCTGTGTCTCCCTCTCTCACTGCCCCTCCCCTGCTCACGCTCTATCTCTCTCTGTCTCTTGAAAATAAATAAAACACTCTGTATCTCTCGGTCTCTCAAAAATAGATGAAACGTTAAAAAAAATTTTTTAATAAATAAAAACTTCTAAAACTAAATACAAACACTATCCTCATCACCAGGTATACCTCATTTCCATGGGCCATGGCTGACACTCACCTAGGTCAGCTTTCACACCCTTCTTCCAGAAGGTGGCGACGTCTAAGTGCCTCCCCCGCCCCCCACAGGTCTGTGCTGACAACTCTCTGCTTCTTTTTCCAACATGCACAGCCCAACATTCTAATATGGGTGCCTTCTGTCCATACCATCAAGGGCATCAAGGTACTGAAAGGGTTTTACCTGTTTTGTTGGAGGCAAGTTCCCTGTCTCAGAGCCCTGAGTATTGATTTGTGTGGCTGTACAATATTGCCACGGCCCTGGAAAGGATGAGAGATGGCTAACACTAAAGGCCTGGGTCAGTAAAATTAATAAAACAAAGAAAAGTGAGGCCAAGAAAAGGAGAAGCTTACTCCTATTTTAATGTAAAAACACAATGCATTTTATGTGTGTAAGCATCAAGATGCTGAATTGGAAGAGCCCTGGGGCGTGTCTGGGTGGCTCAGTCAGTTAAGCCTGGCTCAGGTCATGATCTCACAGTTCTTCATGAGCTAGAGTCCCACGTCGGGCTCTGTGCTCCCAACGCAGAGCCTGCTTCATATCCTCTATCCCCCTCTCTGTCCCTCCCCCATTCGATCTCATTCTCTCTCAAAAATAAAGAAACATTGAAAAGAAGGAAGACCCCCGAATTGGAAGAACCAATATTGTTAAAATGTCCATACTACACAAAGCAATTCCTATCAGATTCAATGCAATCCCCATCAGAATACCTACAGAGTTTTTCACACAACTAGAAAAAATAATCCTAAAATTTGTGGAACCACGGCAGACCCCCAAATAGCCAAAGAAATCTTGGGAGGGGGAAAAAAACAAAGCCGAAGTATCACAATCCCAGATTTCAAGATATACTTCAAAGCTACAGTAATTAAAACAGTACGGGACTGTTACAAAAGTAGACACATAGATCAATGGAACAGAAGAGCCCAGAAGTAAAACCACAATTATATGGTCAATCTTCGACAAAGCAGAAAAGAATATGCAATGAGAAAAGACAGTCTCTTCAATAAATGGTGTTGGGAGAACTGGACCACTTTCTTACACCATGCACAAAACTCAAATAAGAAACTTCTGCAGAGCAAAGGAAAACAATCAAGAAAACAAAAACTCAATCTACTGAATGGGAGACTAGATTTGCAAGTGGTATGTCCAATAAGGGGTTCATATACAAATTATGTAAAGAACTTATACAACTCAAAACCAAAAAAACCCAAACAATCTTATTTGAAAATGGGTAGAAGACCTCAACAGACATTTTTCCAAACAAGACATCCAGATGGCCAACACACACATGGGAAGATGGTCAACCATCGCTCATCAGGAGAATGTAAATCAAAACCACAATGAGATACCACCTCACACCTGTCAGAAGCGCTAAATTAAAAAACACAATAAACAACAAGTGTCGTCAAGGATGTGGCAAAAAAGGACCCTCCTACACTGTTGGTAGGGATGTAAACTGGTGCAGCCACGGTGGAAAACAGTATGGAGGTTCCTCAAAAAATTAAAAACAGAATTCTTGTGTCTTGCATGTATCAAAAAGATATACGCACCCCTATGTTTACTGCATTATGTACAATAGCCAAGATGTGGAAGCAACCCAAGTGTGCATCAATTGAAGAATGGATACAGAAGATGTGGTGTATTATTCAATGGAATATTACTCAGTCATAACAAGAAAGAGCTTACCATTTGCAGCAACATGAATGCATCTAGAGAATATGCTGAGTGACAGACGTCAGTCAGAGAAAGACAAATACCGTATGATTTCACTCATACGGAATTTAAGAAAGCAAAGAAAAACAGAGGTAATAGAAAAACAGACTCTTTAACTACACACAGACAGATGGTTGGGGGGGTGGGCGATGCGCGAAAGAGGTGAAGGGGATCAAGAGCACACTTAACCATGATGAGCACTGAGCAATGTACAGAAATGCTGAACCATTACACTGTACACCTGAAATTGTTAATTGTACTTGAATAAAAACTTAAGATGCACAGCGGAGATTTCTGGCAGCTAGGGTGCAGGTGCGTGGAGGGAAATGCGACAGAGGCCACATCATCTTCACCCAGAGACATCACCCTTGTCCTATCCGTTCATGTGCCTTCGTCAGTGCAAGAAACCAGGTCATGGCTTTAGGAAGGACCGAACCCAGGCTCACTGCCCCGCTCCCCGCATCAGTATCTGAGGCTTGAGTGCTAAGCACCTCTCGGTACTTTCTCGTGGTTGACAAAGACCCTTCACATACACTTCCTAGGGGAGCACCATAAACTGGGCAGCCATTATTGTTCCCTCCATCTCACGAACGAAGAATCAGACAAAGTGAAGTGAACTGCTCAAACTCAAGAGAGGTGGCAGATATCTGAGCCAGGTGTCAGACTCTGGATCTTAGGGGTTTTTAAAAAAATATTTTTTAATGCTTATTTTTATTTTCCAGAGAGATAGAGACAGAGCAGGAGCGGGGGGAGGAGCAGAGAGAGGGAGGGAGATATAGAATCCTAAGCAGGCTCCAGGCTCTGAGCTATCAGCACAGACCCTGACATTGGGCTTGAACTCACAGACCATGAGATCATGACCTGAGCCAAAGTTGGATGCTTCACCAACTGAGCCACGCAGGTGCCCTTGGATCTTAGGTTTCTTTGATGACATGGGGCTCCCCCCTCCCAGGTATGAAGTTTCAAGATACCAGGAAAACTCTTTTTCCAGATGCCTTCAACCTCCAAGACTTCTGATCAAGCTTCTACTACCATATGCCCTTCTCCCAGGGAGGAACCCAGCATAGCCACGTGATAGTAACAACCCGCCCTGGGAGAAGCAGGGTCCTGGGCACGATCCACATCAATTAAAGAAAGCAATTACTTTGATGTGATGGGTCACGTGCATTCTAATGTCATGTAACACTGGTAAGACTACCATTAGTCTCTAGCAAGCACAATACCTGACTAGACGGTACATCCCATTCCCCAGTCACGGCCATACCAGTTTATTATGCATCCGTGAAACCTACTGCATGCACTTGCCAGACCACAACACTGGACTTGACCATGAGGTGGTTGAATCCACTGGGGCCCTTAGCTTGACTTGAGATATTCCCAAGGTTAAACTGAGGAGCGGAAGCTGGAAGAATATGAAAGACACAGCAGATGTAGCCGTCTGCCATGTCCCTTTTCACTTGGCTAATGGCCAGCTCACGGGGAACCACGGGCTTCAGCTCCTCTTTCTCTGTCTGACCTCCAGAGAGTGCAGTGACCAGGGCTCAGTCCTTGGTCTGCAGTCTGTCCCAGGCTGGTCTCACAGGGCAGGTTCGAACACCAGGCAGTAGGGGACCTGGGGACTGCACCTCCCATCACAGAGGACCCATCTCCATAATAAATGAGGGACACCTAAAGGTGGGGGATTCAACAGAGAAACGGCAAAGGACATACACAGAAAAAATTACAAATGGTCCTTAAGCGTATGAAAGAGGCTTCAACCTCACTAACAAAAGAAAAAGGGGAATAGGGGCGCCTGGGTGGCTTAGTCGGTTGAGCATCCAACTTACGCTTAGGTCATGATCTCGCGGTTCGTGGGTTCGAGCCCCGCGTCAGGCTCTGTGCTGACTGCCAGCTCAGAGCCTGGAGCCTGTTTCAGTCTGTGACTCCCTCTCTCTCTGGCCCTCCCCTGCTCACGCTGTCTCTCTCTCTCTCTCTCCTAGAAATAAATAAAACATTAAAAAATTTTTAAAAAAAAGAAAAGAAAAGAAAAAGGGGAATATAAACTGTATTTGTTTTTTTATTGCCGTATAACAATTACCACAAACTGAGCAGCTTAAAGCAACACACATTTATTATTTAATAGCTCTGTGGGCCCAAAGTCTAATACGAGTCCCTCTGGTCTAACAGCAAGGCGTCCACAGGCCTGCGATCTCTTCTGGGGGCTCCCGGGGAGGGCCCCGGGGCCTTGCTCAGTCGGGGTGCCCGCAGAGCTCGTTCCTGGCAGTTGGAGGACTGAGGTCCCGTCCCTGCTGGCTGTCAGCTGAGGGCTGACAATAGAGGCCTCCCGCACTCCTGGGCTTGGGGCCCCCTTTTCCACCTTCAAAGGCAGCAAAGGTCAAGGCCCCTGCCTGCAAACCCGCCTGCAGCTCCTCCCGCTTTGCCGTGTCCGGGGACAACCAGGAAGGCTCCTCCAGGTCTCCAGATTCACGCCGCCAGGACGGACGCACCCAAAAAACCCAGGACCACCCCCCCTTCTCAAGATGCCTGACTTCATCGCATTTGCCCTCCCATGTGCCAAAGGTGACATCCTCACAGGTCCCAGGGACTGGCGCGTGGACATTTCCCGGGGGCCAATACTCTAATGAACACACCAACCAACGTACACCGACCGCTTCACCCTTCAGGCCGGGAGGGCGCCCGCGACCACCTCCTACGGGCAACGATGCTGCAGCCTCTCCGGAGGGAGTGCCGTCGACAATACCCCCCAGAGCTGCGGGTGAATGCACCTCTCAGACACCCCCTGTGCCACGGTTTCTTCCCAGCTCTACTGCCCCCGCCCCAGTGCAAGCACCTCCCCCTCCGCCCGGGCACCTGCAGCCTTCGCTCCCATCCCCGGCCCGCTCCTGCCCTTCACTCTACACCCGGCACCGCAGCAGAGAGACCTTACGAGAAAGTAAATCAGATCACGCCACTCAGTGCTTCAACACTCCAGTGACTTCCCATTGCACTCCTAATAAAGCCCCGACTCTCTCCCGTCCTATAAGGCCCCCCGAGATGTGGGCCCCAGGGATGGCAGCCCCTGCTTTCGGCACACGGGCCTCCTTCCTATTGCAGGCGCGCTCTCTCCCCCACCGCGCGCTCGGCCTGGACGTCTCTTGCCCCAGGCCTTGACCGCAAAGGCTCAGGACCACTCAGGACTAGCTCCCATTCACTACCCTTAGAGAGGCTCCCTTTCCTGAACTACCCTATCAAACAGCCACCGTCCCTCTGGACACGACCATCGTATCATTTTATCTTTCTTCACAGCTCTGAACATTTTCTGAAAATATCCCATAGTTACCGGCGTACTTGTGTATAACAGTCTCCTCTGCTGCATATGTAAGATCTGCGAGAGGCACACGATTTTTACATGCTGCTGTCTACCCCATGCCTACAAAAGGGTCAGACCCAAGTCGTATGATGAACACCTGCGTGAATGAAAAATTAGGTTTAAAACAACAGAAAGAAGAAAGGAAGGAGGGACTCTTGTTCAGAAAGCAGACTCACCAACCAAGAGAATTCAATGCAGTTCAACAAACATTAAATTAGTGTTACATATATCCAACCTGCTTCCCTGAATTTACTCATAGCCTATGTTTTAGCTGAACCTCAAAAACTCGGGACCAGAGTTAAGGGGTAGTGCAAAAACAGTGGTTTTTTAAGTGCTGAGATCAATAGTCATCTGTTAATATACAAGGAACTGGTACTGGATGGTTGAAGCCGTATCTAAGAATTCTTAACGCCAATAAGCATCAGAAAAATTACTGAATCAATATTTTCTTTTGACAAGAACCCTGCTATTTATAGTGGACTTTAAGAGTTTCTTGTGAATTTTTTTCTGAAAATAATGTTCAGTGAGCTCGTACAGTTAAGACCAGACTAATGACTGTGAACTCCGCCAACAGACACAAAGGAGACGAGAGTAAACTGGGTTTGAACTGTAATTTGATTCAGCAACGGGGATCAATATTGATGTGAATTTTCTTAGGGGAGTCAAAAAGGTGGTCATGATGAATTTTTTTGTAAGCTGAAAACTAAGAGACAGAGACAGAAACACAGATCTGCACTACCTAGTTGCCTGTGACAATGACAAAGGGGACCCTGACGAGTCAAGAACCAATGAGATGGTGGCTGGGGCCATGGGTCCCATAGGCATGCCTGCCCCGCTCCCCCTCCCCCCGCTCCAGCACCACAGCGAACAGTGCGAGTCTGGGAGGAGGTGAGATCTCAATGGGCAGAGACACAGAATTTGGAGCTCCTACTGGGGGGTTAGCGGACACTCCCCTGTGCCCCTTTCTCTATAAACCTCAGTCCTTGGAGAAACATCAGTCCTCATTACCCCAGAGCTTTGGATTAGAGCAGCGTGCAAAACAGAGAGAGAAGTCCGCAATGAAGCAGAACTTTAGGGGCTGGGAGAAGAGGAGAAAGGGTGCGCACAGAGGTAAAAGGGATCGTCTTATCCTGTGTGAGTCTACAGATGATTGCAAAGACCACGAAGCTTTGAAGAAAGCTGTGCCAGCAAAACAGGCTGTCCCGAGTCAATAGTCAGCTAATGAGAGGGGCGCCTGGGTGGCTTAGTCGGTTAAGCGTCCGACTTTCGCTTAGGTCATGATCTCGCGGTTCGTGGGTTCGAGCCCCGCGTCGGGCTCTGTGCTGACTGCCAGCTCAGAGCCTGGAGCCTGATTCGGAGTCTGTGTCTCCCCCTCTCTCTGGCCCCCCCCTGCTCACGCTGTCTCTCTCTCTCTCCTGGAAATAAATAAAAATATTAAAAAAAAAAAAAAAAAGTCAGCTAATGAGAGGGAGAGAACGGGGAGTTACCGCTTGGTGGGGACGGGCTTTGCATCCGGGAAGATGAACAAAAGCTCCGGAGACGGACCGTGGGGAGGCTGCAGAGCAGCGTGGATGTGCTTCAGGCCACAAAACCGCACGCTGATGAGAGTCAAAACGGTCCATTTTATGCTATGTGTGTTGAGACACGATAGAAAAATGTAAAGTTAGTGAAATAAAACAACAGAAGGGGCAGAAAGGCATCCACAAGACCCAAAGAACAGTGAGTGGTGAGGGGGTGGGCAATGGACAGAATCCTTGAAGCAGCAGTTAACTGGAGTCCCTGGTTCAGGGACTCCGGGGCACAAGGCAGAGTGGGCAAGCCAAACAGATGACACAGGTGAGCTTTCGGATGCCGCGAGAGTTTCCCGTGACAGCAAGGGTGAGGCTGTGTCACACTATAATACCTACTGCTGTGACCAGCTATTGGCAGGAAGTTCTAAGACAGTCTGTGAACCATACCCTTCTCCCACTGGATTATGGAGGGCAGGGGTCCAAGTTCACCAGCCCTCAGCTCTTCTCTTTTGTGTTCCACCAAAGCGAAATCCATGATAAAAATTATTCCTGACAAGTTTCTAAGGCAACAAAATTCTCTCCCTTGTTCTGAGGAAATGGTGGCCACCCAAGGTCTGAGGAGTTGCTTTAGCCAAAATACAGCAAAGAAAGCCCGTCGTCACCAGGTCCTCTGTGGTTTACCTCCTCAAACGCCATTCCTTTCACTAAAAACTGTATGTGATAAGGTAAAAGAGGAAACATTTTAAAAGACTGATTATTAACGTATTTCTAGTGAAAATAAAACGCAAACCTAGAGAATCCTCCATGATCTAAACTTCTGGTGATCAAGGAGACTCTTACTGGGTCTTATATCTATAACGTTTACCAGGATGAAGGCACCTTACCTTTTTATTTTAAAAAACTTGGGGCGCCTGGGTGGCTCAGTCGGTTACGACTTAGGTCATGATCTCATGGTTCATGGGTTCAAGCTCGACATGAGGCTCTATGCTGACAGCTCAGAGCTGAAGCCTGCTTCAGATTCTGTGCTTCTGTCTCTCTCTGCCCCTCCCACGTTCATTCTCTCCCCCTCTCTCCTTCTCTCTCTCTCCCTCCCTCCCTCCTTCCTTCAAAAATAAACGTTAAAAAAAAATTTAAAAACTTAAGTTTGGGGGCACCTGGGTGGTTCAGTCAGTTAAGCACCTGACTTGATTTCAACTCAAGTCATGATCTCATGGTTTGTGAGTTCGAGCTGCAGGTCAGGCTCTATGCTGACAGTACAGAGCCTGCTAGGGATCCTCTCTCCACCTCTCCCCCATGTGGACTCCTCTCTCTCTCTCTCAAAATAAACACATAAACTTAAAAAAAATAATAAGCAGTAAAAACCTTAAGTTTGAGTTTTCTGGAACCCTCATAACTTCCCTGTGAGAATGTAAAACAGTGCAGCCTCTTTGGAAAGCATTCTCAAAAGTTCCTCAAAAGGTTAAAAAAACATAGTGTTACCATATGACTCAGCAACTGGGACTACTTGGTATATGCCTAAGAAAATGAAATGCATGTTCATACAAAAATTGGTAGAAAAATGTTACAGAAGAATTACTCCTAATTGCCAAAAAGTGTAAGCAACCCAAATGTCCATTAGCTGCTGAAAAACAATAGGATCTAGGCATATAATGGAGTATTAATTTAAAAAATGAAGGGACACCTGAGTGGCCAGTCAGTTGAGCATCCAACTCTTGATTTTGGCTCAAGTCACGAACCCACAGTTGTGAGATCCAGCCCCACGTCAGGCTCCGTGCTGGGCATGGAGGCTGCTTGGGATTCTCTCTCCTCCCTCTGCCTGCCCCTCCCTTGCTTGCACTCTCTCTCCCTCCCCCCCTTAAAATAAATAAATAAACTTAATTTTAAAAAAACCCAGAAATTAATGAGTGCTACAAAATGGGTAAACCTTTTTTGAGTAAGTGAAATAAGCCAGACACAAAAGGTCACATATGTGATTTCATCTATAGGAGGTGTCCAAGAACACAAAATGTCCAGGGTAGGCAAATCTGTGTGGACAAAAAACATATTAGTGGTTACCTGGGGCTGGTATGGGGAGTGGAGGGGAGGGGGTAGTGACTGCTAATGGACAGAGTTTCATTTTAAGAGGAGACAAAAATATTCCACAATTACAGTCTGGTGATGGTTGCACAACTCTGTGAATTTACTAAAAAAACAATGGGTTGTGCGCTTTAAATACAGGAATTATGTAGTACATGAATTATACCTTTGAGTTGTTCTATTATGTTTGGAGTTTTAGCATTTCAAAAATTCAGATTAATTAAAAAAAACCCACAAAACAAAAATGCACATTGAATGACCACCAATGATCTTACTCCCTGACATCCGCAGAAGGATTCATGGCCACTAGTCTAATGCTTTAAACTTGGTGTTTGATTGTTTTATTCGTGGGAGGTGCAGAGAGAGAGAGAGGAAGAGAATCTCAAGCAGGTTCCACACTGTCAGCACAGAGCCTAAAGTGAGGCTCGATCCCACAAACCGGGAGATCGTGACCTGAGCCGCAATCAAGAGATGGACGCTTAACCGACCAAGCCACCCAGGCGCCCACACTCATCTAAGGTTTTAAAACACAACTTCCAGGTAACTACCACCCCTCACTCTCACTCACCTGACAATGGTTTAATGACCACCTACTGTACAGCCAGGTACCACGCTGTGCTGTCACCTGGACACAGGGATGACCAAATTCCAGCCCCCCCCCGAAGATCACATTTTCACAAAGGAGATAAAGATGTAAACCTGTCGAAACGTTTTCATGTTTTCTGAAAATGCTGTGACACGACTAATTTGTGGCTGAAACCTTGGATTTGTCTTTTTTGTGGCTCTAGATGTTTTCTAGGATTTCTTTTGAGCCAAAGTGAGACCAGAAGGCTACTTCCTGTGTACCTTGCTGGCTGTCACTGCTCTAGGGAAATACTATCTATGGAGAATTTCTATCAGCCCAATTAACTGCCACGTCTCCCACATAAGCGAAGACTGCCCTCGGAAGAAATAAAATGGGGTGAGATCCGATCTCAATGTTTATTTACGTTTCTGTTTACTTTTGTATTTATTTAAATGTTTGTTTTTGAGAGAGGCAGACAGAGAGAGTGTGTACGTGGGAGGGGCAGAGAGAGAGAGGGAGACACAGAATCTGAAGTAGCTCCAGGCTCCGAGGTGTCAGCACAGAGCCTGATGCGGGGCTCGAACTCATGAACCAGGAGATCATGGCCTAAGTCAAAGTCGGATGCTTAACCACTGAGCCACCCAGGCACCCCTGAAATGTTATTTTAAATTTAAAAAACTCCACACAGAGTTTTTACATCAGTGAAACAACTCTGTGTGACACAATGATGGTGGGTACGGATGGTCATAGATGTGTCCAAACCCAAAGAATGCACAGCACTGAGACTGGATCCTCATGGAAACTGCAAAGCTCAGGTGGTGATGACATGTCTATGCAGGTTCAGCTGTACCAAGTGTCCCGCTCTGGTGGGGGATGTTGATGGCAGCGGAGGCCGTGCCTGTTTGGGGACAGGGGCCATATGGGAAATCTCTGTGCATTCCTCGTCATGACGATACGAACCTATAACTGCTCTAAAGAAAAAGTTTTGGGGCGCATGGTTGGCTTGGTCGGTTGAGCATCCAACTTCGGCTCGGGTCATGATCTCGCAGTTCGTGGGTTGCAGCCCTGTGTCGGGCTCTGTGCTGACAGCTCAGAGCCTGGAGCCTGCCTCAGATCCTGTGTCTCCCTCTCTCTCGGCCCCTCCCCTGCTTACGCTCTGTCTCTCCAAAATAAATAAACATTAAAAATTTTTAAAAATAATGAAGAATAAAGTTTATTAAAAAAATAATCTAAACTCAGCATCTCCCTTCGTTGCTTCATCAGCCTGATAAAAGCTGCATGGACGCGGATTCCATTTTCAAACAGCCACATGTCACACTTGGAAAGCACGGAGCAGACGCGCAGTGAAACGTGCCTCCCTCGGCATGTGCTGTCTGTGAGTGTGCCCAAGTGAGAATCACTGTGAAGGAAGAGAAGCCAAGTGGGGGAGGGGGAGGTCCCACCATTATCAGACGCAGACCTGACCGACCCTCCCAACGGGAGAAAGGTGAGGGAAAGCGGGCCGTGGGCCACAGGAGCCCGGGCAGTAGGGGGGAGGCCAGAGACCGCAGGGGGTGGTCTGATGCGAGGGAGTGTGGCTGTGTGTGTGCAAGTCCAGGGTGCTCCAGAAGGGAGGGCCCCGAGGGCGATAACATTCAGGTCCCTACTTACAGAAGGCACACATGCGTCAGACGATGTACAACGCGACCCTTCACGACAGCCGCGCCCAGAAAGGAGAGGCAAGAACCACACAGACCTCTGCGGGCTCCGACTGGGGCACCCAAGGTTGAAGGAAAAGCGGAATATAAAACAAAACTGGGGCACTCGGGTGGCTCAGTTGGTTAGGCGTCCGACTTTGGCTCAGGTCATGATCTCACATTCCATGGGTTCAAGCCCTG
The DNA here is from genome assembly GCF_008692635.1 of Crocuta crocuta. Classification (NCBI taxonomy): domain Eukaryota; kingdom Metazoa; phylum Chordata; class Mammalia; order Carnivora; family Hyaenidae; genus Crocuta; species Crocuta crocuta. The sequence continues at coordinate 12,690,416 of NW_027529428.1, read as the reverse complement.
TGTTGGGCTCTGCGCTGACAGCTCAGAGCCTGGGGCCTGCTTCAGGTTCTGTGTCTCCCTCTCTCTCGGCCCCTCCCTCACTTGCACTCTGTCTCTCTCTCTCTCTCAAAAATAAAAAATTAAGAGGGGCGCCTGGGTGGGTTAGTCGGTTATGCGTCCGTTATGCGTCCGACTTTTGCTTAGGTCATGATCTCACGGTTTGTGGGTTCGAGCCCCGCGTCGGGCTCTGGGCTGACAGCTAGCTCAGAGCCTGGAGACTGTTTCCAATTCTGTGTCTCCCTCTCTCTCTGACCCTCCCCTGCTCACACTCTCCCTCTCTCCTAGAAATAAATAAATTTAAAAAAAACATTAAAAATTTAAAAAAATAAGAACCATTAAAAAAATTAAAATAGTAAACGTAAAGAGGAATGTGAATTTCAAAGGGGAAGAAAGCCTATGTGAAACTTTTTAAAATCAACAGGTAATTCTGAAAATTAAGATATATTTTATGCTAAAATTAAAAACAACACCACAGAGATAATGCTGAATAGTTGCTGTTTTTTCATTGTTATTTATAATAAAAAATGCCTTTTTTTTTGGTGCCGTTGCACCGAAAATGAACCTGCTAGCATAAGAAACAGCAATGAACAGAGCATTGCTTCAAAAGACTATTTCTCCCACGGTAATACCCACAATCATTGATGAAAATAACAGTAAGAAATCGTTCCCACCCATTATTCTAGAAACTTTGGTCATGTTTTGGTAGATTGTAGCCAATCCTCTGGCTAAGGACTGTAGAGACTTTCTTCCACAGTACGTTAACCTATTCAGAGAAGTCTGTTCTCCAGTAAGTGAAAATAACAGCTTGGGGATAAACCCAGTTTCCTTCACAGCATCCTCAGAATTCAGCCAATAATGTGGGCGATAATTCTTGGGTGCTTTCCACTTGCACTTTGGCACTTTGGGGAGCCAACAGCAGATAACTAAGAAATTTCAAGGACATGAAAATCTGCTGAATTTCACTAGGCTACTGCCCTTCTAGACACTAACCGTTAGGTAGGGGAGGCACAAGAGGAGCCGCTTACCTCCGTGGGAGCCAGGTCAGCGGGGCAACTATTCCCTGACCACATCGGCATCCGTCACCCCTCACTAAATAATTTCAAGTTCCAGCCTTTCACATCTATATAACGGAATGCTAGCCCACTAAAAAATTCTAAGCAATGGAGCATCTGGGTGGCTCAGTTGGTAGAGCTTCTGACTTCAGCTCAGGTCACGATCTCACAGTTCATGAGTTCCAACCCCGTATCAGGCTGTCAGCTGTCAGCACAGAGCCGAGAGCTTGGAGCCTTCTTCGGATCCCCCGTCCCCCTCTCTCTGCCCCTCCCCAGTGCTCCCTCACACACCCGCTCTCTCTCAAAAACAAACATTAAAAAAATTTCAGCTGTCTTAAGAAAAAAATAAAACTACACACAAGTAGGAATGATGCGCTCCCATTAAGTTAAATACGTGAATAACAGATCTTTGAAAGCCGCAGACACATAAAGCTGTACACCCAGCCAGTAGCTGGAATGCCAAACAGAAGGCGTTCGCAGGTTGGGGTTGGAAGGACAATCCCATTTCGCTGAATATGCCTTACGTACTGTTTCCCATTTACTGCATGAAGTGAAATGCTCTTTTAAATAAATCCCAATCTCTGCAAGTTAAATATAAACTCTCCTTATTTGTTAGCAGCAAACTATCTTAAGTTGGGCCCCACGTGCATCACGAACCTTGAAGGACACTCTTCAGTCAGCCTGTCTGTCTGTCTCTCTTGGTTCTCTCTCTCTCTCCCCCACCTCGCTTCCGTTCTTTTCCTCCCTCTCTTTATTTACGTAGTTTACTTCTACTGGCTTTTCTGTCTTTCTCTTGCTCATAACCTAGCCCAGTCTGGCAATTATCAATCTCCTCTCAAGAGCCCTGGTGCAATTCCGGGGGCGCCGGGGTGGCTCAGTCGGTTATTTGTCCAACTCTTGATATTGGCTCAGGTCGTGAGCTCACGGTTCCTGAGACTGAGCTGCAGCATGGAGCGTGCTTGAGATTCTCCCTCTCTCTCTCTCTCTGTCTCTCTCTCTTTCTCTCTGCCCCTCCTCCCACTCTGGGAGCAAGACCATGTACCTGGGGCCCTTGCTCGATGGAGGTGGGCTGGCGAGGACAGAGCCCCCCGTCCGTGGCGAAGCCTCGAGAGGGATTCCTCCGGATCACATGAGCACAGCACACCACTGGCTTCCTCACTCCCCTCCCTCGGAGTGCTGATCTGAGACTCCAAAATACCTGCAAGGTCTACCGCTCCAGAGGCAAAGAAGGGAATGTGGCCACAGCCTCCTTTTTTTTTTTTTAATTTTTTTTAATGTTTTATTTATTTCTAGGAGAGAGAGAGAGAGAGACAGACAGCATGAGCAGGGGAGGGTCAGAGAGGGAGTCACAGACTCTGAAACAGGCTCCCCCAGGCTCTGAGCTGGCAGTCAGCACAGAGCCCGACACGGGGCTCGAACCCACGAACCGGGAGATCATGACCTAAGCGAAAGTCGGACGCTTAGCCGACTAAGCCACCCAGGCGCCCCTGTGGCCACATCCTCCTTGACCCTGAGCCTTCTTTCTTGCTCTCCTGCTGCTTCTATTTGTAACTTTCCCTGGCTGCCACTCTGAAATACTGTTCGAGAATGTCTTTGTCATGCTGAACTCCATCTGGCCTGAGATCCTTCTCTAAAGCTCCTATCTTGGGGTATACGATCCAGCTCTGACATCCCTTCCGGCAAGGTGGAGTGTCGGACTGCTGGCTAAACCAGGTTCACCTGTGATGCCCCAGAAACTGCCCAGCTCGGACGTTTATCCATTACAGGCCTCTCGCTCTATTCCTCCCCATGAACGTCGGTGGCCGCAGCCTTCTATGGCAACAGTGAATGGCAGGGACTTCTGCCCCTGACGTTCGTAACTTACCCGGTAGCCCTAAATCCCTTCTGAGGATCAAACCACAGCCTCTAACTGAGATTGTCCACTTGACAAGAAACACGGCAACCATTCCCCCAGTCTCTTCCCAGGCAGGGAAAATGGAAGATCCGTGGGCTTTGGGACCTTACAGCCCTGGACAGAATCCCAGTTCAACCCAGCTTGATTCTGGGGCAGCTCCCTTACCACTGCTTTCCTTCACCGTAAATGCGAAGAGTTCCTACCTCAGAAGAGGTTTGTGAAAATGAGACGAGTTACTCCCCCTCGGTATTCTTCTGACACACCCCTTTCCCATTTCAGCCCTCCAGCGAAATTCACCAGCCCGGCCCCTGACCCAGCATTATTTGGTAATCAACCTTAAACACAGCTATAGTCTCAGAGTATAAAGATCCTATTGCTGATAGATACAGTCAGTCCTGCCTAACAAAAGGGAAGTCTGGAAACCCTTTGTAAGCAGACTTTATGAGCAACCAAGCCAAAGAAGGAAAACACAGTTCTCCTTGTGAACTACAGCGCCTAGAGCCTCAGCAATAGTCACAGTGAAAGGTACACAGTCACACCTACCTGCTGCACAGAGGCAAGGGCTCCATCTCTCACTGGCTTTCTTCGCTGCCTACTTACCTCTACCTTCTTCATAATGGTCAGGACTCAGTCTTCAAAACCCTGAAAGATCTCCTCCCCCATTTTTGATAAGAGGAAACAAAAGGCCCAGAGAGTTTAAGTGACTTGTTCGAATTTGCACAGAGAGTAAGTGGCAGACAGATGAATGACCTCAGCCCAGCTGGTAACCAGACGTAGTAACTCATGAAAAGCTTAGTTAAGAGGAACCACAATGCAGGTCCGACTTCGGCTCAGGTCATGATCTCACGGTTCGTGGGTTCGAGCCCCACGTCAGGCTCTGCGCGGACAGCCAGCTCAGAGCCTGGAGCCAGTTTCAGATTCTGTGTCTCGCTCTCTCTCTGCTCCTCCCCCACTTATGATCTTGTTTCTGTCTCAAAAATAAATAAGCATTTAAAAAAATTGAAAAAAAGAAGAGGAACCACACTGCAAGGCTGTTATTTCAGGAAGCCTTAGATCTCTAAAGATCTTCTTTGAATCTCAGCATATCTTTTTATTTATTTTATTTTTATTTTGTTTTACAAAGAGAACATGAGTTGGAGAGAGAGGCAGAGAGAGAATGAGACAGAATCTTAGGCAGCCTCCATGCTGAGTATGGAGCTGGAGGTGGGGCTCAATCCCACGACCCTGGATTATGACCTGAGCAGAAATCAAGAGTCGTTGCTTGAATGACTGAGCCACCCAGATGCCCCTTAGCATGTGTTTTCAGTATGTAATACAGTGTACTGAACAACACAGATTTGAGCTGCAAGGGTCCAGTGATACATGGACTTTTTTTTACGAATACAGCAGTACTTTTAATGGATTTTCTCCCCCTTATCACTTTCTTCATAACATTTCTTCTCTCTAGCTTACTTCATTATAAAAATACATTATATAATACAGAAAACATGCAAAATACTTGTTAATCAGCTGTTTTATGTTATCGGTAAGGCTTCTACTCAACAGTAGCCTATTAGTAGTTAAGGTTTTGGAAAACCAAAGGTTATACGTGCATTTTTGACCATGCAAGGGGTTGGTACACCTGACCCCCGTGTTGTTAAGGGCCAACAGCATACATATTTATTTGTCAACAGGATTTCACAGGTCTTGGATTTCCTAGAACCCCTGCATCCTAGGCCAGTGCCATTAAATGGAACTCGGTGAAAAATGGAAATATACACTTTCCGACAATTTAAATAATTAGAACCTGAGCTCTAAGTGCCTTCAGAGTACTTAGTGGTAAAACACACATGACGTAAAATCTCCCATCTTGACCATTTTTAAATGCACGCTTCAGTGACATTAAAGACCTCCACTGTTGCCACCATCCATCTCCAGAGCTCTCTGCATCTTGTGAACTACAGCTCTGCATCCACAGAATACTGATTCTCCATTCCCTCCCCCCCCGCCGCCCCCGGCAACCACCTATCTATTTTCTGTCTCTATGATTTCCATTACTCTAAGTATGCAAGTAGAAACATATGGTATCTGTCCTTTCATGACCGGCTTATTTCGCTTAGCATAACATCCTCAAGGTGATCCAGGCTGTAGCGTGTGGCAGAATTCCCTTCCTCTTGAGGCACCTGGGTGGCTCAGTTGGTTAGTTAAGTGCCTGATATCAGCTCAGGTCATGATCTCAGTTTGTGGGTTCAATCCTCATGTCAGGCTGACAGCTCAGAGCCTAGACCCTGCTTCAGATTCTGGGTTTCCCTCTCTGCCCCTCCCCTACTCACACTAGGTCTCTCTCTCTCTCAAAAATGAACATTAAAAACAAAGTTTAGAATTCCCTTCCTCTTTAAGGGTGAATAATATTCCACTGTGCGTAGAAACCACATTTCTGTTTACCCGTTCATCTGTCTGTGGACACATGGATTGCTTCCACATTATGAAGGCTACTATGAGTGTGAGTGTGCAGGGACAGGGTCCCTAGGAGACCTGCTTTCAGTTCTTCTGGCTACAAACCCAGAAGAGGTATTGCTGAGTCATATGATCGTTCTCTTCGCTAAGTTTGGAGGAAACGCCCTATTGTTTTCTGTCAGCTGCACCATTTTACATCTCCGCCAACAGTGCACAAAGGATCCAATTTCCCCCCATCCTCGCCGATACTGTTATTTTTTGGGGTTCTGGTTTTGTTTGTTTTTTTTTTTATAGCAGCCATCCTAATGGGTGCACAGTGGTATTTCACTGTAGTTCTGACTTGGATTTCCCTAATGATCGCTAACGCGAATTGTGTACCTTCTTTGGTTTAACGTTTTCATCATATTTCATTGTACTTAGAATAAATGTAAATGGCCGTACGTGGTGAGGGGCTCTAGACCATCATAATTCCTGAGGTAGTTTGGAGGCCAGGTTAGCACAATGAGCTCTGAAGGCAGTTGGATCAAGGCAGATACTTCCTAGCTCAATGGACTCAGCCGGTCACTTAACCTTCCTACACCTCAGGACCTTTGCAGACACTTTCCCCAAATGGACTGCAGTCCTTGCGAGAGAAAGGGGACGTTCGGTTCTAGAACACAAGGCTCTTTAGCTGCCACCAAGAGAACCCCACAGAGGGTGGAGGGAGACGGAATTGGGGCCAATCTCAGCCCTCTCTCAATGAGTCTGACTCTGTCCAGACTCAGACTTAGCTATTAACCAATAGGAAAGTGAAGCTACCGGACTTCCAGTTCTAGAATTCCTGGCCCTCTCCTCTGCGAGGCAGCCCAAAGCAGACCTGCAGAGGGAGACCCCTTATGTTCTAGATGTGACGCGTGGTGCAGGACGGTCCTGCCACCGTATGGGTAGACCCCAGCCCTTCTTCCGTCCTGGCCAGCGGTCCCGTGCACCTCGGGCCCCTTACCTGATGCCACAGTGGTAGGGGTGCTGGCCGGCCCCGGCTGCGAGGGGCTGCTGCTCTCGGCCATCAGGCACGGGTTGCTGCCGTTATTCTCTCTCTTGACCAGCAGTTCGGCAGCGCTGGGCAGCGGGATGGGGTGGCTTATCCCCAGCTCCTCCTCCTGAGCCTGCTGCCTTCGCAGGGCCACCTGCAAGCACAGGACAACAGGTCAGCCCCCCTGCGCTCCCCCGCCACCCCGACAGCATGGCGTCGCCCGACCACCAGGCCCCAGTCCCTCCCCCCACCCCCATGCTGATTTAGGAGTTCCAAGATGGAGGCCCATGATTCTCTCAATCCTTGCGAAAGCCACCCCGGTACCTAGGACGTGCAGCCCAAGCGGAAGAAGGGTTAGGGCCCACAGTAGGTCACACACTGTCCCTTACACCCAGGAGTATGCAGAGCAGCAGGAAATCAGGCTGGCCATGGAGGATGGGGGAAAACCCAGAGAGACAGCCCGGCAGAGGAGTTCGAGCTGAAGAGAAGTCAGCTCGGGTAGATGAGGAAGGAAGGAGAGAGAGGGGATCACTCACTCCTTGGCCCCGCACGTCTGTAAAAGGCTGTACCGGGCACGGCCACCAGCAAGACTCAGCGAGATTGGGTTCGCTCCCAAGGTACTCACTGCTTAAAAGCAGAAACAGGAGGGAACGGCGACTCACCACGAAATGGGACAAATGCCACAGGACAGGGACACATCAACCTCACAGCAGGACTCTGGCAGAGATGGCTTTGAGCGCAAGAATCAGCCAGAAGTGGTACCCGAACAGGGCCTTGACGGTCAGAATGAGTAACACCCAGACTGAGAAGGAAGGGGTGGAACAGCATGGGAGGGGGAGGGGAGGCAGGGGCTGCTGAGGAAACCCCACAGGGGCCTGCTCTCTAGAACGAGGAGCCTGGCATGCAGAGCAGTAATGGGAAGAAGGGGCTGGAACACAGTGTTGAAGTCCCTGCGCAAGGGAAGGGAGAGGCCGCAGGCGGAAAAAGAGGCAGAGGCCAGGCGGGAAGGAAGGAGCTGGAAGGGAGGGTGTAATGGACCTAACCTACCTGAGAGACTCCTCACAGTCCCTCTTCAATTTCTCTGCTTTTAAATAACATTGTTAAAGGTTTGGGGGAAAAAAGTGTAAAGCAAATAAAAGTAAAGTGCTTTTGCATACTACATGTAACAAAAGAGACTTTCTGTTGAAACCAGACAATAGGTAATAGTGAAATGAGAAAGTAAAATAGCTCTACCTCGGAAGCCCAACTAGAAGCCAAACGTTGAAATCAAAATGGCAAACCAGAAACACAACTACGGCTTGCATGTTGTTTTAGTTAAATTGTAGTCCACATTTAGCAACCTGATTAACTTGCAAACAATTTTACTCACAAGAGTCTTCAACTTACAAAAGAAAAATCCTTAAATAATCAATTAAGATAAACAACTAAGCTTAAGTCTTGGATTTTCTCTTTTTTTGTTTTTTGTTTTTTAATTTATTTCTAAGAGCAGCAGCATGAGCAAGGGAGGGTCAGAGAGAGAAGAATCTGAAGCAGGCTCCAGGCTCTGAGCTGTCAGAACAGAGCCCGAGCGGGGCTCGAACCCACTAACCGTAAGATCATGACCTGAGCCGATGTCGGACACTTAACCAACTGAGCCACCCAGGTGCCCCAAGTCTTGGATTTTCTATTAATAATCAAGTTTAGAAACAGAATATGAAGGATTCGACCAAAACAGAGCAACAACAAAAAATACAAACAAACCTCTTAAGTATGTCCATGCATGCGGATACCCCAATTTACACAAATCCCACACATGCACAAAAGGCACAGGGTATTTATTATATGCCATAAACTAAGGACACTTTTATGAAGACCACTCAAAGACTTTATTTATTTTTTAAAGATATTTATTTTGAGAGGGAGGAAGGGAGAGAGAAGGTGAGCAGGGGAGGGGCCGAGAGAAGACCTCGCAAAGATTTTAAAGAAATGTTATTTAATCTCGGAAGGTGAGGCAACTGATTAAAACACTATCATTTTGAGGGTCATATGTAAGTTCAATTTCACACATTCAGAATGAAAAGAATGGCTGGTACGGGGAATTTTAAAGGACTTCACCTAGCACAGCGCAAGCTTTCTGGTGTGGAAAATGCTCAAGTTTCATATTATAGAAGTAATCCTAAATCCCTTTCGTTTTTAGCATAGCAAACAGCCTTTTCCCAAGCTGGTGCCCCATTAGTTTATCCAAAATGAATGGCCCTACTTCAATACATATGTTTAATTACATTTTGAGGACCATTCTCTCATACATACTTTCCACAATAAATATTTAAGCTGACAACTAAACGTTCAGAACATTTTTCTACCTGCAAATATAACTTCCATGTCCCTAAATCTTTCTCAGTAAGCTCACTGGGATGCATTTTAACCCTACATCACTGTTCTCTCTTCACCCACTACAGATTAAGCCAAAAATCCATAAAGAAAATAACCTGCACGTCCACTTGCAACCTGTCAAGCCAACACACAACCAGTTTAAGACACGTTTTCAAAAATCAGATGTATATAAAAGGCACAATCTTGTTGAACCGTTCCTAGAGGAATTCTTTTCCACGGACGATATCTACACGTTCCCAGTCAAAAGTAGCGCATCGTTAGTAAACATTTCTTTGGTATCTTTTCATCTTAAACAAACTCTCTTAAAAGGGATGAAACAAGTTTTAGCTGGAAAGAATGTATACTATTCTCCCCTAAAACCCTTTTCAGGATATCAAGGGCCCTATTTCCATTTAAGACGCTAAATTAAGGTCCTGCTTGGGATACTTTCAAAAAAGAAAAAGAACTACAGATCTACCCCCGGAGCCCTTGCCATTTTCTCCCCGGCGCAGACTTTTCAAAAATCCTTAAAGGAACTTGGACCTGCCTCGGCCAGGTCGAGACGCCAAAAGTTGAAACACTAATAAAATATCCGCGGCTCAAAATGGCTGATGCGCGTGGCGCGGACCGGCGGGCGGCGAGCTCGGGGAGCNGGGGGCCCCGCGGCCCCGCCGGCGGCGCGGACCCGCAACTCTCTCCGCGCCGAAAGCAGGTCAGAAAGCGGGATCAGAGATCTTGGGAATGCTGGAGACCCCTAAAGGGGCGAACCCCGCACCTCTGTGCTCCAAGAAAAACTATCAGAGATCCTAGGAATTCTGAGGACCCTCAAAGGCGCGAAAGGCGCAACTGCTGGAGGACGCGGTCGGGGATCCAGGGACTCCCGGTCACAGCGAGCCCTGAAACCTACTGCTCAGAAAGCAGGATCAGCCATCCTGGGGACCCTCCGAGCGGCGAAACCCTCAACACTCTGCTAGAGGGCAGGGTCGGGGATCCGGGGGCTCGGAAAAGAGCGAACCCTGCAACTCTCTGCTCTGTAAAAGGGTCCAGAGATCCTGGGGAACCCCAGAGGAGGCGAACCCTGCAGCTGTACCATAGGGCGAGATCAGGGATCCCGGGGCCTCGGGGCCAAGCAAAGCCGGCACCCCCCCACCCCCGGCTCCGCGGGTCGGATCAGAGACCACTCCCGGCCCTCCCAGGGTGGCGTGGGGTGGCGCGTCGCGCAGCCGGGAGACCTGGGCTCCGCGGCCGTCGGCGAGCCCCACGGCCTCCCTCCAGAACCCCGGGACCACGTGGCGCCCGCTTCGCTACCGGCCGCCCGCACTCACCTGCGCGGCCATCACGCGCTGTCTCTCCGCGATCAAGTTGCACTTCTTGCACTGGCAGTCCCGCCACATGCAGAAGCGCTTGTGACCCTTCAGCGGCGACGCGTAGCCGTGGTTCCTGCATCGCGCGCACTTGGGCAGCCGCGGGGACTTCTTGCTCCCGGAGCCCGTGCCCGACGCCCCGGAGCCGGAGCCCGNCGCCGCTAGGGACCATCGGCCCTGCCGCTTTGCCGAAGCCCCCTGCCTTGCCCTGCGGGGGTGCCCCGGCCTCCGACGGTGCGGAGGGCTTGCTGAATCCGTCGTCGTTGGGCATGGTGCCCCACGGAGAAGTGCTAGGGCCCCCGGACTCCTCTCTGGTCTGGAGACGGCTGCGAGTGAAGAGCCCCGCCGACGGCAAGGCTCGGGAGCTG
>NW_027529428.1:12632432-12679763 GCF_008692635.1 Crocuta crocuta | reverse complement strand
GCAGAACTTTTGGATACTTTGCAGAACGTTCCCGGGACTGCCTGGGCGGGAGAGGGCGAGAGGGAACGCAGCCACGCCCACCGTCCCCCCACTCTGGCCGTAGCGTTGCTGCCGCGAGCTAGCTTGCACTGGCTGCAAACCCCGAGGGCACCGCTGCAGGGTGGCTGCGAGTGCGGCGGGAGGTGCAGAGCCGCGGGGACGGGGCGACCTCTGTACTCGCGCAGGTGCGGAGGCCCGGCTGCCCGAGCGCGCTGCACGCAGCAGGCTGAGCTCCCCAGCGCAGCGCAGGCGGATTTGTGCCTCCCGGCCCTGCAAGCTGCCTGGGGGAGGTGCAGCCCACCCGGCGGGGTTCTCTCGCTCCCTTCCCCCATTCTCCAAGTTAGTTGAGTAGGGCAGAGGTTGGCAGAAGCTAACTCGAAAGCGGGCTTCTCTCGTTTCTCATACCTCATACTTCAAAGAACGAAGTATGAGATTGAAGGCCTGAGAAAAGAGAAGTCTCTTCACGTGATCAGCAAATGAGACCCTCACTGCGTGGGGCTTGATCACACCAAAAATTGGGCCTTTCTGTTCTCCACTGATCCCTCCCACACTTGTGTTCCTACATTCACAGGATTTCCACCTGCTGGCTCCAGATAACTTTCAAATCTATACTTCAGCTCTTGTCGCTTCTCACATGGGGGGGGGGGCATACAGCTTCTTGCCTTGGGGCAGCTTCACATAGGATCTGCAGGCACGCGAAATTCAGCCTTTAAAAAACCTCGATGGGGATGGGGGCGGGGTGGGCTTAACAGATGCAGACGTTTCTCGAAAGTCATCCCACACTTAGGATCTGTGCATGCGCTGTAATGATCCCTCTGAAAACCGTCATCTTGCAGCCTTCTCCCCACCCCCACCCACCCTCTCTGTTCACAGGTCCAGCAAATCCCTTCCCCAGATCCGCTGATCATTGCTTCCTACGAGTCCGTGGAACACCAGCCCTTCCCTTGTCTGGATCTGCGGTAGCTTCCAGAGGGTCTCCCTGCTTCTTAGCCTTCCAGCAAATTCCATACAAACAGCAGCTGGCCCCTGCAGTGGCTTGGTATTGTTTGCCTTGTGAAACCAGAAGTTAAAAACCCAAGGCTGTGTCTGAAAGGACTTTGAATGGTCTCCCTTTCTCGGCCTCATAGAGTTTCCACCCAGCATGGAAGACTGCACCTACCTGTTCACTCGGTGACACCTCCCCAACCCCACAACAGCGTTGTCCAGCCAGGGGGCCACCCTCACATCGCCTTCCCCCATTCCCCTTGCTTTGCCCCAGTATTAGTTCTCCGGTTCCAAACTTGGGGCCCCATGGCGGTGGGGGGGGTAGCCTTGCAAATGATGGAACTCACCCTACTTGGCTTCTCAGTGAGATGGTTATCTGGTTCCCCCCTTTTAGCAAATGAGCATTTTTCACAGTGAGCTCTGAAATCCTCCAACCTGCTTTTCCCATTCTTCTTCTGAAACTCTCCCCCCCCCCCCCCCCCCCCACGCACACACACAGGAGGCTTTTTCCTCAGCCTGCATTTTCTCCATTAGGGTTCTCTGGCTGAAAATTACTTCCTAAAGAAGCTTCTAGCTTTACACAATACCTCCTACCCTACCCACTGAGCCGGTGAAGCCCTACTCGGGACAGAGGCCAGGATATGGCCATTCATCTCATTCTGGGACCTGTTACATGATTGCCACCAGTTTGTGGAGGAACGCTCCTGAATCGGGCCATTAAAACACACATGCCAATTGCTGTTACGTACCATTTGCTTATCTTTTTCCATATATTTATAGTTTAATGCATTAGCTAGAGCAGAATCATTCCCAAAGTCCAATCCAGTTTTAGAGAATGGAGTAAATGCTGGAAGGAGTAGCTGTCAAATCCCATATTACAGAGAGACCCATGTTTCTTATGAGCATCGCATTCCTAGATCTGTGGTGGAGAGATCTAAGGCTGCGGAAAATTTGGGGCTAGGAATCTGTGTGACCACAATACTAACACATAAAATGTGTTGAAGCTAATGGCCTAATAAAGTTTTTATTCACAAACTACAGAGGAGGTGCCAGGCACAAGATGACCCCAAAGGGAAAAGTTGGGAACTCCCAAGGATAAGCCGAGTGTTTCTGGATATTCCGCACAGTCTGGTCCTTTTCTCTCCTTTCTTCCCTCCCCTCTTTCCAGAAACCAGAGCTATGAAGGATGATGATGCAGATCTGTATGCACTGAGGTAGAAACACGGCCAAGACACTGATGAGGAGTGGGGGTGGGGAAGTCTGTTCTAAACTGTGGCAGGGTCAGGCAAAGACGCCTTAGGCATGACACCAAATCACAAGTGATAAAAGCAAAAAAAAAAAAAAATGCTAAGCTGACTTGATCAAAATTCAAAATCTTTGTGCCTCTAAAGACAGCACTAAGAAACCGAAAGCCACAGACTGGGGGAATACTTGGAAATCACATCTAATAAAGGGCTTGTATCTAGAACATATAAAGAACTCTTGAGACTCAATAATAAAGAGACACCCAATTGAAGATGGGCAACATTGTGAATGGGCATTTCACCAGAGAAAATATTCGAATGGCCAGTAAGCACATGGAAAACTGCTTGGTATTGTTAATCAGTAGGGAAATGCAAATCGAAACAGCGAGGTATCACTTCACACCCGCTGGGATGGCTATGATCAAAAACATGGACAGTAGCAAGTACTGGCTAGGATGTGGGGAAACTAGCATTCTGATATATTGCTGGTGGGAATGTAAAATGGCATAACCATTTTGGAAAACTTTACCATATGACCAAATAATTTCACTCCTAGATATCTACCGCAGAGACATGAAAACGTAAATCCACGCAAACACTTGGACATGAATATCCACAGCAACATTACTCATCTGAAATAATCCACGCTCCCCACATGAATGATTCCTCACAATCAACACACGAATGAACAAAATATGGAATATGCATACAATGGAATATTACCCAGTCATCAAAAGGGATGAGGTAGTGAAACATTCTAAAGCAAGAAGGAACCTTGAAAACATGCTAAGGACAAGATGCCAGATTCAAAATACCACAAAGCGTATGTTCCCATTTATATCAAACATCCAGAAGAGGCAAATCAATATAGAGAAGATAGACTAGCATTCACCAGGAGCTGGGGTGGGGCTGAAAAGGAAGTACAAATGGGTGTAAGGGGTCTTTGGGGGGTAATGCAATGGTCTAAAATCGCACTGTGGTCGGGGCGCCTAGGTGGCTCAGTCGGTTAAGCGTCCAACTTCGGCTCAAGTCATGATCTCACGGTTCATAGGTTCAAGCCCCCCATTGGGCTCTGTGCTGACAGCTCAGAGCCTGGAGCCTACTTCCTGTTCCGTGTCTCCCTCTCTCTGCCCCTCCCCCACTTGTACTCTGTCTCGCTCTCAAAAATAAATAAAACGTGTTAAAAAAAATAGTATTGTGGTAATGGTTGCAAAGCTCTGCAAATTTACTAAAATTATCAGTATGACTAAAACAAGAGAATTTTATGGTATACAAATTAGACTTCAGTGAAGCTGTTTATAATTTTGAGCTGAAAGGCAACATACAAAAAACACCATGATATGCAATGTGGTTACATTTCTGAAATAGAAACTAATGTGGATTTATATCTGCTTGATAGGCTATTTAGTTCTCCCTGGGTTACAGGATTATGGGTGATAATCTTATAGTTTGTCTTGTTTTTATTTTATATTTTTGCAAAGTCAATTCAGATTCTGGAACCCTCCATCCTGTCTCTTGTCCGTGGCTGGATGGTAAGAGCTGATACGCAGGTTTGGGCTGAGCTGGCATGGCCCCAGCCCTGTGGTCAACCCCAGTTTGCCAGCAGTCTTAGCATTAGAATTCAGAAACTAGGGGCGCCTGGATGGCTCAGTTGGTTAGGCGTCCGACTTCAGCTCAGGTCATGATCACGTGGTTTGTGAGTCCCAGCCCTGCAATGAGCTCTGTGCTGACAACTGGTCACTGGAGTCTAGAGCCTGTTTCAGACTCTGTGTCTCCTTCTCTCTCTCTGCTCCTCTCCCACCTGTGCTCTATTTCTCTCTCTCAAGAATAAACATTCAAACAAAATTCAGAAACCAAGCTCATTTCACAAAAAATTATTACCTGTTCTGCTTTCTAGCTACTATAGCTCAGTGGTACATACACATTACTACCTGATTTTTATAAGTGCTTAGGAGGCATTACTTTCACTTATTTTATTAGCGAGGCAGTATAGCATAATTAAATGCCTAGCTTTGAATACCAGCTTTGTGACCTTAGACAAGTTTCTTAACCTCTCTGTGTCTTAGTCTGTTTATCTATAATAGGAGGATTGTAGGATAATAACAATCATATCTGCCTCAAAGGATTGTTAGAAAGACTAAATTAGTTAATACTCATTAAGTGCTCAGGGAAGTATCTGGTACTCAGTAATAAGTTGCTGTTGTTTATTATTATTATTATTATTATTATTATTATTTCCATATTGGAAAGAAAAACAGAGTAGGGAGAAAGCAGGGTACATATACATATAACCTTCCACATGTTAGTATAATTTAGCAGGGGGAGCTGTATTAGAAAGCACCAATGATAAATTTCTTCTACTTTGCATTTTATCCACGGGAAGCAGTCTCTGCACGAGGTCTTGGTACAACAGATCAGAGGGAAATTCTCCGTGGTGCTTCTAACCATATACATGAAGCTAGATACTATATGAGTCAAAATATTCAGCTCAAGGGTCAGGTGTGGAGCCCTGAGTCCACTGGCCTGAACTAAGGCCTTGGCGTGCCACTGTGTGTGGGCAACGACCCAGAGACTGGTGTGAGCAGGAAGAGTCTAGGGAGGAGTGAGAGCGAGAGGGTCTGAGGCGCGGCAGGCAGGGGGACCCGCATGAGACACCACTGCCCCGTGGCCTGCAGTCACGCAGGATCTGAGCAGGCATAAGGGAGAAAACAGGACCTTCGAGGTCGTGGGAACAACGACGGAAGGCTGGACACGGGGAGTGAGCCTGTGGGTTGGGGGAGAGGGCACAGGCATGCCAGTCTGGAACAGAGGAGTCAAGCTGGAGCCCAGCAGGAGATAAGGTTGGAAAGATAGCGTGGCACCTTGCCTTCCAGGGAGGAATTTGGCTTCTATCCTATAGGCAAACGGACAATGATGAAGGTTTTTGTCCTTGAGGTGTTTGGGGAATAAAAGTGGCCGGTCTGCTAATTACTGTGTGATTTGAACAAACCACTTCATGTCTCTGAGCCTCCCTTTCTTCATCTGGAAATTGGAGAGGACCTGACAATTGTAATGATGCAGCGACTACCATATGTAAAGGGCTTAGGGTGGTGCGTGCGAAAGAATAAGCACGTTCTGGGTGTGAGCAGATGTTTCAGAATTTGAAGCACAGACGGAAAGGGAGGGGAACGAGAAGGCAGGTTTTAGGATCTGGACAGGTTGCTAATTCTTCCGAGTAAACTGTCCCTAACAAGGTCAGTAATTAGGAGCCCGGCTGGAACTTGGAAATGAGTGATGTAATCTCTGAGTAGCTAACATCTGTCACGGAGTACTCTGTCCCCACCTTATCTGAGCATCTGGGACGGGTCTCCAAGGAAGACGGACACAGGGAGGCAGCACAGGGGGGAGCCGATGGGAGGGAGGGGAGAGCCCGGGGGAAGTGGGGCTCTGAGTCAGCGCCGAGGCTGATGGCCAGCAGGAGACCCAGCGCATCCCTGTTTTCTAAGACCGAGCAAGGACTGATTTTCCCAAGTAATGCCCCGTGCTCACCAACAAAGATTAAATCCTGTTCTAGTCCTTCCCCTTTGTGTAAGCAAAGAATATAAATATTTTATAATTTTTCCCCCAGGAAAAATTATTAAAATGTAAATGTTACGACATTCAAAGGGAAAGCTTGGGGCACCTGGGTGGCTTAGGAGGCTGAACAAACGGATGCTTGAACTTGGCTCCGGTCATTATCCCAGGGTCACAGGATGGAGCTTCAAGCTGGGCTCTGGGCTGAGTGTGGAGCCTGCTCGAGATTCAGTCTCTCTCTCTCTCTCTCTCTCTCTCCCCCATCCTGCTCTGCCTCTCCTCCCACCTCTCTCTCTCAAATTAAAAAAAAAAAATCTTTAAAAAATAAATAAAGGGAAAGCTTAAGTTATCTGGGGAAAAAAAGTCAAATGAAGTGATCAAGAAAAATATACTCATCATCCAGAGAAATTAAAAAATGTATTTTGAAGGGGCGCCTGGGTGGCTTAGTCGGTTGAGCGTCCGACTTTCGCTCAGGTCATGATCTCGCGGTTCGTGGGTTCGAGCCCCGCGTCGGGCTCTGTGCTGACTGCCAGCTTGGAGCCTGGAGCCTGTTTCAGTCTGTGACTCCCTCTCTCTCTCTGACCCTCCCCTGCTCACGCTATCTCTCTCTCTCTCTCCTAGAAATAAAAAAAATTTAAAAAAATGTATTTTGAAGATAAGTGCAGATGATTTTTCAGTCTTAACTGCTGTTCTGAAATTGTCAGCAGCATCCTGACTCTTCTATCAAGCTAAAGAAAAAGAAATGGCTTGCCATTTTAAGTTTTTCTTGTAGGATCAACTGCTTAAAATGTCAGGAAGAAATTTGTTAAAAAGATTTATTTTGCGTGGGGATTAAAGAGTACATGAACCATGATGAGCCCCGAGCAATGTATAGAATTGTTCAATCACTAAATTCTACACTTGAAACTAATATTACACTGTCTGTTACCTAACTAGAATTTAAAATAAAAACTTTTTAAAAAACTTAATAAAAATAGAATAAAATATTAGGTCCAAAAAATTTATTTTATAAAATTTATTTTGGTGGGGAAAGAAAACAGGAAAGAAAACAGCATACCAGGGTGCCTGGGTGGGTCACTCAGTTAGTTGTCCAACTTGTGATTTCAGCTGAGGTCATGATCTCATAGTTTGTGGGTTCCGGCCCCAATGTGGGCTCTGTGCTGACAGCATGGAGTCTGCTTGGGATTCTCTCTTTCTCTCTCTCCCCCCCCGACCCCAGCTTATCCTTTCTCCCTCTTTCTCTCTCTCTCAAAATGAAAAAATAAAAAATTTGATTTTTTTCCCAACGTTTGTTTGTTTGTTTGTTTTTGAGAGAGAGAGACAGCATGAGCAGGGGAGGGGCAGAGAGAGGGGGAGACACAGAATCTGAAGCAGGCTCCAGGCTCCCAGCTGACAGCACAGGGCCTGATGTGGGGCTCAAACTCACTAACTGTGAGATCATGACCTGAGCCGATCATGACCTTGACGTTTAACCGACTGAGCCAGCCAGGTGCCCCTAAAAATAAAAAAAAAAAATTAAAAAACAAAGGTGTCTAGGGGTGGCTCAGCTGGTTAAGTGTCCAATTTGGGCATAGCTCCTGATCTCACGGTTCATGGGTTCAAGCCCTGCGTCGGACTCTGAGCTGACAGTTCAGAGCCTGAGCCTGCTTCATCTCAGATTCTGTGTCTCCCTCTCTCACTGTCCCTCCCCTGCTTGTGCTCTCTCTCTTTTTCTCAATAATAAATAAATATTAACAAAAAGATGTCTAATTAAAAAATTTTTTAATGTATTTTGAGAGAGAAAGCACACACACATGTACAAGTGGGAGAGGGACGGAGGGAGAGGCGAGAGAGAATCCCAAGCAGGCTCCACATTATCAGCACAGAACTTGACTCGGGGCTCAAACCCACAAACCGTGAGACCATTACCTGAGCTGAAATCAAGAGTCGGACACTTAACCAACTGAGCCACCTTGGCGCCCCTACTTTTTAATTTTAATAATCCCCCTGAAGTTACTGTCTATTTTTTTAAGTCCTTTCTTATACAGCTAATGCTCTGGTAAATTGAGGCTCTTGAAAGTTTTTTCCTGTGCCTTCTGCTATAACAGATTTAAAAGACCAGAGGAAACCGTAAACACAAACCCTGAAATAACTTTCCAGTTAAGAGTTTCAAATGAATTGGAAGTTAAAATGTATATCAACAAAGGTGTTCAGCTACATCTCCCATTGGGCTCAACAGCCACTATCTTGCTGACTTCTCAGTTTGCTAACAAAAGAAAAAGAAGACCGACGGATAGATTCACAGTGCCAATGCCGTCAAGACAAATAACAATGTACGTATGCTTGGATTTTTACCGTACGCCGTTAACATGAGGCAGAAGGGTGAGAATAGTAAAATGAATATTTTGTGGCTGATTCAAAGTTTAAAAATGGAAACCTTTCGTGGACACATAGATCAGTTATTATGTGTGTCAGCAAACTTTTTTTTTCCCCCAAAGAAGGCCTTGTCACTTTTCTGCTTTCCTGGCAAATGGAAGAAAACTACACTAAATTTCAGAAATCTGTTATGAAAACAAAAATGCGTCTAATCCCAGAAGAAGGAATCTTCTACTCTAGAATCTTTTGGCCAAGAAGCTAGACATGAGGATGACTATGGTATTGGGTGCCAATAATTCGACTGAGACTCCTCATTGCAATTGTTGGGACAAACTATTTAAAAATGACCTGTAAGTATAAAATGGCAAATAATAATAATAATGATCCGTTTCTTTTTTTTTTATTTTTTTTAATGTTTTATTTATTTCTAGGAGAGAGAGAGAGACAGCATGAGCAGGGGAGGGTCAGAGAGAGAGGGAGTCACAGACTGAAACAGGCTCCAGGCTCTGAGCTGGCAGTCAGCACAGAGCCCGATGTGGGGCTCGAACCCACGAACCGTGAGATCATGACCTAAGCGAAAGTCAGACACTTAACCGACTAAGCCACCCAGGCGCCCCAATAATGATCCGTTTCTATACTACTTTGCTCAGCGAATGTGGTTACAGCCAGAGTTGGCTACCATGACCTGAAGGGTCAGAACACCCATAAGCAAATGTGATTTCAGGACGTCACATTATAAAGCACGTTCCTGGTGCTCAGAACACAAGACAAACGTGTGAAGGTGTGAAGTATTTCACCAGAGAAAACATCAGTAACAGCTCAGTTCAAGAAATGTCTTGAGTCAGCGCAGGATTCACCCCCAACTGCACGGTGACGTTAAGCGCTGAGGAGTTTAGAAGCCGAACACACTGAAGTCTGGAGGGGGTGCGGGGAGGCTTCTTGGAAGAAGCAGGCTTTCGGGGCAGAAGCACTGGCATTAATGGACCAAATCAGGAAGGGGTGGTAAACAGGTACAAACTAGAACCGCACCTTCCAAAGGGGGACACGGGGCTGTCTCATGATGGGGACCTTCGGGCAGCCTCTACTCTGTCCTGGAAAGTTTCGTCCCCGGGGCGCGTGCTTCCCCCAGCCCGTCATTCCTCACTGTCCTGCTCGGACGGGCGTTGCTAACAGATGCATTCCTCCTGCTTGCAATGGACTCAGGAGGGACACCGAGCCCTTCTTTGCTTTTAGGAACCTTACTGAGACAAGGCTGGAGTACTTTTAATTTATTATTATTTACAAATACTCAGAAAGTGGGCGCCTGGGTGGCTCAGTTGGTTAAGCATCTAACTTCAGCTCAGGTGCTGATCTCACGGTTCATGGGTTCGAGTCCCGCGTCGGGCTCTGTGCTGACAGCTCAGAGCCTGGAGCCTGCTTCGGATTCTGTGTCTCCCTCTCTTCTCCTCCCCCTCTCATGCTCGTCTCTCGCTCTCTCTCTCAAAACTAAACAAACATAAACAAACAAACCCAAAAAACAAATACTCAGAAAAACCAGGGAAAGCAAGGAAATAACCCCAGAGTGCCATGAATGGACACGCTCTGGCTGGCACACGCCCCAGTTCCTGGGGACTCCCAAGGGAGGGGTCCCTGGCTGGGGCTCTGCCAGCCCACCGCCACGTTTGCCACCACAAGGCAGGCATCATCTTTATGCAGTGCCTCTTCGGGCCAGTACGCTTGCCCCTTGTGACTGTGCCACCTTGCAAACCTGCACTGGTGTGTGTGTGGGAGGGACCCGGGGGGGGCAAGAAAGCTTTTGTCTGCTCCCTTTCAGGCCCTATTTCCTGCCCAGAAGAGTCCCTCCTCCACAGTGAATGACAGGTAATGCCTGAGTGTCCCCCATGCCAGCCCCCCCCCACACACACACTGTAAGTTCAACGTGGTCTCCACATGGGAGATCGGCCCCAGGACAGTGGTGTTGGAGGTGACGGGCGGCGGTATGAGAGGGTGGGATTGGTACCTGGTACCTAGAGAATACAACCACTACTCTGTCAAGTAGGGGAGCCGGACAGAACACATAAGAGTGCATGGGCCGGGGCGCCTGGGTGGCTTAGTCGGTTAAGCGTCCGACTTTTGCTTAGGTCATGATCTCGCGGTTCGTGGGTTCAAGCTCCCCGTCGGGCTCTGTGCTGACAGCTCAGAGCCTGGAGCCTGTTTCAGAGTCTGTGTCTCCCTCTCTCTCTGACCCTCCCCTGCTCACGCTGTCTCTCTCTCCTAGAAATAAATAAAAAAATATTAAAAAAAAAAAAGAGTGCATCGGCCATACTTACACTAAAAACTATTATCCTTGTTAATCTGAGATTGAATTTCAACAAAGATACAGATTGAATTTTTGTATTTTAACTTGCCAAATATGGTGACCCTAATTTTATGGGTCCTTGGAAACACCATTTCCCCCAAGTCCTCTTAGAAGTGGGGGGTGGGAGGAAACCCCTTTTAGGCCAGGGGTCCTCCAGGTATACATCCCTGTAGGCCAAATTCAGGTAATTGTATGTTTCATATACCTGTGGGCTAAGAGTATTCTAAATTATTTATAAGTTTTATTTATTTATTTTGAGAGAGCGAGCACGAGTGGAGGAGGGGAAGAGAGGGAGAGAGAGAATCCCAGGCAGGCTCCCTGCTATCAGCAAAGAGCCTGATGTGGGGCTCGAACCCAGAACCGTGAGATCAGGACCTGAGCAGAAACCGAGAGGGGGTGGCTTAACCAACAGAACCACGCAGGTGCCCCTGGGTTATCCATTTTTAAACGTCTGAGAAAATCAAGAGTAGAAGTTTTGTGATACATGAAATTATCTGAAATTCAAATTTCAGTGCCTGTAAATACAGTTTTATAGTAACACAGCAGCAGCCACTCTCCGTACTGTCTCCAAGCGGCTTTGGACATGGGAGGGTTGGGGCCAGGAGCTGCAACAGAGGCCAGGGGGCTCACGAAGCTTAAAATATTTACAATTTGGTCCTGTTCCCTAAAAAGCGTGTGGATTCCTGCTATTGGTGGGGGGGAGGGGAGACTCTCAGTATGACTTAAAAAACCAAATGACGATATTTCAAACTGGGATAACACATTTGGAGACGCACTGAAAGTCTTCTGTGGACAGCAGGCTTGTTGTTTTTGTTTTTGTTTTTTTTAATGTTTTATTTATTTCTGAGAGAGAGAAAGCAGGGGAGCGCCAGAGAGAGAGCGAGACACAGAATCTGAAGCAGACTCCAGGCTCTGAGCTGTCAGCACAGAGCCCCACGCAGGGCTTGAACTCGCCAACCGTGAGATCTGACCTGAGCTGAGTCGGACGCTTAACCGACAGAGCCACCCAGCGCCCCAGGCTTGGTTTAAAACGGTGATCCAGGGGCGCCTGGGTGGCTCAATCAGTTAAGTGACCCACTCTTGATCTTAGCTCAGATTTTGATTTCAGGGTCGTGAGTTCAGGCTCGGCTCTGGGTTCGGGGCTTGCTGTGGGGCCTACTTAAAAAAATAAAACAAACATAAGGAATCGGGGAGCCAGAAAGGAGAGCTCTGGCGCCCGACCGCTCGCGGACCCCAACGCGAAGAGGCAGTACCGCGCATCCCCCGCAGGAACAAGCCTGGACCTCACTATTCCGGCAGCAGGAAGGAAGGTTTTCTCCCCGCCCAGGAACAGCCCAGCCAATGGGAGACAGTCACAACCCAGCCAATGAGAAGCCGCTATACTTCCAACTCCCAGTTTACTCCAATAGAAGTTTCGCTTATTACCGCCCCTCCCAACTTGCCCCTCCCCTCTATAAAAAGGTTTTCTCTCCTTTGTTGTCACGTGCCTATTTTTTTCCCAGGGAGGAAAATTTTATCCTATGGAAAAATTTCAGCCTGTGTGTGCTGAATTGCAATTCTCTGATATTCCCAAGGAAACTCGTTTTTTTTTGTTTTTTTTTTTGCTGGTAAAATAACAGTTTATTTTTAAGGTGAACAGTGATAGCAGCGTAATTAGGGTGATTTACATTGAGCACTCCGGAAGCGGTAGCGAACAAAGGGGGCAGGTGATTAATGGTTTACATGTGATGCAGACCAAAAAATGCTGTAGCAAATCAGAGAGGAAATGAGAGCAAGACTCCTGCTCATCAAAGAGTTTTGACGGATGGCGGAAGAGCTGGCTTTGAGCTGGTCTTTTGGACACCCAGAGACAAAGGGGTGTGAAGTCTATGACCATCTTTTCCGTGTTTTTGTTTGGGCCTGTGCACATTGTGTTTCCATCACCTGGGCCACGACCTGGCTTAGTGTCTCATTAATGCTCATTCAGGGAATCAGTGGATTTTAAAATGAATTCGTATTTTGGGGGCACCTGGGTGGCTCAGGTGGTTGAGTGTTCGACTCTTGATTTCAGCTCAGGTCCTGATCTCACCCTTCGTGGGATGGAGCCCCGTTTCCGGCTCTGAGCTGCCCGTGCAGAGCCTGCTTGGATTTCCTCTCTCTCCCTCTCTCTCTCTGCCCCTCTCCTGTTCATTCTCTCTTTCTGAAAATAAATTTAAAAATAAACTTAAAAAAAATAAAAGAAAATAGGTATGTATATAATTTTGAATAGGTAATACAGTCCCGTGGTTCCAAACTTAAAAGATTCAGGGTACATGGGTGGCTCAGTCAGTTAAGCGGCCAACGTCAGCTCAGGTCATGATCTCATGTCGAACACTGCATTAGGCTTTGTGCTGGGAGCTTGGAGCCTGCTTCAGATTCTGTGTTTCGCTCTCTCTCTGCCCCTCCCCGGCTCATGCTTTCTGTCAGTCTGTCTCTCTCTCAAGAATAAATAAATGTTAAAAAAAAAAAAAAGAAAGAAAGGATTCAAAAAGCTGGAAAATGAAGTTCCTTTCTGCCTAGTCAGCAAGTTCCCCTCCACAGAGGCAACCAGGTTTTACTTTTTTTATTTTGAGATTTCCTGCAGTTATTGGGTGAATACACAAGCAAATGCCTGGTGTCTGTGTGTGCGTGTATTTTTTTTTTAATTTTTTACATTTATTTATTTCGAGAGAGACAGCACAAGTGGGGGCCGGGAGGCAGAGAGAGAATGAGACGCAGAATCCGAAACAGGCTCCAGGCTCTGAGCTGTCAGCACAGAACCCGACGTGGGACTCAAACCCACAAACTGAGATCATGACCTGAGCCGAAGTCGGACCCTTAACCGACTGAGCCACCCAGGCACCCAGTGCTTGTGTGTATTTATTCTCTACTCTCCCCCCCCCCACTTTTTCTGTGGTTGCATATTTTGCACACTTATGAGCATGGCTTTTGTTCATATATATTTTTTAAGTTTATTATTTATTTTTAGTACTCTCCACACCGAGCATGAGGCTCAAACCCATGACCCCAGGATCAAGAGCTGCATGCTTTTCTGATTGAGCCAGCCAGGCGCCCCTTGCTCGACATATTTTGAGATTATTCCCTGGTAGTCTGTTGTAGGGCTGCGTCCACTGCGTCAATGTGCCACACCTTATCAAGTCGTCTATGCTGTATGTGTCCACCTTTTTCTTCCTTTGCCTCCAGAGGTGGCATTGCAATGGGGCATGTGTGGCTGTTGAGTGAGGAAACGCTGGAATAGGGAAGCAAAATGGCTTCAGAGGACAACTGTCACCACTTTTTTAGATTGGCCGAAGTCACCCACGCCATGGCCGGAAGTCACTAACCACCACGGTGGTGAAATGCCCACCCTCAGAATCTGACAGTTCCAGAGGTGCGCTGGTCAAGTGAAAGACAATGGACCTCGGGGAGGGGGGAGGCAAACGTGAATTCCTAGCTGTGCTCTGCCCCTTACAACCCACATTTCCCTGGAACAGCTGCTGAATCTCCCTGTCTTCACATCTGATTTGGGGCTCGTGATGCTCCTGGGCTATGAAGATTAAATTCAGTGAGATAAGGAACAGAAAGAGCCTGCCTTGGGGCACGTGACTCTTGATCTCCGGGCTTTGGGTTCACATCCTATGTTTGGTGTGGAGATTGCTCAACAATGAAATCTCTAAAAAAGAAAAGAAAAGAAGTAGCCTGCGTAGGTGTGTGGGACATAGGAGGGAACCAATTCCTGCCTTCATTTCATTCTGCCCCTGTGCTGTGACCTTCAGAATTCTCTTTCCCATCCTCCCCTCCAAACTTTATTCCACTTCCCTTGCCTAGAACAACTTGATGATCTGTAAGTCTACTCGAAGGTTGAAGCTCGAAAACATGATGTTAGGTAACAGACACCAGCCACAAAGGACCATGTATTGTATGATTCCATTTACATGAAACATGCAGAGAAGACAGATCTATAGGTTGATGGTTTCCTAAAGGGCTGGGGTCAAACAGGAAGTGTGTGCTAAGGGTACAGGGTTTCATTTCGGGGTGATGAAAATGCTGTAACATTGATGTGGTTGCACGATTGTCAATATACCAAAAAATGACATACTGGATAAAGGGCTAGTATCCAAAATCTATAAGGAACTCACCAAACTCCAGACCTGAAAAACAAACAATCCAGTGAAAAACGGGCAGAAGACAGGAACAGACTCTTCTCCAAAGAGGACATCCAGATGGCCAACAGACACATGAAACGATGCTCAGCATCCCTCCTCATCAGGGAAATACAAATCAAAACCACACTGAGATACCACCTCATGCCAGTCAGACTGGTTACAATGAGCAAATCAGAGGACTCTAGAANTTGAATGCTGAGAACAAAGTGAGGGCTGATGGGGGTGGGGGGAAGGGGAAGTGGTGATGGCCATGGGGGAGGGCACTTGTGGGGATGAGCACTGGGTGTTATATGGAAACCAACTTGACAATAAACTACTTTTTAAAAAAACAAAGACAAAAACAAAAAACAAAAATCAGTGGGTTGTACAATTCCAATGGGCAAATTTTATGACTTGTGAATTATGTTTTGATAAATTTGTTTTTTAAAGATGCCCTGGAGGGGTATGCCTGGGTAGCTAAGTCGGTTAAGCATCTGACTCTTGATTTCAGCTCAGGTCACGATCTCACGGTTTGCGAGTTTGAGCGCCACGTCAGGCTCTGAGTTGACAGTGCAGAGCCTGCTTGGGGTTCTCCCTTTCTCTCTCTCTGCACCCCACCGCACACATACTCTCTCTTAGGATGGATAAATAAGATTTAAAAAAAAATTTTTTTATTGCCCCGGAGGGAAAGAGGAAGAAGGGACAGGAAGGAATCAGGAGCAGCAGAGAGAACGGGCTTGAGAAAGAGTGCAAGTCCAGGGCAAGAACAGGCACTGAGACCTAATCCTTAGCACTGGCTCAGCCTCTGACTGCAGAGTGACCTTGGAAAAGCCCTCCGCCCTTCACCTCTCTGAGCTTCGGTTGCCTCATTAAATCACAAAATGAAATAAAAAGGAAGAGCTGGAACTTCATGACTTAGGGTCTCAGGCCATCTGCAAGACTGTAATTTGCCTCCTCCTGGGGCAGGGGGAGGGGAGGTGAGGGGAAGACAGAGCTTGGAGGAGAGCAGAGAGATACTGGCTGGGTCTCTCCCTGCCTCTCTTCGCCCTGCTCTGTACCCTGCCCTCCCCTTGAACCCTAGGTCTTTGTTCAGTTTCCCTCAACCCTGGAAGTCCATGCGGGCAGGGGACAGTGTGAGGGCTGGGTCAGGTCAGGGTCATGGGGAGGCCCGGACAGAAGCCACGCTCACAGATACTATCCCACTTTCTAGTAGAGATTATAGACGTTGGGAAGGAAGCAACTTGGGAAAATGAATGCAGAGCCCAGGCGAATCCTCCAGGCAGACGGGTGGTTTTCCACCTACTGGTAAGGATAACTTTGCCATCGTTAAGGTTAATTAGCATCCTTTAATATAGGATCATGACCTGAACCGGATCAAGCATGTGAATTTTTTCTATTATGGTAGCATATACATAAAATGTACCATTTTAACCATTTTTAAGCGTGCAGTTTGACGGCATTAAGTACATTCACACTGTGCAAACACCATTGTCCATCTCTACATAAACATTTTTCAGTCGAAGCAGAGCAACTGTCAGGTGCAAGCATCCTATGTGTTCCCGGTGGGTGAGTTTTTACATTGTATATATATCCAGGTAACTGCCATCCGGATCAAGATGCAGACCAAGACGCAGACCGTCAGTAGCCCTCCAGAAGGCTACCTCTTGACCCCTCCCATCACTTGCATTTTGTGTTTGCTAAATTTAACTCTTTGGGGGGAGGGAAATTTCTTTCACAGACAACTTAGGGGTTTGCAAGCTGCATTGTCAATATCTCAATGTTTCATTCCTGAGGTTCAAGTCCCAGCATACTTGGGAGGGAAGGCTCTGTGCTAGGTCAGTGAACATTTTGCTCTCAGAAAGTTTGGTCTCTTTCAGCCAGCTGGAATCCCCAGGCCCCACATCCCAGGGGCCCGTTTAGGGAGGAAAAAGTTCTCCCCGGAACGGAACGCACTCCGGATTCTCACTGCAGGTGCAACAAAGGTGACCACCTTTCTGCTAAACAGAATGCAGGGAAATTTTCTTCTTGCTGCAGGCAACGTGGTGGGTAAGGTTTCCAGACCTGTGGTCCACCGGGGATGTGAAAACATCTGCTGCTTCTGTACCTGCCTGAAAAGTGACGTGGGCTGGCCCACGTCATCATTCTGTACCGGAAGCTGCAAGCTGAGGTTAGCATTAGCCTATGCTCTTTTCATTCCAATTTAAAAATGTAATTTAATTTTTATGGAGATGTCATCAACCAAAAACAGTAGTTTAAAAAAAAAAGTGTTAATGTTTATTTATTTTTGAGAGAAAGAGACAGAGTGTGAGCGGGAGATGGGCAAAGACAGAGGGAGACATAGAATCAGAAGCAGGCTCCAGGCTCTGAGCTGTCAGCACAGAGCCCAGTGCAGGGCTTGAACTCATGAGCGGTGAGATCATGACCTGAGCCGAAGTCGGATGCTTAACCGACAGCCACACAGGCGCCCCTGTGATGGGAACTTTTTAAAAAGATATTCATTTATTTTGAGAGAGAGAGACAGTGCATGTGCGCATTGAAAGAGAGAGAGAGAGAGAGGAAGCAGGGGAGGGGCAGAGAGAGAGGAAGAGAGAATCCCAAGCAGGATCCACACTGTCAGTGCAGAGCCAGACACAGGGCTCGATCCCAGAAACTGTGAGATCATGGAAATCAAGAGTCAGATGCTTAACCAACTCAGCCACCCAGGCGCCTCATGATGAGAACTTTTAATATCTACTCCATAGCAACTTTCAAATATACAATACCACGTTATTAACTGTAGTCACCGAGCTGCAGTTTCCACCCCCAGGACTTACTTATCTTATATCTGGAAGTTTATGCTTTTGACCACCTTCCCCCATTTTTGTTTCCAGCATTAAAATCGAGGCTGGTTGCCAGTTAAGGAAGGGAGAAGCGGAGGAGTCAGAGAATAATGCATCAGACTACGAAAGCAGCCTGTAGGAAATTGGGGGATATAGATGATGAAGAAAGCCTGACTGACAAATCAGAGGGTTGTATCGATCCTAAAGGGAACGAGATCACACAGCTCTGGCCAAGGAATCCAGAGGAAGACAAAAACAAGCCCCTACTGATCTTCAGCTCCAAGTTACCAATCTGCAAACTGGCTCTTTGTGGTCTTTTACCTTCGCCGGAAGCCCCGTGAAAGCTCAAATGTTCTATTCACCACTGTCTGTCCGGAGCCTCATATGGCTGCCAGGTACGTGGTGAGCAGTCAAGAACCAGGGAGCAAAGAAGGGAGCCAGGAAGGCCCATTTCTAAGTGGAGAAAATGGCCAAGGCAGGGAGAGTGGGAGGCAAGGAGGAAGGGTCACCAGGGAAACTGTCACCAGGGAGACAGACTGGTCCTGGGCTTGCCAGGGTAGGGACACAGGTACTTGGGACAAGAAGGAAATAAATCTTCGGGGATTTTTTTTTTAAGCCAGAAAAAAAATTTGTATTTATGTGTGGCAAAGGATGGTAACTAGACTCATGGTGGTGATCACATCACAGTATATACAAGTATTGAACCACGATGTTGTACACCTGGGACTAATATAAAGTTACTTGTTAATTATATCTCAATTAAAAAAATAAGAGCAAGGGAAGTAAATGCTTAGAATGAATGAGGCAGAAGTGCCTTGGGGAGATGAAGAAAAAGCCTTTAAATCAACAGGAGTAAGGCAAAATAAAAATCTAAGAAAAATAAAGGGAAAGCAAGTAGGATTTTAATTTCTTAGACTTCTTGGCAGAAAGTGTGGCATAAACGGAACCATACCCACGAGTGCTGAATGTCTTTGGCAAACCAAAACCATGGAGAGTCAAGACTGGGCGGGGGGGGTTGGCGGACAGGGGTTTACAGTGAATGCTCTAGACTTTCTGGCCACAGCAAAATGCGTGTAATTTGGTTTTCCTAAAAATAAATTTTGATTTTTAGAACATGTTAAGCTTTTCTGTGTCACTTAATACATGATCCATTTGGCGGCATGGTCTCTGGTTATTTAAAAAGACTATGTGGGGTGCCTGGGTGGCTCAGTCAGTTAAGCGTCTGCCTTCGGCTCAGGTCATGACCTTGTGGCTCGTGAGTTCGAACCCCACATTGGGCTCTGTGCTGACAGTTCAGAGCCTAAAGCCGGATTCTCTCTGCCTCTCTCTCTGCCTCTCCCTCACTCACACTCATTCTCTCTCTCTCAAAACAAAGAAAAAACATTTTTTAAAAAATCTTAAAAAAAAAAAAAAAGACCTGACCTTTGGTGGCACTTCGTGGCTTCCAGTGTGTTTTCCTGGGGTGGGACAGGCCGGCATCAGAACTTTGACCATGATGGAACTGAGGCTCTGTGTTGCCAGGCCACCTGTCCCGGCCACACACCCAGAGGACGCAGTTGGAGGCTGGGCTCTGGTGTGGAGGTGGCTCGTGTTGAAAAGGGCACTTGGAAAGTTCCACAGAAACAAGCAGCTTTGTTTCGGGCAGCAGTCTGGCACTTCCTCAACGTGCGACAGAAATAACTAACTGTTTCTAGAAATCGATGGCCTTTTAGAAAGGACAGAGGCTCAGGAGGAAGAGGCCTGGGCTGGAGATTTCACTGTAAGTCATAATCATGAACAGGACTTGTTTCATCAGGCCTGCAACGAGGTTCCTCTGGGCAGAGTGAGTGAAGACGCCACAGTGGAGGGTGCAAGTTCACTGTCACCAGCTGAGTAATGCGGTGGCTGTGCCCTGGCTATTGACCGCAGAACACACTTCTATGGAAATTACTTTTACTACTGAGTTACTACAACTTAATGGCCACATTTTTCTAAAGACTGGCTAAATCAGAGAACACAACTTCCTCTCATCATTCGTAAAATAAAAGATGGAACAGCAAAAAGGGTGGAATCCACCCGTCAATGAACAACACTTTCGTCTCGTCACCGGAGGTGCCTAAGTACATTCCACGGAAGGCTCGAAGGTGCTGTTTCTCACCTCTGTTGTTCCGTATCACCATTGAAGGAAAATATTGTAATTTAATACATTTAAATCAATTAACTACGCTTAAAGAAATTGTTAAGGGGCACCTGGGTGGCTCAGTCGGTTAAGTGCCCAACTTTGGCTCAGGTCATGATCTCATGGTTCGTGGGTTTGAGTCCCACATCGGGCTCGGTGCTGACAGCTCAGAGCCTGGAGCCTGCTTCAGATTCTGTGTCTCCCTCTCTCTCTGACCCTCCCCTGCTCACACTGTCTCTCTCTCTCTCAGAAATAAATAAAACATTAAAAAAAATTAAAAAATACATCCATTTCTCTCTCTTCCTTAGTGATAGAGATAGATACATAGATACATTTAATCTTGGTTTAAAAGGAAGGAACTAAACTACCTCTTGGGTGATCGCCATTCCGCTCTCATTGGGCCCTCACCACAGTGCTGTGAGGTAGGTATAACCACCTCCATTTCACGGATGAGAAACCCGAGGCACCCAAAGTTGATGTAAAGCTTGTCCACGGTCATGGAGGAACAGGATCGGAGTCCAGGACCTCCTGGCCTCAGAGCTCCCTGCTCAGGGAGGCACCTGCCCTCCCTCAGCGGCCCTGCGGGAGCTCACTGACGGCCAAGTCCACGGTTTCCGCGCGGCTCACGGAGCACCGGGAGCACGAGATGCTTCCCTAGCAGAGCCCGTGACCGCGGAGGTGTGGACAGCAGCGCTGGCTTGTGTCACTGCCTCAGCTTCAGCACAGCCCGAGCTCGCCTGTCCTGTTACTGTTCGCCTCTCAGATGAAGGGGCTCCAGCGGGGCGGGGCTCCAGCGAACGCGGGGCGGGGCTCCAGCGAACGCGGGGCGGGGCTCCAGCGAACGCGGGGCGGAGCTCCAGAGGGCACGGGGCGGGGCTCCAGCGGGCACGGGGCGGGGCTCCAGCGGGCACGGGGAGGGGCTGGGAGTCTAACCCACCCTGGCCCCTCCAGGGCGCGGCTGTAACACCGCACTAGAGGGGCTTCTCTGAAGTTGTCCTTAGGACCTGGGCAGAGTTTGTCCCCGGGACCCACGTCACCTCTCCTGCCCCCTCTCCCCTCCTGGCGGGCTCTTCCCGCCATGGCCTCCTTGTTCCTATTCCCCGCTGCAAAACCCCCTACGAGTCCTGGGGCAGGGAGGGTGGCCCTCGGATGAACGGTCGTGATCGTCGGGTCCAGATGCCTAGCATTCGCCTTCACACACAGGACGCCGGGAAACACAAAGCCTTAAGCCACGAGGCTGAACGGGGGATTCAGCAGGTGGGCAGATTTTAGCGGGCGGGGGACGAGCCGGAGGCAGGGCTGGTTCAAGACACCGACTGGAGGGCACGGCACCCTCAGTGGCGCGGTTTACAGGGGTGCGGACGGTTCAGGGCCCTGCGGCCGGCATCAGCCCTGAAGGGCTGTGTGCGGAGGGGCCCAGGAGCCGCGGAGGCCACAGAGGGCCTCCGGGCAGGTGCTGTGGCTGCGGCAGGGGCCCGAGCCAACCTCTGGCCACCGACACTGGGGGAAGCACTCCTTCTGCCCTTCTCCTGTCCCCCCTGCCCCCAGCCCAGGCCCTCGGAGCGCCTCCCACTGACCCCACCCAAGCCGAGGAAGAGTAAGGGGGCCCATGGCTGCAGCGTCCCAGGACGCGAGCAGCCTGGGGCAGGGAGCCCAGGGGCCGGCTGGGAGGGCTGGACCTGGTCAGCANTGAGCGGCTGATACAACAGCAAGGAGGGAGGGCACAGCCTGCCTGCTTGGTGTCCTTGCGCTAGTTACTTAACCTCTCTGTGCTTTGGGTTCCTCCTCTATGACATCGGGAGCGTACTGTTTACTCCCAGGGTGGTTGTGGGGATGAAACGAGTTACAGCACCTGAACTTAGCTGCTGAAATTAGCACCATCGCGGCCTCCTCCAGCCGCTGGAAGCGATGTGGCCCCAGGGTCCTCACGTCCTGGGGATCTGGGGGTGGGGACGGTCCCACTAGCACTCACAGTGCAGGTGACCCGGGCTGTCAACAGGGAAGGACTGGGCGGGGGGGCATCTCTGCCTGGGGTTTGTAGGGAGGGCTCTGCAGAGGACAAGCCCTGGCCAAGTTCCTGTAGACGAGCCCATCTTCAGAGGTCCCTTTTTTGCTGAAAGAATAACAGGACTCCTGTCCGGTGAACATCAGGTGACAGTCCCAGCCTTTTAAAGAAGGAAAGAAGGAAGGAAGTTCAACTGGGGCTGAAAGAGGGTAGAGGATTTGTAGAGGATCAGAGAACAAGAATCTACCCGCCTTGAAATTCGGAAGTGACCCAGCAGTGCAAGGAGAATCCAGTAGGTGGCATAAACAGGCCTCTCATCCGGAGGGACTTCCATTCGTCACTGTCTTTTTTTGAGGTTTGGGGGATTTTTTTCCTTTCCTTTTCGCACCCCTTATTTACAGAACCAGGAAAATCCTTATCAAAAGACCCACTGAACAGTTCAAATACATTATTTTTTAAAATCTTATCTCCTCTTAGAGTTTTCTGGTCAAAATCCATGGTTTCCAGACATTTCTAAAATGGTTTTTAACTTTTCTTAAATTTAATTATTTATTTTGAGAGAGAGAGAGAAAGCATGCATGAGCAGGTGAGGGGCAGAGAGAGAGGGAGAGAGAATCCAAAGCAGGCTCTGCACTGTCAGCACAGAGCCGGACGAGGGGCTCAATCCCTCGGACTCTGAGATCGCCACCTGAGCCAAAATCAAGAGGTGGATGCTAAACCGACTGAGTCATCCAGGTGACCCTCTAAAATGATTTCTTTAGTGTTTATTTATTTTTGAGAGTGAGAGAAAGCAAGCGATGGAGGGGCAGAGAGAACAGAAGAAAGAATCTCAAGCAGGCTCTATGGTGTCTGTGCAAAATTGGATGTGAGGCTCAAACCCATGAACCGTGAGATTATAACCTGAGCTGAAATCAAGAGTTAGATGCTTAACTGACTGAGCTACCCAGGAGCCCCTCCAGACATTTCTATGTTCCTAAGGGTACAAATTATGAATTTGCCATAGTTTGGGATATGTAATAGGGCTGTACTTTTTATGTTTCTGGGGGCATTTTGAAGGTAAATAATTTCTTTTTTTTCCTTTTTAATTATAAATAGAATAATATTTTAGAAAACCTAAAAAACACAGAAAAGAAGGGAAAAAAGTCACTCCTGATTCCAGTACCTTTGTAGAAAGTGCTGGCAATTTGATGTATCGCCTTCCTTTTTCTTAACCCACTGAGCCACTCAGGCACCCCTTTCGCCTTCCTTTTTCTTATGCATATTTTCATTCGTTCATAGAACAAACCATATTACCTGATAGACTTTTATTCTGGGACCTGGGAATCTAATTTTAAACAATAAGCAAAGCTCTTGATATCACAAACAAGAAAAACACTAAGTGAATAAGTGGAAGAAGGATAAACTGAGCCTTTCCCCAGCACTCTACAGAAAATCAAACAAGGTGATCAGGAGACATGAAGCCTCTTCTTTGGATCAGGTACTCAGGGAAAGCCTCCCAAGGAAGTAATGTTGAGCCATGACTTGCACTGAGGAAGGAGCTAGCATGTGAGGAGAGGGCAAAGAATATTCAAGGTAGAGAGAAGAACATGTGCAAAGGCCCTGTGGTACAAACAAGCTGGGCGCATATAGCCATAAGAGGTGCTAGGTGGCTCTGGCTGAATGCAGACCCAGGACAGGGAGAGAAGATGTGGTCTGAGAGCTAGTCAGGGGGCCAGGTCATCCAGGCCTGGGCATAAAAGCGTAGGAGTTTATTTTGTTCCTCATTGTATATATGATTCTATCAAAAACACATTGATCACCCTGATTTTTTCCGGTGACACTATTAATCTAATTTTCCTTATGTCATTACACAGACTTCAAAACCATCATTCAGAATCAATACATAAAATTCCACCAGTGTATCTTTAATAATTAACCTTTTCCCCATGAAAAGCTTATTCTCTTAACAAATATCCCTGTGTGGCAATATAAGCTTATTGCAAAATTATGTCCCTTTAAACAACATGCTTGACTGTTAATGTTTCCAGTTGTCACTGAGTCGAGTTAGTTGCAACAGACTCTCTTGCTTCTCTTAAGAAAGTTCATTTGGGGGCAGCTGGGTGGCTCAGTCCGTTGAGTGGCCAACTCTTGATTTTGGCTCAGGTCATCATCTCACGGTGTGAGATCAAGACCTGAGTTGGGCTCCGTGCTGAGCGTGGAGACTGCTTGGGATTCTCTCTCTCCCTCTCTCTCTCTGTTCCCCACCCCCCCCCCCCCTGCTTGTACATGTGCTTGCACGCACTCTCTCCCTTTCTCTCAAAATAAAGGAACATTTAAAAAAAAGCTCATTTGTGGTTGGAGCATTTGACTTGTTTATGTTTTAACGAAGTAAAAGAGAAGAGTTAGACATTCTGTCGTTAAGACCAAGCATAGTAATGAAAGGTGCAAAGCAAGAAACTTATAGAGATCAAGTCTTTCCGTTTTTCCCCTGCCTGAGATTATATCTGCTTATAAGAGGCTAAGCCCAGGAACGCTATTGTCACAGAGGCAGGAAGAATAACAATCTGAAGCTGGTGAGCTTAGATCTGCACTTTTGTGCAGATTCAGCATTGAAAGCCAAGGAAATCCAGCAAAGCCTTGCTGAAAAATACAAGGGAAGAGAACAGAGTGGTTTCTCCAGTTTGCCTGCGTTCTGTTAGGTGATTAAAATAAGGCTGCCTCAGATGCTGGTATTTTCATGGTTCTGTAAACGTGACTGTTTTAGAGAACAATTTTATTGGGGATCTCACTATGTGACCTGTGAGAAAGAACGTGGATTTTAGCAACAGACTGATGCACATACTTACACCCCCAGAGAGAGCTGATCCCGTCTTCGGAAGTGACCTGTGCATTTATTGCTGCTTTGATTTAGTTGCTATTTCTTTTGTTTTTTAAGTTTACTTATTTATTTTGAGAGAGAAGGAGAGACAGCAGGGGAGGGGAAGGGGCAGACAGAGAGGGAGGGAGAGAGAGAGAACACAAGCAGGCTCTGCACTGTCAGCACGAAGCCTGATGCGGGGCTTGAACCCACGAACTGTGAGATCATGACCTGAGCCAAAATCAAGAGTCAGATGCCTCACAGACTGAGACACCCGGGCGCCCCTCTGCATTCCATTTTCAATACGAGTTATAAATTCTCCTCTGTGCTATTTGGGCTTAGATTTCCAATACCGGAGAAACATTAAAGCTTATCTCACTCAAACTCCTCATTTTTATAGATAAGGAAACAGAATCCAGAGAGTTTATAAGACTCACCCAAGGTCGT
The DNA here is from genome assembly GCF_008692635.1 of Crocuta crocuta. NCBI lineage: Eukaryota > Metazoa > Chordata > Mammalia > Carnivora > Hyaenidae > Crocuta > Crocuta crocuta. The sequence goes on along the minus strand of NW_027529428.1, from coordinate 12,654,844 downwards.
TTTAACTAGTTAATATTTAGAGGTTTTGTGTTTGCGCTGGTTTATTTATTTTTTTACAAGAAATCCAACATTATTTTCTTTGATTATAAATCAGCTCTGTGTTGAACAAACCCAGGTTCATACTGGCAGATTTCAGTGAGCCACTCAACCACTTTTCCCAGAAATAAAGCAAAGATATCTATTGGGAGTTGAATTGTGTCCTGTGGGAGCTCATGTGTTGAATTCCTAACCTCCAGGGCCTCGGAACGTGGCCTGCTTTGGAAGTGGGGCCAGTGCAGATGTAATTAGTCAACCTGAAATGAAATCGAGCTGGAGTGGGCTGGACCCCTAACCCAGTGTGACTGGTGTCCCCATCAGAGGGGGGAGTTTGACCTCAGACAGGCACTCAGGGAGAAGAGCGCGTGAACATGAAGGCGGAGATCATGCCCCGGTGTCTGCAAGCCAAGGAACAGCCAAGACTGCAAACTGTCAGAAGCTAAGTGAGAAGCTGGGGCCAGATCTCCGTCCTCCCAACCTCAGGAGGAGCTCCCCACTCCCACCCCCCGGCACTGTGAGCCAGTACTTTCTGGAGCTTAAGCCTCCGCTTGGGGGTACTTTGTTTGCAACCCAGCCAATGAGTACAATACCCACGGTAGTCGGTTATCTAAGGAATCAGGAGGGCCACAAATGCCGTGATTGCGCCTTCGGAAGATGCATGAGAACCTCACTGAGCCCACAAATACTTAGTATTAATATGAAAGCAATTTGTGTCTGTGGACCGAGTGCCACTGATTGCCCAACTACCAATTACGAAGGTTTCCTAAAATCCAGCGTAATGTCAGCCTGTGGGGCTTCCGGAGACTTCCGACTGCCTGGCCCGCCCAGCCTCGAGGGGGCCCAGATCCACTGTGCAGGAGACTACGGGCTGGACTTCCGCATCCCGATCTCCAGGTAGTACAGCCCATGATAATGACCTTACGTTTCCTTTGCTTTCTTGAGAGCCATTCCCTCGTACTATGGGAAAAGCCATATCCCTGTTCAGTGTAAAATCCTTCTCTCCTAAGTTGTCATTTCCTTTAGCATGTCCCCCACAGGTCACTGCATAATCGAGGGAGATGAGAGGTGGACAGCAAGGGGAGGGGGGGATGTTTATCTCCTTTTTGGTCCAGTCTCACGCGGACGGAGGAAAGCCTAGGATGTAGCCTTCCCCACAGTACCACCAGGAGGTACTAAGCTTGGCTTAGGTGACAAAATCTCTCTTAGGAGGACTCACCACGGAGGTACACAGTCTCAGCCCAGAGGTGGGAACAGTATAACCTTTGAAGCCTTTGTCCCGTTGAAGACTGTTTACCTGAGCTGGCAGGGAAAATTATGGTCCGGAGGTGGAAATACGGAGGGCAGCAAATGAAAGAATTAGTGCCCTGTTAAAATTAGATCTGCCGATGAAGCAGGGAAACCTTTGCCCGCTCGGGCGGTTGAGGGCACTCTCCCAGGTCTTTGACCAAGGACGCAGCCTCGGCCACAGAGGAGGGGACATTTAGCCCATGGCCGCAGGGGGCCCCTATCCGCCACCACCGATTGCAGGGGACTAGCTCAGGAAGGGCTGGATTCTCGGCGAGCTCTGCCGGGAAGTCCCCCGGCCCCTTGCCTCACCTTTTTTTTTTTCTCTTTTCCTTGTTTTTTGGTTTTCCTGTTTGGCTCCGGTAACAATTCTGCTTATCAGACCACCTCAGGTTTCAGCCCCTGGATTGCTTTTTTGCCTTTCAGAAAGCGAGGAAATTACCAAGAATTACAAAAAGGCAAGTCAGAGCCACGGCATTTCGAAAACAACCGTATTGCTCTGCCCCGCGTGGCCTTTGGAGAGGGGAGAAATGATCAAATCGGTGGCTTTGAATCCTGAGCCGCTTTGCATGACTCATTAAACTGCCATTTTGAACACTTTTGCCTCGTGTTGTGAGAATGACAGAATCCTAGAACAATCTATACGTTTAAATCCTTTCATATTTGAAAAGCCTCGTGGCACAAGTGCCTTCGGACGTGAGCACAAACATCAATTGAAATACACTACAGTCATAATAGACCTAAATCTGATAAGCCGTCAGAGCGTGGCCCGGCAGCGGGGACTCTTAAATCAGGACTCACAATTAATTGCTACTCTTTTATTTATTAGCTTGAATCCCTCCTTGGATACAGTTGACTTGCTACTTCCTGGGATGAAGCCCCAGCAGAGGCGGGAATGAATAATTTTAAAATTAGGAAGCAATTTCTTTGTTACAAACCTGGGCTCAGACATGGTCAATTCCCAGCGGCTTCCTTTGTCCAGCGCCGCACCCTCTGAACTTGGGAAGGGCACGCATTTTTTCCTTCCTTCTACCTCTGCCGGGCAGAAAGGCAGCTTCTGGGAGGCCAGTTCTTGGAGGCCACTGGTGTTACCCTTCCCAAGGACTTGGCATAATTTCCCAGAATCTCCTTCTCGGCACCCTACAGGCTCGTTAAACACCAATATTATATTGAAAAAAGTAAAACTCGCTCTTGGGTGAACTTGCCTTTTCTATAGCTCTCTTTTATCCCACCTCCAGCCTGGTTTATTCATTCCTGATAATTAGGTCAAGGTCGGCACCTCTCGGAGAAGAGGATTTTGCACTTTGAACCTTCGGTAGATTTGAGCTGAGTCAGCCCAATGAATCCTGAGGATTTGATTTCAGAGGCATTAGGAAACCACGTTCCTTCCTGCTTATTTAACAGCATCCTCCATTGTCTAGGGGTGTCTAAAATTCTACCGTTAGGGATGTCATCCTTTGCCTTTGTTCCGTGGTGAAACATATTGTCACGGGTAGCATCACATGTTACGCATTAACAGTCTTTGACAGTTGAGCCTGAGTAAATAAGTTCATTGACTCCTATCTTGAGAGGAAGCCAAGTAAGGGAGAAAGGAAGGAAGCGAAGAGACAGTGGCTCGGAAAGGGCCACCCACAGTGGTGAGACCAAGAGAACAAACAACACCTAGAGCCCTGCTCTGGAGTAGCTTTGGCGCTACCCTTGGGAAAAATGGATTCGCATTGTTTGACATGGATACATATCCCAAGGTCCTTTGGTATTAAAAAAAAAAAAAACTATTTATTATAGTTTTTCCTGATTATAAAAGTCACTGGTGCTTATTATAGAAAACCTCATAATATATGTAAAAATATAAAAATGCTCGGGGCGCCTGGGGGGCTCAGTCGGTTGAGCCTCTGACTTAGACTCAGGTCTTGATCTCACAGTTCATGAGTTTGAGCCCTACATCGGGCTCTGTGCTGACAGCTCAGACCCTGGATCCTGCTGCGGATTCTGTGCCTTCCTCTCTGTCTGACCCTCTCCTATTTGTGCTTCAGCTCTCTCTCTCAAAAATAAAATAAACATTAAACCTTTTTTAAAAAATATAAAAATGCTCATAATCTTATAATCTGGACATATCTAATACTTTGCTACAGTTTTGTGTAATTAATATCATGCATTATGTAAAGATGTTTTTTATTCTTATTTATTTATTTATTTCTGAGAGAGAGAGAGAGACAGACAGACAGACAGTGTGAGCAGGGGAGGGTCAGAGAGAGAGGGAGACACAGAATCTGAAACAGACTCCAAGCTCTGAGCTGTCAGCACAGAGTCCGACGCTGGGCTCGAACCCACAAACCGTGAGATCATGACCTGAGCCGAAGTCAGACGCTCAATCGACTGAGCCACCCAGGCGCCCCAAGATGTTTTTGATTCTATCTTTCACAATTAACACTATGTTGTGAGCATTTTCTCACAGTGATTTTTTTCATGTCTACGTAATATTCCACTGTTTACTTAACTAGTTCCTCGTTCAATCTCTGCTGTTAAATATGACAACAGCCAATATTTACAAAGCTTTCTTGGTCCTTGTCTACACGGCTTACACGGGTTAATTCACCTCACCGTCACAAGAGCCCAGGGAGGAGGTACAAGTATTATTAGTATTTTAGAGAGGAGGAAGCAGGAACGGAGAGGTGTCTTGTCCAATGTCACTGGCCAGTAAAGCCCTGGTGCCAGCATGGCTCCAGCGCCTGGGCTCCTAATATTTCTGCACAAGCGCGATCATTTCTTTAGTAGAATCTCCAGGTCAGAGTTTCAAGAGCACTTTTAAGGCTCTTGAAGCATTGCTAAGTTGCTTTCTGCACAAGTTACTCTTCTGACAACAAGTTTCTATTTTCTTCCTTGATGTTTAAAAACAAAAGTGAAAGACAGAAACACCTGCCTCGTTGTAGCTGAATGGCTCTATTTACATCCTGCCCCCGCACCCCCCTCCATCCCTGAGTGGAGGCAGGAGGAGGGGCCCAGAAAACAAAGGTTAGTCTGCTCAGGAGGCCTCGAGTCCTTGAGTTATGGCAGCTTTGGGGCAGCTTTGAAAGCACATTTAGATCTGACGCATCCTGGGCCTGACCTCCCTGCTCTTTGAGTTGCCTTGGAAACGAGGCGAATTATCAGCGTCCCTCCCTGTGGGCTGCTTTTCCAAGCACGGGGCTGGGGGGGTCGGGGAGTCAACGACAGGAATCTTCCCAGCCCTCTATCTGCAGAGTACACAGTGTGCACGGACGTGTCGGCATCCGGACGGGCTGCCTGGAGGGGGCAGCCCGGCGGGTCACAGCTGCGGCGGGTCAGCCCTGACGTTCACAGGGTTAGGTGTTTACGTGCTCCGTGTTTTTGGTAGAAAAGGCTCCTGAATGTTTCCGTAGAAGATGGGCTAAATGAATGATGGCGTATCCACTTACTGGCATCGCGTGAGTGAGGTCATCAGTATGTGCAGACATGGAACGATGCCCAAAGCATTTAGTTAAGGGAAAAAAAGGACAAATTATAGAATTGGACCCATTATTCATTCCCATTTCAGCATATATACAGAAAAAAAAAAAAAGATTTCTTCCAGCAACTGGGATGGGAAGGGTTTAGGGCCTTCTATTTTCTTTCTTACCTATGTTTATATTCCTTGACATTTTCAGTGAATATTATTATTTTTTTAATGTTTTATTTCTTTCTGAGAGAGAGACACACACAGTGTGAGCAGGGGAGGGTCAGAGAGAGAGGGAGACACAGAATCTGAAGCAGGCTCCAGGCTTTGAGCTGTCAGCACAGAGCCTGACCAGGGGCTCGAACCCACGAACCATGAGATCATGACCTGAGCCAAAGTCGGATGCTCAACTGACTGAGCCCCCCAGGCGCTCCTATTTTTAAAGTTAATTAAAAACCAGGGCACCTGAGGGGCTCAGTCAGTTAAGTGTCCAACTCTTTCTTGACTTCGGCTCAGGTCATGATCTCAGTTTGTGAGTTTGAGCCCCACATCGGGCTCTGTGCTGACAGCAAGAAGCCTGCTGAGGATTCTCTCTCCCTCACTCTCTCTCCGCCCCTCTCCCGCACTCTCTCTCAAGATAAATAAATAAATGTAAAGATATATATAATTAATTTAAAACCAACAGAGAATTTGCAGTAAGATAGAACACTTGGGGTATGAAATTTTGAACTACACGAACATAAAAAGTCACATTTACAAGGAGGGAAAACATATAAGGAAGAAAACAGGATCTCAGGCAATCTGGTACAATTAATACAAAAGACTCATTGAACTGGTATTTGGGAAATGAAAGCGTGTTTTTTCTCATTATGTTTTCTAAATGTTTGCTGATGTAATGATGTAACTATTCTACACACCATTTACACATTTCCAACGTGGATATAACGAAAGAAAGCACGCAATTGTATTAAAAGCACACCACAAAGGCCATGCTACAAGGAAAAGAGGGAGTATACAGGAGCAGCAAGAGCGAAGCTTAGGATCCAGACACCTGCATCTCCCCCAGGCTTGCTGTGTGACCTTGGGCAAGTCACTTGGCCTCTCTAGGCTTTGGATTCTTTATCTAGCCTGGAGGCTCTCAACCCTGACTGCACATCAGAATCACCTGGGGAGGTTTTAGAACCATATCCTGGGCTCCTGGGCGTGGCGCCTGGATAGGCTCCCTGCTGATTCTGGTGAGCACACCAGGGTGAGAACCCCGATAAGCCCGCGCTCAGGGAAGGTCAGCTCACTCTTACCGGGGAGCCTCTTGACCCGGACCCAGCAGCGACTAGTGGTCATTTCAATAAGTAAAGCGAGTGTATATTTATGCAGCTCTTGGAGAAGAGAATTTTGAAAGGCATCATTTGGCTGGATCACCTCTTGGTTTTGAAAAGTGGTTGCTCTTTGTGCATAATGGCCGCTTTCTGTTGGGATTTTCCCGCGGCATTTGGGTGTAAAGAGTATGCATTTTTAAAGCTGTCCAAATGCCTATTTATGCAACAGACCATAACTCCTCTCCGGATAAGCGGCTATGCTTTATCAAATAAATGATACACATTTAAAAAACTGTCTGAAGGGGCATTTACCTGAGGGACTGTTATTGTGTTTGGATTTTTTTTTTTTTTGAGCCCTTATGGTTCATTGGGTAAATAATACCTTTTAACCAATTTTTAAACAGACGTGTCTAAGCAAGATGCCATTGAATCAATCTTACCCACTCTCATACTCTTCAACAAGGACTCTTTTAGGTTGTTTTTATTTATTAAAAATGTTTATTTATTTATTTTTTTTGAGAGAGAGAGTGCAAGCGGGGGAGGGACCGAGGATCCAAAGCAGGCTCCGACCCCATGTGGGGCTCAAACTCATGAACCACGAGATCGTGACCGGAGCTGAAGTTGGATGCTCAACCGACTGAGCCACCCTGGTGCCCCTAAGTTGTTTTTATTTTAAATTTTACATTCAGATAATTTACTGGAAGGAAGGAAGGAAGCAAAAGGAAGAAAAGAAGAGAAAGGATCAGGTCTTTAAAACCCCCGGGGTGGCTCAGTCAGTTGAGGGTCCAACTTCAGGTCAGGTCATGATCTTGCATTTGTGGGTTGGAGCCCCGCATCAGGCTCTGTGCTGACAGCTCAGAGCCTGGAGCCTGCTTCCGATTCTGTGTCTCCCTCTCTCTCTGCCACACCCCCACTTGCACTTTGTCTCTCTCTATCAAAAATGAATAAACATTTAAAATAAATTAAAAAAAAAAAACCTGAGCATGAAGCAGGCACTTGACCCTGGATTTTTCTCCCCTCTGGTAGATAAGAAGACTTTTGTATAGGGGCGCCTGGGTTGCTTAGTCGGTTAAGCGTCCGACTTTCGCTTAGGTCATGATCTCGCAGTTGGTGGGTTCGAGCCCCGCGTCCGGCTCTGTGCTGACTGCCAGCTCAGAGCCTGGAGCCTGTTTCAGTCTGTGACTCCTTCTCTCTCTGACCCTCCCCTGCTCACGCTGTCCCTCTCTCTCTCCTAGAAATAAATAAAAACATTTAAAAAAAAAAAAAAGAAGACTTTCTTATAAATTTCTTTTTTCTTCTAGCGGGCTGCTTCAGTTTCAGTGCTAAAATGAAGACTTTTTGCCTTTGAGGCAATAGAGCCTAACCCTGTTCTTCAGTGAACATTCCTGATTTGACTATTTTTGGAGAAAGTGGGGGGACTGGGATTGTTCCAGAACGAGAAGAAGTTATTGAGATAGGATTGTGAAATGAAGAACATGTGTTGGGACGGGGCTTGCGGCAGCATGAATCATGGGACGTGTACAGGCACCAGAGCCAGGCCTGGAGAGCTGACCCGCAGACCCCCGGCGAGGGGATGGGAAGGTTCGGTAGAGAAACACAAGCATTTCGAGCATCCGTACAGAGGACCTATAGCCTTGTACGGAGCAGCGCTGTCACTGCAGACAACAGAAGCCACTCAAGCTCGCTCCAGCAGGAAGGGGTTTGCCAAAGGATAGTAACCGATGCACAGAACCTCCAGCAAGGCCACACAGGCTTTTATATACACATTGGAAATGATACAAAACACAGATTGCGCACCCGCACCCGGGAGAAAAGGAGGAATCAGACCTTAAAAGGATAGTTTTGTGGGGGGCGCCTTTGTTGGTTAAGCATCTGACTCTTTAAAAAAATTTTTTTAAATGTTTATTTTCGAGAGGGAGAGAGTGAGTAGGGGAGGGGCAGAGAGAGGGGGAGACACAGAATCCGAAGCAGGCTCCAGGTTCTGAGCTGTCAGCACACAAGTCCGATGCTCAACTGACCCAGCCACCCAGGCGCCCCAAGCATCTGACTCCTGATCTCGGCTCAGGTCACGATCTCATGGTGCGTGAGTTCGAGCCCCGGGTCGGACTCTGTGCTGACAGCATGGAGCCTGCTTGGGATTCTCTCTCTCCCTCCCTCTCTCTCTACCCCTCACACCACCCCCCGAACAAAAATAAATAAATAAATGAGAAAAACAAATTCTCTGGCCTCATCTCAGCCCCACTGAATAAGAAACCTTGGGGATGCGGCCTAGCAAGGGGGCGCCTGCGACATGAGGGACCGGGCGCCCACAACCGCAGCCCCAGAAGAACCAGCCGCGCCAGCCGGTGTGTTTTCCAGAAGCTCTCAGCCCCTTGCCCCCGGCTGCGGCCTCACCGTGCTGACATCCAGCTCAGGGACTCCTGGAAGCCATTCTCTAGGTCCAACCAGAACCGTGTTACCCGCTGACACGCTGGCAGCAAAGGACCGCAGGCGTGTAACTTAGTTTGCAGACCACAGTCTTACTGTGGGGCTAAGCTGGAGGCGACTGGAATGGATGCTGGGAGAGCCGATCTTTGTATCCGCCACCAAGTCGGGGTCCCCTTGCGAATGCCCAATGGCTCTACACATTAGCCAGACCTTTATAGCAGAGGGCGGTGGGAAACGAAGGCTGTGGGGGCTGGCCACCCAGGTCTACCCCAGTACGGGCCAGACAGCACCCCACAGGCACCCCAGTTCTGGGATCTCCCCTCCTGCAGCCACTGTTTAGAACCCAGACTTTGCCCAGGGTTCAGGGATGTAGTCTAGGCCACCGTAACTGTTACAGAAGAACGACCAAGTGGCCTTTGACTTAAAGACACCTGTTTCCTTCCTAGCCTCCATGATTTCATTATAAGTGGAGGCTGACGGGACATGTGCCTCCACTTCCCTGAGGGAGCGCATCGCTTTCCAAGGGAGAACACTTAACGAAATCACATCTATTTGCGCACATTCCATTTAGAATCAGAGCGAGAGCTTCCCACGTGAGCCTTCATATCTCATCTTCCCCTGTCCTATTAAATGACACTGCTGAGGCCGTACTGACTGTAAGGTGGAGCAGGGGACGGAGCCGCGGCCGGGAAGTCTGTGTTCTCGGCTGGATCCACGGGCCCCCAAGGTCCAGGTGGTCCAAGAAGGACGTTCCTTCAGCCACCCCGGCTGACGCAAGCTTCCTCTCTCGCCATTCAGCAGTCAGTTCACACACCATCTCCTTACGGAAGCTATTTGCCGGGCCCCAAACTCGCATTGCCCACCCCGGAGGTCCCTGTCCATCACTCAGCGTCATCATCTCCTCAGTACGGGTCACTCTCTGAAATGAGCTCACTGACTTGTTCAGTGCCCCATCCCTCCACCAGAATATGAGCTCCCGTCTTGTCACCATGGCGTCTCCATGCCTTCCCTACCCACTGGCCAGGAGGCTCCAATGAATATCGGGAATAAATGATGAGGCACGGTTGGGGGGCCCCAGGCCCCAGGGCCCACGTCACAGCTGCGGCCGGTGAGAGAGGTGGTGTCAGGGAACACGGTTCTTCTGCAGCGTGTAGTTGCTCAGTCTCTACAGAGACAGCCCGACGGACTCGCAGGGACAGTGCGGAGGGACGTGCCCAGGGAAGGGCCGTCTGAGTCGCTCAGTTAGAGAGGAGTTCGTTCGGGCCAGAAGGGTTGTTCCGTCCTCCGGCTGCTCCTGAAGGTGGAGACTGGCTGCTGTCACCATCAAGGACACCGTAGGACTGGCACCTTTCTGACATGATGCTCGTCGCTTCTGGTGAAAACCTAGCTCATAGCACTCAGGGGTCTAACCCTGGGACGTGCTTTCAGTTAGCCGGGCCATGGCGATCTGAAGAGATCTGTGCCGTCTTCTTCACAGGCAGGCTTCTGCTTTCTCATTGCTAGATGCTTCTTTGGATTATCCTGGCGAATTCACTTTTCAAATATATTATTTTTAAAACTTGGACACTGATGCACTATTTCTCAGTATAATGATAGTTTTACATTTCTTAGAAATACAAAAAGCAAAACGGATACAAGCAAACCTTGTCCAGACCTAACTGCTCTGCACAGAAGTGCTCTGGTGCCCTTGTGAGGCCCGTCCATAGTGCACGCAGCTTCTCAGCACCTTTAGGTCCTTTGCCAAGGGAGGAAGAGGAGAGTCGCCTGCTGGGATTTTTGGGCAACGGCATGAGCTACGATATAAAGCCTGGCCCAGAGTAAGGGCTTGGCTGGGGGGCCGCCTCGGCGCAGACCCAAGGCCAAGGGAAAGGAACTGCATGGGACGGAGAACTAAGCTGCCGCCCTGGGACACGCCCCGACTCCCAGACAGACCTCCATTCCTGTGTCACTGCGGTGGCCCCGGGTTGACTACTGTCCCCTAAAAGCCACGTGCACCCAGGGCCCCACAACGCGACCTCATTCAGAAGTAGGGTCTTTGCAGATATAAGGAGGCAAGTTAAAGTGAGGTCCGAAGGACTGGGGTCCCTGTCAGAAGACGGAAGTGTGGACGCGGACTCACAGAGAGGGGTGACTCGCCTGCGAGTCAGCGACTGCTGGCCACCCCGGCCACCCCACGTTAGCCCCAGACCCCGGCGGGCAGGGCGGAAGCACGCGGCACGCGGCTGACGCCCAGGAACGCGGACCCCACCCCCCCCACCGCCTGCGCGCATGCGCCTTCCTTTATCCGCCTGCCGCCCAGCCGCTGGGCGCCGCTGAGTGGTGACATCGTGTCCGGAATAGGACCCACTTCGGAAGGTAAGCTGCAGCGGCCGAGTGAGAGGCGGGCGCTGGCACAGAGGAACCCAGGGATGGAGAAGGAGGCAGGCCCGACCATGCCGTGTATGATGGGAGCGTCCCAGGGGTGAAAAGCCAACAATCTCCTTCTTCAACAATCACCTCAGCTTCGGGTCAGGGCTGCTACAGGTCACGGGGGTGGGTGGGGGTGGGGGGTGCACCTCTCCAGGGGGTCGGCTACCTCCTTCCCGGCTCCGCTGAAGTCTCCGGCTTCATGATCACAAAGACCTTTTCTCTTTGAATTCTGCGGCAGAAACCAAGGCGCCTGCCCGTAGGAGGAGCCAGGATGGCCTTGAAGAGCGCTGATGCCCTTCTGCGTGGAGGTGGTGGCCCGGCTGACGCATCCACCTGGCCTAATTCCTTTGGGATCCGTGGTGGCCGTGGGGCCTTCACCACTGTCTCAAGTCGTGGCAACGCCCTCCTCCCCACTGCCTCCCCCATCCCCGCAGAATAGCTTTAAATTTCCGAGTCCCAGGGTTGGGCAATGAAAAAACATAAAATTGGGGCACATGGGTGGCTCAGTAGTTGAGTGTCCAACTTTGGCTCAGGGCATGATATCACCGTTCGTGGGTTCGAGCCCCACATCAGGCTTTATGCTGACAGTGCAGAGTGTGCATCAGATCCTCTGCCTCCCTCTCTATCTGCCCCTCCCCTTCTCGCACGCTCTCTCTCTCAAAAATAAATAAACGTTAAATTTTTTTTTACATTACATAAATAAAACAAAATTGCAAATCCCCATAAAACCCTCTAAAAATGTTTCTGTCGCTGGTCTGGATTCACATAATCTATTGTATCTGAGTGCTGGCTGGTGGACCCTTCCAGTGGGCCTTTTCTTCCAGGAAAAGCTGCCAGGTCTGGGATTCCGGGGTAGATTGGAGTGAGCAAGCCAGTGGCACCCACCACGCGTTACTGAAGATACAAAGTCTAGCCTTAATGTCATGTCTGAGAACACACTTGGCTGGTGATGTGATGGCCCTATAGTCTCCACGCAGGCTGCTGGGAGTCAGCGATGGGCTGGAGACCCCAGTATCGATCCAGTGACTGAACCGAAGCATCTGGGTCCGCTCCACTCCGCAGGTTGCCAGTCATGAGGCCCAAGCGGCCCTCTTCCCACTTAGCGCCAACGCTGGCCCCTGTTCTCTGATATTCTCTCCCGTCTGCTCTACGTACCCATAATTTATGTCTACTTTTTTTTTTTGAGTGGTTTATTATTTATTATTTTTTTTTAATGTCTTATTTATTTCTAGGAGAGAGAGAGACAGCGTGAGCAGGGGAGGGTCAGAGAGAGAGGGAGTCACAGACTGAAACAGGCTCCAGGCTCTGAGCTGGCAGTCAGCACAGAGCCCGACGCGGGGCTCGAACCCACGAACCGCGAGATCATGACCTAAGCGAAAGTTGGACACTTAACCGACTAAGCCACCCAGGCACCCCTGAGTGGTTTAATTCAAACCTGTATTTCTGTTTCCAACATGTTGATTTGCAGACCACCTTCTTGGTGCACGTGTATAACCAGTGAAAACAAAAGGCAAAGAATTGCACTAGTATAATTCGGTCCCTTCCAGTCACAAAGGATGGAAGTAGAGAGAAGTTTCTACTTTTAGGGGCCAGAAGTGCAACCTTACTGTGTACCCAGAAGAGGAGAAATCAGAGTGCTTCGTGAGTGAACAGCATCAAAGGCCACCACACTCTGTCTGCCTGGCAACCCAGTGCCCAGCTCACTCTCCTCCTGTGCACACAATATACTCATCCCTCTCTCTCCTGCCCCTTGGAGCCCAGATGTCCCATCCATTTTCAGTCTCCAGTTCAAAATTTGGGATCTGAGGACAGCCTGTACTTCAGTGAATGAGGTGCAATCTCATCTACCTGGAAACCAGTGAGCTAGAAAGCTGGGCTGTGGCCCCCACCGCATATGCAAAGGCTGTGTCAGGATAGGATCTGTGCACTAACCACTCCTTTGGGAAAGGAAAATGGGAGGCGCACAGCATTCTGGGTCCACAGCAAGACTGAGGGTGTGTAGCAGGGAGAGCCTCGTTCTCGAACGGGCCCTGATTCAGCTTCCTGGAGGCAGCTCCCTGTCTGTGCCACCCATGGCCTGTGGTTCCACCTCACTGTTTGATCATTCTCCTAAATGTCATTTGAATAGGGCACTTGTAGAGGACATTCTGGGGGGAGGGACAGCTTTCTCAGGTGGTTGAAGGGATCAACATTTATTTAAAATATCAAGCGGGGGCGCCTGGATGGCTCAGCTGGTTAAGTGATAGACTCTTGATTTCAGCTCAGGTCATGATCTCATGGTTCGTGACATTGAGCCCCACGTTGGGCTCTGCGCTGACAGCGAGGAACCTGCTTGTGACTCTCCCTCTCTCTGTCACCCCTCAAAATAAATAAAGAAAACACTTTAAAAAAAGGATGGGCTAAATATTCTTCCTGGGTTACTCAAATGAGCCCTCACCTTTGGGGCACCTGACTCAGTCCCCAGAGAGGAGGTCTGGAGCCCTGCAAACATGCACCCTGCAGTTAATCAGACACTCCTGCCTCAACGTTTCCTTCCTTCCTCCTCCCTACTTCATCCTTCATGCTCTCCTTCCAGCCAAATGATTATTAACATTTATGCTTTTATCTCTAGTGCCTGGCAATATGGTTGAAATATACCTACAATTTCTCCCCTACTATCAAGGATTCTCCTGGGCCCTAGGGATGTAAATCTTCAATGAGGGTTGTTCAGGGCCCAAGGGACATAAATATTAAACAGAACACACTCCATGCTGGATAGCCCCCCTTGCCCAGCCAGATTGGCTCTCCACCTCTCCACCCTGCTCTCTGCCCAGAAGCGTGTGTGATTCTGTGGACCACCTGCTGGACTCCTTCCATCTCTGGCATTGGTTTAGCCAATGGGGAGCCCTGGTAGAGACTGGAAGATGGCAGGGGGGTGAGGCTGGGATATTGATTCCCCTGGATTGTCCTTTTCTGTCCCTGAATGATTGTCCCAGGCTGCCGATGTCCCTCCCATGAAGGAGACCTTTTCCATTTGACTGTCTCCTTCTGGCCTTACTGGCTCTGGGTACTGTGGTATCCTCTGTGCTTTTCCCTCTGCCAGCTTTTGTCTTTCTGAATTGTCCCTTATTAAGTCCCCATGGACTTTTCCAATTTGGCAGTGGTACCTGTTTCCAGTCCCTGACTGGTCCACAGCTCTGCCCTCATCAGACATGAAGACAGACAAGGAAACAATATCCATACTATGTTGCCATGGTAACTCTAACACAAGAAGCTGGGGGAGTTAGTGTGGGTGAGTATGGGTGAGAGAAAGTTCTTATTTTTTTAATGTTTATTTTTGAGAGAGAGAGAGAGAGAGAGAGAGAGCAAGCACACAAGGGAGGGGCAGAGAGAGATGGGAGCAGATGATCTGAAGCAGGCTCCAGGCTGACAGCAGAGAGTTCAATGCAGGACTCGAACTCATGAACCATGAGATCATGACCCATGCCAAAGTTGGATGCTTAACAGACTGAGCCACCCAGGTGCCCCTAAATTACGATTTTTCAATGATGATATATTAATTTTACTTCAGAAAATATCCACGGAACCATGAACAATGGTAATCTCTGGGTAATGAGAATATAAATATTTTTTTCAAATTTATATTATCTGTTGTATTCATTATCTATTGCTACAGAGCAATGTCACTGCAAACTCCATGGCTTAAAACAACACACAGCTATTACTTCATAGTTTCTATAGATCAGGAGACCAGGCACAGCTTAGCTGTGTCTGCTGCAAGGGTGTAATCAAGATGATCACTGGGGCTGTGGTCTCATCCGGGGCAAGAGTGGGAAAGGATATACTTCCTTGCTCATGTGGTTGTCAGGAGCATTCTGTTTCTTGTGGGTTGACAGACTGAGGGCCTCAGTTTCTTGGAGGCTGTTGGCCAGAGGCCACCCTCAGCTCCTTGCCATGTGGATCTTGCCAACACGACCACTACTTCCTCAAAGCCAACAAGAAGAGACTCCTTTAAGACAGGTACTACAGCCTTATGTAACATGACCACAGAGGACACATTCTATCTCCTTTGCCATCGTGAATGGGGAGAAGCAAGTCAAGGGGAAGGACATCACAAAGGTGTGAACATCAGGAGATGATGGGGACAAACACAGTCTGCCACACTTGTTTCCTATTAGCAATTTACAGTAAACCTAGAGCTTCTATAATAATGTACTATTTTAAAAACGTTGTATTCATTTTCAGAAATTTAATAAGCAACAGAAAAAAGATTATTTATAAACAACCTAAAAGGTATTGGTTTCTTGGTAAAGAGAATTTCTTAAGTTAAGGCTTTGTTCTGATTGTGTTTCTTAAAGTTGAAATCTGGTTAATGAAGCTAATATAAAGGATGAGACCTATGTTTTTTGTTTATGGGGCGTTTTTTGGTGTTTTTTTTTTTTCATTTTTTTGTTTTACAAGAAGACCCCTGAACCCTTCTCTGAAATTGGTGGGAGATCATCAAGGGCTAAAAGGCAGGGAGTAACATACCAACTGCCCATGTGGCCACATCTGGAAGATGATGCCTCCTGTCCAGCTCTTCAGAACTTCCTGGGGGTTGGTCTTCTCAAAAAACCCGACAGTTTCTTCTGAAGGCCACCCTTTACCTGGGGCTGTGGTGCTATGTTCGAAGAAAACCTCAACCAGAATGTGGAGAACTCAGTTCTGGCTTAGAACACATTATTTTTGTAACATTAAGTGAGAAATCTAGTTTATCTGGGTTTCCATTTTTGTCCACGTGAAGCGGAGTAAAAATGACACTTGTATCAGCTGATTCTGTAGAGGCAGATGGATGAGATAAATCAATCCACGCTCATCTCGCTTCTAGAAGTTCACTGTTTAGAGTCTGGCAACTCCAGCCTAGGCTTTCTTACCTCTCACAGTGTTTCCTGTTGAAGACCTAACTCGGTATCAGGAGGGTTCTCCCCACCCATAGTCTGTTGCCACTGCTTCCTGGTTCAGATTCTCCGGTGTGCAGTAAACACCTTCCTCAATGGCAATCTGGTTCACAGGGAACAACCCCTTCCTGGTCTCCCTTAACTCACACAGCAGACCCCTGGCCAGATGTCTGGACAAGGGATGGGCTCAAACCCAGCTAGGCCAATTGGTTTTGTATCTTTAGGAAGTTGGAATGGGATTTCCTGCCCCTCATCTCACTGTGTCCATCAGAAGAAGGACAAGTTGGACAGATGGACGGACCTTCTTCCCAGGTTCATTCGGTCAGCTGTTCTACTCATTCTTTCATTCATTCAGGAAGCATTCATTGTGTGATTTACAGGCACTTTACCCCATTTCATTTAATCTTTACGACAGAATTGCACCCATTTGACATTCTAGAAGTTCAGTGGCCATGAGTCTGAAGGCAGGCATTATTACTACCTGTATTCCACGGGTGTGGAAATGAAGTCTCAAAAAAGTAAAATAACTTGCTCATAGTGTCAGGTGTAAAGGGGGAAACCGGGAGCCTAAGTAAGGTGTGACTCCAGAGTTCCCACACTTTACCCCTGGAGCTGTGAAGGTACTTGTTGTCCAGTCTCACAGGAGTGTGCTCATGGCTGGGGTTGGGTGCCTGGTGATGGAGAGGAGGGAGAACACCCTCCTCGGACCACCCTGGGGGCAGTGCAGTATCCAGATGGAGACACAAGGTGGCAGAGAGCCTCAGGACTCACAGCTCCCCAGGCCAGGGCTGGGGCTGGTTCTTGCTTCTGCGTTCATGAATTCTTTTACATTAAGGAAAGGTTATGTCCAACTCTTCAATATGTATCCAAACAATAAGTGTTTCATAAATCACTACTAGAAATAGAGGGAGAATCGTAGAAGGGAAAACAAATGTAGGGAGAAAAAACCCAACAGTAGTGACAGGTATCAGCATTGTAACAGGCAAAGGTTCACTTGAAATTGTTTTTCTTTCTTTTTTTTTTTTAAGTATGGTTGTTTAGGTGAAGCATTGCAAGAATTTATTATTAAATGATATATTAATTCCTACCTAGTTTTAAAAAAAATAATAGACCTCTTTTAAATTTTTTCCTTATTCTTATTAGANGGGGGGGGGGGAGAGAGGGAGAGAAAGGGGGAGAGAGAGAAGGGGGAGAGAGAGAGAGAGAGAGAAAACACTAACAGGGGAGAGGCAGATGTGAGGTTCAATTTCACGACCATGAGATCATGACCTGAGCCGAAATCAAGAGATGGACACTCAACCGACTGAGCCACCCAGGTGCCCCAAAAGCTTCCTTCTAATTATGGAGTGGGAAGGGCATATCATCTCATTTTGTAGGAGAGAGGTCTACTCCGACGGTGGTTTATTTTAGTCTTACAGGGTTTTAGAATGTTAGAACTGAGACTTGATATCACGTTGTGTTTCTACGAGTGCAGGCAAAAATGGGCCCACAGAGCAGGTAAGGTTAAGGGGAGATCTGGTGTAGCTGGTCCAGGGAGCCCTCTTCGGGCCCTCACCTTACTTGATGTGAGGTACGGCACATCCAGGGGCCTACAAGAGGAGAGAGTTTTGCCTTTTTCCAAAGTAGTGTAGGACATGCTTGCAGAGATGGAAGACTCCCCCACACTCAGCCATAATGAGATCCGGAGCCGTCTTCCCTGCGGGCCACCAGTACTGGTCACGAAGCTTCACCGGTGAAAAGAAACACTCAGCGGAGCGGATGTTAAGCGTCTGGTGTGTGAGAAATGAGGGGCCGCACTGTCAACCACAGAACCGAAGCAGGGAGGCCCTGGAACGGGACCAGTAAGGGAGGCCTGTGTTTCCCTTGTGAAACCGGACGGGTGTCTCTGTCGATTGCCTTCCCTCCAGATGAGCGGACACAAGAGGCGTGCATCTCTGGTCCCTCCTGGGGCCTGCTCACACCCCTCTGGTGCGCAGCAGCCCGCCCCTCAGAACCCGGGGGGGGCACGCTTCTCCCCATCGCGCAGACACATTTGCTTGGCAAGGAGACCAGCGTTTGAGGCGTGGAAACACGAGAAGCCAAGGAACGTCAGTGCACTGTCGAACACGCAGGAGAAAGGTTATGAGTAACGCAACTTTGTTAAGGTGGGTGACGTGTGTGCCTAAGTTTGAGGACCCCTGTGGCAGCTCGGTCTGGCATAGTTGGGGGCTCTGGGGATGCTCAAAACGGAATAATAGGACCACACAGGGACAAGACCGGAGGTGGGGGGGGCTGCGTCAGGGGCTGCGGTGGGGGCAGGGGACCCACACATAAGCTGCTAGGTAGGTAGACTGGGTGAGCTCACTGACGACCTAGCTCAGGGGATTTGGTGAGGTGATGTCCGGGAAGCGCTTAGCACAGCGCCAGCCCCGAGGAAGGGACAGCAGCTGCTGCTGTANNNNCTGAACACTGCAAGGCAACCCGGGGAGTGGGGGGAGTGTGGAATCAGTTTGTCCAACATTGAGGGGAACCCAGGAGTGAGTGAGGGCCCCCCTTCCTCCTCGCGCCCCACAGACAAGTCTGCAAACTTCTCGCCGCCCAGTGTGGGTTTCTTTTCTTTTTGTCCCTCAAGGCAACCTGCCTGGGTCAGCGCTGCAGGGGACTCTCCAGATGGACCATGGACATCGATGGCTTACTAGTTTTTTTAATTATTATTTTTTAAAATTTATTCTTGAGAGAGCAAGCACGAGCTGGGGAGAAGCAGAGAGAGAGGGAGACACAGACTATGAAGCAGGCTGCAGGCTCTGAGCTGTCTGCACAGAGACCCATGCAGGGCTCGAACTCATGAACTACAAGATCATGACCTGAGCTGAAGTCAGACGCCCAACTAACTGAGCCACCCGGGCGCCCTGGACACCTGTAGTTTACATGACTGCCCGGCTGCTGTCCATGCTCACGGGGTAACTGGGAAAACACTGGGGTTGTGTGAGTGCCGGGTGCCCCTGGGGAGGCATGCCATGACGGCAACTTGGAATGCAAAGCAACCCAACCTCGAGAAAAAAAAAAGGTGCCCTTCACCCTCAGGGAAACAGCTGATCGCTGCTGCAGGGCTTGGCCATGTCTACAAAATGCTGTCACAAGCATGACCTCGTGTGATTCCTCGTCACTTGGTTTTCCAGGCGTAAGAGGCTTAGAGTAAACCGGCTACGGACTCTCTTAGGCTTTCCTTCCAGAAGGTTCTCTCTTCCTGGCTAAGTCACATGACCTGAACGTAGTAAGTAGGGCTGGCTGTCAGGCGCGTGGGTGGCCCTTTTGGCGTCTGCGCATCACGGGCAGGGTGCTGCGGGCCAGTGGTTTCCTACTTTCATGGATCCCTTCCTGCCCTGGCTCTGGACAGGGTCGCAGGCTTCCTGAGGACTCCAGGGGGCCCTTGTGTGAGGACCTCTGGGCAAGAGGGGGCCTGGCGCGGGGCTGGAAGGTGTTGGAGCTCCAGGGCACACTTCTGGATCTGCAGTGTCCAATCCGTGGCAGGAAACACGGTTTCCTCTCCTGGACTGTCTCCCTCTGATCCCCGTGGCTCCTTACCTCTGACGGAGGAGGCGCTGGCTAACACTTGGGTGGGGAAGGTTGAAGAGGAAAATTTCACAATGGCTGGATGCTCGAGGGAGCAGGGCACGTGTGCCCTGTCTTGCTGTTTGCAGTCTGGTTGCTGGAAGGGCACCTGAAGGAGCCTCATCAGAGCTTCAGCCCGAGGTTCTGTGGCAGGTAAGTAAGTTCTGTTCTTGTTGACTGATCAGCTGAAGTCTTGAGGCTTAGCGGGGAAACCACCCACAGCCTGGAGAACTCAGACGGCCACACTGCAAGGACACAGAGTCCCCTGGGGTTCAGACCTTCTAATAATACAGTTTTTGAGCAGTGCTTGGAAATGAAGCGCCCTGCTTATTGTGCCTCGCTCCTGTAGTCCCCCTCCTTGGGGTTTGACTCCCTCATCACCCGCTTTTCCGAGTAGAACAGACTTGGAGAAAGCAGCTGTGCCTTCGCTTTTTGTTCTAGAAAGTTCTGTCTTCCTAGTCAACAGGTCACATGATCCAAACAGAACTGGGACAGGGTTGTTGGGTGCTTGTGTGACTCTTCCGGGGGTCTGCAGATTAGGGGTCCAGCCCTAATTACAGTGGTCATGGGAGGCGGGAGTGTGAGACTCAGGGGCTCGTGGAAAACCAATGAGACCTCTGTGCCTTTAAGTGAGCAGAGTCTAGAATTTTTTCAGGAACCAATTTTGGGCCTGAAGGATTGTCATTGGCCTGTAGTTCGCAGGTCATCTGGTCAACGGAGGAGACTATCCCAGGAGACCCATGCAGGGTTGGGGGCCATAGACATTTGCTGAAAAAGGCGGGTGCAACTCAGTTTGTAATCTTTTCTCCGGAATACACCTGCCTTCCCCAGTTAATCTCAGGCAAAGGGCAGCTTGACTGATTTCCTCCCTGGAATTCAGGTCTCTCACACTAGAAATAGAACCCACTGGCTGTAATGCTTTGGTGAAGAATGCTTTTCTCCCTGTAACAGGGACAGAGATTCTGGAATTGGCTTTGGGGCCAGCTTTGTCACTTAATAGCTGGGTGATGTTGGGCCAGCTGCTCTCTGCTTCTGTTTCCTCATCTGCAGAAAAGGGGAAAGGAATGGTGTCCATCTACCTTACAGGTTTACGGTAAGGAAGAAATGAGGGTTAGGGTTAGCAACATGAATAAAGCACTCAGAACAATGCCTAGTATGCAATTATATGGTATGTAAGTGAAAAAATACCATTATTTTTCACTATATGAAATCGGATCAGAATGTGAAATGAAGGGGTGTCGAGCTGGTAGCTTGAAGTAGTGACAGCCTTGACCTAGGAGGCAGGAGACCTGGACTCTCTAATCAGACTTCCCACATTAAGTAATAGGGTAACTCTGAGCTACTCAGTTCCTTCATTTTTTTTTTTTTTTACTAAAAAGAAAATTTTTAATGTTTATTTATTTTTGACAGAGAGTGAGCGAGAGAGCAGGGGAAGGGCAGAGAGAGAGAGACAGAGAATCTGAACCAGGCTCCACACTAAGCCATCAGCACAGAGCCTGATGTGGGGGTCGAACTCATGAGCCATGAGATCATGACCTGAGCTGAAGTCAGACGCTTAACTGACTGAGCCACCCAGATGCCACTCCCCACCGTCCCTCATTCCTTCATTGTAAAGAGGGGTGGTGGTAACAAGCCCATCAAGAGATAATGGATAGGGGCGCCTGTGTGGCTTAGTCGGTTAGGCATCCGACTTTCGCTTAGGTCATGATCTCGCGGTTCGTGGGTTCGAGCCCCGTGTCGGGCTCTGTGCTGACTGCCAGCTCAGAGCCTGGAGCCTGTTTCAGTCTGTGACTCCCTCTCTCTCTGACCCTCCCCTGCTCACACTGTCTCTCTCTCTCTCTCTCTCTCCCCTAGAAATAAATAAAAAAAAACATTAAAAAAAAAAGAGATAATGGATAAACATACAATGCGCCATCACTCAACCATAAAAATGAATGTAGTGCTGAAACATGCCGCAACATGGATGAAACTTACAGACGTTATTCTAAGTGAAATAAACCAGACACAACCAGACGATTACTGTATGATTTCCCTTCTGTGAAATATCTAGAAAGGCAAATTCACAGAGACAGAGAGTAGAACCGGACTACCAGAGGCGAGCGGGAATGGAAAGTGGGTGGTTAATGCTCAATGGTTAGCTCTTGCTTTGGGGGATGAGGAAGTTTTAGAGATGGAGGTGCCGATGGTTATTCAATCGTGTGAATGTACTTAATGCCGCTGAATTACACGCTTAAAAGTAATTAAAATGGCAAACTTCATATTATGTGTAGTTTACCACAGTGGGGGTAAAAAAACAAACAAACAAACAAAAAACTAAGAAGGCAAATTGAGAGGGAGAAAGGTGCCTGCTATGAACTTGGGACTTTTACAGTCCGTGAGGCTGTAAATACGGGCTACCAGGGGAAAGCATGAGGTGGTGACATTAGCCCGAAAGCCTTTTCCAGCCCGAGCGCGCTGTGAGGTAAACTCCCTTCCTTTGGGGGCACTTTCAGGCCGTTTGCTTCCTTCAGGACACGTCTGGACACGTGTGCCCAGCCCCCGTTCTCTGTCCCGGGAGCTCTCCTACCTGCCCTGGGCTCTGCCTGCCACCCCTTCTCAGGCGCGCGCTTCCCTGAGACGCCCTTGCTCTTCTCCGTGTGTGCGGCTGCTTCCCACCCCAAGCCCCAGTGCCGGACTCAGCATGAGTCGCCGTGGGTGCCCGACAGGGTTCCGCCCTGCACTCCTTGCTGGAGGAACTGCACCTGCCGACGGCCTGGCTGTGTCACGTTCTGGCCCCTGGTTTGGCAAACTCTTAGACTTCTGCCTTACCCTCTGCGACCAACACACCTGGCCTGGTGACCCAGAACATACATGTGCGCATGCACGTGCACACACAGGTGTGCATGTAGTTTCGTGAGCTATTACTAACCATTACTCTATGCGGCACAAACTGAGATGCTGGATTTACTCGATTTTTCTTTTTTTTTTTTTTAAAGGTTTGGA
>NW_027529428.1:12592893-12632365 GCF_008692635.1 Crocuta crocuta | reverse complement strand
GAGCGACGTGCGGGGTTGGTGGCCCCGCGCGAGCAGGCTCAGGGCTGCGCGACCTCGGGGATGCGCGTGCAAGCTCGCGCCCCTTCGCGCCAGCAGAGCCCACTCTGGCTTTGGACGATTTAGCTGTTTCCCGTCTCCTGGCGGGTAGCCGCTTACATGGGTCGTGCGCTGCGGGCTGGATTTTTGGCTTAGGGTGGGGACTCGCTTCCTCCCCGGGCAGGACAGAACTCCCCTTCTCCCCTTTGGCACAACTGCCCTTTAGATGTGTGACCGGGCGCCTTGGGCTCGCTGTGAACACCTTGTGGAATCTGCCTCACGGGGCAGGTTCTGAACCTTAGCCTGCGCCAGGCACCCTCCTCCAAGGGGCGAGGTGGGGTCGCTGGGAGGGGCGTGGCCCTGCGGATCCTGGAACCCACAGCATCCGAAGGCAGCTGCGGTGAGGACCCCTGGCCTGGCCTCTCTCCCTGAAGGCGCCGCGAGAAGTCGTCCACCTTAGGCACCGGCCATGGGCTGTTCCAGCCTTCCTCTGCGAGGGCCCCGAGGGTCAGGCCATCGTCTGCAAGGGGGTGCCCAGTGTGCATGCGTCACATGGTTCTCCGGGTCTACAGGGCGTTTTTGCGCTTGACCCAAGTCATGATGCAGGTGGCTCAGCCTTGACAGTGGCCCCCAGGAACGTGGCCCTCTGTATTTTGAGCAGATTCAGCAGACAGTGTAGACACAGAGTAGCCAGAAGGGCTACAAGGTGCGTAGGGAGTGAGGGAGTCCTTTCACTTCGCTGGCAAGTGGTAAAGCGGTTTCCTCTACCCAGCGCCCCACCCCCAGCCTCAACATGCACACCCAACACCCCAGCAACGTGGGGTCCATTAGGTTGGGACCATCCCCCAAAGAGTGCCCCAACCCTGAACCAGCCTTACCTGGTGAGGCTGCCTCAGAACCACCCCGTGGAGAAGAATTCAGGATTGGGGGTTGGAGAACCTTTTCTGTTGGCCACAGGATGTAGCCATGGCCTGGGGTGAAAATAATGCTTTGGGCTAGGACCTTAAAGGGCTCCAACATGACTCACACCAGTGCCCTCTTTGATTCTGTCAGCAGGAGGCCAAAGGCTGTGGAGATAAAACTCCCCCACCGCTTCCCCATGCAGGCGCCTGGGTGAGGCCGTGCGGGAGGAATCGAGTTCCTTCCTCAGTGGCGTCTCACCCGGACTGATCCTTCTCAAAAACAGCATTTGAAACCGGCTCCTAAGGCTCTTACGACAATCCTCTCTTCCAGATCCTTCTGGGCCGCTGGTCCCATAATGTCCAAGCTACCGCCTGCTGCCTACCGCTGGAAGTTCACAGTCACTGGATGCTTTGTGGCAGTGAGTGTAGTTAGGGGCTCCCCCAGGGCGATGCTCATGGTAGTGATGATGGTACAGCTGGCAAGTGACATGAAGTGTCCGCCGTGGAAAAGGGCCTGCAAACATCAGCCTCAAGGAAGGACCAAATTTACTGTGTCTGCCCTTTCTCACAGGTGTTTAAAGGAGGGTGCTAGGTCTCCAAATCCAGGCCAGAAGCACTCAGGGGGAGGAACTTACTGGGAAAAATTTATTGCATTTTATGGCTCCAAATCCTTTATTCCTGCTAGAGCCAAACATTCTGCTGTAGCTTTGAGTGCTACTCACCAAAGAGGCAGGACCTGTCTCCCAATCTCCTTGAACCTGGGCTGCCCTCGTGACTTGCCTGGGCCAAGACACTGTCATGGAAAATGATGGGGTACCAGCACTGAACTGAAGCCTGAAGAAGCCTGTCCACTTGTTCTTGCATCGCTGTCATGCCCTTGAGAACATTCTTGGGCTCTTCAGCCGGAAGGTACGAGTCACAGGGCTAAAACACCTCAGCTACGTGACTAAAGCCAGCTTCAATCAGCTGACAGGTACAAGAGGAGACCGGCCAAGGTCAGCAGAGCTGACGGTCAGTGGACCACTCAGACACTCAAGCAATAAATGCTCCTGGTTGGGGCGCCTGGGTGGCTCAGTCGGTTAAGCGTCCGACTTTGGCTGAGGTCATGATCTCGTGGTTCGTGAGTTTGAGCCCCACATTGGGCTCTGTGCTGATCGATCGGAGCCTGGAGCCTGCTTGGAGTTCTGTGTCTCTTCGTCTCTCTGCTCCTCCCCTACTCATGCTGTGTCTCACTCTCAAAAATAAACAAACATTAATAAAAAACAAACATTAATAAACAATGCTCGTGGTTGTATGCCACGGAGGCTTTGAGGGCTGTGTGTTACACAGCATTACTTTGGCCACAGTAACTGACATGCCCACTTATAAACCAGAGAATGATGCACCCTTTGAGGAATTATTGGCAGCAACTTTCACCTTTCGCTGGTCTTTGATTCTATAGATGTGTTTACCATTTTCATAGAAACCACAGAACGGGCACGACAAGAAGGGAAAAGTCATTCTTTATTAGGCATCAGATCGACGGAGGTAGGAGGAGCAAAGCCAAGAAAAGTGACGCTGTATGTCCACTGGTTCTGGAAGATACCAGACGTCTGTATCCAGACAGGGCGGCTGCTTGTAGCAGCTGGTATTCTTCATGTTGGCATCTGGATAAAAACTCCTGCTCACGTAGAGGTCAGGCTATGGACAGATCATTGAGAGGTGACCTTTCTAAGACTTACGGGGAGGCAGTGGCAGTGTTTGGCTTCCTTAATTTCAGTTTGGATCAGATGCATGGGTAAGAATCTGGCCATACAAATTTCATGATTCCAAGCCTGTGGGTCCAGCAATCGTGGGGTTATTGGCTTCCTGGGCTACAGTTCCCAAACTCTTAACACATAAAGATAAATAGAAGTACTCTGTCCTACCTTGTGAAGTATTACGCAGGCCAGAAAACACCGCAGGGTCTGTAAGATCAACACCAAGCTTCTGGCTACTTGGTTATTTATGTATTTGGTCACAGATCCTGACAGTGATTGAATGAGGCATGTGGAGGAACTTCATTACTGTTCTCTGGTCAGTCAAGGCCTGCCATCAGTCAGCGTCAGCAAGTGTACATTCTGAAAGTGCATCGTCTCTCAGGAATTAATTTATGGATGGGGAGGCTACAAACGAGGTGCCTCCAGTTTCCCTGTGAAGCACTAATTTCTCCTCCCTCTTCTGACTCATCTCAACTCAGTCTCTGACCCCAGAGCTACGGACACGCACCACACGTGCCTCTGGGTGGGGAGATCCTTCGAGTAGGTCCCAGGGGCCCCAGCGGCTTTCCCTCACAGATGCCCCTGTCTCTCAGACCTTGGCATGAGCATCCAGAATGACCGCCGCCCTGGCTCCGAAAAGGGAAAGCATTGTGAGCCCCCGCCCGACGGAGACCAGGAACAGAGAGAGGAATTCAGGGGCAGCAGCTGGGAGGCCATCAGCACAGCACACCCGCCCCTTAGTGCCGCACTGGGCTTTCGGGAGGAGACGGTGGTTTGCAAATGAGCATTCGCAAGGGAATGAGCCAACACAGACAGAGACTCAGTGGGATCAGCGCAAATAAAGATTTCTTTCTTTCTAAGTGTAATGTGTGCATCATTTTTCTTGCAAGACTGCAGTGATTCAAGTCAAGGCTTCTGGCCGGAT
Organism: Crocuta crocuta; assembly: GCF_008692635.1. NCBI lineage: Eukaryota > Metazoa > Chordata > Mammalia > Carnivora > Hyaenidae > Crocuta > Crocuta crocuta. The sequence continues at coordinate 12,628,763 of NW_027529428.1, read as the reverse complement.
TCTAAAACCCAGTTCTGCCTGAACACCGGCAGAACTGGTGCATTTGCCATCAAGCAAATGCAACTTGGTAAAATTTGTGAGCCAAAGGTCCACAGAGAACAAGCTACCCGTTAAGTCTTAGTCACGAAATTACAAACATTACAACGATCACGGAACACNGACCGCCGCCCTGGCTCCGAAAAGGGAAAGCATTGTGAGCCCCCGCCCGACGGAGACCAGGAACAGAGAGAGGAATTCAGGGGCAGCAGCTGGGAGGCCATCAGCACAGCACACCCGCCCCTTAGTGCCGCACTGGGCTTTCGGGAGGAGACGGTGGTTTGCAAATGAGCATTCGCAAGGGAATGAGCCAACACAGACAGAGACTCAGTGGGATCAGCGCAAATAAAGATTTCTTTCTTTCTAAGTGTAATGTGTGCATCATTTTTCTTGCAAGACTGCAGTGATTCAAGTCAAGGCTTCTGGCTGGATTCTAAAACCCAGTTCTGCCTGAACACCGGATTTATAAACACTTCATATATCACACAAGCTCTAGAAAGATAGATTTGCCATCAAGCAAATGCAACTTGGTAAAATTTGTGAGCCAAAGGTCCACAGAGAACAAGCTACCCGTTAAGTCTTAGTCACGAAATTACAAACATTACAACGATCACGGAACACGGACACTTTGGATGCCTATCCAACAAGCACCTGCGCTTGAGAGAGGAGAGGACTTGTCCCGCTCGCTGCCTATGAGTGGCGGTTCTTAATGTGCAGCCACCAGACCAGCGAGATCAGCATCACCGGGGAGCCTGTTTAAAACGCCCATTCTTGGGCCTCTTCCCAGACCTACCGAATCAGAGGCTCTGGGCTGGGGCCCAGCAATCTGAGTTGTCACCAGCGCACGGATTCTGACGTGCGTTCAAGTCTGGGAAGCACAGCTTTATGAGATACGACCTGCCTTACAAGGCACACAGGGGTCATGGCTTTCCGTGGCCAACATCTAGTCCTTAGTGCCCTAAGGCATCTATGTAACAGGGCCCCTTCTCCCGTGTTACCTTCTCCCCAGTGCATCCAGAAGGCTCCTGGCACGTACCAGCTTCGGGCAAATAAGGCAAAGTGTTCTCGACTGAGTCCACAATGCTGGTGTCCTTGCTGTCCACAAGTCACCCACTAAGCCATTCGATTACAGCAGCGTCTACCTCCCAGAACCAATTTCTATATCAATGAAGAAAACCTAAGTGATGCTGTGGTGACAAGTCACCTGTAAACTCCCCTCACGTAACCCAAAAAAGGTTTATCTGTGCTCGTAACACAAGTAAACAGGTAAGACGGGTCGGCAAGGACACTGTGCTCCAGGCGGTCACTGGCAGACCCTGGTGACAACGGCTGCCACGAACACCATGATGGGAGGAGGGGGCCCAGTGAACCACGTACTGGCTTTTCAAGCTCCCACCTGGAATCGACACATGTCTCCTCCACTAATGTGTCACTGCCAAAGGAATCACATGGCCCAACCTACCTGCAAAAGGAGGCAGGTGGTAGCCAGAAGAAGAGGCAGAACATCTGAGATCGGCCCAAACGATGACTGTCCAGGCTTAGGGGTGGGCCATCACCCCCACGCCGTGCAGAGCTGCATGTTAACGTTAAATAACATTTAATAGACATTAAATAAATTGACTTCGGCTCAGGACACGATCTCGCCAGTTCATGGGTTCAAGCCCCATGTTCATCTCTGCGTTGACAGTCCTGGAGCCTGCTTGGGATTTTGTGTCTCCCTCTCTCCCTGCCCCTCCACTGCTCTCATGCTCTTTCTCTCTCTCAAAAGTAGATAAATGTTAAAAAAATAACAATAAAAAAGAAGAAACAACAATGGTACCAAGAGTGCCCAGCATTCATTATCATTTTGTTCCCGTCACCTTTTTAAGTAAGCTCTGTGGCCATCGTGGGGCTCAAACTCACAACCCTGAGATCAAGAGTGGTGGGCTCGACAGACTGAGACGGCCAGGTTCTCCTGTCCCTGTGCACCTTCAAATCTACAAAAGCTACATACACCCTCCTCACCTAAGATCCTTCTTGATCAAAGTTTTTCAAATTTTTTTTAATTAAAAAAAAAAATCAAAGTTAATGTACACACACGAAAAGTACACCAGTTGTGAGTGGACAGCCTAGTGAATTATGTGAAGGAACACAGGAGTGTACCTGTCTCAAGGCTGAGAAGCAAACCATCCGTAGGGTCCGCCAGCCCCTCACAGGCTTCCTCTCAATCATCTCCCCCCATTCCTAGTGGTAACTGTCCTGACTTTCAATGCCACACTTCAATTATTTTTTTAGACTCATTCATCCAACTAGTATTGGTGAGCCAGGCACCGGAACTTCTCAGTCCTGGCAGATGGTGTTACAAACCCAAGCGTGAGAGCTGAACTTGTGAGCCTCCTTTTCTGAAGACTGGCTTTTCTGGGGGTGGGGGGGTGACAATTTTATTTTTTTTAATTTAAAAAAATTTTATTTTGAGAGAGTGCACACGTGTACACATGTTGGGGAGGGGCAGAGAGAGGGAGCGAAGGAGAGAGACAGAATCCCAAGCAGGCTCTGTGGTATTAGCACAGAGCTCAACGTGGGGCTCAAGCTCACTTTAAAGCATGAGATCGTGACCTGAGCCGAAATCAAGAGTCGGCCGCGTAACCCACTGAGCCACTCAGGCGCCCCTGGAGGGGTGACATAGTTTAGACAGGCTTGCGGGACAGGAATCCTCTGAACTCTCAGGGATCCAATCCAATTAGTGACTTGTCTTTATCACCTGTTTATTTAAGCACATGATTTCACAGCAGGGCCGATGGATGCACAGCCAGAGTCCCTCTGCTGCCCGGCACGTGAGAAGTGACCGGCCCGCCCAGCTGGCACTTGGTGCTGGGAATGTCTCCCACACGACGTCCGTTAGCTGAAAATGAGGGCTATGGTTCCCGTCCCTGTGCCTCTGCAGTCATCAAAGATCCCAATGGAGAGGCGGTGGGCAGCTGGATCCCTAAAATGCTAGCCCCCACCCCATGTCCTCACATCAGACACACTAGCACCAGCACGCGGTATCTGGCTCTCTAGCTTCTCTACAGAGTCCCTGCCGGGATTCAGACCGGGTGTCACAGGGATGTGACCGCACGTGCTAATTCCACCTTTCATACTTCCTGGGCGGACTGTGACTTCCCACTTCCGCCCCCTGGGAAGCCGCCAGGGACTGTGGCCAGGAGGGAGCGTGAGCGTGTGTGTGTGTGTGTGTGTGTGCAGCCCCCGGCCACTGCGGCCCACGGCTTGGCCACATCCTTTTGTGGTGACTGTCTTCGGCAAAACAGACTGTAAATATACTTTCATAATCAGCTGGCTTCTAAATTACAGCCGTGCGGAGTAATGGCCGAGTAAACATATGATTAGTAATTTCCTTATGGCGCAGAGTGGAACGGTCTTGGGCTAAGTCTCTGGCTCAGGCCCAGGGCATAAAAAGAATTGTTCTTTAAGAAGAAAAAATAGAAAACTCTCTTTATCCCAAAGCCAAAGCGGTGGGTCACGGCCGTCTTCCTGTGTAGAAACAGTCCTCCTTTCGGAGGAAGAGGGGAAGGAAAAGATGAACTTGGGAAAGTACTCCAAGAGCTGTCTGCCCCCGCAACCTTGTCCCCTCATCTACTGCCTTCCCTATGGTGGCCTTGGTTCCTGGCCTTCTAGAAATGACTGCTCTGGAGTCACAGGAATGCCCTCAAACACGGACACACACAGACTACGTTGGCTCCTTACACACCCAAGATAAAAGATTAAACGTAATGCTTCTTGTTTTGTTAGAGGTGTCTCTGCCCCTCTTAACCTGTACAGAAAACAGCAAGGATGGTGTCTCCTAATTCGGGACTAAAACAATTCTCAATGTGGACCAAAGGCCATGCTGAGAAACACCTGGGCTGGTGCTCCTCGGGGTGAGGCCCACAACTGGCATTTCCCCAGCTCCTGCGACCAATTCTCATACATGCTGTAAAGGCGGAAGTTCCCACAAAATAGAACTCTCTCTGCTTGCAGCAGGGTCTCCACCCCCCGCCCCCAAAGAACCCATTAGGACCCGATCCCGTCTGTGCCGGGTGGCTCGCACCTGCAGTATTTCAGCATCACGAAAGTTAGGGGAAGACTCTTCCTGCCAGAGTACTGGCCACTTACAAGCCAGAGCCCAGCACTCCGTTTACCTGGGGGACTGGTCTAGAAAGCACACTCCTGGTAACTTTCTCGACCAGCAAGGCCCCTGAAGCCCCCGCCACTCCCTGCACAAGGTTTAGTCCGTTAAGTCAGGGTGGACAAGTTGTGTTTCGTGTGTGTGTGTGTTTTAATATTTTAAATTTATTTTTGAGAGAGAGAGAGAGAGAGAGGGAGAGAAAGAAAGCATGCATAGGAGTGGGGGAGCTGTCAGCACAGAGCCCCATGTGGGGCTTGAACCCATGAACTGTGACATCATGACTTCAGCCCAAGTCAGATGCTCAACAGACTGAGCCACCCAGGTGCCCCGTGTTTCACTTTCTTAATGTTAAAGTTTCAAAGTTGCCACTGCTCTATTCTTTTGTCCGGGGGTATCTTGAGCTTCTAATTTTCGAGGGCAAGTGTATCTGAAGACACAGGCTGCCTGTCACTTAAAGGTGTAGGTAGGCTTCCCTTCACATCAGCAGAAAACGAGATTGGGAGTCTGCAGCCCTAGGCTGGCCTCCCTAGGCCGGGGACCTGCTCCAGTGTCCTGCCACATGCCACTTAATGGCCTCGTGGCTCAATAAACTGCAGCCACACCAGAGGGGGACAATCAGGCTGGTTTATATAACGTGCCAAGATCCCAAGATAAAATGCCTTCTAAGTGCCCAGTGTTAGCAGAGCAAACAAGGCACAAACTGGAGCTCCCGGCAGCTAGATTCGCATAAGACCTCACTCCGTGACAAAATGCTCACCCATTTTCTTCTGCAAAATTTAGCACAAGAAATCTGAAACGGAGCACACGGACGTCGGAATTCATTTTCTCCTGCACAGACATGAAGGCCTTCTTCTCTCCAACAGAACAAAACTCCCAGGCCCACAAACCACCGGAAGATACAGCCCTTCCTGCTCAAAAGGCACGTCATACCATTAAGGGGCACAGAACTCACAGCCCCTCTTTTCTTCACAGACACAGACACACACACACACACACACACACACACACTCTCTCTCTCTCTCTCTCTCTCTCTCTCTCTCTCCCTCTCCTGCTTTAATTTATTGCGCTCTTTCGGGTCTAAAGGAGCCTGAATAACTATGCGAACTGAAATTTAGCACCAATCCCTGAACGAGCGGATCTGTCCCGGGAGGGACAAAGATGGTCAGGTCCCCAGGCAGCTGTGACTTCACTTTCATGGTCCAAGGAAGAGGACAGTCCTTGTGCCCCAGATGTCGGGGCACGGGATGGAGTGGGGGAATCACATACGGCCCCAGGTCGGCCTCAATTCCCAGCGCGACTTTTCACAGCTCCTCTGAGTTGTTCTGTAAACAACACACACCTGCAAGCCCATGACCCAGGCTCTCCAGCACCAGCACTGTGGCGCACACCTGCTCTCTGGTCTCTTTCTCGAACCCAGCAACGGATGAACAGAGGACGGCAAGGAAAGAGGAAGAAGGGAAAGGAATCCGTGATGGTTCTCCAGGGCACCTGGGCTAAAATCCACCACTGGCAACCGTGCCCAAGCACCTCGTTTGCATTCTGGTGGCCGCACTTCTGCACCGTAATGAGACGGACTCACTGCCCTTCACCACGTAGAAAGGGCCGCAAGGCAGGTGCAGTCACCCAGCAGCTGTGACCGACACGGAGGCCGGAGGCCTGACCGGAGCTAAGTCGTCGCCTCCCCTTGGCAATTACCTGTCTGATGAGCTGTATGCCTAATAAGGCCTTAAGTTCCCGACTCCTGACGTGTCACCTGAGTAACGGGCAGAGCCCCGCAAGCAGTGCTCNGCCGGCGCAATCCGTCAGCCTTTGCTGCCACTGCTGTAAGTCAATGGAATCGGGCAGACAGCCATCAGAGACGAAGCCAGGGCAAGCAAGAGCGCTTGATGAAATTTTATTTTGAAAATATGGCAAGAGTCTAAGGCACTTCAAACATTTAAATACATTGAAGACCGGAGTAAGTGTGACATGGTATCAAGGAATCCATAAATATGTGGAGAACTACACTATGTTTCTCTAGACAAGTATGAAGCCAATTCCTCTAATGCGATTCAACCTTTGTCATTAGGTGCGGATTTGTGCAATTGTTAACAAAAACATGGTAATGTTACACGTAGGTCTTCATGTCTCAAAGACTATGGAATATAAAAGTTGAAAATACTGTGTCAATTTTATAGAGATGCCTTTTATATAAAAAGTCATATGATACACCCACCCAGATAAACCCAACTGAAAAGCCTTCCTTTCGTTAAGTTTTAGACTTTTCGAGAGGTCTGTCACTTATTTTTAAACCAGAAATCTACCAGGCCAGGCCCAAGGTGCTGCTGATCAGTCATCTCAAGTCCCTCACTTGAGAACAGGAAAAACAAAAGGAAAATCAACAAAATTATCCCGAATGGAATTCTCAAAGAGCTTTCCAAAGGCTCCATGTAAATATAAATGAGTAAATATAAATACTTGGGGACAACTATAAAAAGCCGGGCCAGGGGGAACCTGACGCTTCTCGGCAGTGGCGAGGGCAGGACGGAAGGCGGCGGCTGCCCGATCAGGTCAGGTCACCGTATCCTACGACTGTACATAACGGAGGAGAGACTCGACAGCAACAGAGACGGGGGTGGGGCGCCCGGCGCACAGGGAAGGCGGCCAGGTGGGAGGCGGCGTGTGCCGGGGGGCGCGCTCGGGCTGGCTCGGCACCCCCTGTGCAGCTCCGGGCTTCGGCCCCGGCTTACCCATTCTGTTTGCTGGGGAGCTCAGGCACAATACGCATACATTCAGTATCTGTCACCCCAATAGGAACACCTAGCAGCTTAGTGGTGGCGTGGAAATGGACGGCTATTTGCGCATGCTCAGTCAAATGAACTTCGGTGCGTGGGGCCAGGAGAGGTCTTCCTTCCAAGTCTGGGCGTGCCCTGGAGACCAGGAAAGGAAAAAAAAGGGGGGGGAGGTTAATGAGTGGCCTCAAGCAGGTGTGTCCTCTACGACCTAGGAGCTGCGTCTGCCACAGCTGGTTGTCAGCGTGAAGACAGCTGGGACAGGGGACACAGACCCACCAGCAGGAGCTCTCTGGGCAGCTGTCCGGCTGTCCTGGGAAGTCACCGTCCCGCTAACAGTGGGCTCTGAGACCACAGGCTGCTGCTCACTCTCTGCTTTAGGAAGAAGGCCAGGAACGCAGCAGTATGTACTCATGGGCACATGAGTGCCATCTGGATAATTCTGCCCAGAAATAGACCCTTCACGTGAGGGGGGCTCCCGAGGGCAAGTAGGTGGCCCGCCTCTGCGGCGCTGGCCATTAGCACTCCTGGCCTTCTGGGGGTAGGGGTGGGGGGCTGAAACCACAAACTCTCAAGTTCCAGGCTAAAACTCCCATTTTGAGAATCCTCAGAAAACCCACGCCGCCTGTCAGCTCCCGAAGAAGAGGCCGCCAGCCTGCTGGACTCCAGCCCATCCACAAATGCCAAATGCGCAACACTGACCGGAGACTGGGCCTTCGCGAAGTTGACGTGGGCGTACAGGAGAACCGCGATGTCCTTGTGTCCTGCCTCCAGGGCTATGGAGAGCGCGGTGCTGCCGTCCTTAAGGAAAGAACAAGCCAGCCTGGGTTTCTCAAACTTCCGGACAGCCAAACGGGAGCAAGACAAATACATTCCGAGAATGGATAAGGCTCCCCAAACTTGTTCAGTTCTTCAGGAAGCTTTGCTGGACCCCTGTGTGCTAAGCCCTACGGGTACAAAGGCAAATGGGGCACAGCGTCCACCCCAGGCAAGTCACAGGTGGAGAAGAGTCGCCTCATCCCTTTGGCTCACAGTGGTTAGAGTGTAGGTACATGCACAGTGCGTGCTCAGCAAAAGGCAGGCTGTCCCGGAAGAACGTTCTCAACTACTCTTCCCACCAGCTGGGGGCTGCAGGGGAAGATGTGGGTGGAAACATAGCTTCTTTTGTCCTTATAGTTCCCAGTGAGCAGGCAGTAACACCGTGTGTTCTGACACCCTGCAATTTGCCCAAGATCTTTTAGCTTTCCTCTTGGGGAGGGTGGTGATCCTCCAGTCCTAATCACCCCCTACGGAAGGCTGTGAATACCATCTACGCACATGCGCCCAAGCCTGCTGCCTTGCAGAAGCACATCTTATGAAAATATGGGGGCGGGGCGCCTGGGTGGCTCAGTCGGTTAAGCTTCCGACTTCGCCTCAGGTCATGATCTCACAGTTTGTGAGTTCGAGCCCCGCATCTAACTCTGTGCCGAAAGCTCAGAGCCTGGAGTCTGTTTCTGATTCTGTGTTTCCCTCTCTCTTTCTGCCCCTCACCCACTTGCACTCTGTGTCTCTCAAAAATAAATAAACATTAAAAAAAAGTTTTTAAAGTATGGGGGGGAACACTAAATACACTAAATATGGGAAAGTAAAAGCTTCCAGTTAAAATGTTTGCTTCCCATTAAGTTGCAAAAATTTAGATGAATGTAAAGGAGAAATAAGACAAAAAAACCAGCACAAATTATTTTCTGTCTGGTTTTGGAATAAGGATTCCCTTCTGGTCATGAGCAGCAGGAAACAATTCCGTGTGGTTGGCATCTGTGGTCCTTCCCTCCCACCCAGAATCCTCGGAGCTACTTGTCCGGGGGAGGCCAGCTGCATGGCCTCGTCTTCCATTAAGCAAAGGAAGTAGACAATCAGCCGAGGTGGCCGGCATTTCTGGAAGCCACTGTGGCCCTCCGGCCTCCTTACCACATCTACAGGCTGTTCTTTGCTGAGAAGAGTAGAGTGAAAGAAAACAAAAACGGAAACACATGGAAACACAAACTGCTCTTGAGGAAAGGGAGGTGGAAGCCGTCCCTCTGTTCCCACGGAAGGTGTCCTTCCCTCCCCCACCGGGGGTGGGGGGAGGTGGTGCCAGTAAGTACCAGCATGGGTTTGCTCTTCCTGCTGGCTTGGGCCGACCAGGGCCCGACATTAAGTGCAAAAAAGGCTATTTCCCCTCTAACGTTTTAGTGTTTGGAGCTGAAGGAAGCTCTGGTCCAAACCTGTGCAATACAGAGACAAAGTCTGCAAAACAGAACCAACCCAGCCTGACCTCTTTGACCTTTGCACCTTGACCATGTCACCACCTAAATATTAGCTTCGGTGCCTTGACCTATTGGTACCCTTCCCCTTTGACCAGAGGCAGCCACTTTCCTTACAACGTGTACTCGGCGAGGGGTTATCTAGAACAGGGACAGCTTGGGACTCAAGTGGAACGGGTTTGGAGGATGGAAAAGCAGAGCAGGAGTGGGGGGATGGGCTCAAGGAGCTGGGATGGTCTGGAGGGCCTATGGCTGAGAAGATGCCTGAATTGTCCACTCTGCGGGGCCCCTGGGAAGGGCAGGCTTGCCTTCATTTCACGGGTGGGAAAGTGTTTCAGGGTGGTAACAACTGGCTCAAGTCATCCAATAACCCAGCCCGGAACAATGCGCAGTCCAGATTTCCAGAAGGACTGGGGACCCGGGCCTCTCTTCTTCATGGGCCTGCGACTTGCCTGTGCTGGCTCTATTCTGTGTGGTAAATCTGTTTACGACCCTTCTGCCAGCTGGTTCTCGTCCGTGCCCATCACCTCCTCCTATAAGGAATGGGTGGCAGAGGACCAGTGATTTGCCAGACTTCAGCTCTACTTGACTGTAGTGTCAGTTTGCACACTAACAGTGCCGAGCCCGGCCGGGAAGGAGGTGGCCTGGGCCACAACAGAAATCCCCACAGCTCACCCTGCTGGGCAGGCCCGGGGAGTCACTTACGTTGTCCTCCAGGTGGCCGTTGCAGCCGGGCTGGGCCAGCAGCAGCTTAACGATCTCCACGTGCCCGTGCTCGCTGGCGCACATGAGTGCGGTGGAGCCCTCGTCGTCTTGGATGTTGACGTCGGCCCCGCAGGCCAGCAGGCCCTTCACCATGTCGATCCGCCCGTGACTGACGGCCAGCATGAGGGCTGTCTGTCCCGCCTGTGGGGAGGCATGGCCGGGCATTTCAGTGGCACATGCTGGCCAGGAGGTGGGAGGTGGGGGTGCTGCACTGTGCGGGGCTGGGGGGTGGTGGGCATGACGGGGTGAGCATGAAGACACAGGGAACGAAGCACACGTGGGATTAATCTGGGGCTGGGTGGTGGCAGGCACGGTGAAAGTTTCTCATTCCGAGCTACGAGCTAAGTAACATTAAGTGGTGAGTCAGTTTTTGCCTGTCTTGTAGGATCTGTCTCATCACAGCAAGGGGCTGTCAAGTTCAAAGGTGCTTCAAAGTCCTACTGTGAACACTTCTGCACCAGGCCACTCTGTTTACGATATGGAGGCAGGAAGCAACTGTTGCTGAGCACATGGTGGGGACTCCGGGCCCTCAGATGCAGGCTGACCTACGGTTTACGTGCACACTGCTCCAAACCGAGGCAGAGCCGAGGCCAGGGAGTGGGAGGTCTGCAACGTGAAGCTGAAGCCAGCACCTCACTATTCTGTCCAGTCGCCAAGGCCGCCAGGCAGCTGCGTGGACATGGTGCCAGGCCCCAAAGCGCATGCTCAGCGGTAGGAAGCATGGCCCTGGACGGCGTGGGTCAGAGCTGCAAAAGCGCATGCTCAGTGGTGGGAACATGGCATGGTCCGGGTTGCATGCTCAACGGTAGGAAGCATGGCCCTGGCCGGCGCGGGCCCGAGCTGCTGCAGCGCATGCTCAGTGGTGGGATGTGCGGCATGGCCCAAGGCGCATGCTCAGTGGTGGGAAGCATGGCCCTGGTCGGCACAGGTCACAGCTGCAAGAGCGCATGCTCAGTGGTGGGAAGCGCGGGTCAGAGCTGCGCAAGCGCGGGCCGGGGAAGCAAGCGCCCTCACCTGGCTGGCTTTGGCGTTCACGTCCCCGCAGCCGAAGAGTTCTTCCACAACACGCATGTCCTTCTCTGCTTCCACCGCGGCAAGGGCTGCCAGCATGATGGGGGTGTAGCCCGCCTTGTTCTGGTGGTCCACGTTGCACACGTCTGTAAAGACACGCGTCTCCTTAGGGAGAAGTCTTCTGACAGCATCCCTTCTCCCCAGGACCTGAAGGAACGGGGTTTGGAAGAGGCCAGGGAAACGGCTTCAGGTGCTCCAAGCCCCAGAGTACTTCAGAAAGAAACGCAAGAGACGTTTTCATGCCAAACCAAGAAAAAAAGGTCTTTCTTGTACTGTGAGGCCAGCAGCAGTGGAAGCGACAGTAAGCTTCCACGGCACCTCCTGTTCCCAAACAAGATGCTGACCTTCAAAAGCTCAGCGGTCAGGGGGCTTGGTCTAGGAAATGGTTGCTTTGAAGGGTCGACAAAGATATGGGGTGTGGATATTCATCTTATGTTTGGGGGATCCCTGTTTTGCAGTGAAGAAGCCAGTGAAAGCTACAAATACGAAGGAGGGATTTGTGAAGGCTTGTGTGGAGAACACCACGCTGTTACCTGCTCAGCAATCAGTGCCCATTCCGAGACCCTGAGTTTGCTACTCTGACTTGCTTGGGACCCTCAGAAGCCGAACTCCAATCCCATGACACCTATCAAGCTGTTCTAGGAACTGTGGTCTGAGAGCAAATGCAGTAAGAAACCGCCAGGCCTGACAGACACAATAAACCAGACCTTTTCCATTCCCATAATTCTTAAGGAGGCTTTGGGGGCTAAATTACCCTTACTAAATTCCTTTAGCACTTTCTAATAAAATGAAAGGAATGGAAAATGCAGGAAAGCAGCTTTCACATGTGACCAAATATAGTTAAAATGTTCAGGATGTTTCATCGTTAAGGGGTGAGAAGAGAAGATACCATGAAAATTTCCCTTCCGTTCTAAAATAACTGCATACCAGGGACATGATGGCATTTACGCAAGGACATTATTTTTTTAACACAAAGGGAAAAAGAAAAGAAACGCTGTGTGATGGAGAAGCACATGGTCAGATGCGCTCTCAGAGGCTCCTCATCTGTGATGTTCAGTCCCTCACAGATGCTGCCGGTCACCTACATTCACCAACATACTGAATGGAGCCCCAGTCGCTGCCTGTAATGGCAACCAGTACAAAGCTAGGTAGATCCAGAAGAGTGATTAACCAAAGCCATCCAAAAATGGAGTTGAAATCACTGAATTTACCACATGAATTTTCCAAGGGTAGATTGAACTGTTACTTTCAAGAGCGTTCTGAAGTCTTGCTGTTAGCTTTTCTGGATATTATCCACATCTCTGCTGAGACAACAACGTTGCCTGACAGTACCACCAGCTCTGTTTATAGTCTGGGAAGGAGGCTCGGAATTCCTTCTCTTAAGATGGAAGCAGTTTTAGCCTAACATAGCCCCATACACTGGGAACAAGCAAACTAAGAAAAGAGGATAAATCTGCCTTGTTACTTCTCTGTATCAATTCAGTGTCCCCAAAACGGAGTAGAAGAAATTAGAGAGTTGGATCAAGAAGCAGTACATGAAAATTGGACAATTTTATTGCATAATCTACATCAAATGTTGACAATAATTAGGCCAAGGCACTATAACTTCTGTATCAGTCACATGTTGGAAGTAAAAATACGTATTTCAAAAATAAATCAGAGTGACCTGTGGATTGGAACCACTGACTACTCTATCTGAACAAAAAGTTGAAAGCTCACAAGTCTCCAAGGGGATCCCTTCTATATAGCACCCCCTCACCTCACGTTTAATACATGCAGCTGGCTATCTTCTGGGATGGGATATTCCAATTACAAACAAGAGTTTTCACTGGTCTCATTACTATGGCTCAGATAGAAGAGTAACACTTTCTTTACTCTATGCTGAGTTGTCAATAATGACATATATTTCGGTGGGAATACACCACTGGTGATGATTCTACTATAATTTGTTACAGCGGCCTTGCGCGGTCCCCATCTCGGCTAACTGCACACTTCTGTGAGGCAGCTGGATGGGGTCGTGGAGCCAGGACAGGAAGAGCAGCCTGTGGACACCAAGGCTGTGACTCTGGCCCAATGAGTAACGATCTGTCTCCTGAGAGTGCACCCGCCCAGCATCCATGATTCAACTCGGGAGGGACCCTGAGTCATATTCACCTCCAGGGATCTACCTCGCCTGAATGCAGCAAGAACATCCTCAAAACCTCCCTTCAAAACAGACCCGGAATCTGTGTCACCCAGCTTTGTGACTCAAGGACGATACTCTTGCCACAACATGTGGAAAAGCAATGGAAAAGGTTTCAGGGTGGTCACAGAACTGAGGTGTGACTCAACCAGCCTCTCTGAGGTGAGTCACACCCCGAGTGCTGAGGGGAAGAGACCAGAACAGCTAACGCACCAGCGTCCAAGAGCAGCTTCACGATCTCGAAGTTGGAGTGCGACACGCTGTAATGGAGGGCCGTGTTGCCGTTGCCGTCGGCCATGTTGATGATGTGGCGCAGGACGTCCGGGGAAATGGCCTCAAAAGCAGCTATGTAGTCCCCCACCATGGCCGGACAGGCTGACTTCTGACTGGACACGCGGAACCACTCGTGCTGCAGGGTGTTCAGACAGAACCGCTGCCAAGACACCAGCAAGGGGCATGAGTTCTTCTATTTATAGACCTTCCCCGAGACCCAGCTGAAAGCCCAAGAAATGAGGCCTTTTATAGTCAGAGTGCAGGCAGTTCGAATTTGCTCTTAAAGAACCACTAAGGAAACCCAGAGCCCTAAGAGGAGCCTCAAACTCCACAAACTGGAGCATCCCTCCTGATTTTAAACTACAGACATGTTCTAACTTCTACAGAAGAGGTCAGATGGCAGCGTTCAGGGTCTCCACCAGCAAGGTTCAAAATCTGGCTCTGCTACTTGTGAGCTGTACTATCCCAGGAAACATACTTACTCTGTGCCTCAGTTTACTCATCTGCAAAACGGGACATTGCCCCACAGCACTTGCCAGGAGACAAATGAGGCAATACACATAAAAACACTCAGGCCAGGCTCCACTGATTACTGAACTATTAATATGATGTAATTATGCTGGCCCTGCACCTGATTTTCAGAGTAGTCAGGACAGAAAGAATGACCCCACCCACACTTGCTTATGTTGCTTTCTTCCTATCCAGACCAACCTCAACTCCTTCAACATCCCCACAGCACGAGGCTGGGAGACTCTAAGTGTGTAGTCAATCAACTGTCGCTCCAATCCCAGATACAAACGTTCAACCACGGAAAGGGCTTAAAGAGCAGGTCCCAAACAGATTACATTTCTCATGTAGGATCCTCTGCATCTGATCACAAGCCCCGTGCACCTTCCCTTAGGTTGTGGACACATGAACGTGGCGCTTCTTTCCTGGGCAATCGAGTCAAACCCAGACTGTATGAAATTCAATGCAGACTGCGCATAGCCACTGCTGGTGATGGGAAGAGCTATGATGCTTCTTCCATGAGCCCTCTTTTACTTGAGTTTACCATTCGTTTGTGCTTTGCTTTTTTATTTATTTATTTTTAAAGTGGAGCTCTATGCCTAATGTTGGGCTTGGACTTGGGACTCAAGACCTCATGGTCCCAAGATCAAAAGTCACATGCTGTACTGACTGAGCCAGCCCGGTTGCCCCTCATTGCTTACTCTTTAAAGCCTTCAAAATCTGTCAAAGAAAGATGGACCACCTCTGTCACAAGCACCAGAACCCAGGAAGTCCCCTTTCTACAGAAGTTGGAGCTGGGACTGTACAGCTTCCTTATCTTTATTGTGCTGCTACTGATTAGTTTTAGCCCATTCAGTCATATTTTGGACCACTTGATAAAAAGGGTGCTGGGTTGGAAAAAATTCATCCAATGTTTTCTTTTCTTCCGCTCACTCTGTTACGTATTCAGATTTCCATTTCTTTGGAGTCCATCCTCACACAGAGGGAAGGGGCTTGTGTCATCTGGGTGATGAATTCCATTACTGACATGTATGTGGTGTCCTGTGATGGTTACTGGCCCTGGCACGGTGATCACTCAGGTGTCTACCACTTTTCAGAGAACAAAGGAGTTCAATTTAACCAAAAAGGTACTGAGCGGAGAGTGTGCGCGTGACAATATGCTTGGCAATGTGGGGCCACGGCAGTGTGACCCAGCGTTTTGAGAATGGTGGAAGAAAAAGTGTATTATGGCTAAAAGACCTAAGTCCAGAAGCTCCAGTTTTATGTTCAGCTTAAACCTCATGGGATATATTAACACTGGCCTGACATTTCATGGTTTCGTTGTTTGTGACTGAGGCGTAGACGGGGATTTAGTTTATAGTGATGAGAGTTCAACATGTGGTTCTGTGACCCCCTCGGTCAGGGGTTTCATTTAGTACTTCCTTCTGTAAACATCACTGCCGTGCTCCTTCCTCAGCACACTAATTCAATGTCAAGACACAGCTGGCTCTGACAAATTTAAGTTTCTACAGCAATATAAACAAATAGGAGAAGAATCCATAATTTAACAAAAAGGATGCTCTATGATAAGGTAGGATGATTCAGAGAGAATATATAAAACATGGATCAGGACTAGAGAGAGGTCAAATCTAACCCTGGTACTAACTAGGAGCTAGTTAACTAGCTCTAAGCAAGTCTCATAATCTTTAGGGCCTCAGCTAAGACAGGACAGACTGGAAGAGATTGGTCTCACAGGTGTGCACGCCCAGGGACCTCTCACGCCCGTGACCGCTGTCACCAGTTCTTCCTCAGATTGTGTGTGTCCTTTACAGGATCAGACAGCCCCTGAAGCCCTTTCTTGTTCTAACGTTTTGCTTTCATAACTTTATCATCTTGTGAAACTTAGAAATCAACTTTCTCACTCGCTGCCGACTGAGGTCGTGCAGCCTAAAACTTCACATTAACAAGATGCAAGTATTCAAATGCAAACTGCATCTGACATAATGTGAGCATTTACATTTTTCTCAATGTGCTGTTGAGAACTATCCATCAGCAGGCCGGTCCGACCTACGAGAGAGGCTGCGCCTCCAAACGTCACCAACACACGAGGGAGCGACAATGACATCAGATCCACCGTCGCCACGGAAACGCTCGTCTGCCCTGTGCTGTGCCCTTCATGCCCCAAAGCAACCACCGGCTTCTCTGCCGTGTGCTTCCAAGTCTCTCAAACTGTGCAAAGATGACAAGGACAGTCACTCCGAAGTTTAAAAATAGTGGCCGCCTGCATTCCACATCAGAACATAATACGCAGTTTCATAATTGAAAGGAATGCTGACCTCGGCCCAGAGAGGTTTGCTTTGAAGAACATATGCCAGCTTAAAAAAAAAAATTGCTGGTGACTCTTCTCCCTGAATCACAAGGTTGTGTGAGCGGAAGCAGGCCCTGTAGAGAGCTGACGAGGGACCCCAAGTAGCCCTCCATCTTCATCCCCGAGAAAAGCGCAGGATGGGGAAGGGATGTCTGAAGTCGGATTCTGGTGGAAACGTTCCCAGTGTGAGCCAGGCAGCACGATGCCCACTCTGCGTACATGAGCTAGAAGCAGTTCGGGGAAAAGCATGTGGGCGAAAACAGCTCNGTCAGAGAGAGAGGGAGATACAGAATCCGAAACAGGCTCCAGGCTCTGAGCTAGCTGTCAGCACAGAGCCCGACGCGGGGCTCAAACCCACAAACAGAGAGATCATGACCTGAGCCGAAGCCGGACACTTAACCGACTGAGCCACCCAGGGGCCTCCACTCGACTGCTTTGTACAGACTGGGGACAAGATCTGTAGGGCAGACTCACCATGTCCTTGCTGGTCAAAGCTTTGGGGTCATTTAGGTTATTTTTCAGTAAGTTGCATGCAGATAACATCTTTTCACTTAATTCATACCTAAAAGGGAACAAGAGAATAAGAGAAAAGAGAGCTCGTTTGGCCACAAAAGGCATTTTTATTTCAAACTCTACAGTCCTTTAAAAAACAAGAGGCTCCAAGTTGACCTTGAGCAGGTCGTGGTGGTGCCAGGTGCTTGCCCGGAGGTCACGGAGGCGTTCCCCAGGGATGCGAGCATGGAAGCCACAGCACAAAGCCAGTGTGTCCAGCCAGAGCTCAGACCTTGCCTTATGGGTAGCTTCCGGCTTTATCTGTTTTGGCCTTTATGACATTGGGGACTAACATCTGGAGATTCCCCCCACCTTCTATTCTAAGTTCTTGAAAGTCTTTTCACTCTTGAGGGGTGGAAGCAGTCTGTGTTACCGCGTATCCATTATGCTAACCAGTACACGATACATCTGCACTCAGAAGTGTTCGATCCCCCATGAAAATATCACCTTAAAAATTGTATGACACATGGTATATAAATTATATCTCAATAAAGCTGTTTAAAAAAAAAAAAACCCTAGATGACAAGATCTTGAGCCTCGTGGAAATACTTGGAAATATCAACTAGAAACACTTACCTTGTATTTATGGAGTTAAACTTCCATTTGCACAATTAAACAGAAGTTCTGCGAAATGTTCTATTTATACTTCACACATTGAAAAACCATCTTGAAATAGCCATCTGTTCTAGTCTCTTCTGTTTTATAAGCCTTGATTCTCTATTTGCTAACAGTCTTTAAAAATCTGCTACATTGTTAGATACGTGTTTCAGTCAATCAGAGTATTTATTTGATATTTTAGCTGCTGTTCAGGATACTCCCAAGTCCATTCTTGGGGTGTTCCCTGTCACTCAATGAGCAACAAAATAGATACATGTGACTGATTATATCATTTTTATGCTGAATGTGGTCTCTGAGGTTAAAACACTGTTCCTCTTATGCACAGTGACGCTATCATAACAGTACTGACTCCAGTATCCAGATAAATGGCTAACGATAGCATCTGAAACCTTAAAAGAAATGTGCTGGGCACACAAAATTCTAATATGCCTTTAAATATAAGGTGGGTTGTTCACACAATGGAAACTTCAGGGGCACTTAATAGTTCTGTGGACAGTGGCTCCACATCTAAAATTCAATAGCGAGTGAATTTAAAGGAAACAAAGGTAACAGGTTGACTGAGCCCTTCCCTTTGCTCCTGTGAGAGATATAGAACTTATCCCCCTCCAACTGTATTTATTAGCAGCAGACACGATGGTCGTACCTTTGAGGATGAAGTTTAGCTTTCCTTTGCCGGTCGGAAAGACCAAACCACTACTGACAAATGCAAAATCTCCTAAGTGGCCAACTCTTCTGCCCAAGCCCATTAAACGTGGGAAGGGTTAAGGGAGGGGAGGGGAGTGTACCACACCTCTCTCTGATTTCCACCTTCTCAGGTTCACATTCTGGAACCTGCATTTCATCTTCCACCCTGGCGGACTTGAAACCTTCCATATTAACTGCATGGTGCCCTTCCGCCACTCCCCGAGTGTCTTCCTCCTCCTCTTCCTCCTCCTCTTCCTCAGGAGGATACTCAAGGACGTCACACTCGTCATCTGACTCGGAGGAAGAGCTCTCATCTGAGCTGGAATCATCACTTGAAGTTGTTTCATACCTAGGTGGCAATTGGGAGTTCAGGAGATGCAAGGCGTGCCCGGAAAGACCCCGTGACCGAAGTTTCTATGCAGGGAAAGCTAACTGACTCCGGACAGTTCACCAGTGGTTTTGGACCCTGCATTTAGAAGTTCAAAGTAAGTTCTATTTAAAAATCTGGTGGTTTTGAATGAGTTCTGACTTAAAAGGGATAACTTGGGTTCCCAACTGGTATCATTATAAGACTCGTAGGAAAAAAAAATTTATATATATATACACATATATATACACATACATACGTATATATATATATATATACACACGACCTCGGGCTTAGTAGAAATCAAAGGAAACTTAATTTCATGAAAGCCAGGTCTGCAGTGGTTTATTTTTTTTGTGTGCCTTTTCTTTTCTCTTACATTCTTCCTGTTTTTGCTTCATCAACTGTCCCAGGGTTATGGTGAACAGATTATATAAGTAACCCATAGTTTCTCTGGTCCACATGTCCTCCGTGACCTCCTGGGCCACATCACCCAATGCAACTTCAAAAATTCAGAAAATGGGCCCCGTTGAGTTAAATCTTCATGGTGCTCTTTGCTATAAACATTAGCTCAAATAACTGTACTATTGCTTTCTTGTTGAGGCCCTACATAGACTAATAGATGAGCTGCTCTGATTCAACTGTAGGAAGACAAATGGGCTTAACTATTTATCTGGCCCAATGAGAAACAAAGGAATAAACAGCTAATAAACATTCTATTTAGAGAGTCAAGAACTGACGCAAGGCTGGATTACTCATCAAATGAAAGGCCCTACAGTTTTGTTTGTATGCACAGGAAGCTAACAACCCATTCTGAAGGAGTGGACGGCCATCACGGGCCCGTGGAATGATGATCTCTTGCCTCTTTCTGTGTGTTTCTGAGTCTCTTACAGGTAAGAGCAGGTTGGCCAACACCGCAGGCCACCTGCTGCCTGCTGCTTTTGTTGAAGACTATGGTTTTCAGATGAGAGGTGGGAAGACGTAAATTGCTCAGCTCCGTCAGGTGTCCTTTCAAGAGTGAGTGACATGTCCTTAATGATAGCGAGAAGAGGAGAGGACAGAAACCCAACTGCACCTTTCTGAGGGGATCTTCCGTCACCGAGATGTGGCTGCAGCCCAGACTAGCCACCTCTGAATAGGACTTGAGGAGGCAGGAGGCAAAGGAGACAGAAAGACCATGTAGAGAAGCTCAGACCACCATCTTGCCTTACCCTCCGTTAATGCCAACAAACTGAAGATTCTTCTTTGCTCCATTTGAATCTCTGTTGCCATCCTTCTTCTTCATGATCGACTTCAGCGTGCTTTCACTGTTGGTACATACTGTGAAAAAGGGAATCGAGGTGATCAAAATTAACATAATTCATATGCACATGAGTTAAATGAACTAGAAATCTCTCTTCACTCATTTATGTAAACCTAGACGTTGGCATGTACGTCTGAGAAACTTGCAAAAAATCCACTGGAAAAAACGTACGCATGCAAAGAAAATAATTTCAAGTTTTTTAAATGGAAAAAAAACCTAATAGTACCTCCAGACATAAAAAAAACAATGAAAACTAGCATCTGTATCAGGCTTCACTGTTTATAAAGTGATGCTGTATCTCATGTGGGTCTCAAAACCCATTTGGGCACTAAAATGGGGATTAGTATTGTTCTTTTCCTTCAGCTGGGATGATGTAGGAAAAGTTTATGCCTGTCAGACTGTGGAAGAGTGAAATGGTGTTTAAAATATTTCCTAGTTCACAAAATCAGATGAGTTTTCTTTGGGGATTGCACAGTTCTTCCTCTAGTCAATGTTTTTAAAAGATACTCTATGCCTTCCTTCCTAAAGTTTGGTTCTTAAGTCAGTGTTCTTCCAGGTCAACCTAGAAGGCACACTGACATCAGACTAGAATGCAGGCAATGCGGGTCCCAGAATTCTGTGGCTGAGAGGGACTGAGTGAACAGAGTTACCGTAGAGGCCTGCGGCTATCTGGTCGTCTGTCAGGTTCACAGGGGACAGCGTGCTTTCCTGAGAGGGGAAGGTGTCCTGGCCGCCGAGGGGTCTCCCTTCCATGCTCCCCACTTCTTGCTCACGCTGGGGTGTGTGGGTGCTGAACGATCCTCCTGACTGAAGGCCTCCACACTTACAGGGATGTTCCAGACCACTGCCTGTCAGGAAGGAGACGGGCACAGAAGGGTGTGGTGTTAGGACCAAACAAAGCGGGCTCAACTTTTTTTTCTTTTTTAGATGTTTGCAACTCATCATCTTCTTAAGGGCCTTCCTTTCTCCCAATAGGATTTTTTTGCCTATCTGGTGGTACCGTGGAAGCTGCCCAAACTCAAATCCCAAGGCCTTTTTTTAAAAAAAATTTTCTTAACGCTTCTTTGAGAGAGGGAGACACAGAATCCAAAACAGGCTCCAGGATCCGAGCCGGCTGTCAGCACAGAGCCCGACATGGGGCTTGGACCCACGAACTGTGAGATCGTGACCTGAGCCGAAGTCGGAAGCCTAACCGACTGAGCCACCCAGGTGCCCCTCCCAAGGCCTTCTTGACCCTTAACCTTCCCTTTATCACTACATCCAGGTCTGCCCGGGGCCTGTACTTCTACCTCTGTCTCCTCTTCCCGGCCTGGCTGCTGCCACCCAGCCCGGGTAGGGCCAGCAGCACAGGACCCTCACTGCCCTCCTCCTCCGCCACGTGCCTGGTGCACACTCCTGCAGAGCAACATCCCAGGCCCGCAAGTCCCACTGGCACTCTGGCTGAAACAAACCTGAGCGAAGCTAGAACAGTCCCCTCTGCTGAGGAAACGCAGCCCACACTGCTTCGCCACATATTCCAGCCCACCCACAAGCTGACACACCTCATTCCCTTTCCACCTATTTCCCACCATGCCCGGGGTCCCTCTGGACGTGAGGACTGCGTCCCAGTCACTGGATGTTGAGAGTGGGTGTCGCTCATTCTCCTGACAGCACTTGGTAGCTTACGCTCTTTTACCTGGAACGCTCCTTCCTACCCCCCTCACAGGGTCAAGTCCTCCACCACCCTCTCTCCTGAGCCTTCCCTGACCTCTCGGAATAGAAATGACTTTCCTTTCTCTGTGACTCTCACCTCCCAGAACCTCTTACAGGATGTGTAGTAAGGCAAGGTGCTAGAGGATTCCTGGGACCATCTAAGAGTCCCTTCTAGTCTAAGTATTCTGAGGGCATGAAAACATTCGCATCAACTTTCTCTCCTCACATTTACTAGATCACTTTTGTGTATTTGGGGTACTTAATATTTGTTCACTGACTAAAACAGAAGATGTGGTTAAATGATTGCACATAATTAATGTATACAGGCATAGCACACTGTTTGCAATGTGACTGACAAGGAAAGATGTTTACAATATATGATTAAATGAGAAAAGCAGATAATAAAATTCTACATGTGATTCTATTAAAATACATATAAATATATACATTTGGAAGCTATGGAGATCTTCCCTTTTCTCTGTGCTTGCCATTTTTTAGAGTGAACATTAACCGTGTTCAAATCCACTTTATGGATTTATTTTAATTATTCATTTATGACAGAGACACAGAGAGTGACTGGGGGAGGGGCAGAGAGAGACACACACAGAAGTCTGAGCTGTCAGCACAGACCCCGATGTGGGGCTGGAACTCACGAAGGCAGAGATATGACCTGAGCTGAAGTCAGACGCTCAACTGACTGAGCCACCCAGGCGCCCGTGTTCAAAATCACTTTTAAAAAAGGGTAAGAAAATTCCTTGCCTACCAATTTCTTTCTAAAAATTCTATCCTGAGGATGTACAAGAAGACACAGAAGAATGTTTATTGTTTGCATGAGTAAAACAGTGAGAAGAGGCAGATAACGCAGTACGCCAGTAAGAAACCAGTGAAGGAAGAAGCTGTGGTATGTTGGTACAAAGGAATTCTAAGCAGCCATTAAAAATGCTGATGCAGAGCAACAATATGACTCTTGTTTTCAGTTCAGGTCATGATCTCACAGTTCGTGGGTTCGAGCCCCACATCGGGCTCTGTGCTGACAGTGTGGAGCCTGCTTGGGATTCTCTCTTCTCTCTCTGCCCCTACCCCACGCGTGTGCATGTGCTCTCTCTCTCAAAATAAATAAACTCATAAAATTTTTTTTAAAAGTTGATGTAGGAAGACATTTATTAACACAGAAAGATAAGCATAATGTGTTAGTAAAGTTTTTTTTTTTTTAAGTTTATTTTATTTTGAAAGAGGGCACAAGCAGGGAAGGGGCAGCGAGAGAGGTGGAGAGAGAATCTCAAGCAGGCTCCATGCTGTCAGCTCAGAGCCTGATGCAGGGCTTGATGCCACAAACAGTGAGATCACGACGTGAACCAAAATCAAGAGTTGAATGCTTAACCAACTGAGGCACCCAGGTGCCCATGTGTGTGAGTTTTAAAAATAGATTATTAAATCATGTGGTGAAAATAAACCTATTTTGGGGTACAATTATTCTTATATGTATACATATTAGAATTCTGGAAGGATCTAGAACAAACCTGCTTAGTACTGCTTTTCTAAGGCCAAAGAAGTATAGGTTGTTATAATTTTCTTCACTGTGTTTATTTCCTAAATTATATATTATAAACCTAAGTTAGTAATGGAAATAAAAAACTTAAATCTACCTACAATAATGAACTGTGATAAGAATTTGATCACAACTTTCTCTCTCTTGAAACTTTGAAATTCCTTAGATCCTTAGAAGAAAAGTAATTTAAACACTGACTATCTTCTGGGTCAATTAGGAAAAAAAGAACCATGATAGATTCTACACCTGTTCTCTTCCAACTCTGCTTTCATACAAATCATCTGGGATATTTGTTAAAATGCAGGTTCCCAAGCACCCGCTGCCGTAACATTATTCTGCAAGAAGTGGGACGGGGTCCAGCAGTGGGCATTTCTGGCATCTCCACAGGGCCGTCCAAAGACACTCTGACGCAGGGGCCCACCTTCAAAAGCACTGGCTTAAAATGACGACTCTCTAATTAAACAAAGGGGAGGGAGGCAAGATGTTCACAGCGAGGCATTAGAGATCACCTCAATGCTTTCTGTCCTATAGCCAAGCTAAGAATTCTGAAAGCCAGGGACGTTCAGGGACTTCTGGACGAGAACCCACGCTTCTAATTCTGTGAGCAGCACTCTGTCCGCGAATCAGGAGCACCGGTGGCCCCCTCCAGCTCTGCAGGCACAGGGCCTCCTAGGGGACTCCACAAATCCACCTCGCTCCCCTGCACACGTGTAACACTGAATGCAGCCCTCCAAATAATACTTAGTGCCCTTCTGACCTAATGTGCTTCCCCAACAGCCAAGAGGAAGCGTCTACAGTGCCTCTGACTTACTTTAAGTGAGGTAAACAATCCACGACCTTTGCCTCCGTCCCTCCTTCTCCAGCCCCACTCATCAGTGCTGGGAAATTACTGCAGGCACCTCCCCAAAGTCTCAGGAGTTATAATCCCCAAGTGCCAGCACACTCTTCCTGGAGAATCGCTCACTAAGCAAGCTCCTATTCAAGGATCAGTGAAAACTTTGAAAATGCAAATACACCAACGGTTTATTAATATTACTGAAACCATAAGCATATACAAAAGTAGATGCCAGTATAACAAATCGCTGCGTGCCCATCATGGGCTTCAACAACCATCAGAGTTACCTGGCTTCACTTAGGCTCCTCCACCCATTCACACGGCATTACCGGGACACAAAAGCTAGAGGCCTTACACTCTCACCCATAGCTATTTAACTATATGTTCCTAAAATAAAGGACTCTTAAAAAATATTTAGAACACTAAAACTCTCAAACCTAATTTTTTTTTTTTTTTTTAAAGATTATTGCAGGGGCACGTGGTTGGCTCAGTCTGTTAAGCATCTGACTTTGGTCATGATCATGACTCACGGTTCGCGGGTTCGAGCCCCGCATCAGGCTCTGTGCTGACAGCTAAGAGCCTGGAGCCTGCTTCAGATTCTGTCTCTGCCCCCCACCCCCGCTTATGCATGCAGTCTCTCAAAAATAATAAACGTTAAAAGTTAGAAAAAAAAAGATTACTGCAGATTTGCTCAGTATTCAAATTTCCAACGGTCTCTCAAAAAAACTTTTGTAAGGTATTTGAATTGAAATTTTTGTCACAGAATTCCACTGGCTACACTGGTTTTTAAGTTTTTGGATCCAGAGATTTTTTTCTTTTCAACTGGATCTTTCAAAAAATATTTGTAAGTTGATGTACAATTTAAATAGAAGAAAATGCACAACTGTGTAGTTTGACGACGTTTCGGTAAATGCATACACCTGTGTAACCACCTTCCTCGTGAAGATAGAGGACATTTGAACAACGGAGTAAATCCGTACTGCCCTTGCCGGCCTTCGTGGACAACCCACCCACCGGAGGCCACTGCTCCTGACCAGAGCTCAGCTGTGTGCACCAGGGCTTTGGAGAACTTCTCTGGTGCAAGGCCAAGCCCTCGGGCGGACATGCCAGGGTCCTTCATAATGAACAGACAGCTTTATCTGGCCCGTGGGGGTTCTACTGGTCAACTTCCTACCCTCTACGTGTTCACAGTGCTCATGTGATGTAATCACTCCCACCTCTGTGTCCTTCTTGACTAGACGGTTCTACAGGCTGGAATTTCAGTCACCTTCACCACCTGAACCCTAACCAGACACCTTTCAAGGCCTGCCCCAATTCTGGTTCCTCTATAGCTTCCTTCCTCCGGGGCGATGCCTCAGAGGTCTCTTCTCCCTCAATGCCCTGCAGTACTACCGTCCACACCACAGTACACCCGCCCTCTGTTTAACACGTGTCTCCTCCAGGAGAACACCAGCTCCTGGAGTCGCTCCACGCTATGCTGTCAGCCACTGTCCCCTTCAGTGCTGAGAACAGCGCTGGGGAACGGAAAGCCTTCAGTCAGTGCCTACGTCACTCACTGGGAAGTCACGGGGGTTCTGCTGAGACTAACCAGCAAGGCAAAGAACAACGTTAAATGCTGAACTAGCTCTCATTTGCTGAAACTGGAGGAAATGTGCCACCCTTAAAGCCAGAAAATGCTTTTCAGATAGTGTTGAAACGAATGAGTGGTAAGCAGATGTCCGTGAACTTGATAAGGACCCACGGCAGTTAGAGGGCACACCAGAAGGACAGGTGCACCGGCACAGGACTCACAAGTGACTGCTGTGTTCAGGTAGGAGGCAGGAAAGACAAGCCAAGAAAACCAAAGTAAGGAGAAGAACAAAATTCAACGGCCTCCACCCTGGCTACACTTCGGAATCACCAAAGCTGCGGGTGGGGCTTTAAAACCCACAGATACAATGAGGGACACCTAAGGGGGTCATGGGTTCAAGCCCCGTGTCAGGCTCTGCCCTGACAGCTCAGACCCTGGAGCCTGCTTCCGAGTCTCTCCTCCCTGCTTGTGTGCTCTCTGTTTCCCTCCCTCTCTCAAAAAGAAATACTTAAAAACAAATTAATTAATTTAAAATATAGACACAAGGAACCATCTCTAGGTGGGCTCAAGTATTAGTACTTTTTAAAAGCTCCTCAAGTAATTCTAATGTACAGCCAGGAGTGAGAATCACTGAATTAAATTAACGGTATAAAACCTGACTGCTGAGGGGTGCCTGGCTGGTTCAGTCCACACAGCATACACCTTTCCGTCTCAGGGTTGTGAGTTCAAGCCCCACCGTGGGCTTAGAGCTTAAACTTAGTAACAAACTTGACTGCTGGGAACAAGAGTTTAGACTTTCCTCTGGTTAATTTAGTCCATCAGGTTGGACCACGTAAATTCTTAGGAATTACTGGAATTTAATAGCTCAGGACCATTAACAAAAGTCCACGACTACCCCAACAACATGCGCAAAGCACCAGAAGCAAGCACAAAGCACCTGCAGAATTCCAGCACTGGGGCCTAGATGCTCAAAACTCCCACCAGGTGGTAATGGCTCCCACAGGAGGCACTGCTGGTGGGTTAGAGACACGCGTGTGTGTGTGTGCGCGCGCACTGGGGGGGTATTATAAGTCTTTAACTTACAATGGCCATCAACGGCAATAACGTACAAACCTCATTTTATGACTCAGCCAGATTAGCGATGACCAAAACACAGTGAGTCACAGAAATCTCAGTGTTCTGAAAAATAACACCTTGAAGCATCAATTCTAATTCTCAAGTACATGTAGCATTTAATATCTGGATAATTACGCTAGCTGAAGCAAACTATAATGAAAAATAAGTCACTTTATTAAAGTGAAAACTTTTTGCATGTTCCTGACCTTAGAATGTTTAGAATGTAACAGTTAGAAATGCTAAAAGCAAACTATTTTGTAAGAGAAATCTTTCAATGAAAAACAAAGCTGGGGGAGTGTGGTTTTTTTTTTTTTTTTAACAAGATCACCCCTTCCAGTTTCCCCTGCGACATTTCTCCATCCTGAATTTGTATTAATTATTGGCACATAACGTTTGTCTATATTTGTTAGACAACTAATTTTAAGAAATAAAATGGGATTTTAAAAAATTGCTGTTCACATAATCCAATTCTTCCGCCACGCAAACTGATATTTTTATTTACAACGGCAAGTGCTTTCTGAAAATGCAACTGTGAACACTGGGGCCAGCTATTAAACGTGATTTTGCTAAAATTTCAGCTAAACATTCTGATTTGAGCTTACTTGTCGGGAAGTAAGCCTGAAATTTCTGAATCATTATGGAGGCCACACGATCATTCAGGAATTTTCTCCAAGAAAAACAAAGAATTCAAAGAGATCTGAATGAGTATGTCTAGTTTTTCTATAAAGAAAGAGGGGTGAGCAAAAATTTATCNGATCATGACCTAAGCGAACGTCGGACGCTTAACCGACTAAGCCACCCAGGCGCCCCACGATATTCAGAACTCTTGTCTGAAGGCGAATGAATGTGGCTACCAAGAGAGTCAACTTGAACGTGAGAGCTTCAAGGGTCAGAGCTGCAGTTTAATAATTTCCAGGACCATTTTAATATTTTCCTGGGAACATTCCGGACAGCTGTCATGAATGTATCTAAAAGTGGGTACTTAAAATGCTAGAGTGGAGGAAAAAACAGATTCTCCTTCACCACAAGCCCACCCACATTTAATTACACACCACCCCAAGACTTGACCCAGAGAACCCACACTAACAGGCTGCAGTAACTAAAGTTAGGTTAAGCATGTGTGTGCTTCCAGATACAGCTGAGGACCTCATCTCCTCTCCCCAACCACAGAGGACACTTGACTGCAGCTGAACTCTTGGAGCACTTTTTTTATTTGCAATGTTATTTGGTGGTTATCATTCATATTTCCGGTCTACATGTCTTGGCTTCCCAACTGGATTGCAAGTTCTTCAAGGCACACCATTTGAGTGCAAGTTCTTTAAGGCATAAACTACTTTACACACTTTGCAGAGAGTTGACAATGGATGGATGGCTGTCAGCTGGCCTGAACAGAGAAGGGGACAGAGTAGACTGTAAGCATCTTTACTGAGATATTAATAACCAGCCACTTGGAGGAAGAATGAACAGCTGTGGCCACTGTCCAATATCAACAAATTCACTTCATTGTGTATCATGACTGAATAACCAAGAACTCACTTCAGTCCTCAAGAACTACCACTCACCATGCTTTAGCCAGAAATGAACTGTATATTCCAGAATTCAGAACATATGCCAAAGCAAAATTTGGGATTCTTTTTCAGGAGTTTCATGCCCACTGCACCAACACCCATTTAAAAAAATAAAGCATCAGTTTAAAAGAGGAAGATTTTCAAACATGTGTCAGCTGAAGGGTTCACAAAGGTGACGGACAGATTTTAAATCGTTATAAACGATTTTCCTTAGGGCTGGAGTACTCACCCCCAAGGTTTTTAACAGATGTTCTAGACCGGCAGTTTCAATTTTTCTCATTGTAAGCTACCTCTTGAGAATCTGATGAAATTTATGCGATTTCATCACAAAAATTCCTAACACAAAACAGTTCATGAAGCAACGGCCCTCAGATTAAGAGGCCTTGCTCTACGGTTGTTTATTCTAACGTTTCCCTGAAAGAGGGCCTGAGTGTCTCCTGGGAAGCGGTGGTGGCAGTGGTGGGTGGCAGCAGGAAACCCATGAATTTTAGAAAAAAAGTTTCCCAGCTGAATCTGATGGGCGGCCTGGGCTACGTTTAGAGAAAACTTCTGCTCAAAGGGCATCCGGCAAGAAAAACTGAATCCAAGCTTCTCATGACACAAGAGGACACAGCAGCCACCTTGCTTCCTCTCTCAAGTGATACTGCAAGTTACAGAGCAGCCACTTCCGGGTCAGCTCTTCTGACTTCCGGGTCAGGAGACCCTTCTCTTTTTTGGGGCCATCATACACGTCAGGGTTTCAGAAGCATTTTGTCAGGATTATATGATGCTCTAGTAACATTCATTTAAAAAAAAAAAAAAAAACTGCAAAGAAGATCCCCAAGTCCTAGGACAAGTAAACGGTATATTATTTGAGCTAAGATAAAACTAACTGGAAATAGTATTTCTGTGACGACTTTATTTCCCTGATTTTGCTTTGGCTCAGATCTCTGTCTACAAAAGTGCTTTCACAGTTATGGGAATGATTTCAAGTTCATGCTTTTTCTTTCTAAAACAAACCCAAGATAACTAAGACTGCAAATATGAAGCTGATTTAAAAAGCAGTTCTCCTTCTAACCCACTCATATGTGCACTCTGTCTCCCTCCCTCTCTCTGTCTCTCTCTCTCCCCCCCCTCAAAAATGAATATAAACATTAAAAACATTTCTTTAAAGCAGTTCTTCTGAGTATGAGAGTTGAATTTTCCATAAATCATGGCAGGCAGTTAAGTTCCACTGTTACAGATACTTTTGTTTATATTTGCTCAGAGACAGTTACACAGTTTTAGCATATATGTAAGTGTAAGTCATTCATTTAGAATTTCCCCTCTCCTGAGGGGTGAAATATATATTAACCCACTTCTTAAACTGAAACAATCCAACTGATTTACAGGAAGAATAAATCTTTTTTGCCTAAGGTTTCTGTGAGAACAGTAACTTATTTCCTCTTTTTAATTCCATAAAAGAAAATATGAAGCCCATGAAACTCACAATGCCGGGCATCAAAAAGGACTTTACAGCTATATGGACCCTGATGTGTACTGCAGCACTATGAACAGCAGCTAAATTATGAAAACAGTCCAGTGTCCATCAATAGATGAATGGATAAAGATGTGGTGTGTATATATACAATGGAACATTACTCAGCCATAAGAAGAATGAGATCTTGCCATCTGCAATAATGTAGACGGAGCTAGAGGGTATAATGCTAAGTGAAATAAGTCAGAAACACAAATGCCGTTATGATTTCACTCACATGTGGAATTTAAGGAACGAAACAAATGAACAAACAAAAGAAGAGACAGACAAAAAGCCAGACTCTTAAACATAGAAAACAGATGGTTCCCAAAGGGAAGGTGGGTGGGAGGATGGCGAAATAGGGTGAAGCAAATTAAAAATACACTTATTGGGGCACCTGGGTGGCTTAGTTGGTTAAGCATCGGCTCATGATTTAGGCTTAGGTCATGATCTCATGTTTTCTGAGATCGAGCCCTGCATCAGGCTCTGTGCTGACAGCATGGATCCTGCCTGGGATTCTCTTTCCCTCTCACTCTGGCCCGACCTCTGCTCGCTCTCTCTCCCTTGAAAATAAATAAATAAGCATTAAAAAATATACTTATCATGAAGAGCACTGAATTATGTATTGAATTGTTGAATCACTATATTGTACAACTGAAATTAATTTAACACTGTATGTTAAGTATACTGAAAGTAAAATTTTCAAAAAGACAGATGGAGGAAAAAAAGTACTTTAGAGAACATCTTTAATCATCAACAATTTCCAGCTACATCAAAATTATGACAAGATCTCTTTAATCCTAGAATGTTTGTGACCTTTTATGTGAAAAGTAGAACACGTATGATTCAACTTTTGTTAAGAGATTACATCTCAAATACAGAGCCACACACATACACACCAGCCCAACAAGGGGTTAACCCAAGAGAGCACAGGAAGGCTTTCACTTTTTATTTTGTGCTCTTCTGAACTGTTAATGTGTTACGAGCACATATTCCAGTTAAAATTTTAAAAAACTGAATAGGGGTGTTGGGCACTATGGCGAAACAAAAAAGAATGTACTTTTGCTGTGGAAAAGTAATACCCTCCAATCTCCAACCTAGAAAAATGGTGAAGTCTCTGGACTGGGCACAAATACACTTAATTTAATTTAGGCTCTGTCTTTAGCTTTTATGTGGATTCTGAATGACTCAGAATTGAACATTCATTCTACCAATGCTGTGTTTTCCCATTTTTACCGATAATTTTATCTTGATAAAACTGTTCGTTGGGAAGGCATAATAATTGAGGGAAAAAGGTGACAGCCAGAATTATGAAGATAAAAACTTGGATTAGAAACAAAGACCATTTGTACAATTTGTGTTTGGCCACTTGCTCTAGATCTACATTTCCATTTCTGGAAGTACTGAACACAGCAATGATAGCCAGCATTTATTGAGCCTTTACACTCGGTGCTGCAGACTATTCCAAACACTTTCCTCCTACTGACTCACTAAATCCTCACCTCAACCTCACGAAGGAACAAAGACAGCTTGTCTTAGTGGCTAAGGAACAATGTGAACCCAGAACATCCAGCTTCGGAGCCAAACTTAATTTTTTAAAGGAAAGTACTAGGTTCCCATAAGGGATCATGTCTATGCTCTTTTGGTGATGTCCAACTCAAATTCCACATCGTTTTCATTTGGGGAAGAAAACGTCTATGCGCTACATGAAATGTATCCTAGACCAGGCGCGAGCAATATTCTGTAAGGTACAGAGCCTGCAGTGAGCCCCAATGGCTGTGACAGGCCTTCACGCTTCACAGCTTGCAAGTGTTGAAAAGTTCTACGGCAACAAGCTGCTGTAATTTTCAGTCCATTTAACGAGTAACAGAAGTGTGAAGCTCTGGGCTGAGTCCCTAACCTGACTCCTTCTTCACTAGAACTTTAGAATACAAATGTGATGTGACTTTATTTTTAAAAGTTTTTTTAACGTTTCATTATTTTTGAGAGACAGAGCACGAGTGAGGGAGGAGGCAGAGAGAGAGAGAGGGAGACACAGAATCCGAAGCAGGTTCCAGGCTCTGAGCCGTCAGCACAGAGCCCAATGCGGGGCTCAAACTCATAAACCGTGAGTTCGTGACCTGAGCCAAAGTCGGAAGCATAACCAGCTGAGCCACCCAGGCGCCCCCAGAAGCACTTTAAATTTGCCCGTGAGCGCTGGGAGGGAGCTGCCACTATGACCAAATAAGTGCTGTTAAAAATATTTATACTTTTTTCAACTGCTGCAGGTGTCCTGTATTTTAGCTGATTAAATATAGGTGTGTGTTTGTGGGGTCAGATCTAAACAGGGGGAAGTCGAAACCTTCCCCCGGTTCCTGATGCTGACAGTGTCAGGCGGGTGAGTGCAAGGGTACAGCTAAATATTTTTGGCAGGAATGTGAAATAGAAACCGCAGTTTGGGGAGGAGGGAGGAAGCTGGCAGAGAAATGTTCTCATAACGGATGATGCATTGTACCATCTGTGTCTGGAGGTATTTAAGAGTTTTATTTTGACTTCACATCTGACATCATGATTCTTAAAAAGAAGTAGAAACAGACATAGTATTAGTTACTTAAGACTGCTTCAGTCCATGTATCATTTTAATCCCATTTACTCTAAAATGACCCCTCTGTACATTTACTAGGCTTGATTCTAAAAGGCAAAAAATCCCACACGTCAGCTGTCATTGCCATGTTTCTTTTTTTTTTTCTTCTACGATAAGCTATCTCTTCCATAGCACGTTTACTAGAAACGAACATGAATTCAGGTTTGGAAGTGAAACCTAGGAGCACATAAAAGCAATCTATTTCAGTCTATTTGAACCATTACTCTTTAGACTGTAAAGGGAAACAAAAAATTTAAAATTGTTAATGGTTTACTTACAATTCAGTCTATACTACACGTCTTCATGTCAAATTAAATTCAGTGCACACCATACAAACCATTTGGAGCATTAGCATTCATTTTATCTGAAGCATTTGGTCAGAATGGAGAGTGTGGTTTTTTTTAAATTTCTTTTTTAATGTTTTATTTATTTTTGACAAAGAGAGAGAGCATGAGAGAGACAGAGAGAGACAGAGCATGAGCGGGGAGGGGCAGAGAGAGAGGGGGACACGGAATCAGAAGCAGGCTTCAGGCTCTGAGCTGTCAGCACAGAGCCCAACCTAGGGCCTTGAACCCACGAACTACAAGATAACGACTTAAGCAGAAGATGCTTAACCTACTGAGCCACCCCAGTGCCCTAAGACTGTGTTTTTAGCAGCTTCCCAAACCTCACCTACAGTTCAGCATGTCAACAAAAGAAGCCACACGGAACACACACGATAAGCATCACCACCAATGACAACAAAGGCTTATCCCGGACCCACTGTGTACCAGCCGTGAATGCAGTGACAGACTTCTAGGATGGGTGCCCTTTGTCGCCCGTTTTACAAGTGCAGAGTAAAGAAGGGGGACTCTGCTTCCCCAGGCCATGTTGGTTCCAGAGAGCTGGAGAGCCAGGAGCAGAACCCTGTCCCACAAGGATATGGTGCACAATTACAGACACCCAGCAAAGGCAAGTTCTTTTAATAAGGCCTGCAGGGCAATACTGTATGTCTGAGGATCTTCTGGGGTAATTTCTCAATTAGTTTGTTTAAAGAAAAGCTTGGCTGAGCAGGAATCCCCATGAAGAAAGGAGAAGACAAAACTGTAGGCACCTATCAAAATGAACCACGGAAAAGGCTCCCTTCTCTCAGAGTTCGGGCTCCAGAGGCCCTCATCAGAGCGGCCTTTCTGGTCCACCCCGACTTCTAGAACCCCCGCCGCCCGCCCATCGCTACTCACTCTCCCTGTAACTGGAGTTCTTTTCTTCATAGCATGTGTCATCTCCTGACATCCTTCAGGCCTAATGTTTACTGCCTGTGCCCTCAACAGGAATGTAAGCACTGTGATGACAGAAGCTGATAGCTGTGCTTGGAGCGGAGCAGGAATTTAATCATTATTGGCTGAATTAATAAGGGAATTAATGGAATTGCTCTCCTTGGTAAAAGTTTAAAAAAATTTTTTTAATATTTTTGAGAGAGACCGAGTGTGAGTGGGGGAGGGGCAGAGAGAGAGGGGGAGACAGAATCTGAAGCAGGCTCCAGGCTCTGAGCTGTCAGTACAGAGCCAAATGCGGGGCTCAAACCCACAAACTGCGAGATCATGACCTGAGCCGAAGTTGGACACTTAACCTGCTGAGCCACCCAGGTGCTCATTCCCTTGGTAAAAGTCTTAATGAAAAACATGTTATGCCAGCATGTCTCACAGAGCATGTATCGGTAACTATGGTTACAAACAATATGGGGCTTTTTCAGGCTGGCCTGTACAAAATGAGCAAGTAAATAACTAGAAGCTGTCGTAGCAAACCAGCAGCCCCAGAAGACAGCCACCAGGCTGGCCAATGCTAGCTTTTCTGCTCTTGGGCACCGACCTCGGCCAGAGGCCAGCGAAACCATCAGACAACGAGAATCAGCAGAACTGGTTTGATTCCTGCTGCTTCTGGGTTCTTTCCACCCACTACCATTCTAAAGCTCTCTGCAAGGGTGCCAAAAAAATGGTTCCAGCAATTAAAAACAGCCAAACCTCCCGGAAGTACATAATTACTCCCAGCCTCCCTCATCCCCGGGTCCCTCAGAAACCCACCTACCTGGGACTTTACCTAGACTCATTCTTGGGAAGTCAGGGTGCCTCAGCTCCTCCGCACTTGCAGACTTCATGACTGAGTTGATGGACGAGAGGGTGCTAATGAGCTGCGAGTTCAGGGAGCCGATCTGCGAGTGGGGCTCCCCAAAAGCTTCCGCCAGTTCGCTGTAGTTCTCAGCCAGCAGCGTCTGCTGCTCCGCCAGCAGCTTCTGGACGCGCTCAATGTAGTGATCCAAGCCGGTCACCACCCCAGCAGGAGCCTGGGGCGGGGGGCTCTCCGCGGACTCTCCCACGGGCGCATCCCCCACCCCGACGCTCCTCCTGCTGGCTGCCGGCCCCAAAGTCAACTGCGGAGGGCCACAGGCGATGGTCCTCATTTTGAGGCCAACCAGATAGTTGTCGTTAATATTTATCTGCCCCACGCCCGACTCTTTGGTCTTCACGGCTGACGGCCTGTCAACCCCAGAAGTGCCAGAGAGCACGGTTCCCACTCCGACAGACCGCGTCTTGGTGGAGGAGAGGACATCCTTCACGCGGCCTTCTCCTATGGCCACCGTCCGCATCTCCACCGTCTGGGTGCTGGTCTGCTTGTCCAAAGTGCTGAGGGAAGTGTTGGTGCCCGATTCCACAACGGTCACCACCTCGGTGTTGGTGGCCTGGTCCACCTGCTCCCAGACCGTACTGGTGTGCCTGCTGGCGGTAGGAGGCACCGCCATGACGGCGGCCTCCACCTGGCCGGCGGCCTCCGTGTTCACACTCCGCGACTTGCACTCCTTTGGGGAGCAGACGGTCACATCCACGGAACAATCCCCGCAACCGATGGAGCGCACTTCTTTGAGATCCAGGTTGGTCTTGAGGAGCGAGAGGTCGCTCACGGACTCCTCCGTGTTGCTGCCCGTTTCGCAGACGCTGGTCTCCACACCCATGCTCTTGTCGCACGTCTCCACCGACCTCCCCGTACCCTGGTCACGCGTTTCCACCCTCTCCTTGACAATCCAGTAATTCATGGGCAGCTCGGGCCCCGCGAGCCTGCTCTCACAGCGGGGCAGGCAGGAGACGCCCAGGCTGCGCGTCTGCACCGAGCTCCCGACACAGGCGTCCGCCAGGCCCACGTGGCGGCCGGCCATTTGGTCTCTGGTGGCCACCACCGCCTCCACCATCTTGCTGAGAACCAGCGGCTGCGCCGTCACGGCCTTGTCCGCCTTCTTCCTCGACCCCGCGGCCTGCAGCTCCCGCTTGAGCTTCGTCATCTCGCGGTCATGGGTGGTTTCTTTCAGCTGCACCTCCAGGCGGTAGATCTTTTCCTTCAGGGCTTCGATGGTCTGCTGCTGCAGCTCGATCTCCTTGTCCGCCTCCGTGGTCACGCCGAGCATGGCCTCGGTCACGCCCACCCCGCAGCTCCTCGTCGCGGCGGCCGTCCCGACGGCGGCGTCCTTCCGGGAGGCGGAGCCCCTGCGGTA
>NW_027529428.1:12573161-12592818 GCF_008692635.1 Crocuta crocuta | reverse complement strand
GTTCCCCGCGCTGTAGGACCGCGGCCTCACGCCGCCGCACACGTCGCCCTGCGCGGCCGCCCTCTGGTGCTTCAGCTGCGAGGCCAACTGCCTTTTCTCCTCTTGCAAGACGGAGATCTTCACCTGGAGCACGGGGATGGTACGCACCTGCTCCTCCAGCTCCTTGAGGCGCTTCAGGGCAATCGCCATCTGCTCGCGGATGTGCTGCAGGTGCATGGGGCTCACGTTGGTCACCGGCGTGGAGATCCCTGAGCTCAGCGGGCTGTGGCGGATGGAGCTCCCCATGGAGGACGCGGGGGCCAGCGCTGNTGCCCGGCCGCGTTGTGGTTTCCGGAAGCCGGGAAGGAGGTGAGCGAGCCTGTGGAGCCCATGCCTCCAAAACTGGCCAGCCTGGGCCGCCGGAACTCACCCGGGGCCACCTGCATGGTGACTCTCTCCTGCTCCAGTCTTCTCCGGGTCTCCATCAGCGTCTTGGTGACATGAAGGTTGTGCCTTGGGAGTTGAGGGGAGGGCGGTGGCAGCTGTCGACTCTCTGGGACGGTGAGGAAAGGGGGTGAGGTCTCCAGAGGGGCAGGTGGCCTTGGGATGGGAGTGGACGTGAGGTGGCTTCTGGCTAGCAGGAGGTGAGGGCACGGCTTGCTGTCATCACTGTTGGAGGGTGACAGGGATTCCGTGGATGTCCACTCAGCCTGCTGCCCGGGCGCCGCCCTGCTCTCCGGGCACGGCGCGGCCGGCTTCCGCCTCTTCTGGATGTTGAGTTTCTTGATGGTGTTTCCTTTCTGTATGTCATCCACGTACTTGAGGAAATCTAAGTCAAGCTGATAACCGTAGGGAGTCTCCACAAAGTAAGGATCTTTCTGCTCCTTGTCGGGATCTCCGTTCAGAACATCATCTGCTTTTCCTAGGAGAGCGAGAAGGGATTATTACAACGCCACGTAATACACTCCGTGATAAAAGCTATGGTCTGTATATTCAGCAGTGTGGCCAACTAGTGTGATTTAAGAGCTGACGGACTTCTGTCTGTTCTAATCCTGGATCTACAACCTAACAGCTGGCTGAGTGAGAGAACAAACCCCTTGGAATTTCAGTTTCTCCTTGAGTAAAAATGGAAACAAGTCTTTGCCTCATAAGGTTGGTAAAAGCATGTCGTGGGACAGTGGTTTTAAGGAGCCTAGTCTCTATTAAGTCCCTACCAACTACTTTTATTTTTGGAAAGAATGTATTAAAAACACTTGTGTTTTCAGGTAGATCATCTCTTTTGTTGCCTACAGGCCACTGAGGTATAGAGAGCAGTCCTTTAAGGCTTGTACTTTAGGGGAGCCTGGGGGGCTCAGTTGGGTTAAGCATCCGACTTCGGCTCAGGTCCTGATCTCATGGCTTTTGAGTCTGAGCCCTGCGTGGGGCTCTGTGCACACAGCTTGGAGCCTGGAGCCTGCTTGGGATTCTGTCTCTCTCCCTCCCCCTCCCCCACTCTGTCAAAAATAAAGACATTAAACATTTTTTTTTAAGACTCCTGTTTTATAAAGTGAGCTGTGAGTCACCAAAGGTGAAAACCCTTAGACTAAAGGACCAAAGCAGTGCAGATCCACGAAGCCCGGGATGTGAGTTCTCCCAGCCACTGCTCTTTTGCAGACCGTGCAGCCTTTCTAAATGGTGGCCAAATGCACACCAGGGCCCCAGCACTGCCACAAGATCACAATTTGCCTTGACCCCTTCCTTGCTGAGAAAGCCAGGAGTCAGGGGGGCAATGAGTGATTACTTCTAGCAGCATGCGTGCAAGAACACAGAAGACAGACTTCAACTCTACTTTGTGCCTTCCCATTTAAAAACAGTAACAACAACAACACACCTTGTCCCAACCAGAGGAGAGCTTTTCTCCTCTTTGACTTCTATATCCCAAGAATGGCTGTTTTGTATTTGTAACATTCTCAAACAGACGCAGAAGAGAATGAAAATAAAAACAAACCTGTACTCTAAATGCTGGATCACGTGGCATGCAGTAACTGCTACTTGGGGCTAAAGCAAACATTTAGAAAAGGAAACACAAGAACGTTTCAAGGCAGAGACCTTGCTGCTGACCGGAGCTGTGCGTTTCAAATGGAAAAGCAAGGCCGTTTTTGTTTAAATTGCAGGATTAAGTAATGTGTTTTCCTAGAGTCATAATAACAAACTCTGCATTTTGTTCTTGAGCCGTGGAAAGATCCCAAAAGCAAGGAGTGAAAATGCAAGCCATGTGTACCCCTGGCCCTATTCTGGGTGTAAGAACCCACCAGACTGCCGGCAAATATTTCCAGCAATTTGGGTTGCCTGCCTGCCCTTCCTGGTCCAATCACCACCGGGCATTTGCACCTGATAGCTGAATGCACTGAGTAAACCTTCTGCCTCCTCTTCCCTATGAAATGTTGGAAAGAAAAGTACGAAAAGACTGCCCAGCAGTGAAGTAGAAAGGCTATGGATCTTCGTGTCCTGACTTAGTATTAGGCAGTTCTCGCTGTTTCTAGTTAGGCACTAGATTTCATTTCTGAAACGTTGAAATTGTATCTGGATGAGGCGCTCAGCTTTAATCACTTTCTAGCCTAAGGGTGAGCTGATGAGGAGCCCACACCGGCCAAACTTGGGCTCGCGCTAGCAGAATGCTTCTCTCCCTCCCTCTCTTTCCTTTTTAACTCCACATGGACGGCAGGCTCGCTCAAAATATGCGGCCCGACCTGTTTCCAGCGCTGTCTGAAATTCCACAAGCAGACAGAGGCCGCCGGCTCCGGCGTCCAGAAAGAGCAGGCGGATCCGACCGAGCGGAGGAGCCGGCGATCCCAAAANTCACCCCATAAGGAAAAGAGGATCCACGCCCGTGCACACTCCGCCGGGCCGCGCGCACACACCACAGGCCCGGTGCTCACCAATGAAGTCTCCCCGCGGCTCCGGTGACACCGCCCCCCGGCGCGCACACTCAGCCGCTCGGCGTTCCAGGCTTTCTTAATGAAAACAGGAAACCGGGAGCTCGGGCAAAAGTGTGCTCGCCGTTCCAGCCGTTGCCAGGCGTGAAAATAGAGCCGGCCATCTAAGCCTCTCGGCACAGAGGTTCTGTGTTCGCCGTACCGGCCACTTCGTCACCAAAGAGTTCGTGTGCTCGTGTGCAAACGCAGCAGCAGCCTGGGCCCGCGGTCACCTGGGGAAGCTCCAGGCACAATGGGCGCCACTGTCCCCTGCAGGTCATCGCCGCGCCGGGCTCACAACCGGTGACAAGCAGTTTCGCTTTGACAGTATTAATCTCAACTGAGCCTTCGCCACTGATGAAAAGCTCTTTAAAAACAAACGAACCAACCTTTTCCCAGCTACAAAAGTACTCTACTCCATGGTTACGTTTAAAAAAATTCTCCCGGACAGGCCATTTCAAGAATGAGAAACAGTCACTCTACTCTCACCCCCTAGTGGCAATATCAATACTATAACTCCTAGATTTTTCTGTGTCTCTCTTGAATCGTTATTTTACCCGTTTTCAGTAAAAAAGGTTAATTTTTGGGTTATCTATTTCTCTTCAAAAACAGGGTGTTTTTTTTGTTTTTTTTTTTTACATTTTTATGTTTTTTTTTGAGAGACAGAGACAGAGCGCCAGCGGGGAGGGGCAGAGAGAGAAGGAGACACAGAACCTGAAACAGGCTCCAGGCTCCCAGCTGTCAGCACAGAGCCCGATCCCGGGCTCGAACCCACAAATCGTTGAGATCATGACCTGAGTTGAAGTCGGGTGCTCAACCGACTCAGCCACCCAGGCGCCCCCCAAAATGGCTTTTTTAATTTTTTTATTTTATTTATTTTTATTTTTTTACTGCTAGGAGGGAGGGAGAGAGAGAGAGAGAGAGAGACAGCATGAGCAAGGGAGGGTCAGAGAGAGAGGGAGTCACAGACTGAAACAGGCTCCAGGCTCTGAGCTGGCAGCACAGAGCCGGACGCGGGGCTCGAACCCACCAACTGCGAGATCATGACCTAAGCGAAAGTCGGACGCTTAACCGACTAAGCCACTCAGGTGCCCCAAAAATGGCTTTTTTAAAATGCACTGACTTAATGTCAGGATTTAGAACACAGCAAAACACACCACATTTTTCAGTGAAACCTAACTGGCTGGCTCATTTTAGTGATTTCTTAAATTCACGCTGAATGATCTCCCAAATGAACTCTGGACTTGTAAATCTGGGAGTCAGGAAAGGTTACAATTTAACCATGTTAAGTCTTGATCGTTTCCTAATACTGCTTAAATCAGACTATATTAAGGACTCCTAATCCAAATTTTATCCTCCAGCAACTAAAAAAAATCTGTGTTTCTTAAGGTGTTATTTTTATTATCAACTCTCCACCGTATATTTGTTCTACAATTAAATAAAGACGTTCAGGGTCATTTTTTATCACCTGCTTTCACATACGGTACCACAAATATGGTACATATAGGGCCCTGAATGAGTTCCCAATGTTTCCACATGTGTATGTCTAATCCCTCTGTGCTAGACTTTGATGTATCTTGGGCAACAAATTTAATTAAAAAACACTTTTTTAATGTTTATTTTTATTTTTGAGAGCGAGAGAGACAGAATGTGAGTGGGGGAGGGATCAGAGACAGGGAGACACAGAATCTGAAGCAGCTCCAGGCTCCCAGCTGTCAGCACAGAGCCCAGTGCGGGGCTCAGGAGCCGTGAGATCATTACCTGAGCTGAAGTTGGATGCTTAACCGACTGAGCCACCCAGGGGCCCCATTAGTGGCTTTTCTTATATTGTGGAATCATGAGTGGTTTTTATGTTGTTCTTTATATTGTATAGATTTTTACGACACCTAAATATTCACCTTTTTAAAAAGATTTACAAGTCACTGTTTGGAAAGCAAGAAAAATGTATTGAAATAAACTCCAAGAAAATTCATTTGGGAGGGGGCTGAATGGAGCAGCCATGGCAAAGATGGCTACGTATTCCCCAGTATGTGTTATTCCATTCTTTGACACTAATTGGGCTCCTAGTCTAGTCAGGCACACATCAAGATTGTATTTCCCTGGCTTCTTTAACTGTTAGTATGGCTATATGCAGAAATGATATGAAGCAGCTCCCAGAACTTCCCTTATAAGACACAGGAATCACTTCCGGCCTTTCTTCTTTGTTACTTACTCCATCCTGCTGCCTGGAATGCAGATGTGATGACTAGAACACTCGCTGCTTTACTGGACGGTGAGTTCACACGGAAGGATGGAAGAACACTGCGCTAGAAAGAACCTGGGTGTCTAAGAGCTTTGTGGATCAGAGTTATTATGCCACTTCTGGAAAGCCACCTCTGTACTTCTATGTGAAAGACAGAGAAACTTCTCTTCTGTTTAGCTACTCTCTGTGTTGGGTCTCTGTTACTTGGAGCTAAACTGAATTCTAGTGGATACAGAAGTCTCTCCCCCACAAAAATATTAAGACCAGGGCACTGGGTGGCTCAGTCGGTTAAGCATCTGACTTTGGCTCAGGTCATGATTTGTGTTCCTGAGTTCGAGCCCCGCATTGGAGCTCTGTGCTGACAGCTCGGAGCCTGGAGAATCCTTCAGATTCTGTATCTCCCTCTCTCTCTCTCTGTCGCTCTCTGGCTCATGCTCTTTCTCTCTCTCCCCCAAGAATAAATAAACATTAAAATTTCTTTTTAAATTAAGACCAGATCTTGAAAAGAAGAAAAATGTTAAATGATTAACTGGGGAGATGTTATAATAAAACATTTTTTATTACAAAAAATTTTATTAATTCAAGAATAATTAGGAAAGTAGAAAAACAACAGTGTTTTAAAAATCTGAGTGGGTTATAATTAGCCTCTTAACTGCCTGAAAACCCTTTAGGGGGGCTGGGGGGATGAAGAGGATTATGTCTGCTTATATATAGCCCCAAACCACTGGCTATGTCTGCAAATGGAATCCTGAAAGAAACAGCTTCCAATTCAGTATTCTGGAATCAGAGGTCTGTCCCTGGGGTTTACAAGAATTCTCTGAATGTCTGGAAATCCAGTGGTGGAGACTGATCCTGGCACTACCTCTGCCTTCATTATACAGCATTTATTAAAAGCTTAATTGGGTGCATAAAATGGTCCTATTCAGTGGAGAGAGTAGGAGGAAGGCTTATAAGAAATAAAAGGAGGTAGAGTCTAGCTGGGAAATAAATGCCAAACATCCTAAACATAATGCTAATTGAGATCAGTTACAAAGGCGTATTATGAACAGAAACAATATGATAGTATGTGAATCATTAATCAAAACAGAATGGAGTTAACCAAGTGCTGAGTTTTTAAGATAAGGTAAGTGATGGCAGTGGAAAAAAAAAAAAAGGAGACGATAAAGAGCCAGGACAGCGGCCGCTGGTACAGCTGAAAGAAAGACGTGGTCAGGGGCACCTAAGAGGCCACCAGACTCAGGTCCCGATTGGGGGATTTCTGTTTATAGTCCCCCTCAGGTTGCACACCCAGCCCCATGCTAGAGGCTAAAAGGCATCAATGAATACTGTCTTGACGCTGTGTGTACATCAGACCAAGGTAGACAAAGAGATTAAATTCAAGGGGTCCACTGGAATGACATAATCCCCAAGTGTGAAATGAGGGCCAACCAAATGAAAATATATTCACACATTCAACTTATATTTATAATACTGATAAATAAAAGCAATCTTAGTCATGCATCTGTCCATCTGTCCACTGTCACTTACTATTTACCAGGCTCTGTTCTAAGAGCTGGGAACACACTGTGAAGTGAGCTCACAGTCTAGCAGGGGGTGGGGTCCATGTGGAAAAAAACCCAAATAAAATGCAAGGCAGAAATGAAGCAAAGAGGAGGAATCGCCAGTGTCTGTACTGTTGCCTCAAGGTAAGGAGGTGGGCTGCCATCAGCAGGTGCCGGGCTTCCTGGGCTCTCATCATCTCTGAGCTGACCTACTTGCTAAACATCAACAGTATCAGAGTCTCTGTTCCCCCTTCTCTCTCACGACCCAGTTTGTACAGTTTGCAATTTCAGGTAACCAAACACCAAATGTGACGGCGCTAACTAGAGACAATGAGGCCAAATTCCCTTGTGTTCAGAGAGAAGGTGAAATCAACAAACTCATGGTAATGCTACTCTTTGGTTATACATTTACCAACTATAAACTTAGTGCTCCATGAGAGGAGCCCAATTTATGGCCTCCAGAACAATTTAAAATTTCCCTGTGGTTTTTCTGCATTAGCCAAGTGAAACGGAGATAATAGATATCTCAAAAATAACTTTTTTTTTAATGTAAGCTCTATGCCCAATGTGGGGCTTGAACTCAAGACCCTGAGATCAAGAGTTGCATGCTCTACTGACTGAGCCAGCCAAGCCCCCCAAAAATGATTTCTTTCTTTAAAAAATGTTTTTAAGTTTATTAATTTTTGAGAGAGAAAGACAGAGTGTGAGCAGGGGAAGGGTAGACAGAGAGGGAGAACACAGAATCCGAAGCAGGCTCCAGGCTGAGCTGACAGGATAGAGCCCGACGCAGGGCTCGAACTCGTGAACCACCAGATCATGACCTGGGTTGAAGTTGGATGCTTACCCAACTGAGCCACCCAGGGGCCCCTGAAAATAATTTCTTTTACATGAACAAAGAATTATATGATTCTGATTTTTCTTTTCTTTTTTGGTGCAAAAAGGTGCTTTTATTGAAGCCCGGGGACAGGACCCGTGGGCAGGAAGAGCTGCCCGATCTTGATTTTTTCAAGGAAATTAAACTTACTTTCCAAACACTATTTGGTTTGGGCAGGAAAACACACACACACACACACACACACACACACACTCACACTCACTGGGAAGTGGGAGATGAGACAGGGGTTAGTAAACTAGTCACGGTATTAACCTGTTAGTGGTGGTTCTCAACTGGGGGGTGGATTTGCCCCCAGGAGATACCTGGCAATGTCTGAACGTGTTTTTGGTTGTCACAACTGGAAGGCGGTGCTTACTGGCACCTTGTGGGGAGAAGCCAAGGTCACCACTAAACATCCTATGGTAAGCAAGTCATTCTCCCCGACAAAGGATTATCCAGCCAGAATGTCAGTAGTATTGGGGCAGAGAAGGCCTTTGCTCAAGATAGTGGGCAGAGTAAAAACTTCTCATAGAGCAGTGGAGCATCTGGCCATATTAAGTCATGGTGTTCAAGTGCCCCACTTCCTGGGGGGTGGGGTGGGGTGGGGAACATCATGCACCAGTGACAGGGTGAAAAAACACCACTTCTGAGCAAGAAAGCACGAAATGTTTTCTACAC
The DNA here is from genome assembly GCF_008692635.1 of Crocuta crocuta. Classification (NCBI taxonomy): domain Eukaryota; kingdom Metazoa; phylum Chordata; class Mammalia; order Carnivora; family Hyaenidae; genus Crocuta; species Crocuta crocuta. The sequence goes on along the minus strand of NW_027529428.1, from coordinate 12,584,550 downwards.
ATTCTACCACAGTGAGCCAAAACACACCAGAGGTTTGCTCTTTAATATGAGCAAAACACACCAGAGGTTTCTGAAATAATATGTCCTGGTGGACTTAAAAAAAAATTTTTTTTTTAATGTTTTATTTATTTCTGAGAGAGAGAGAGACAGAATGAGCAGGGGAGGGTCAGAGAGAGAGGGAGAATCTGATACAGAGTCTGAAACAGGCTCCAGGCTCCGAGCTGAGCTGTAAGCACAGGGCCTGATGTGGGGCTTGAACCCACGACCTGTGAGATCATGACCTGAGCCGAAGTCGGACGCCTAACCAACTGAGCCACCCAGGCACCCCTGTCCTGGTGGACTTTTAAATGGTCCAAACTTTGATATTATTACTTTATCTATGAGTTAGGAGACAATGACTTCTTTGTTCTGGTTTCACTGCTGCACATTCTAGGCCCAATTACGTGCTGACTAACCGCACCTTGAAAAATAATGACACCCATGTGCCACAGCTGCCATACTTTCTATGGGCTTTTCTTCACCAGATACTCTACTCGACTGTTGAAAACGAAGAACTTTGCGAATTCTGCTACTATACTCTCCCTACTCCCAAGAAGCATGAAGGCTTTGTCTAAAGGGCTAAGTCAGTCCCCAAAAAGCACATAATTTTCCTGGATTCCCATACTTTAAAGCAGCAGAGGGGTGCCTGGGTGGCTCAGTCTGTTAAGTGTCCGACTTGGTTTCAGCTCAGGTCATGAGCTCACAGTTTGTGAGTTCAAGCTCCACGTCGAGCTCTGGGCTAGCAGCTGGGAGCCTGCTTGGGATTCTCTCTCTCTCTCTGCTTGTTCCTGCTCTCTCTTCCAGAAAATGAAGAAAGAAAAAAAAACACAGCAGAGTTGCAAGCATACTGTTGTTGGAAGCAGTAAAAGGATTTCACATCACATAAGGCTGAGAGGCAGGAAAGAAAATCAGTANAATTACTCCAAGTATGAGAGCAACTGAGTTAGCAAATCAACTTTCCTAAGCTCGACTCAGTGGGACAGACAAGAGAGCAAAGTGGAATAGATACTTCCGGACAGGTTTAACCGGAAAGTTCTCCCGATGACACTGTTAACGTTAAAATTTTCAGCCCCAAGGACCTTCCTTGCACCAAATCTACAAGAAACACCCCTGGTAGAGAAACCACAGTAAAATGGGGAACGATGTAAGTGTTCCTCATTCTGCTTTAAAATAATGTAGGACGGGGCGCCTGGGTGGCTTAGTCGGTTGAGCGTCCGACTTTCGCTTAGGTCATGATCTCGCGGTTCGTGGGTTTGAGCCCCGCATCGGGCTCTGTGCTGACTGCCAGCTCAGAGCCTGGAGCCTGTTTCAGTCTGTGACTCCCTCTCTCTCTGACCCTCCCCTGCTCACGCTGTCTCTCTCTCTCTCCTAGAAATAAATAAAACATTAAAAAAAAAAATAATGTAGGACACGTGAGATTTCCTCTTGTTCTCTCGTTCACCAGACTTACGTTTACGCCGGCTCTTCGCCCCTCCCAGGTGACAAACCTACCATCCTTGCATCCACGTCATCGGCACCACTGATCACGGCCTGTTCCGTCAAGCCTGAGTTCCTGTTCCACGGCCCTGCCTGATGTCACCTACACTTCTTCAGGTGGCAGCTGCTTTGAACAGCTACCCAAATGCTCTGGGCGCGGAAAATGACAACAGTAAAGAAAGCAAAAGTGTAAGCCAGGAGTTCATGGGAAATCCCAGGCCTGGGACCTGTCACATACAGAACTGCAATTACAAAGGCCTGGTTTGCTGATACGGCCAGGCTGCGATGCGGTATTGTTTCTTGTCTCCGTAACTCTTTTCAGCTCCTTTTGGCTTCTCCCTCTAAATGTTCAGACTTCGTCTCGCAGCTAATCTCATCTCTGCTTTTCTATCCTGTGCCCACAGACATGAACCTGCACAGCACCCCCCATCTACCCCCATCTCCCATTACCACCCCTTCCCATCCTGGCTCCACAATCCCACACCCCGTAAAGGGCAGGTGAGCTAGGGAAGATGCAATGAGCAGACTGAAAGAAGGATTTTATTCTTCCATTCGGTAAATACTTAATAAGTACCTACCATGTACCAAACCCGTGAGCTAATAAGCACATCAGACACAGAGCCTGATTGGGGCAACTTGTACAGGCGGAGACAGAAAAGGAGAGTGGGAGAGGAATGCTGTGCAAGACAGGCACGGGGAACATGAAGGACATGGAGCGGGGATCCCGGAGCGGGGGCCCCGCCTGGAGGGAGTCTGGAGTGCTCCGCAGAACGCTGTATTTGAGAACACATGGTGCAGGGAGGGTGTGTGTCTGCAGGGTGAGCGGGGAGGGGGTGGGGGAAAGTCCCGATAAAGAAACTGCACTTGTAAAACCTGCCACTTTTAGACACTGAACAGAAGGGCTGTGCCCCAAGCCAGGCAGAGAGGGAGCCTCGGCCCAGCCGCGCAGGGCGCTGGGAGGCACTTTTTCCTAAGTGCCCTGGGAAGCTACAGATGGGTTCTGAACAAGGGAGTGAACTGATCAGATGTGCATTTTAATAAGAACACTCAGGCTGGATGCTGGAGTCGGATTACAGTTCGCTTCAGCATCCTCGATGAGCGTCCGTGGATTGCTCCCAAGTCCCTATGAATTCTCTTGGTATCACGCGTTTCCCTGCACGGTGTGAGTTTTAAAACAACTCGATAGTGAGGGCTCGTCATAGTGCTAAAACTACCGGAGCTCGGAACGTGCATTTGGGAGGACCCATGGCCTACGCCTTCCCCCGAAATCCTGAGGAGGAAATGGAGAGGGTTTGACAAATCTCAGCTGCTCTGGGCTGGGCTGGAGACCAGGGTCGGCTCACAGCGACTCGTCCTCTGGGGCTTGATCCATGACCTCATGCTGATCAAAAAAGAAAATATTTTTCTTTAAAGCAGCGGATGACTCACTGGTGAGGAAAATGATAGGATTTCCTTTTCTGAAGGGCATTAAAACATGATAAATCTAATCTGGGAGGGGCGGGTGTGGCACGGGGGAGGGTCTGTCTGACCTAACTGGCTCTGAGGTGCAGGGTACCAACTTGCTCTGCACTTGAAACTCTAGACGGGGGCAGCACGGACTTGACCATGTCTGTGAAGCGAAGGCAGCACTGCCCTGGACAGTGAGCAAGTGCCTCTGTGCAGGAGGGAGGGGGAGAGACAGGACACAGGACAGCGAGTTATCACCGCCCCTTAGTGCCCCCCATCCCAGCCGATATTTGACCCACACCTGGCCAGGGGCCGGTTCACCCAACAGGGGAGGCTAACGACAGAGAGGACAGGGTCTGGGAGAACGTAAACAATGCACTGAAAATCCAAGACTTCCACTCACTAAGCTGGTCTCTGACGAGCTCAATTTCAGGTCCCTGGAGGCACCTGTCACAGTCTGCCCGCCCGGCAAGGATCTCGCTGCAGGTGACCCCTATGGCCTGAGGTGTGTACGACATCTAGAACTCAGAGAACACGAGTCACCTATTATTCTCAAATATCAGCGTACCTCAGATCAACTATTTATTTTTTTTAATGTTTATTTATTTGAGAGATACAGAGAGAGGCGCAGATGGAGAGAGAGACAGAGAATCCCAGTAGGCTCTACACTGTCAGTACAGAGCTTCATGTGGGGCTCGAACTCACAAACTATGAGATCATGACCTGAGCTGAAATCAAGAGTTGAATGACTAAGCCACCCAGGTGCCCCTCAGATCAGCAGTTTAAAGACAACATCCGTCTGGCTCTGAAACTCTCTTTGGGTTTCTCACTGTCTCACTTGGGGAGAATTTCAGCATCAAAATATTGTGACTGATGATATAGCAGATTATACCCCAGTGAATAAATCAGGGACCTCCGAGCCCAGGATGTTCTAACAAATACACCAGAGTGCCAACAAACAAATAATGGAATTATGAAAACAGAAAATCATCACTTAATAGCCGTCGTGACAGTGGCTGATTTGGGATGGAATCCTCACCACTGGGCACTAACGCTTACGAGCAGACTTCCCGCTGAAGAACGGGGTACTGGTTCATACTACCTTCTCATAAAATACTCATCGGTCACAAAGGCAAACAACGGTGACTCTGCGCTGCAGGAAGCTGACAGACATGCACTGGACCAGGCGGTCAAGGCTGATGTCATGTTCCCCCGAGGGCTCTTTCCCCGGTGTTCCTGTCTAGAAGGCATGGCAGCAGTCTAGACACGTGGATGGATCCTACCTGAAAGGCATCCTACAGAGCAGAAGAAGGTCTCTCTTTTTTTTTATTTCCTTTTTTAATGTTTATCTTGAGACAGAGTGGGGGTGGGGAGGGGCAGAGAAAGACAGGGGGACAGTGGATCCAAGGCAGGCTCTCAGCTGTCAGCACAGAACCCACCACGGGGCTCAAACTCAAGGACCGTGAGGTCATGACCTGAGCTGAAGTTGGACGCTTAACCAACTGAGCCACCCAGGCGCCCTGAAGCTTCTGACATCTTTTTCTTCCTTAGTTTATTGTCAAGTTGGTTTCCATATAACACCCAGTCCTCATCCCAACAAGTGCCCTCCCCCATGCCCATCACCTCCCTTCCCCTCCCCCCACCCCCATCAGCCCTCAGTTTGTTCTTGGCATTCAGGAGTCTCTCATGGTTTGCCTCCCTCCCTCTCCCCAACTATTCTTCCCCTTCTTCTCCCCCATGGTCCTCCGTTAAGTTCCTCCTAACCCACCTATATGTGCAAACATATGGTATCTGTCCCTCTCTGCCTGGCTTATTTCACTCAGCATAACACCCTCTAATTCAGAAGGTCTCTCCTTAAAACCATCGAGGTCATGCAAGAAAGGAGAAGTCCACGAACGGTTCTAGCTGACGGAGACTTACAGAGATAAGGCATATGCATGCTTCACCCACACATGCACACAGAGGAGATGGGGCAAATGCGGTAAAACATCAACCACCGGGGAATCTGAACCTGGGTGAAGGACATGTGAGAACCTCTTTGTAAACCTTCCCCAAGTGTGAAGTTATTTCAGAGTCAATTATACATATACGTAAATATAGATGCAGAGCCTAGAGATGACAGTAAGCTCTCTTCGCTGGTGTCTTCAGTGAATAAGACAACCTGGTGTTTTGTTTTGTTTGGTTTGGTTTGGTTTTTAATTGGAGCCTGATGCCTCTGCTCTTCTGTATTACATATTCTTTGATGAATTTTACAGTTGTTTGAAGTATCCCTGGAAACGCCAAGGGCTTCTCAATTCAGTTTGGCCCCAAACCAGCACCTCCCAGTTTCCTTCCCACTCTGAACCACAAGCCACAACCACAAGCCACGGAAAAACCTTCGAGCCTCATCACCTTCGCTCATTCTGTTCCCCCCCACCTGCCACTGCCCTTCCCATCTGTCAGAATTAGCTGCACTGTCCTGGCCCAGCCCAAACAGCCCATCCTTTGTCAAAGCTTCACTTACCCCCAGGTGTTCTGCCCTGGGAAGAGCTGGTCACTTCCCTTCCTCTGTTCTAAAGCACTTTGCCTATACACACTGCTGCGCAGGTGGGTCTTCCCCAACCAGATGGCATCTCAGGTAGTGGGGGGTAGGGGTGGGCAGGAACCGGGTAGAATTTCTTTTTCTATCCCTGAGCGCTTGGTGCACAGAGTGCATGTACACGGAAATGCACAACTCCACATCTAGGCATCTACAGACTGATAAGGACGGGTGGAGGAAGAGATGTAATGATTAAGAGCAGGCACTCTGGGGCCAGTCTGCCTGGGACTGAATCCTGGTTCCGCCACGTTCCAGCTGTTGGGAGGTTAGATCCTATTTTGGCTGTATAATTGGGAAAATAACAGACCTGCCTCATGATGCTGCTGCTCACTGCTTAGATCCGGTCTGTTATTATTTACTATGACTGATCAGCCTCCGTTGCTGGGTGAAGCACCCTTGATGACCTGGAATGCGTCCCCGGCACCTTGCTTCTTTTCTCACGCTGCAGGAAGCCAGGGCCTGAGGTGTTTAGCCAACGAGGTTGCTGAAACTTTGAGGCCTACGTTGGATCTGGCTTTCAAGAGTGGATAGGGGAGATGCTAGGTGGGCCGTGCATGACATGTGCATGTGGGAACACAGGGGAGACATGGAGGGTAGGCGCCGGTGAGGGGGAGAGTAAGTCCTGGGCCCGCACCAGTTATGCCGGAAGGAGGTAACATAAAACAGGAGCAAAAGTAGACAAACATCCCCAACCTTTAAAAATAAATTATGGCCATGGGCGCCTGGGGGGGTGGGCTCAGTGGGTTAAGCGTCTTCTGACTTCGGCTCAGGTCATGATCTCACGGTCCGTGAGTTCGAGCCCTGCGTCGGGCTCTGTGCGGACAGCTCGGAGCCTGGAGCCTGTCTTCGGATTCTGTGTCTTCCCCTCTCTCTGCCCCTCCCCCACTCATGCTCTGTCTCTCAAAAACAAACAAATGTTAAAAAAAATTTTTTTAAATAACTTATGGCCAAATTAAGACATTCCTTCCTCATCAGAAGGGGACATGAGTATGCACTAATTTTTCTGAACCATCTCAGGCTTCCAGCTCTGCTAAAGTCCCAAGAGTAAAGTGCTCTGTAACACCCTGTGCGGAGATACGTGCTTCAGGACATGGAGCACATCTCTGGGACAGTCTAGGTTGGCTCGCCTAAACTGGGGAAGGTACGACTTTCATAAAACAGGAGCAAGAGCTATAAATATCTCCCAGGTCACGGACAAGCAACGGGCAGCAGGGGCCGGGACGGCACAGAGCCGAGACAGGCTTGGTATGCGTAAAAAGAGAGGGCTGGCGGGACTCTGCTATGCCAGGAAACTTTCTTCCAGACTACGACCCTGTGACTATACTGCACTCACAATGGCATCACACTGCGCGCAACGTGATCGAGCAAAGAAAGCGGCTGATGGTGGCAGGCGTCAGACCCGGTGGGCTCAGACAGAGTCCGTGGCCTCGCTCTCTGCCCCTTTTCTCCGCAGCACCTTCCCTGATGTACTGCATCCCCCGGCACAGCCTAACGAGCCCCGAATGCAGCCCCCCGCCCCCTCCTTGCTGCCTCATCAGTCCTGCCCTGGACATGTCGCGAGAGTCCAGAAGCCAGCCTCCAGGTGAGCAGCTGGGAGGGGAGGAGGAGGAAAGGGTTATGTTCCTGGGAACGGAGTGAGCGATGTCTTGATCAAAGGCACTTTGTGTGAAGGAAGCACGTGACGCTGCAGGGGCCTCGAGGTTTGCACAACGGCCTCCTCTCCAGTGCTCCGTGCCAACTCTAAGAGGCGGCGACTCTACCCCAAACCGGTCTAGAAGTGGGGCCCTTCAGTACTGACTCTTCGCCCACTGGGGCCCTGCCCTCTCACGTCCACTGTGTCGCATGAGGAGACACCGCTGAAACACAGCCTAAAGTATCTGTCACGCACGCACAGCACAGAGGAAGCCTGGGGACTGAATGCTGTTTCCCAAACTTTCTTCAGAAAAAACATCTCGCGCTAAGTATAAATATAGGAAATGTGGCAGTTCAAAGGGTAATTCTGTGGAAAGCAGGCGAGTCACACAAGCCAAAACACGGGGACAGAAAGGGCTTTTCAAACCGAACAGCATGGGGTTCGGGGGAGTGGGCTGGCGGGGGACAGAACTGAAGTAATTGTATGAATCACAGCCCTTATTTTGTTTTACAGTGTTTGTGTAAGGACAAGCAGCCAACTTTTAAGGCCCACAGAATGGCTCCCTGTTCGAAACACACAGCTAAAAACAAACAACCAAAAATGGATTTAGCAACAAAAGAGGAAATTCTGGAACTGAAACACACCATCAACGTAGAAACTCAAACCTTAGCATCCGTGTGCAACCTTTCGCTACCACGACAATGACATCTTTATGTCGAAGCCATAGCTAAAGCTGAATTTATAAATGAACCACAAATCAAGTATTGAGTTCTCCTCTCCAGCTTGTAAGAAAAGCAAATATTTTTCGTAACACCTAGCGCTTGAGTTTTATTTCACCACCACCGCCCGCCCCCCCCTTCACACTCTCCTCTCTTTTCTTCTTTAGGGCTTTCTTACTTACCTACCCAGGAACAAAATAACTATGATTTTCACCCAGCAGGAAGCCAAGTCTGCTAGCATACTTCCCTCATCATTAAAGGAACTACACACATTAGCAGGCAGACAGCCCAGGAGCTGCTGTAGAGAATTTATTTATACCCATTTGGAATTTCCTGACCAACTCACAGCCTGCTGGCTGCAGGGTTTAATTCCAGCACTCCAGGCGTCAGTGAGATAGCAAAAACTGCCACCCGATAAACCCTGCTCGCAAGGATCTTAACGAATAAAGAGATAGAGGTAGCTCTCCCGTGCCCCCTCTGATTTTTCAAACACACTCTCCTCATTTTCTTTAGACACGTGACATGCTAATAACCTTAAAGTATAGTTGCAAATCTGCTAATTCTAGGAAGAACTCAGAGATGCTGCAAATGTTTTCTGTACACGCTGCCTCACCCCCTACGTATTCCCTCCCCCCAAAGCCTCCTGGGCTGAGAAAGTTCCTGGTCGGAACTTTGAGCAGCTTCTGCTGAAGGAAATGATTCAGTCGAACGCTGAGCCGAGGCTGGGCTGGAGGCGGGTTTATTCTTCTGCAATGCAACATGCAATTTGAAGGCTAAAAACAATCCTGGTCATAAACTACAGACCGAAGCCCTTTTTTTTTTTTTCTTTCATATTCCCTTAAACATTTTCTCCCAATTCGATCACGTGACCTTCAGAGACAGAATTAGTTCCCAAGCAAGTGCATTCTGTTTTAGGATGATAACATCTTTCAGCAACCTTTTGTTTCTGGTTTAAAACCTGAGTGATATGCTCCTCTAATGGTTTAAATACACAGAAGAAAAAGAAGAAAGAAAGAAAGAAGGAAGGAAGGAAGGAAGGAAAGAAAGAAAGAAAGAAAGAAAGAAAGAAAGAAAGAAAGAAAGAAAGAAAGAAAGAAAGAGGGAGGGAGGGAGGGAGGGAGCGAAGGAAAGAAAGAAAGAAAGAAAGAAAGGGAGAGAAAGAGAGAAAGAGAGAGAAAGAAAGAGGGAGGGGGACGGAGGGAGGGAGGGAGGGAGGGAAAAGGTATTTTATTACTGAAAAGTGTTTAATGTTTATTTCTCAGAGACAGAGAAGGAGAGACAGAGCATGAGCAGAGGAGGGGCAGAGAGAGAGAGGGAGACACAGAATCCAAAGCAGCTCCAGGCTCTGAGCTGTCAGCACAGAGCCCAACACAGGGCTCAAATTTATAAACCGTGAAATCGTGACCTGAACCAAAGTCGGATGCCTAACTGAATGAGCCACCCAGGAGCCCCAAGGAAAGGTACTTTAAAACCTGCTCTTCACTTGTGCCTCAGAGCAGTGGATAAAAGTGACTCTGGTAAGAGGAGCCTGAGTGTCTCAGTCAGTTAAGGGTCCGATGCTTTGTTTCAGTCAGATCACAATCTCACAGTTGGTGGGTTCGGGCTCCACATCAGGCTCCATGCTGACAGTGCAGAGCCTGCCTGAGATTCTCTCTCTCCCTTTCTCTCTGCCTCTCCTCTACTCCCTCACTCTCTCAAAATAAATAAATTAAGAAAAACAGTGACTCTAGTAGAACCAGATTTACTGAACTCTGACTATGGGGCAAACAAGCAAAACCTGTTCTAGACAATAAAGGAGAGATTAACAAAGATTAGGGTGACTCTAAAGGGCCTGCTTTGCAAAATTCATAACAGCGGACAGCTATGCAGAGAAAGGCAAAATTTTTTCAAGAATCCATTGAATTTGCCTCGTACGACTGGTTCCTTTTAGTGCCTGCACATGCCCTGAGTCTCACTCCATTTACCTTCTTGTTCCATCATCCTGGCCCACGGCTGGTGGCTGGATGCTAATCTTTGGGACACACACCTTTCTGTGTCAAGCTACAATGACCAAACGTTTTTAAGACAGTGCGGGACTCATTTGGGCTTGTTTTACAACAAATGGAAAAACTGATTCAAATAAAAATAATAAACTAAGAACAAAGCTTCAACTGCCAGATAGTCTGAAACATAGGGTCCAAATAATTCTAAGTTATTTTATCCAACAACACCTACATTAGGTAACAGATTTGAGTTAAGTGGGCACCTGGGGTGGCTCTGTCGGTTAAGCATCCGATTCCTGGTTTCCATTCAGGTCATGATCTCACGGTTTCGTGGGTTCAAGCCCTGCTCTGTGCTGACAGTGAGGAGCCTGCTTGGGATTCTGTTTCGCTCTCTCTCTGCCCCTCTCCCACTCACACATTCACGCACACGTGCTATTTTCTCTCTCAAAATAAACAAATAAACTTAAAAATGAAAAAAACTTTCTTCCTTTTGGGGGGTTCAAAGCGAGTTTACTGAGATACGTACATACCATAACATTTACCCATTTTTAAAAGTGTATATAGCTTGGCAAGTTTTAGTAAATGTATACAGTTATGGAATCCATGCCCATAATCCAGTTTTAGGAAATGTCCATCATACTAAAAATTCCCTTGGGCTGTTTTACAGAGAAACTTTAACAGAGAAACTTTTTTCCTCCATACTTCTGAGAAAACTGTGGTATTATTCAGTCACACTATTACATTCCAAACTAAGTATTACGGTCAAAAGGCTTGTTCTTAGGAACTAAACGGATGAATCTGAACGTAGTGTTTCTTAATCCTGTAAAAGAGGATTCTGCTCCATTTTTATTCCATCAACATTGTGTTCTGGTTAAGAATATAGCTTATTGTAAAAACAGCTGAAGCGGGGTGGGAGGGGACGCCTGGGTGGCTCAGCTGGTTAAGCGTTCGACTTCAGCTCAGCTCATGATCTCAGGGTTCCTTCGGGAGTTCGAGCCCCGCACCCACTTCAGATCCTCTGTCCCTGCCTCTTGTTGCCCCTCCCCCATTCGCCCTCTCTCAAAAATAAATAAATGTTCAAGAAAACAGCGGAAAGTAATTATTTTGTATGTGAGCCTCCATTAAGCAGAAGAGTCAGAGGATGCAAATACCTAGCTAGTCCTTTGCTATGGATGACGGAGAATGGAAAGGGTGAACAATAGACATGGGAGCGCCTTCTGCCTGGAAAGTGCCGGTCACACAGCTTCCCTCTGCAGGGAGAAAGACACACCTGTCGGCCTTTACTCTCTCTTAATTTATGTACAAAAGAAGCATCCAAGCGAAACCTGGGAGAACAGGGACGTACTTAAGGCTCTTCCTCTGACAGGTGGAAAGGAGCCGGCAAGGCTGCGAGCCAGCGCGATGGGGGAGAGAGAGACTGCAGACAAAAGCCTTCTGTGACAGCAGTGTGTGTCCCCTGGGTGGCGGCTGCAGGGCACGGAGGCTGCAGTCAGGCCCAGCTGAACCCCCAGTGCTG